>NC_057861.1:406705064-407393814 GCF_019393635.1 Dromiciops gliroides
GACCTTTATTATGTATTTGATCTTGTACTGGTCACAAAATTCCTGGGTCTTGGTTTTCTCATCTAGAAAAGTAAAGAATTGGACTAATTTCGTTTGCATTGGTTTTGTTTGTGCAAAACCTTTTTAATTTAATGTAGTCAAATGATCCATTTACAATTACAAAGTCTATGCTTCTATGATCCTTTTTTTAATTGATTAAATTAGACAATTTGCCTTTCTAAGAACATATATAAACTATGGAACCACTAAAGACAGAGTTTCCCTTCTACTTATAGAAAGCCTCCACACACAATGGCCAACTATAAAATTACATGTTGGGCTTTTTGACTCTCCCTATATGATTCTGATTATGAATATTTTCATCAAATTTTTACTTTTAAATAGATCTTTGTCATATCTGTTCATTCTTGATGTGACAATCTTCACTAAATTTATTGTTTTCTGTGATGATTAGACTTGCTTTAAAATAATTAACAAGCAGGGCAGCTAGGTGGCACAATGGATAGAACACCAGGCCTGGAGACAGGAGGACCTGAGTTCAAATGTGGCCTCAAACACTTGGCACTTACTAACTTTATGACCATGGGAAAATTACTTAACCCTGATTGCCCTGCAAAAAGAAAAGAAAGAAAGAGAAAAAAAATTAACAAGCATTTCTTTTCTCTTATTCTCCTTCTCCCATAAGGAAAAAAAGTAAAAAAAGAAAATTTTTATAAAATATTCATAGTCAAAAAGAATTTCCCACACTGATTACATCTAAAATGCATGTCTCTTTCTGCCTTTTGAGTCTACTGACTCTCCAACAATAATTAGGTAATTTGCAATCTTGTTTGGTCATAGCTTTGATTAGAGTTCTTTATTCTTGAAAAAATGTCAAATAGTGAGTTTTATCCTGGAGGCTAGAGTCTTTGGGTTTATCAAACAGGAGATTGCTGTATTCACTTACTAATGTGTTTTGTGTGCCTAACCTATTCCACGGATCCATCACTTTATTTCTTAGCCAGTACCAAATAGTTTTGATGGATGCTGCTTTATAATATAGTTTTAGATCTGATACAGCTAGGCCACCTTCTTTTGCATTTTTTCCATTAATTCCCTTGATATTCTAGACCTTCTCTTCTTCTAGATAAATTTTGTTACTATTTTTCTAACTCTATGAAATAATTTTTTGGTAGTTTGATTGGTATAGCACCAAATAAGTAAATTAATTTAGGTAGAGCTGTCATTTTTATTATATTAGCACAGTCTACCCATCAGCATTTGATGTTTTTCCATTTGTTTAGATCTGATTTTATTTATGTGAAAAGTGTTTCATAAGTGTGTTCATATAGTTCCTGGGTTTGCCTTGGAGGGCAGACTCCCAAATATTTTATATGTTCTACAGTTATTTTAAATGGAATTTGTCTTTCTATCTCTTGCTTCTGGACTTTGTTGGTCATACATAGAATTGCTGATGTGGGTTTATTTTATATCTTGCACCTTTGCTAAAGGTGTTAATTGTTTCAAGTAGCTTTTTAGTTGATTCTTTAGGGTTCTCTAAGTACATTATATCATCTACATAGAGTAATAGTTTTGTTTCTTCTTTGCTTATTCTAATTCCTTCAATTTCTTTCTCTTTTATTGCCAAGGCCAATTTTTTTGTACAATATTGAATAATAGTGGTGATAATGGACATCCTTATTTCAACCCTGATCTTATTGGGAATGCTTCTATCTTATCCCCATTACATATAATGCTTGCTGATGGTTTAAGATAAATGTTTATCATCTTAAGGAAAACTCCATTTATTCCTATGCTCTCTAGTGTTTTTTTTCTTTCTTTTTTTTTTTGTGAGGCAATGAGGGTTAAGTGACTTGCCCAGGGTCACACAGCTAGTGTCAAGTGTCTGAGACTGGATTTGAACTCAGGTCCTCCTGAATTCAGGGCCAATGCTTTATCCACTGTGCCACCTAGCTGCCCCCACTCTCTAGTGTTTTTAATAGGAATGGGTACAGTATTTTGTCAAGAGCTTTTTCTGCATCTATTGAGATAATCATATGATTTGGGTCAATTTTGTCATTGATGTGGTCAATTATGTTGATAGTTTTCCTAATATTGAACCAGCCCTGCATTCCTGGTATAAATCCTACTTGGTCATAATGTATTATCCTGGTAATAAATTGCTGTAATCTCTTTGCTAATATTCTATTTATAATTTTTGCATCAATATTCATTAGGGAGATTGGTCTATAACTTTTTTTGGTTTTACTTCACTTTCTGGTTTGTCTTATAAAAAAAAATGTTAGGACTCCTTTTTCACCTGTTTTCCCAAATAGTTTGTATAGTATTGGAGCTAATTGTTCTTTAAATGTTTGGTAGAATTCACTTGTAAACTAGTTGTTTGCTTTTAGATTGATGTTATTATTGTGTTAATTGTTCTCAAAATTCTGTTCACTCTAGATAATTCAGTGTCTTCCCAAGTTTCATTGAAACTGTTTCTTTTATCATTTTTTGCCAAAATACCTTTCCATTATATTCATATGCCAGAATTTGTTTAGTTATTCTTCAAATGATGGACATCTCATTAGTTTCCAATTGTTTGCCACTGTAAAAAGAGCTGTCATAACTTTTTTGGGAGTATATAAGGGACTTTTTTCTCTTTGGTGATTGAGTCCTAGTAGTGGTATATCATTGGATCAATGGGCATGGCACAATTTAGGGACTTTTGTACATAATTTGAATTGCTTTCTAGAATGGCTGGACCAAGCCGAGCTCCACCAACAGCATATTAATGTGCCTTGTTTCCCATAAACATTCTAATATTTGTTTTCTTTACGGCTAGATCTGCTTTTTCTACTTTTAACCATTTAAAGATTTAGAAAACATCTCCAAAAAAAGCCCCAAATGGAGTAGATGCAAAGACTAACTTTTTGTTTTTTCCTCATTTTTTATCTTCTCCTTGTTTTATCTGTTTTGGGAAATGAGTCTGGTGCTTCATTACCAAGAGGGAGAGAAGATAGTCATGTACCAAGGATTCTGAGGTGGAAATGAATAATCTTCCAATGAGCAAAGGAGAAAAAGGAGATCATAGCAAAGATGGAAGAATAGTTAAACATAAAGGCAGATGGAAATACATGAAAGGAACATTGTTAGGGTTACTGAGATGAATGTAGTGAAAAAAGAGTTAAAGAACAAAGGAGACAAAACTGAGGAAATAAGAGAGAAATCAAAAGAAGTGTGTAATATACTGGCTTTTGGTGCCCGAGGAATCTCTGATACAGAGAGACTGAGTAGTGATGGTAGTGGTGGTGGTGGTGATGATGATGATGACTAGCATTTCCATAATGCTTTAAGTTTTGTAAAGTGCTTTGTATATGTTAATATGTTGTAGAGGAAAGACTAGTGAACTTGGGAGACCTAGAATTGAAACCCTAAATCATAGAAACTGATACAAGGCTTGAGAAGTCATCTAACCCAACTCCTTCATTTTTATACTGACCCTTCCAGAGTCTCAGTTTTCTTATCTCCAAAATATGGATAATAATATTTGTATTACCTACCCTCCATAGCTATTGTAGGGATCATAAAATCTCAGGTTTGTAAGGGGCCTCTACACATGTTGTTCATTGGTTCCAATGCATGCCTGAACAAATTCTCTTTCATCTGCTTGACAGCTTTTACTTTTTTTTTAATAAAGTATTTTATTTTTTTCCTGTTACATGTAAAGATAGTTCTCAACTTTTGTTTATACAAGCTTTCCAATTTCAGATTTTTCTCCCTCCTTCCCCTCCCTCCCCCCTCCCCTAGACAGCAGATAGGTTATATATATATATATATATATATATATATATATATATATATATATATATATATATATATATATATATAATAACATTAAACATATTTCTGCATTAGTCATGTTATAAGAGAAAAATCAGAGCAATGATGAAAAACCTCAAAATAGAAAAACAACAGCACCAAAAACAAAAGAAATAGTATGTTCCATTCAGCATCTATACTCCACAGTTCTTTTTTTTCCCCTGGATTTGGAGATCCTCTTCTATCATGAGTTCCCTGGAACTCTTCTGTATCATTGCACTGGTGAGAAGAATATAGTCCATCACAGTAGATCAACACTCAATGTTGATGATACTGTGTACAATGTTCTTCTGGTTCTGCTCATCTTACTCATCATCAGCCCCCACAAAACCCTCCAGGTTTCTCTGAACTCCTCCTGCTCATCATTTCTTACAGCACAATAGTATTCCATTACATTCATATACCACAACTTGTCCAGCCATTACCCAATTGATGGGCATCCCCTCAACTTCCAATTCCCTGCCACCACATAAAGAGCAGCTATAAATATTTTTGTACATGTGGGTCCCTCTCCCCTTTCCATGATCTCTTTGAGAAAAAGACCCAAAAGTGGTATTGCTGGGTCAAAGGGTATGCACAGCTTTATAATTCCAAATTGCTCTCCAGAATGGTTGGATCAGTTCACAGCTCCACCAAAAATGCATTAGTGTTCCAATTTTTCCACAGACAGCTTTTACTATGAAATACCTTAATGAACAAATGAGAGAATATAACAGTTGCTAGTATTTGTAAAGCACTTTAAGGCCTATAAGGCATTATTACTTAAATTTAATTCCTCTTAAAAATTAAATCTCTGCTCTTTCTGTTTTAAGTATTAGCTTATTTCACATCTCTCCTTCACTAGACACTCTCCCCCACAACACTTTCAGCAAATAAGCTAAGGTGCTGCTACCTCCTTCTGTTTTGTTCTTATTTACTGAAGTCTACTATGGTCTGATCTCTGTCCCTCTTTAGACATGTTTACTATTCTCCCCTAATCTCTTTCCTCTGTTGACCATCTAAGATAGGACACCTTAGATATTATCAGAGTAAACCAAAAAATTTCTCTCCTAGGCTCATAGCCCACAAAGGGCCACATCAGAATTCTTGACTTCAGAGACTGGTGTCCTAGGCTCACTGTTCAGATACTTTTGTATG
This sequence comes from Dromiciops gliroides, assembly GCF_019393635.1. Lineage (NCBI taxonomy): Eukaryota > Metazoa > Chordata > Mammalia > Microbiotheria > Microbiotheriidae > Dromiciops > Dromiciops gliroides. The sequence continues at coordinate 406,710,060 of NC_057861.1, forward strand.
CCCAGACTCAAAGTCAATAATTCTCCTTGCACAGTGATATACTCTGAAATTCCAGTTTCTGGGGTAGCCTGGAGTTAGGCTCTGTAGTACTGGATCTATTATTGATGGAGTCACTGGAACCTTACTAAGTCCTTTCTGCCTTCCTTCAACCTAGTTAAATATTTCTTCCCCATGAGCCACATCTTTCACTTGTCAAGAACTTAATTGTCCCTTATTTTGTCTTTAATATTCTCAATGCTAGGTAGGAATTATTTAATCACCTATGGTTCTTTGCAACTAATTTTAGTCACCAACCCCACCACTGGGGTTCAGAAGCATCAAAAGCATGTATGCTCTGGAGGCCTGCTTCTCCCCTTTCCTCAGTTCGTTTGGGAAGGGCTATCATGCTAGTTGACAATCTTTGTTTTACTCACCTAAGCAATGTCATGTTACTTGAGGCTGTGTCCACAAGATAGAGAAGCAAACAGCTATGGGGGGAAAATCAGGCCAGATATTGATATTACATAGATCAAAACCTCAGTGTTTTAATTCAACTGATAAGACAACAACCTAAAGCCACTAGGTTCAGCAAAACCAATTTGTTATACTTATGACAAAATGAATGAATGAATGAAAAGTATTTATTAAGTGCTTTCTATTGCCCAATCTCTTTCCTAGAATGGATTTTCCTCCCCTCTCTTTGAAACTTTTGATGGGCAGCATTCTTTATTTCTACTTTGGCTCCACTTCAGTCTAGTGCACACAGACAGCTTGTGTTCCACAGTAAACCTGATCATATGGGAACTTAGAAATACAAATGATATACAGTTAAGCTATCTCACAAGCATCATTCCCAATTTTAGCTTTGCAAAAGTTAGAAGCGACAAACAATCCCTTGCAGACAATTGCTGTTGTCAGTCCTCTGTTCTGTCACCTCTTCTAATAGGCTCTCATGTCTCATTTGGCCAAATTCTGGTAAGTTCAAAGGGCTTCTTTCCTCAAACACTGAACAGAAATGGTCTCCTTGGGTTTCTTGAGGGGTAATTTCCTTTCTTAACTCTTTTTTATGGCCCATCTGGAAGGAATATTCTGAATATAATTTTCTTTCTTCTGTCCAATTCTCTCAGGCTCTTCTCTTTTACTCTCTCCTCTGCCTTCTACTTTTCATTAACACATCTTGTCATCTTATGGTTTTCTAAAGGTACTGCCTTTTATTTCTCATCTACAGCAGCTGAGGTTTCCCATCACCTGTGGCAGGGCCCATCAGACTTTAATTTTTTTTTTCAGACTTTAATTTTTTAAATGGTTTCCATAATGTTTGGGTTTTGTAATTCTTTATTCATTCTTATTATGTGTTTAAGGTATTGCCCCTTTAAGATATGATTACTGTAGTTTGGTGACTGAAAGGGGGCAGAAAATTTATTTTTTGAGTCAAGAAAAAAAAATCAACTTGGGAAAAATGTAAAGTGATGCCTCTTTCATTGATGAACAATTTGTTGTCTGAAAGAGTCAACAAAAGGAATTGTGTTTACCAGTTCAACTGAAAGTGAGGCTCAGTTACTGCCTGGCCCTTCCTCAATCATACAGAGTTCAACTTGTATACCCCAGTATTTGAGATGAGTCCTTCCAGCTTTTGAGACCTTTATTCCCTACGGTATCCCCTTTTCCTTCCTTTTTTTCCTTCAAGACCATCAAAACATCAATTAGCCATGGTGGGGGGGGCTGTCTTATTTAACTCCATGACCCCTAATGACAATTATAAGTGCAGTCTCTCCTTACCATGAGGAATGTAAAGGAATCCATATAAATCCACGCATACAGATTTTTATACGTAGCCCTAATCTGCTTGAAAATGTGGATTTGCTGTATTCTACTGCTGTTTCTAGCTACTGTAAAGAACATCCTTTATTAAATTTCTTTTGGTCAGTCTTGTGCATGGGCTTCCTTTTTGCCTCCCAGAGCAGATACTTGGGTCATCATATTGTCATCATTTGAGAGGAAAGTGAAGCCAAATATAGGAATTCAAATGAGTAGGAGAAGCTATTCCTGTATCCACACCATTAAAAAATATATATATATTCCTTGAACTCAAGAAGCCCTTATTACAATTTCTGGTCTTGAAATGGCCCTAATTTACATCTCCTTACCTTCAAAGCAGACATTATCTCTCTCTCTTTGACATAAATATTAAGCCATTCACAGTATACCTTTGTACAATAAAGGCAATCTTCACTGATTTCTATAAACCTACATAACACCAATTATTTGCATTTTAATACAGATACCTCTTTACTTAAATTTGAGTTTTGAATTAAAAAATTTAAAAGAATTCATTCAGACTCTAAACTTTTTTTCCTCTCTTTTTCTGTTAAATAAAAAAGGTTTTAGTTTGGATTCCTACCACCCATTCAGAAAATCCCTCCTCATATACTCCACCATAACATACATCTAAAATTTATATGAACATACTTTGACCAGCAAGCCTGACTAGGTCGAGCCCATTGGGGTCGGTAGTGCTATACCCTAATGCTATCGTGGTTGGAAAAAATGTTTTAGTAAACTCTTGTTAGCAAAACATTTTATAAATAATCAGTTATAGTATTAAACATACACACAGAACATGTTTACGAACAACTAAATTTTTTCCAAAATGTTTGTTTTATATATAAGGCATAGGTATGTTAGAGTATTGGCTAATAATAACAATAATTCTTTGAATACCAATGTCCATGTAAAATAACATTAAAGGAAGCCAACTCCTAATGTTTCTCCCAGTGTTTCTAGAATCTTTCAGTTGTTTATGTCACTCTAATTATGTCACTAGGAAGCATATTGCATATGTTTGCTTTTTGCATCAACTTTAATGTCTGTTTGGTTTAGGTTTTGTGCATTTCTTTGCAAATATTAGCTAACTTCACTAAGCATCTAAATTTGAGAAAGTGTTTGCAGATTGCATTTGTTGTAAGGCAGAGTACCTTCAATGCGAAACAAAATCAGGAAGCATTTTAAAAAAACCTAACTAGTTCTGCAGGAAGTTCCCTGATGTTCTCATGGTGATCTTAATGTATGTACAAATGATGGAAGGAAGAACTAATAAACAAAGGTAAATTTTAAAGTATTTAGAGAAATTTGTAGGCAAAGTTCCAAAGAACAAGAAAGCAAAGAATGAATTGATATGTATGCAAAAAAGCTAAATGAAATAATTAAGAATTTGTTAAGTTATGTTTATTCAAGAAGGGAAAGGGAAAGGAGTAAGCAGTTATTAAAAACATATTATACGCCAGGCACTGTGCTAAGACCTTTACAAAGATCTTATTTGATGAGATAAAAAAATGAAGATTAAAATGAAATTGAGAGGACAACTAAGTGGTGAAGTGGATAAAAGCACCAGCCCTGGATTCAGGAGGACTTGAGTTCAAATATGACCTCAGACACTTACTAGCTTTGTAACCCCGGGCAAGTCTCTTAACCCTCATTGCCCTGCAAAAAAATAAAATAAAATAAATAGAAGAAATGAAAGAGAATGAATGAGGAAAGGAAAGGCCCACTATTTTAAGCATTTAGCATTCATTTCTTCAATATCCAGTGTACTATTTTTTTTAATGTAGTGTTATAATAACAGATAACAAAAAATTTCTAAACTCTGTTGGTTTTGTTGTTATTATACCTATTTCACAAGGGAGAACAACCAGTACCATAAAAACCATAGGACAAATATGGTGGAAGTAATTGAATCTTAAAATAGGAAAAGAAGATAAGAGAATACCTAGTGATTGTAAATAATTTCAAGTCTTTATGACCAAGTAGATAATATCCCAATGTACTGAAATATTTCTGAATTTTTTAACATGGGAATTTTAAGAAGTTAGTTGGAAGGTGGCAGGCAACTGAAGGTTGACAAATTTTGCTCGAATGCTCATGGTGCATATTTCAGAAAATAGCAATATTGCAGAATCACTGAATCTAAGAGTTGGAAGGGATCTTCAAAGTCATCTAGTCTAATCATTAATTGAAGAAAAATCTGAGGATGTTTGCCAATATCCCCAAGGAATTCAGGTATTGCTTGGCAGTCTCTAGTGAGATCAGCCTCTAAAGGAAGTCTATTCAGTATTAAGTAGCTCTAATTATTAATAATTTTTTTCCTTCAATTGAGCCTAAACTTTTATGTCTTAAGGTGTTTACCCCTGGAGAAAAACAACAACAACAGATTATTGAACATTAAATTTCAAGAAGCTGAGTGTTAATAAGTAGCTGGGATTAAGGGGAAAAATTATGTAAAGAAGTTGCAACTGATGCATAATTTTGGGGGGGAGACAATGAGGGTTAAGTGACTTGCCCAGGGTCACACAGCTAGTAAGTGTCAAGTGTCTGAGGCCAAATTTGAACTCAGGTACTCCTGAATCCAGGACTGGTGCTTTACTGTGCCACCTAGCTGCTCTACTGATTTACAATTTTAAAGAAACTCAGGATTCTAATTGGTTGAGTTGAGGTGAGAGTGCATTCTAGTAATTTGTGCAAAGCCATATATGTGGGAGATGGAATGTTGGGATATCATGAGAAAACTTGGATGTAAGTGGCTCATGATGGGAAAGCATGGTGAGTTTATGATCTATGCCAATAGAAGGAGTTGCCTCACTGAGATAAGAACATAAGCTTATAAGTGTTCTGAATGTAGGCAATCAGGCGGCCAATAACTGTTACCTTTTTGCTACATTTCAGTGACTGTGTTAAGCACTAGCCATACAAAGAAAGATGATAATGGTTCTGACTATCAAAGACCTTACAGTCTAACTGGGGAGACAGCATACAAACAAATGTGTACTCTGTGTGTTTGTGTGTGTGTGTGTGTGCGAGTGTGTGTATGTGTATGTGATGAATTAGAGATAATCCACAGAAGCAAGGCACTAGAATTAAAGAGGATTGGGCAAATTAAGGAATTCAGGAAGTAGATATGAGGAGGGAGAGCATTCTAAGCATGGGGGTGAGGGGGGAAACTAATGAAAATTCCTGGAGTCAAAAGATAGGATATCTTGTTTGAGGAACAGCAAGGAGGCCAATGTCACTGGTTTAAAGGGTATGAAGAGGTATGAGAAAACTAGAAAGGAGGAGGTCATTATGAAGGGTTTTGAAAAATTTCTATTTTTGTATAGTAGTTATTTCAGTGTTTTGAAAGACAGGTGAAATGTGTTATTTAATCCATCTTACAGTAATTTAATGAGTTAGGCAAAAAACTATGATTTTTTTTAACTGAAGGCCAAAAGAATTGTACTAAATAAATTGACACTACTGTTGTTCCCCGAATTTTTTTAGCATAAGACAGTGATGAGAAAGCTAAACACCAGGACAGAGTCCAAGCACAAACATTGAAAATTTCTGTTTCTCTTCCTATACATGAGTTATGCCCTCAACAAAGCATATATTTAAAGTTCTTCATAGATACTCAGAGCTCTAAAATGAAGTCCTTGCTAATTTTTCAGTTTGTTGATGTTCTTTTTCTATGTATTCCAAGTGATGGATGGATGGACTGGGGCAGATTAACAAGCAGATATCTGAGATTCCAACATAGGAATATCAGTGCTGGAGGTACCATCTAGTCCAACTACTACATTAGAGAAATGAGCAAAAAGGCTAGGGAGAGATCATTGAAGCACCTTTGGCAAGGGCAGGTGGCTAGTTTGTTCTTTATGCATTTCCTTGGATAGCTGGTTCTTTTCTTTTCTTTCTTTTTTGGGGGGACAGAGGTTATGTATCATTTATCTTTGTATCTCCCAAAGAAGATCTCATCTGAATGTCAGGAAAAACTTTCTAACAAATAAAACCTCCTCAGCATGAAACAAACAACCTTAGTGTAGAGAATATTGTATTGTCACATGAGGTCTTTAACTGGGGGATGATGACCACTGGGACTAGTTTAGAAAGGATCCTTTTTCCATTTTCAAAGAAAGAAACCAAAACTATCAGAAAAAATGCTCTAAATCATTCATAATTAGAAAAATCAAATCAAATAAACTATATATATATATATATATATATATATATATATATATATATGATTAGGAAAGGTAAGGAAAGATAAGGAAAAATGAAAATGACACTCATCAGGAGAGGCTGCAGGAAGACAGGCAACAGAATGAATGTCCTCTTGGTTGAGCTATAAGTTGGGCAGGCCATTCTGGAAAACAACTATTGTTGAATCAAAGGACCCACAGTGATAACATTACCAGGACTTAACCTCAAAGAAAAAGGAAAATAATACACATGTACAAAAATATTTATAGTATTTCTTTATAGCAGCAAAGAACTGGAAATAAGGGAATATCAATCAATGGAGGAATGGCTAAACAAATTATTGCATATGAATGTGATGGAATTCTATTGTGCTGTAAGAAATGGTCAAATGAACTGCTTCAGAGAAACTTACAAAGACTTGTATGAACTAATAAAAGAATGAACTTTTCTTCTTTCTTCTCATTGGGGAATAGCCCAACTGAACAAATGCCAATTGAACAAAATTTTTCAAGATCCTTCACAATCAGATGCTATTCCATTGTTCCATTCTTACCTCATACTACTTCCCTTACCATAGCCTACATGTCAGTAGAAATAGATAATTTACCATCATTTGCACATGTACCAAGCTTTTTCAAATTCATACCTTGCTTGTGCTTAATGTATGCCTACAATTTACCTTAAAACTTTCATTTTTCATTCCTTTCCCTTCTCTTGCCATCTGTTGACATTCTACTTATCCTTAAACCAGATTCATTTCAATTCAATTCATCAGACATTCATTAAATATATAATGAAAGCTGAGTACTAGTCTAGGCTCTGGGGTATGTGACTCATTAGTTCATAGAGCTTACCACACTCTTTGGTGAGGGTCAGTATTGGATAAGTCATCAGTGTGGAGATAAAGGGTGCCACATTAGATTTTCCCAATAGCATTTAATGCCCATGTGTGCATTGCTTTGTTTTGTTCCTCTCTTACTTTCTATAATTCTCTGTATCTTATTATCTTTCTGTATATCTTATCTTACTGTAATACTGGGCAGCTAGGTGGCATAGTGGATAGCGTCCTGGGCTTGGAATCAGGAAGACTCATCTTCCTGAGTTCAAATCTGGCCTCAGACACTTACCAGCTGTGTGACTCTGGGCAAGTCATTTAATCTTATTTGATTTAGTTTCTCATCTGTAAAAATGAGCTGGAGAAGGAAATGCCAAAATACTCTATTATCTTTGCCAAGAAAACCCCAAAATGGGGTCATGAAGAATATGACGTGACTGAACAACAATAAAAAATACTTACTTGTTAACTCTCAAATGCCTATTTTCAAACCTTTTCTTCCCCTCTCCCCTCACCCCCATGCCAGGTTGCAGCTTCCTATTCTTTACTGACTTTGCTATTCAATGCTTACAGTAATATTTTCCTTTAACTTATCTCCTTCCCTTTATCCACCCCCCCCATTTCTTATTCATATTTGTGATTTGAACATTACAAAAAATCCAGGCTCCTATGAACAAGACTCAGCTATTTTACTAGACGATCTCTGAATAATAGTGTTTGGGGGGGATTTGCAACCTGGATGGTGGGGCTAGCTCACCCAAAGAATTGGAAGCTCATCACGAATCTTGTAAATAAAAGGAGATTTATTAGGACAGAGGGATATATGGTCAGGGGACAGATCACTATGGAGAACTGTCCCACTGGAGTAAGAGAAGACTTGGTCTTTTGTATCTTTACAAAACAAAGGGGAAGGAAGAGCATTACAATGAACTGGGAGGGAAATGCTCAAATAATCTTCTTCATGCACGTCTGGCCATGATGTCATTTTCAGCTCAAAAAAATCTTCAATGACTTCCTACTGCCTACAAAATAAAATGCAAACACTTCAGTGTGGCATTCAATGGATCCTCCACAATCTGGCTTAAACCCACTTCTCGAGATATATTTCATACCACTTCCATTCATATACTCTATGTTCCAGCCAAACTCTACTACTACTACTACTACTACTACTACTACTACTACTACTACTACTACTACTACTACTACTACCACCACCACCATCCCCTTACCACCTTTACTACTATTGTCACCACTATTTCTGCTACCTTCATCACCACTACTATTATCACTACTACCTCCCCTTTACTATTACTGCCATCACTACTTCTACTACTTCAATCACCACAGCCAGTACTCTTACTACTACTCCTGATCTTGATCTTCTTGCCCCATTTCAGCGTTTTTATGCAGACTACTATGTCTGAAACATCCCCTCTATAACTCTCTACATATTTCAATCCTTATCTTCCCTCAAGGCCTAAATTATATGCCATATTCTCTAAGAAATCTCAAATCTTCCCAAATGGTTGTGATATTTCCCCAAATTTCTCATAGCATTTTTTATTGGCCCTCTTATTTTCCCATATTACATTCTTCCTTATTTATCTATTCTTTTCCCCTCTTTAATTATAAACTCCTTATCATGGAATTAGAGTTAGAAAGGGCATTAGAGTCCATTTAGTTCAACTTTCCTTTTTTTTTTTTTAAACAGATGAGGAAACTGAGACTTGGAGGCTGTGACTTCCCCCATAGTAATACAGTTAATAAATGTCAGAGGCAGGATTTGAAACCAGGTCTTCTTGTCTCCAAATCTAACACTTTCTTGAGGTCATTAGTTGTATAATTTTTAATATTTCTATCACTAGCATCTAGAACAATGCCTTGCACATAGATGCTTAGAAAATGTGTAGCTGAATTCTAATTCATGTCATATTTTCCCAAAATCTAACCTTGTTTTGGCCCATCCCTATGAATACAGGATTTTTTTAAAAATTAGGGTAAACCCCACATCATCCAGAAATCTGATTCAAAGTTTACCCAGAAGCACTTTCATATCTGCAGAGTATCTCAGGAACCTCTAAATCTTCTGAGAATTTTTTAAGAATTGAAATAACTGCACCCTGGAGGTGTTTCCTTTGAGATTCTTGAATCTCTCCCAATATGTTCCCACATTGCTATAGCCCAGAGGGCCTTTGTATTCTTTTTTTCCTCTTGCCCCTTCCATACTTTATTAAACTCTTTTAAAGCAACCCTTTTTCTCTTAATAGGAAAAAATAAAATACACTTCAAAAAACAGTTAAAAACAAGCTTACTGGGACAGCTAGGTGGCACAGTGGATAGAGCACTGGCCCTGGAGTCAGGAGGTCCTGAGTTCAAATCCAGCCTCAGACACTTAACACTTGTGACCCTGGGCAAGCCACTTAACCCCAATTGCCTCACAAAAAAATTAAAAACAAAAAAGAAAACAAACAAAAAAAAAAACCCAAACAAGCTCATCCAGTCCCAAACTCTTACTCCTACCTCCATTTCTCTATTACATTAAATATACCTCCTATAGCCTACAATCTGCCTATTATTCACCTCCTAAAAGAAAAATAAATTTTAAAATTTGAGATTTAAAAAAATAAACAAATACCCTAGTTTCACACCTCTTCTTATCTGTCCTTTCAATTTCCCATAAATATTCAATTTCCCATAAATAGTCACTCTCTGGACCTTGTGCCCTCAAATCTTAGCTTCTTAGTAATCACCTGCCTGTCTGTACTGACTCAGGGACCATCTGGTAAATTAGATGGTGCTGGAAAACAGGATTTGGATTTCCAGACCTGGCTTTGGTAGTATAGTCTTGGCAAAGGATGGTGCCCTAATGAAGGCTTGGAAGATTATATTCGCCTGGAGACTTGCCATTCTTTTCAAGATGGTTTTAATTTGAAAATGGAGGGGGTGGTAGAATGCTGGCCACATGCATCTACTAAACCTGATACAATAGGGAGTATCAAACAGGTATAGCACTGAAAGAAGAAAAACAATGGAAAAGCACAGTCATTCATCAGAGAAAATATCTGAGAAGGAAGGCGACAATAATAATACTAATAGACTCATATGTCTGAATAGTAACGAGCAGTTTGGTAAAACAGTGTGAACTCCATATTTTAACTCAAGGAGATAAATTTGAATTCATAAATATCACTGAAACTTGGTGGTATATAACTCATGCCTGGAATAGTGTAATGAATAGATATGCTTTCTTCAAAAGAAATAAAGAGGGTTGTGCAGTAGCCAGATGTTATACTCCTGTAATAAATATACCGAATGGTAACATTGTAAATAGCAGTGAGTAATCCTCTAAGAGCAGTCAGGACCAGGACCAGGTGCTGCTGTCAATCAAGCCAATAACTCATCCACCATCTTATATTATCTAGATGAGGAGTCTGATTTATACACTCTCTGTCCTGATCCCTATTAATCCATGATCTTTGTTTCTCTTTCCCCTGGTGTTGATTCATTTATCCATCTTCATTCAAGACATTATTTTTAAACACCCCCACATTAATTCAATAAGGAAATGCACGGTCAAAGTGAAAACATTAAAGGGATGCTCTATAGATTGCATATTTCATTCACACCCACTTGTGTATTCTCCTCCAAACTGTGAAATTGAAAATTGATTTTTAATTCTATTTTTTTTTTTTTGCAGGGTAATGAGGGTTGTGACTTGCCCAGGGTCACACAGCTAGTAAAGTGTTAAGTGTCTGAGATCGGATTTGAACTCAGGTCCTCCTGAATCCAGGGTTGGTGCTTTATCCACTTTGCCACCTAGATGACCCTAATTCTATTTTTTAAGACTTAATCAAGTTAAATTTAATATTCTCCTCCCCTGTAGGTTTTACTTAGGTAACCTCAGACTATTTTTCTCACAATTCTTATCTTGTAACTAGTACCTCCACCCTTTTATGGAAGTTACCTTTGTAATTTCACTCACTACTTATTTTCCAGAGAAACTTGCTTAAAAGTCTATGTCATCAATTTAAACTGTTGTAGCAATTCCCATTGCCTAATGATAGATCCTATCATTTGCATACTAATCCTGTTATCTGAGGACTATTCCTATTACCTGAAAACTGATCTCATATCTCAGGGCTGTAATGGGGAGGAGCTGAGATGAGGCTTGGGCAGTTAGATGGCACAGTCAATAGAGTGCTGGATTTCCAGCACTCATCTTCCTGAGTTCAAATCTAGACTCAGATAGATATTTACTATCAATGTGACCCTGGGCAAGTCACTTAATCTTGTTTATCTTAATTCTTTAACTATAAAATGAGCTGGAGAAGGCAATGAGTACAGTACCTTTGCAGAGAGAACCCTAGATGGGGTTATGAAGTTTCAGACAGGACTGAAACAACTGAATGAGATGATAAGTTTCTCACTTCCTCATTTATTTTTTCCAGTGTACTGATTTATTTTTTTTAAATCATAAACATTTTTATTTATAGTTTTGAGTTCCAAATTTTATCCCTCTTTCCCTCCCTGCCCTCCCCCCTTGCTAAGGCTGTAAGCAATCAGATATAGGTTATACATGTGCAATTAGGTAAAACATTTCCATATTAGTAATTTTGTACAAGAAAACCTGAATAAAAGAAAAAAATGAAAGAAAGCAAAAAATAGCATGCTTCAGTCTACATTCAATCAATATCAGTTCTTTCTTTGGTAGATAGTATGCTTCATCATTAGTCCTTTGTGATTGTCTTGGATCACTGTATAGCTGAGAATAGTTAAGTCATTCACAGTTCTTCATCAAACAATATTGCTATCTCTGTGCACAACATTCTCTTGGTTCTGCTCACTTCACTATACATCAGTTCATACAAGTCTTTCTAGGCCTTTCTGAAATCATCCTGCTTGTCATTTCTTATAGCACAATAATATTCCATCACCATCACATACCATAACTTATTTAGCCATTCCCCAATTGATGGGCATTCCTTTGATTTCCAATTCTAAGTCACCACAAAAAGAGCTGCTTGAAATATTTTTGTACAAATAGGTCTTTTTCTCTTTTTAGGTATGTCTTTGGGATATTAAGCTAACAGTGATATTGCTGGATCAAAGGGTATGCAAAGTTCTATTGTTTTACCTTTGCCTTGTGACTTAGATCACACAACTTGTTTGTGGTGGTTGTTGTTCATCCTTACTTTTTTTTTTTAGTGAGGCAATTGGGGTTAAGTGACTTGCCCAGGGTCACACAGCTAGTAAGTGTTAAGTGTCTGAGGCCGGATTTGAACTCAGGTACTCCTGACTCCAGGGCCGGTGCTCTATCCACTGCGCCATCTAGCTGCCCCCATCCTTACTTTTTGAAGAAGACAAATGACATTCCAGTGATATCTTGATGCTCATGAATTGAAGCAATACAGAACTGCACAAAGTCATAAAGCTCATTCTTTCTTCCAGAGACATTAAAGTTCAATAACAGGCCAAAAGTCAAGATGACTGGCAATGCCCCAGGATGCAGTAGATGACCTTGTTTTCTTTGATGGCTGACAAAGCTCTAGGTACTCTTTAGCAGGTGGTCTTAAAATTTTCCACTCACAACCCTTTTTTGCTGGTGAAATTTTTATGCAACCCCAGGTATATAGGTATATAAAATAGGTTTTCATAATCTTTTACTGTTGCCAAATTTTTTACAACTCCATATGGGGTTGTGACAGACAGTTTAAGAAGTTAGGTTCTAACTTAAGGCCCCTGAAGGTCTTTGGAACAAATTGTTCTTATCTACCCATTCTTCTTGGGGAAGTCTTCATATGCTTGGAGCAGACATCCTCCTAATTCACCAGTGGGTTTGAGGCTTGTCAATTACCTGATTACCCTGAACCTGGTTTAGAGTTGTCTGCCCAGACAGTTTTACCAGGGTGTGGCCCTTGCACATGCTACAGTTTCTTGGAGCCACAGGTAAAAGTTGAATGCCAGGTAGCCACCAAATGGCCTGAGTTAAAGCATTCTGACCTCCTAAATGGCTCTTTGGAAGAACTTACCAGAATGCACATTGAGTGATTTCACCAAAGGACTACTTCTTGGTGTGTGTGGGGCATCCTATGGTGGATTCCCCTATCTGGTTAGTTCCAACTCTTTTTATTTTTAAATATTTTAATTTTTTTTTTCACTTAATAGTTCCCCCCTCCAATTACATGTAAAGACAGGTTTCAACATTCTTTCCCCCACCCCCATCCCCCACCCCTGGGCAATGAGGGTTAAGTGACTTGTGTCAAATATCTGAGGTTGGATTTGAACTCTATCCAATGGGCCACCTAGCTGCCTCTTAAACATTCATTTTTGTAAGATATTGAGTTCCAAAATTTTCTCCCTCCTTCCTTTCCCTCCCTGCTCCCCAAGACAGCAACAATCTGATATAGGTTATATATGTACAATCATGTTAAACATATTTCCACATTAGTCATGTCATGAAAGAAGAATCAGAACAAAAGGGAAAAACCATAAGAAAGAAAACAAAACAAAGCAAAAACCAAAAAGTGAAAATAGTGTGTTTCAATCTGCATTCAGACTTTATAGTCCTCTCCCTTAGTAGAAAGCATTTTCCAAGATGAGTCTTTTGGAATTGTCTTGGATCATTGTATTGCTGAGAAGAGCTAAATGTATCACACTTGATCATTGCACGATGTTGCCATTACTGTGTACAATGTTCTTTGGTTGTGCTCATTTAACTCAGCATCTGTTCATGTAAGTTTTTCCCAGGTTTTTATGAAATCTGCTTTCTCATCATTTTTATAGCACAATAGTATTTCATTACATTCATATACTACAACTTGTTCACCCATTCCCCAATTGATGGGCATCTCCTCAATTTCCAATTCTTTGCCACCACAAAAAGCTGTTATAAATATTTTTGTACTTCTGGGTTCTTTTCCCTTTTTATGATCTCTTTAGGATACAAACCTAATGGTGATATTGCTGGGTTAAAGAGTATGCACAGTTTTATAGCCCTTTGGGCAGAGTTCTAAAATGTTATGCAGAATGGTTAGTTCCAACTCTTCTGAACCAAGGTGAGACCAGCAAAAGGCAAGACCAGAAATTTCCTTCAAGAGAAAAGGAATAAATAAGTTCTTTCCACCTTATTTGGGAAGCTGGTAGGTCTGGCAATTAGTTTCAGAAAGTCCCCTAGGAAACCTTCCCCTAGTTATTCAAAAGGGCAGATATGACCCAAAGAACACTAGAATCCAGTAATAGCACAAAGTGAAAGCAAATTTGAACTCTTACATCCCACCATTGGGTTGTAATATACAGAATCTTGTACATTCCCAAATATGACCTAAGGAAGGGACTTTCATTTACTACAAATTAGTGAACTGTTGTATTGTCTGTTAAGTATAAATCTGAATCTATGGCTGGCTTTTACTAATTGGCCAATAATACATCCAACCCAAACCTCATTTGTTCATTGTTTGGGCTTCGATGGCTCAGAGCAGTGCAAATAGCAACTGTTTTCTTTTCTAATGAGACTGTGAAGGTCTTTCCCTCCCTCTTTTGGGAAGTCAAACTAGGTCATTTTTTGTCTCAATTCTAACCAAGCCTTTAATCACTGAATGGGGCATTGCCTCAGACAAACTGAGACCTGGGAATGACCCTAAGGCAAAAGTCTCCACCTGCATGCTAGTCCATTGCCAGTCATTTTGACTTATGTCTTGTCACTGGACTCCAATGTCTTCAGAGGAGAGAGTGAGCTGATGATTTTGAACAGCTCTATCTCACTTAAATCCAATTCACTTGAAAGTCTTCATCCTCCTGGTGTCATTGGTTCTCTTCCAAAACAAAGAATGAACAACAATCTAAAGCTGGAGAAAAGTCTAGAATGATGAGACTAACTTTTTTTTTTTTAAGTTAACTTTCTATAGACTAGCATGAACTTGATTTCACTTTCCAAGTGGAGGTTGAGGAGGAACCTTCACTAGTTAGTGCCGATGTATGTTTGTTATGTGTTCTATCAGCAGCCTTTGTTTCAATAAAGTCCTCATTAAATCTATAAACTGGCCACCTGTCTTGGTACTATGATTGGTAGGGATATCTGGAGACTGTCTTGACTATGGCCCTGTGATAGTGGTTTCAATAGTAAGGGTTACTGTTTGGATCACCAGAGACCAGGTCAGTGATCCCCACTTTGTTAGAATTTTGGGGGTTCTTATAGATCCATGAGCTGAGGACTAGGTCTGTGACAAAGCTTCCAGAGACACTCAGCACCCATTAGTCAAGTCTTGCTGAATCCAAGGGGAAAGGGTCCAGGGGTTCAGCTGATCCACATGACCCTTTGGACACCGAATCTCGTGGGACCAATTAGAGCTAAGGATTTTTGAGCTTTACTGTTGTTTGTCTGTAGTAATTTCTGCCTTTCTTGTAAAAATATACTTGTCTAGCTAGTTCCTTATTGCCCTCAGAACAACAATCCCTCGGCAATTAGGGGAATTATTTTTTTTGTTTGTTTGGTTTTTTTGCTGGGCTATGGGGGTTAAGTGACTTGCCCAGGGTCACACAGCTACTATGTGTCTGAGGCCGGATTTGAACTCAGGTTCTCCTGAATCCAGGGTGGTGCTTAATCCACTGCACCACCTAGCTGCCCCTAGGGGAATTCTTTTGCAGACAGAACAATATCCCTTACACAGGTATCAGAACCATTTCTCCTATATCCAGGAAAAATCATTCGAGGGGTAGGACATCTTATAGAAGTAGGAGAGTCTCTGCAGCAGGTAGAAAGTTTCCTTTATAAATGGGAAAAACTCAGATTCCTAAAACTTTACCAGGGTTTCCCCCCCCCCCCCCCAAACAAAATGACTCTTAAGAACTAAGGGTGAGAACTTTTTCTTCTTTTCTGTGGTTTGGCCAGCCAAAGAAAAGAAGTAAAACAAGTATTAGAAATATCTTTTTAACAATTCACAATTCAAAATTTATCCAGCCTGAAAAGAAAATAGTTATAGAAAAATTGTGGGGTCCAAAATTAGTGTGCTGAAAGGAACCCCTTTAGAAATAGTTCATTTAACCTGCAATCAAGGAAAACTGCCTGTTCAACTGGGAATGACATGAGAGCACACTATTAAATTATATGCTGATGATACCTGTCCACCTTTTTTTGATGTCTCGACTTTTCCACCTTTTACCCCTCCTTCTTCTCCTCCTACTACTATTAGAGAATTTGAACATGAGGGACTTGCTGTTTGTTTCCTTCCTTCTCAAAACCAGTTGGGTCACAATGATGCTCATTAGACATTACCGATCTTTTAGTCCCTCTGCTCTCTAGGCATGGGAGACAGAAACCCTGAATTTTAATGATGATTCTGGTAGAGGGGGTACGGGACTTCTTTCCTAGGCTTATTTGGTTGTCTGTATTGCAATATAAGCTAAAAGCTGTCAGTAAGTATATGTCTGCTTTACTGATTGTTGAAATTATAAATTGAGTTTGTGGATGTTGTGCCTTTGTGGTACTTCAAAACTGTAGTTTATTTTAGGAGAAGAAAAGATTATGAAAAGACTGCTTTTATTGCTTTAGGGAGAGAGGTTTTTCACTCTACTTTTAGAACTCACCTTCAATAAGCTTTCAAAGACAATTTGAATTTTCTTCTTGACCATGAAAGGAGAAAAGTTTGTTTAAATCAAGGAGAGACTTGAGGGTGAGTGAAACTTAATCCTTACTTTTAAGTAGCTTAAGTAAAATTGATTTTAAACATTAGAAATTATAAATCCATATTTAATTGCGTTCTGAAATGGAATTTTGTAGATTATGGCCACTTATGCCATCCATCACAGAATTTGGAGTATTTTTTAAGTTTAATAAGAATTACTTGTCTTTTAAAATATAGTTTTTAATATTTTTTGCAATTACATATAAAAATAATTTTTAACATTCATTTTCAAAAAAATTGAGTTCCAACTTCTCTCCCTCCCTCCCTCCCTCCCAACACTTCTCCTTCCCTAAGAAGGCAAGGGATTTGATATAGGTTATATATGGGCAGTCATGCAAAATATTTCCATATTAGTCATGTTGTGAAATAAAACAGACTTCCTGCCCCCACCCCCAAAAAAACCATGAAAAAAATAAAGTAAAAAAATAGTATGCTTTGATTTGCAGTCAGACTCCATCAGTTCTTTCTCTGGAGGTGGATACCATTTTTCATCTTAAGTCCTTCAGAATTACCTTAGAACTTTGTACTGCTGAGAATAGCTAAGGTATTCATTGTCGATCATTCTAGAATATTGCTGTTACTATGTACACTGTTCTGCTTATGCTCACTTAATTCTTCATCAATTCATATACATCTTCCCAGATTTTTCTGAGAGCATCCTACTCATCATTTCTTATAGCATGATAGTATTCTATCACAATCATATACCAAACCTTGTTTGGCCACTCCCTAATTGATGGGCTTCACCTCAATTTCCACACAAAAAGAGCTTACTACAAATACTTTTGTATATATAGGTTCCTTCCTCCCCTTTTTAAATCTCTTTGGGATACATACCTAGAAGTGGTATTGCTGGGTCACAGAATATGCAGTTTTATAGCCCCTTGGGCATACTAACTGCTTTAATAAAATAGATTGTGCAAAGTCACTAAGCATTAAGCAGGTCTAAATCCAAGTGATCTATCCGATGCTGGAATTTCTTATGCTATTATTATAAAAGCATAATATAAGAAATGTTGTTAAGAATTGGAAAATCCAACTTTCTTGATTTGGAAATAACAGAATATTATCTGATCATTATTTATTTATTTATTTATTTACTTATTTGTCGGAGCATTTTAAAGAAAGGAGGGGAATATTGAATCTACAGAGAAAACTATCTATTTTTTGAAGAGTGGATCAGCTTTTAATCTCTCTTTCCCCAGAGAGTGACAATTTGTTGTTTTAAATAGGGAAGAGAAAAAAAATGGAATGAAGCTATTTGAAAGTTTCAGTAATGAATTGGAACTACAATCAGCTCTTGAGTATTAGTGAATTTTCAGCAACAGTTGGCAGTTGAAATTTATCTGGCTCTTAAGAACTGCCTCCATGAAAAGTGAAAGACTTGTGACCAACTTAAAATGACTGATGAGCTTTACAAATAGCCAAAGAAAGAAGCAAAGGAAAAGGGAAAGGAGAAGAGGAAAAATATACCCAACTGAATGCAGAATTCCATTGAATAGGAAGGAGAGATAAGGTTTTCTTAAATGAGCAATGCAAAGAAATATAAGATACCAGTAGATTGGGAAAGGCAAGAGATCTCTTCAAGATAATTAGAGATATTAAGGGAATGTTTCATGCAAAAGTGGGCATGATAAAATACAAAAATGGCAGCAATTTAACAGAGGCAGAAGAGACTAAGAAGAGGTGGTAAGGTTATATGGAGGAACTATATAAGAAAGATCTCAAAGTCAACAATAATCAAGATGGTATGGTTACTTATCTAAGAGCCAGACATTCTGGATAATGAAATGTTGAACTATTTAAAAATCTTAAAAGATGATGCTTGTAAAGTGCTACACTCAATATGCCAGCAAATTTGGAAAACTCAACAGTGGCCACTGGATTGGAAAAGATCAGTTTACATAGTCCTAAAGAGAACAATGTCAAAAAATGTTCAACTAACTGAACAAGTACACTCATCTCACACTCCAGCAAGGTTATGTTCAAGATTCTACAAGTTATGCTTCAGCAAATGTGAACCAAAAATTGCCACAAGAGCAGGTTGGCTTTTGAAGAGGCAGAGGAACTAGAGACCAAATTGCCAACATTCACTGGATTATAGAAAAAGCAAGGGAGTTCCAGAAAAAGATCTACTCCTGCTTCATTGATTCATTGATTACATTAAAGCCTTTGTGTGGATCACAACAAAATATGGTAGGTCCTCAAAGAGATGGGAATGCCAGACCATCTTACTTATCTTCTGAGGAACCTGCATACAGGTCAAGAAGCAAGAGTTAGAACTGAACATGGAACTGATTGGTTTAAAATTGGAAAAGGAGTACAACAAAGCTGTATGTTATCACTTTATTTATATAAAATGCCAGGCTGGCTGAATCCAAAGCTGAAATTGAGGTTGCTAGGAGAAATATTAACAATTTCAGATATGCAGACAATAACATTTTGATGACAACAAGTGAAGAAGAATTAAGAAGTCTCTTGATGAGGGTGAAAGAGAAGAGTATAAATGCTGGCTTGAAGCTTAACATTAAAAAAAAAACACCCTTAAGATCATGGCAACTGGTCCCATCACTTCCTAGCAAATAGAGGAAGAAGAAATGAAAGTAATGTCAGATCTTATATTCTTGGGCTCAAAGATCATTGCAAAAAGTGGCTGCAACTATGAAATTAAAAGACGTTCCTTGGAAGAGAACTATGACAAATCTAGACAGCATATTAAAAAGCAGAGACATCACCTTGCTGACAACATTCGTATAGTCAAACCTGGTGTTTTTTCCAGTAGCAATGTATGACTCTGAGAATTGGTTTATTTGGAAAGTGGATTACTGCAAAATCAATGCTTTCGAATTGTGATGCTAGAAAATACTTTTGAGAGTTCATTGGACAGCAAGGAGATCAAATCAGTCAATTATTTAAGAAATTAATTAAGACTATTCATTGGAAGGTCAAATACTGAAGCTGAAGCTTAAATACTTTGGCCACATTATGAAAAGATGGTACTCATTGGAAAAGTCCCTGATTTGGGGAAAGATTTAAGGCAAAAGAGAAGGGGATGGCAGAGGATGAGATGGATAGATAGTGTCATAGAAGCCACTCACATGAGGGTGAACAGACTTCAGGAGATAGTGGAGGACAGAAAGGCCTGCCAAGATATAGTCTATGGAGTCACCAAGAGTCAGATAGGACTGAAAAACTGAACAACAAAAGGAAGTAAATTTCAATTTGTAAGAATGTCTTGTGAATTTAATCGTTTAAGTAAACCAGAGACAAAGATCTAAAGATATAGACATTTAAAATACATTTTTGATACATATGAAGTCAAAGTATTTTAAAATTATGTGCTTTTAAATATAATAAGGATAACTAAGGGGAATACCTTAATAAATAGAAGTTACATTAAGTTCTTTACTTAAGCAATAGTGCCTTTTCTGGTCATCAGTAAATTGACCACTTAACATATTGTTAGTAACTACAATAAATATTTTTAGAATTCATTTGAATAAAATATTTTATTTAAATTGGGAAGGTATGGAATATGTTATGACAAAAGGGGTTAGTTTTCTTTTTCCTTGGTTTTTTTTGTTTTTTTTTTGCGGGGCAATGGGGGTTAAGTGACTTGCCCAGGGTCACACAGCCAGTAAGCGTCAAGTGTCTGAGGCTGGATTTGAACTCAGGAACTCCTGAATCCAGGGCTGGTGCTTTATCCACTGCACCACCTAGCCGCCCCCAAAAGGGGTTAGTTTGAATAGGTAGTATGCATTGTTAGCCTCTCTTGCACTGTTTGTTGCAATAGCATTTTACATTTATTGCTGATTTTCTAATTTTCTTTAAACCCATAAAGACCAGTATACAATCTTACATCAGAATTTTATTAGTCAACTATTTAACCAGGATAAAATTCTATAACTCAGATCTGAAGTATTATGTTATCTTATAAATTATATGAGCTAGTTGATACAATGCTATTGATCAAGAGACTACATTTAAAAATAATTGATGAGTATTGAAAATGTAAGGGAAAAGTTCAGTAATATGTTATGTTGATAATTTGGGATACGATTGACAAATTAGACAGGAGAGAACTGAGAAAAATTTTCCTGTTAGCAGTTTTAGATAGACACTACTGTGTCTTTAAAACCCCCCTTTTCCAAGGTTAATACTGCAGAAAAGGGAAAATGCTTTTGAGTAATATGAAGCCAGCCTCTTAAGTATAAAGTAAGTCTACCTTAAGAACAGGAAGGAATAGATTCAGCTCTTTGAGTGATTTAAATGAGAATAAAAACGAGGTTTGTAGGAATGTGAAAAATGCCACCAGGAATCTTAGAAAATAAGTCCAATTGATAACAATAGGCTTTAAAGTGCTGGCATCCAATGGTCCTGTGTAAATGAAGATTTTGAATAATATCATTTATGATTATAAAATCAAAGGTGATTTTACTTGATTAAGGTTTATCTTAATTTAAAGTGAGATGTGTTCCTCCTATCAGGGCAATTATGGTAGTTTAGAACTTAATACAAACTGTAATTGCTATTTGGCATAAAGAAATTTATTGATTTTGTGACTTTAGACATATCAATTCATCTCTGTTTATCTCAGTTTATTAACCTATTAGGTGGATAAAAGTAGCACTTATCCCCCCAGATTTGTTGGAAGGACCAAATAATATGATTATGAAGTGCATAACATACTGCCTAACATAAATTTGGCAAATCGTTGTATTAGAAATATTGACCACTTAATCCTAATTACCTCACCCCCCCCAAAAAAAAAAAGAGAGAGAGAGAAATATTGACATAGGCAAAGGTTTTCCTTTTGAATCAGTTTCCCTATTTGCTATTATAATAATTATTATAATTCTGAGCCTGGTTTTATAATACCTTGTGAATAAAGGTGGCACTTTCCTACATAATTGGCTGGTAAATATGACTCATGCCTAGGAATCAAACAGACCTAAAAGTTTTTCCCTGTTATTGCTTATATCAAATCAGTCTGTTCCACTGAGGAGACTTATACTGTCACAATTATGTCCCTCCTTTTTCCTTTCATAGCAAATTTCTACACTCAAATCACATGACCCATAGTACCCACTTGTACCAGAACTAAATCTATTGATATGTCAATTAAAATGGAAACATCTGAACATTGTAAGTCAGATTTCCTGCTTGTCATCCACTTGCTAGGGTCACTGTTGACCCTCTTTCAGTAAAACACTCTTTTCTCCTCATGTTTTTAACACAATTTCATGCTTCAACAATGACTTTTTGCTCTTGGAGATTCCTGAGAACTCCTTTTTCTCCTGTCTACAATGCTTCTGGCGTCTGGGAACTCCTGAAGGTAGCCCATTTCCCAGGGTTTCTCTTATCAGGTCATGCTTATTAGGCATTTAACTAACATGTCTTCCAAACTGTTGCCTTTGATGTTTGCCCTTTAGTTTATATTTCATTAATTGGCACTATAGGTATCACTGCTGGTTTTTGGTTTTGTTTTTGTTTTCTTTTTTTGCGGGGCCCACACAGCTAGTAAGTGTCAAGTGTCTAAGGCCAGATTTGAATTCAGGTTTTCCTGAATGCAGGGTTGGTGCTCTATCCACTGCACTACCTAGCTGCCCCTGCTGTGTTTTTTGTTGTTGTTGTTGTTGTTGTTGTTTTGTTTTTTCACTATTAATCTCTAAAATAAATAAAAATAATTTTCTTTATTGGGATACTGATTGTGTTTAGCACTTTAATTAACTAACTAATTAATTAATTAAAAGTTTTGAGTTCCAAATTCTATCCCTAGATTATTCCCTCCCTCCCTTACTTTCCCTCTTCCTTGAGGCAGCAAGCAAACAGATAAAGGTTATACATGTGCAATTATGTAAAATATTACCATTGTCCCTGCTGTTTTTGATGATATAGGGTTAATTTCCTCCTAAGGGGGTAATTAAGATACATTGTCCTTAAAATTAGTTGACCAGTTGGGGACTTTTATTGTTAAGTATTAAACACTAAGATATCTGAATTACTACAGGCTCATAACAAAAACACTAAGAATCCAATTGTTTCCTTGTTCAGTCATGTCCAGCTCTTTGCTAGCCCATTTGGAGTTTTATTGGTAAAGATGCTGGAGTGATTTGCCATTACCTTCTCCAGCTCATCTTACAGAAGAGAAAACTGAGGCAAGCAGGGTTAAGTGACTTGCCCAGGGTCACATAGCTAGTAAGTGTCCGAGGCCAGATTCGATATCGGGAAAAGGAAGCTTCCTGATTTTACACCCAGCATTCTATCCACTGTGCCACAAAGATGCCAATAGGTAATATCAAATCCATATCATAAATAACTAAGTAAAAGAGTTTTTTGAGCTTATCGCCCCCTTAAAAATCATGTGCTCATCTATGAGAATAGGTTTTTGAAATATTCTTTCAAGCTGATGCAATGATAATATCCTCCTAGGGGGAATTAGATTTAGATAAAGATGTAATATAAAGATGTTCAAAATCGAATGGAGTGGAATACTTATTTTTAAAGCTTAACTTGACAGTTTTAGACCCTTGCCTTCTGTGATATTTAAAAATATTTAGCTTTTTTCTCAATAGCATATCCATTTGCTAATTTATATCACAAGACAGTTATAAGTAATAAACTGAATGTTTTCCTTTTATACACCCTAACTTACATGGCTACTTACGTAAATATTAATATTTACACAGAAAGGTTTATCATACAAGTCAGGCTCTTATGGATGTCTTTCTAATATTCTTCCTTTAGCCTGTTGATAGAAGTGTCCCTACCAGGCACACAGCTTAGGTGACAACAAGTCAGATGTAAAAACTAAACTTCTTTGAAATTTTGGGTTAATTATGGATCCCTGATGCTTGAGCTAGTTATTGGAATACCAAATTTAGGAGGATGTACTAAACGGTATTGAGGTCTGTTTTGCCAAAGTTTATAGCAGAAATATCTAAGAATCTTTGCAAGTAACTTGAACCAGGGAAACAGATCTTCTAGGAGAAGCCCCTTTCTTCAAAGATACTCGGAGGACAGTTCTACTTCAGAATACCCAAGAGAAGATGTTTTTAGAAACTGGATGCCTGTTTGAGCCATATGAGCCCAAAGACATAATATGCGGATGAAATGGACATTGGGAATAAGTTACTAGGAAGATGCTTAATGTTCACCCTTTCCTTTCCTCCCTTCCCCAGCTACTGCTATTTCTATTATACCTGTTTTCTGAAGGGGGCTTCTCCTGACAGAGTTTGTCAGTGTGTCATTCCTAGGTGGTCTTAAAGACAAAGGGGTGAATTGTTATAAGATTAAACTTGATGGCTTTGGGGCCCTTCCCTCTCACATTAGTTCCATTAAAGTAGAGTAATTGGGATAAAATGTCTTTAGTCTCTATTCCATTATATATTGAAGTCACATCATTAGAACAAGCAGAGAGAGATGCTAGGGGCCTATAACATGTCATAAGGCTCTCCTAGCTGTAGGCCTCATAATTGCTTTTTGGCTTTGATAAATTGATTCCTAAGAAACTCATGATGGTTCACAATGATTGAAATTTCTTATTCACAGCACTTTTATTTCTGTAATCATTACTTCAGCTTTACTAAAATTACAGACTGATAGACATGTGGTTTTTATTATACTTTGATTTGTAACTTTAATCAGGCTAAATGATTCATGGGAGGTATGGCCTCCCCAAAATCAAATGGACAAATTGTGAAATTGAAAATTGACTTTTAATTCTATTTTGTTAAGACTTAATCAAGCTAGGTTTAATATTCCCCTTGGCTGTAAATTTGACTCAGGTAATCTCAGGTCATTTATCTCACAATTCTTATCTTGTAACTAGTACCTCATCTTTGTAACTTCATCAACCATCCAGACTCCAGAGAAATTTGTTTATGTCCTTAATCTAAACTGTTGTAGCAACTCCTGTCCTCTGAAGACATTCCCCTGTTTGAGAACTACTCCCTTCTTTTGAGAACTGAACTCATCTCTCAATGATATAATGGGGAAGAACTGAGATGACATATCCCATCTCCTCATTGAGATTGTCTTACCTTTGTCTTATGACCCAAATCATATATCTTATCTGTGGTTAAGAAAGTTTCAGAAAAGGTTGTTGTTTAGTGATGTCCAATTCTTTGTGACCCCATTTGAGGTTTTCTTGGCAGAGATACTAGAGTGGTTTGCCATTGTCTTCTCCAGATCATTTTACAGATGAATAAACTGTGGCAAACAAGGCTAAGTGGATTACCCTGGGTCACATAGCTAATAAGTTTCTGAGGTCAAATTTGAACTCAGATCTTCTTGACAACAGGCCTGACAGTATATCCACTGTGCCACCTAGCTTAGACAAAATGCCACCCCCATTTCTTTAGAACTCTTAGATCCTGCCCCCCCCACACCAAATACTGTTTTTGTAATGTTTTTGTTTTGTTTTGTTTTGTTTTTTGGTGAGGCAATTGGGGTTAAGTGACTTGCCCAAGGTCACACAGCTAGTAAGTGTCAAATGTCTGAGGCCAGATTTGAACTCAGGTGCTGTGAATTCAGGGCTGGTGCTCTATCCACTGCACCACCTAGCTGCCCCTGTTTTTGTAATGTTTTGCCCTAAAGTACTTCAACTTACTCTGAGTATTTACAATGGCAATTAAATGAGTGGCAGTAATGGATCTGCTGCTTGGAAAAGGGGTTAGTTTGTTTCACTCAGTGTGTCTGCAGAAAGGCAAGGCCATAAGTGTACGAGCTGGCAGCTCCCCCCTTACTCTCAAGCATGAGAATTCATGGGTGAGTGGGTATGTACATGTGTACATTGTCGGGGGAATCTCAGTGGTTCCTTGACAAGCTAGGCTCCCTTCAAGTATTGGCCAGACATAAGACAAGGATAGAAACCACATAGCATATCTAGAGGAATTAGTTGGGGGAGTTCATAAAGGTTAGATGGTTTGCCTTGGGCCACACAGCAGATAAGTGAAGGAGGAGAAGGGCGGGGATTTCAATCCAAGTCTTCCTGACTCAAAGTTCAACATTCTATCCATATTAGTCTGGCTTTAATGTGGTATAAATACTGGAAGGGAACTAGCAGGAACTAATTTCCAGTTAGGTTCATTCTCATCAAGGAAAGATCTCATCTTTGCATCATTTCCAGAATATACCCTTCCTTCCTGACACTGCCACTAGTCTAGTGCAGGTCCTCAACATTTCACTATTGTAATAACTTGCTGGTGGGTCTGCCTGCTTCAGGTCTCTCCCCACTCAAATTTATTTTCTATTCAGCCATTAAAGTGATTTTCCTAAAGTTCAGGTCTGACCATCTCACCCTATTGGCTCCCTATTGCCTCCATGATTAAATACAAAATGCACTAGTTGGCATTCAAAGCCTTTCATAACCTAGTGAGTTTGCCCACATGCTTCCCCTTTTCAGTCTTCCATCACACACTCTTTGATACAGTGTCACCGACTTCGTGTATGTTCTTGAAAAGACAATCTACCTCTCAGTTCTGGGCATTTTCTCTGGCTGTTCCTCATGACTGGAATGCTTATCTTAGTATACTGACTTTCCTGGATTCCTTTAAGTCTAAACTAAATCCATCTTGTATAGGAAGCCTTTCCCACCCCTCTTACTTCTAGTGCTTTCTCCCTGTTAATTGTGATGTATCAGAAAGACCCCAAATGGGGTCACTAATGAATAGTTGCTGTGTGTAAGGTGGCTAAGATTTTAGCTATACTGTTTAAAAATCTAATGAGTGGTCTCCAATAAATTAGAAGCTTTAGCAAGAGTTTAGGCTTTGAAGCATTTATTAAGGAACATAAGAATTTGGTGAGGTGAGAGAAAGAGGCCTAGATTCAGCTATCTGTCTTTCCAGCTCCACTACCTCGAGTGGAGAGATAGTGACAGAAAGAGAGAGAGAGACAGAGAGAGAGAGACAGAGAGACAAATAGAGGAGAGACAGAGAGAGAGAGACACACAGACAGACAGAGAGACAAATAGAGGAGAGAGACAGAGAGAGACAGAGAGAGAGACAAAGAGAGGAGAGAGAGAGAGACAGAGAGAAGAGAGACAGAGAGAGAGACAGAGAGAGAGACAGAGAGAGAGACAGAGAGAGAGACAGAGATAGAGAGAGAGACAGAGAGAGAGACAGAGACAGAGAGAGACAAATAGAGGGGAGAGAGAGAGGGGGGGGGAGAGAGAGAGAGAGAGAGGAGAGAGACAGAGGAGAGAGAGAGGGACAGAGAGAGAGAGAGAGGAGAGAGACAGAGAGAGAGAGAGAGACAGAGAGAGAGAGAGAGAGACAGAGAGAGAACCTCAGATCCTCGCCCCTTCTTCATCCCACAAGCCTCCTGTGAAAACCAGAAACATCCCATCTACCCACAGACAGCTCCAAGCTAATTGGATAGGGAGCTTTGATCGACAGTACCCAGGAGCAAACATCACTTCCTGATACTAACCTTCCAAGCCACATTGCTTACCCTCAGATGCCTTCTCTTTATGGTGGAGCTTTCCTACAGTATCTCTCCAGCAGGGGGCATCAATCCTATTCTCACACTAAGAGTGGGACACTACTGGAACAAAACAAACAAAACCAGTTTATCCTGCATACTGCTTGCTATGAACAACACTTGTTTGCACTTTATCTTCCCCAAAAGATTACAAGTTCCCTGAGGGGCAGGGACTGTCTTTTGCCTCTTTTTGTATTGCCTGACAAATCTGTTATTGTTGTTGTTTTTGCTCAATAATTAAAAAAAAATTGGTTAATGTCCTGATAAAACAGAACTATCCATTAAAAATGCCTTTATTCATGTTGTTTAGGCTACCTCCTGCTCCAAATTTGAAGGTGTGGTTCAATTTACATCTTTCTTTGCTGAGGCCTTCTGATTTACCTAGCCTCCTCAGACATGAGTTCCATAGAGATTAGGTGACTTACCCAAGGTCACACAGCTTGTAAGCAACCAAATTGAGATTCAAAACTAGGTCCTCTGACAACAAATTAAACATTCTTTCCTCTCCACCATGCTATATTTAATTTTATAATTAATTTTCATCACATTCTACATGTTATGGCCTATCAACAAAGACAGATATGAGCATAATGCTTAATAGATCTTAATGTTTTCATTCTTTTATCCCATTTTCAGCTCTACAAGACATGAAATTAATATTAGAATATACTGATAGAAATTTTTCTCCCCTATTCCAGGTTCAGTCATATTCATGTTTAACAATTTGCTTTTCAGGGCATGAAGTCACAGGTTTGGCTCTGTGACCTGTTAATTAACATTTACTTATTCATTAGTCATTCATTAACTCATTGTTCATTTGTTTTCACACTTGCAATTTAAAAACTCATTTGAACTATAGTAGTAATACAGACAAATGACTTTAGTAACACAGTCCATTTGGTTCAACACTTGAATGACTCTTTTTTCCATAGGAAAAAAAAAGCTCAAGAAAATATAATAAGAGGGTTGAAATCACAATTGACCTTATATTACATAAGGGCACATAGAGAGAGTGATAACTCTTCAATGTGACTTGAACTCCAAATACCTGGGATTGTTAACAGTACCTTGTACTGTTTATCAAAACAAACAATGTAGTCTTGACAAAGTTTTTAGAAAGCATTAACCCTTAATCTGGGTATAAGGTTCCTAGTTTATTGATCATTTTTCTTGGTATTAGAAAGCTTTCCTCTGATGAATAGTTTTATGAAGGCCTGTGTTCTAAAGGCTGTTTTGAATATAACCAAATATTTTATAAAACTAATACAGCAGGGGCAGCTAGGTGGTGCAGTGGATAGAGCACGGGCTCTGGAGTCAGGAGTACCTGAGTTCAAATCCGGCCTCAGACACTTAACACTTACTAGCTGTGTGATCCTGGGCAAGTCACTTAATCCCAATTGCCTCACTAAAAAAAAAAACCCCAAAAACCAATACAGCAAGGTATTTGATCCATATTTTGTAAATATCCAATTTCAAGAACTCCACTAAACTATTTTCCTAGTTTATGGTTATATTACATGAAATATGCTATAATTGACAATCTCCCCAATACTCCCCATTTAATAGTAACAGAGAAGAATATAGTTTTTATTCTGCTTAAAACTTCCATAAAATTCCTTCTTTATTTCATTGCTAATCATTACTCTCTCTTTTCATTCTATCTTAAATGAATCACATGATTAGAGATGAGAGGGACCTTAAAGGCCTTCTAATACATTCCCTAGTTTTTACAGATGAGGAAACTAAGGTCCAGAGAAGTTAATAACTTGCCTAAAGTCCAACAGCCAAGTTCTTTGATTCCAGGTTCACTCATTTTTCCACTGAATCATGGGGATATGATGGAGATGAGACCAAAAAAAAGTCCTGTGATGGAGCATTTTTTAATGCTGAATATTATAGTATCTCATGTAGTCTGCTGCTCACTTTCTGTTCAAAACTGTCTGGTCTGGTCTGCTTGCAGAGAATGTATTCCTGAGCTATTTCATGTCTTTGACAATTTGGGTTCTCTATTAATAAAGTAAGGATTGCAACTTTTGGGGAAAAAAATCCTACGATTTTTTAAATGGAAAAAATATTCCAATAATTTCAACAATCATTATTGTTATCATTATTACCCTTTAATATTGTAATGTTATAGTAGTATTGAATATATTGTTTTATTTTTTATCAAGCATTGGACATTCCAAGCCATTGCACCACAGGTTAGGTACCTGTCTTCCCTGACCCCCAGAATGTGCTTGAGTGAGAACAATACTCTGTTTTGGGTTGGTTTTTTTCCACTCGAGCTCTATGGTGACTACTTCAAAATGTATCTTTGATAAACAAACAAACTCCCTGGGACCTAGGAGATTGCCAAATCTTAACCTTCAGAGAACAGGCCTCTTGAGATTTTATTGTAAGGTAGTTCAATACATTAAGAAAGTTTAATACATTAGGAAATTGGCTTGTTTCATTAAAGAATATCATAGAACCGAAAGGATCATAGGGATCGTTTAGTCCATGTCCCATCATGTGGGAAATGAAAATATTGAGGCAAATATAGACCAGTAAAGGGGAACAAAAAAAAAAGGAAGAAGAAACCTCCAAAATAAAGACATTTAGAGTGAAAGTTACCCTTTCTCCTTCCCATGTGCGTAATCAAAATAATTAGGTGCAAGCTGCTTAAGCAGCATCACCTTCCCAGCTCACAGTTTATTAGGAGCTGAAAGGCCAATTTTATTTAGATTTTCCTTAAGCCCCTAATAAGATCTGCAGAGGCCCGTTGCTTGGGAAAGGATGCTGAGACGGTGTAGCCACTTCGCAGTGGAGATAAACTAGCTGGAGCTGCCAGGTTGAATAATTGATGGAGGCACCATGTACTATTCAAGACTGTCCCGGGGGTTGGGGTTGGGGTGGGAAAGGAAAGGTTTCTGGGGGAGGAGGAAAAGTTAACCGTGCCCCTCCCACCTAGCTTTTCTCTAAGCTACTCCTCTCCCCACCCACATCTATACTTCCTCCTCCGACACACAGCCGACCAGTCCAGCAGGGGCACTAGCTAGTGACAATCTCCAGTCCAGCGGGACCAGCAGAAGCGGGGAGCGCAGCCTCGCCGGCCTCCTGGGTCTCATTGAGGGTACTGTGCAGCGCCTAAACCAGCACCATGCGCTCTTCTTTGGGGGCTCGCTGGTTCCCTCTGTCGCTCAGTTTCCTCCTTTACGTGTTTTCCCTGTGTTTTTCGGAGGACACTATCAAAGGTAAAAGCAAAATTCTTTACTGCAGCATCTTTGGGGTTCTTGCTCCTTTCCTCTGGGCCGAGACTGTCTAGGGAGAGGTGGGAGTCAGGAGAGTGGATGATCGTTATAGAAGGTGCTGCGTGCAGACCGAAATTACCGCTCGTCTGTTGCGCTTAGCCTTCCCAAAGGGAAGCTTGCGCCCAGCCCAGGGAAGGAATTAAGTTGCGGGGAAGAAGGCGGGAGTGGAAATAGTGGGTGCCCCAGCCAAGATGGGTGGAGAGCTAGGATTTACGCCGCTTTCCTATTGGCTCGTGTGTCGGATGTCGAGCTAAATGAATAAATGGGGAAAGATGGTGCCTCTGCTCTGGTATCGTCACATCCCTTCCTTGGGTGAATACAGAACTCGTTTTGGAGTCTGGATCTTATGTAGATTTAGGCTTGATTTAAGGAACTAAGTGGGGCTGGAGACGGCCTGGGAAGCTGAGAGCAGTGACAACCTCTGAAAGCTTTTACCCCTCGCCTCTCTTCCCTCTCCTCATATCGATTAGAGGACAAATAACAGCTCTTTTCTTCCTGGCAGGTGCACCTGCTCGAAGAAAGTGCTTCCTCCGCCTTTTCAGAGTTGAATTTTAGACTCCAGTAAAGGGAGACTCATGAGTTCCCAAAGAAAACTGGCGTATGTTTTTCTTTTCTCTGGATTAAAAAAAAAAGTTCCTTTTTGTGTAGGGAAGGCAGGCATCTATCTGTATAGAGACAGGCTTGATGCCGAAATTCAATAGTAAAGTTGCCATTTTATCTTAAGGGATGATTAAGATCACATGATACTATTACATTAAAATGAGCAGGCAAAAAATTCCTGTGTTAGCCATCACCAGAGTTAAAAAACGAATATACTCAATAGAAGAGTATTTTTACATATAGAACGAAATTTTTTAAAATTATAAATAAAACAGAACCAAAAAAGCTTTTTTATGAACTCAAAGCATCTATTTTTTATAACTTTGGAGTATGTTTAATATTCTGGCCACCAATCATTGTATGCTTCTAAAGAACTATTAGCATCCATTTCAATTTGGGGCCCAGTTTTAGGTGTGCCTTTGTTTCCAATGTCATTCTACTACCCTCTTTTCTTGTACCCCCATTTTATTGTTGACAGCCTGGAGCTCCCCCCTCTTCCCCAATATCTTCGGCTTGTCCCATTTCCAGATCAATGCCTTCCAGTTCTTAGTAACTCTACCTCCCCCTTACCCTTCTTTCCTCCCCACCCCCATCAGTCAAAAGAATGTATGTAATCACTATTTTATTGGAGAAATTTGACTAAAGTGAATAGCAAGGGAAACCCTAGAGGAAAAGGAATGCCTGGGTTGGGGAGGTTGTGGGTTGAGACCCTGGATTCTCTGAAATCATCCCTTTGTCCTCCATTTCCAACCTCATAGGTGAAATTAAGTTAAAATGAATATCAGAGGAAGGCTTATAAAGAAAAAAAATTAAGTTGTAAAAAGGTTATAAGAACCCTGGTAGAGGTGTGTGTGGGGGGTCTGAGCCCACTGTTCCGTTTTCTAGATTGAGTGTCTACTTGGTGTGTGTAGGGTGTGTGTGTGTTTAATCAACCCATCCAGGTCTGTTTTTTCTCACTTCTTTCCTGCTTGAAGCCCCTAAAACAAAGGGACTGGGTTGGTTTGCCCTAAATTAATCATACCTCCGACTTCATGGCAGATCCTTTTGGAATGAGACTTTAATAAGTACAAAGAATATTTGGTTAGAAAGATCTAGGTCTCTTCATGTTGATGGTGTTGTTCTCTTCAGTCTTGTTTCCTCATCTGTAAAAGAAGTGGCAAGGTTGAATTCAGCACCCCTCCACTCTATTGGTGGCCCTGTCCACCTCCACTCTATTGACTGATGTCTCCAGTGTGGAAGGGACAGCCAGGTGGCTTAGTAGATAAGAGTGTTGGGCTTGAAGTGAGGAAGACTCATCTTCCTAAGTTCACATCCTACCTCAGACACTAACTCTGTGACTCCGGGCAAGTCTCTGAGCCTTGTTTGCTTCAATTTCTTTATCTGTAAGATGAGCTGGATAAGGAAATAGCAAACCACTTCAGTATCTGTGTTGAAGTAAACCACAAATGAGGTCATGAAGAGCTAGACACAACTGAAAAAACAACTGAACAACCACCACCACCAATATGCAAGGAGTGGGGAGGGAATAAGATGAGGACAGAAAAAAAAGAGGAAGTAGGAGTTAAAAATGTTTTTTAAACATTCATAGTTTAAAGAAACAAAGACTTTTGATAGGAAAATATTTGTAGATGTGAAAAATTTGCCTCCTAACAACATGGGTAGTGACCACTGCAGTCAGTGTTAGGAAACATTAATTCATTGAATCTTTACACTAGCAGTGCTTTTGGAATCCTAAGGCTAGGTGGGATGGACATTTCTGTACCATACGTACTCTGTGTTCTACATTAGGCATTTACTAAATAATTGTTGCCTATTTCTTGTTGTTGTGATTAGGTTTTCTTGTGTAGGATGCTTTTTTTTAAGGACCTTTTGCCACTCAGTTCTCTGAACCTAATTAATTTTCCTAAGTTTCCATTGCATTTTAATAGTGTTAATGTCTGTCCCTCTGATGAGCTAAATGGTTCTATTTCTACCAACATTGAGTTTTGCTCCAGGTGGAAACTTCTAGGGCTTTCCCTTTTCCCTTGGTTTTATTTCTTGTTATTGTTGTTAAGTCATTTCAGTTGTCTTTGATCCTTTGTGACCCCATTTGGGGTTTTCCTTCTTTCTTTCTTTTTTTACGGGACAATGAGGGTTAAGTGACTTGCCCAAGGTCACACAGCTAGTAAGTGTCAAGTGTCTGAGGCAGTATTTGAACTCAAGTCCTGTGCTCTATCCACTGTACCACCTAGCCATTTCCATCTCCAGTGAATCCATTTTGTTAGGCAATCAGAGGTTAAGTGACTTGCCTAGGGTCAAACAGCCAGGAAGTATCTTGTGGCTGTAATTGAACTCAGGTCTTCTTGACTCCAGGCCCAGTGTTCTATCTGCTGATCTACCAGGAGCAGCTTCATATTTCTTAGCATTCTAAATTATAGTTTCCCATGATCTCCTTTATACTAAAGTTCCACCTGTCACCCCGAAGTTATATAAGATGCGGAGTGACTGGGCTAAAACAGTGAAAGGCTGGTCAATGCAGTATGGCCACCTTGTCATAAAGGTATGTTATTATTTTTCTAGTTACATGTAGAGATGGTTTTCAACATTTTGTTTTTATTAGATTTCTAGTTCCAAATTTTTCTCCCTCTCTCCCTTCTTTCCCCCCTCCCCAAGACAGCAGGCAATCTGATATAGTTTATATATGTACAATCACATTAAACCTATCTCTGCATTAGTCATTGTGAAAGAAGAATCAGAACAAAAGGGACAAACCTTAAAAAAACAAAAACAAAAAAAGTAGAAACAATATGGTTCAATCTACATCTAGATTCCACAGTTCTTTTTTCTGGATTTGGAGAACATTTTTCATCATGAGTGGTATGGTCACCTTGTAATTAGAATTTTCTTTAGACTGAATTACAGCCAACTATAAAGGTTAGTTATAATGGTTAGAACACTATGCCCTGAAATCAGGAAGATGGGAATTGACATATGACATCAGACTCTTAGTAGCTGTTTGACCCTGGGCAAGTCACTTAACCACTATATGAATCAATTTCCTCAACTATAATTAAGGATAAAAGTAGAACCTACCTCCCAGTGCTCTGAAGATCAAATGAGATCATATTTGTAAAGTGTTTAGCACAATACAGTATCTGACCCATAATAGGCACTGTATAAATGTTTATTCTCTTCACTTCCCTCCCTTTCATCTATTATATCATATCCTATTTTGTAGCCTACTGAACAAGACCTGAATGAATTCCATCCCCCACTTGTGCTATAGATTGAATTAAACCAAACCAAATCAAACCAAACCAAAAACTTGACTCATCTACTTCCATCCTTCTTGCTTAGGCTGAATACTTAAAAACCCTGATGTTCTTGTCATTTTTTCCTATATGGATAGATTGTATCTCATTGGCCTATTTAAATTCCACAGAATGCTGCTGATTGGTTATCTAGTCTACCTCCCCCACCCCCACATTCATTAATCTATATGCTAGGAAACTTCAACCAAGTAGTATTTTAGTACCCTATTTTTTTTCCTTTCAGTTTGGCTACTCACTTTATTTGAGCTATGACTTATTTTGTAATGAATAGCTGTGGTGTGGATCTATTTTGGAGGCTTTTTCCCCCTTAAAAAGCCACATGTTATACAAAGATTAGGAAGTATTGGTTCTATTCTTAATTCTATCATTAACTCTGCAATGCTGGCAAGTCCCTTTAGTATTCTGGGCTTTAGTGTCCTCTTCCATAAAATAGGAAAGTTAACTGATTGATGATGTCTAAAATTTCTTTCTATTCTAAAATTTTATGATCTGAAGATAGAAAAGTTACTAAAAGGATGTACATAAAATCAACAATGATGTCAAAATACTAGGTGAAGAAGCTTCAGGATAAGAACATTTTTTCTTAACAGAAAATGGGCAAAGTTGATTTCTATAGTATTTCAGATTCTATGATTTTTTTAAATTTTAGGACATTTTAAAAATTATTGTTTCTTTTGTCACTCTTTGTTGGCCAAATATTCAAATCCTTATTGGGTATCAAATAAGATCATATTTATAAATGATCAGTGAGGCATATAAAGTGCTTAGAACAGTGCCTGGCACATAGTAAATGCTTAATAAGTTAAATTCTGATTTTAGTTCTGTTAAGGCTAAAATTCTAGCTATTCTGTCTAAAATATCTAATGAGTGGTCACCAATAAATTATAAGCTTTAGCAAGAGTTAGACTTTTAAGCATTTATTAAGGAGAATAAGAATTTGGTAAACAGAGAGAGAAAGGCCTACATTCATCTATCTATTAAAGGGAGAGCACATTTCTAGCTCCCTTCTCTACCAGCATCCTCAGGAAAAAGCCCCAGTCAGAGCACCAGGCTCCCTCCTTCTTCCTCCCACCAGCAAACGTCACTTCCTGACACCAAAGAAAAGATGCATGGTCTTGCCCTCAAAGACTTTCCTTCATGGCGGAGCTTTTCTATAGTAAGTCTCCAGTAGGTGGTGTCATTCCAATCATTACAGTTTGAGTTTTATGTCTGAGGATACCATGTAAGATCAGTTGAATATGGGTAGATTCCAAGGCTTGCCATCCACAATGAAATTTAACATACATGTGAAACTTGTTATTTGAGGAAAACCCCTTCTTTTGAAAAAGAATCCAAAATTTCATCTACACAGATTAGATGAATAGCCTTATTTCTCTAAAGTCATTATAGTACACTATCTTCACCATTCTCAGTATCTCATGAGACAACTCTTTGTCAAAGTGGATGGAGTGCTGCTATGTCCAGAGTCAAGGAAACTTGTATTCAAATCTGGCCTCAGACACTCACTAGTTATGTCTCCTTGGGCTAGTGAATTAATCTCTGTCTCAGTTTCCTCAACTATGAAATTGGGAAAATCATAGCCCCTACATCTTATGGTTGTTGTGAGGATCAAATTAGATAATATTTTAAAGTGCTTATCACAGTGCCTCGTCCCATAGTAGGTTCTTCATAAATTGATTGCTTGTTTCTTTCCTTTCTTCTCATCATTCTTCATGCAGTATATCAGCTCTTTAGAGTCTAGCCAGTTCTGGCTACACATTATCATCACTGATTCCCAAACCAACCTTTGGAGCAATACTTTGTTGTAGTAGCTCTTGCTATGCTATGCTCCAGTTAATTTGTGTTTTTTTTTTAGTTGTATCTATGATTTCATCAGCATTATGTATTTCCATTGAGGCATTCTCCCTACTTAATGTATACAAACACACCTCTTCAAATTATCAATTTAGATAGTTGCCTAGAAGTTAATTGACCTGCCCATGGTCCCATCAGCCAGTATGCATCAGAGAAA
Source organism: Dromiciops gliroides (assembly GCF_019393635.1). Taxonomy (NCBI): domain Eukaryota; kingdom Metazoa; phylum Chordata; class Mammalia; order Microbiotheria; family Microbiotheriidae; genus Dromiciops; species Dromiciops gliroides. Next base: position 406,746,260 of record NC_057861.1, read on the forward strand.
ATACTTGAAACCAGCAGGCCAGTTCTCTGTCCATTACTCTACACTGACTCTCTACCTAGCTATTAAAATAATAAAAATGTCTTAATGGGAGAACTGTTATCTTCAGAAATAGAAACAGTAATTATTTGGGCCCTAATGCTCCCAAACTACTCTGGTAGCTTCTCTGTGGGAACAAGGAGACAAGTCAAAATGAGAGTTGTTTTTTTTTTTCTCCCCACTTAATAATATTTTATTTTTTTCCAATGACATGTAAAGATAGTTTTCAACATTCATTTTTGTAAGATTTTGAGTGCCAAATTTTCTTTCTCCCTCCCTCCCTCCCTGCTCCTCAAGAGAAGAAGCAATCTGATATAGGTTATATAGTACAATCATGTTAAACATATTTCCATATTAGTCATATTGTGAAAGAAAAATCAGAATAAAAGAGAAAAACCATGAGAAAGAAAGAAACAAACAAAAACCAAGTTAAAATAGTATGCCTCAATCTGCATTCTGACTCCATAGTTCTTTCTCTGGACATAGATAGCATTTTCTATTATGAGTTATTTGGAATTGTGCTGGATAATTGTATTACTGAGAAGAGCTAAGTTTATCATAGTTGATCTTCACACATTTTGCTATTACTATGTATAATATTCTCCTGGTTCTTCAATGAGAGAGTTTTTGACAGTCATTGTGGGAGAGTGGTCACCTGGGAAAACAATCCCAAAATGAATTAAAGTTGCACTTGGTATCTCTTACCCTTTTCTTTAAAAAAAAAAAATCGAAAATCAAAGGAATGCCCATCAATTGGGGAATGGCTCAACAAACTGTGGTATATGATTATATTGGAATATTACTGTGCTTTAAGAAATTACAAGCAAGATGATTTATGAAAAACCTGGAAAGATTTACATGAACTGATGCATCATGAGGTGAACAGAACCAGGAGAATGTTGTACACAGTAACAGCGATATTGTTTTATGAAGAACTATGAATAATTTAGCCATTCTCATCAATACAACCATCCAAGACAATCCCAAAGGACTAATAATGAAGTATAATATCCACCTCCAGAGAAAGAACTAATATTGTTTGAATACAGACTGAAGCATGCTATTTTTTACTCTTTCATTTTTTTTCCCTTTCATGAGTCTTCTTGTATAAAATGACTAATATGGAAATGTTTTACATAATTGCAAATGTATAACCCATATGTGATTTCTTACCCTTTCAGGGAGGGAGGAGTGAGAGCATTTGAAACTCAAAACTTTAAATAAAAATGTTAAAAAATATAAAAAATAATTGCTTCTCAATTACATGTAAAGACAATTTTTAAAATTATTTTTTATTTTGAAATTTTGAGTTCTAAATTTTCTCCTTCCCAATGCTATCCCCAATAAAGATGGTAAGCAATTTGATATAGGTTATACATGTGCAATAATGCAAAACATTTCCATATTAGTCATGTTGTGAAAAAAGACAGACCAAAAAAACAAAAAACATGAAAAAGATGAATCAAACATAACATTTTTTGATCTGTATTCAGATTCCAGCATTTCTTTCTCTGGAGGTGGATAGCATTTTTCACCATAAGTCCTGTACTTCACCATAAGAACTGTACTGAATCATTGTATTTCTGAGAATAGTTGAGTCATTCACAGTTGATCGTACAGTATTGTTGTTAATTGTGTACGATGTTCTCCTTATTCTGCTCACTGTACTTTGCATCTATTAAGGTAAACCTTTCAGTTTTTTTCTGAAATCATCCTGCTTGTCATTTCTTATACTACAATGATATTATATTACAATCCTATATTACAACTTGTTCAGGCATTCCACAATTGATTGGACCATCTTAATTTCCAGTTCTTTGCTACCACAAAATGAGCTGCTATAAAGAGTTTTGTACAAATAAGCCCCCCCCCCTTAAAAAAATCTCTTTTGGATATAAATTTAGTATTGCTATTTCTTGGTCAAAGGGTATGCACAGTTTTATAACCCTTTGGGCAGAATTCCAAATTGCTTTCAAGAATGGTTGGATCAGTTCATAACTCTACAAATAGTGTATTATTGTCCCAATTTCCCCATACCCCCTCCAACATTTATCATTTTAGTTTTCTGTTATATTAGCCAATCTGATAGGTGTGAAGGGGTAGCTCAGTTCTTTTAATTTGCATTTCTCTAATTAATAGTGATTTGGAACATTTTTTTCATATGACTATAGATAGCTTTGATTTCATCTGAAAACTGCCTATTCATGCCCTTTGAACATTTATTAGTTGGGAAATGGCATTTATCTTGATAAATTTGACTCAGTTCATTGTTGAGAAATGACGCTTTTCTTAGAGACACCTGCTGTAAAAATTCCCTCTGCTTGCTTTTTTTCTAATCTTCGTTGCATTGATTTTGTTTATTCAAAACATTTTAAATCTAATATAATCAAAATCATCCATTTTATATCTAGTAATGCTTTCTGTCCCTTTTTTTTTGTAAATAGTATTTTATTTGTTCAATTACATGGAAAGATAGTTTTCAACATTATTATTTTTTTGGGGGGGCTGGGCAATGAGGGTTAAGTGACTTGCCCAGGGTCACACAGCTAGTAAGTGTCAAGTGTCTGAGGCCAGATTTGAACTCAGGTCTTCCTGAATCCAGTGCTGGTGTTTTATACACTGTGCCACCTAGCTGCCCCATAACATTCATTTTTTATAAGATTTTTAGTTGCAATTTTTTTTCTTCTTTCTCTTTCCCCAAGACAGCAAGCAATCTGATATAGATTATACATATGCAATCATGTTAAAAAATTTTCCACATTAGTCATGTAATGAAAAAAGAATAAGAACAAAAGGTAAAAACCATGAGAAAGGAAAAAAAAAGTTAAAATAGTATGCTTTGATCTGCATTCAGACTTTCTCTGGAGGTGGATAGCATTTCCCATAATGAGTCTTTTGGAATTGTCTTGGCTCATTGTAGCCTTAAAAAATACATTGGGAATCTGGTGTGCATATAACCTGTCTTCCAGAATATCATATCCTAAGTCCTCTGTTCCTTTTATATGGAAGCCATTAAATCTGGTGTGATCCTGACTGTGGTTCCATGATATTTGAATTGTTTCTTTCTGGATGTTTCAAGTGTTTTCTCTTTGACCTAGGAGCTCTGGAATTTGGCTATATTACTCTAGTTTTTGTTTCTGAATGTCTTTCTTGAAGTTATTGGTGGATTCTTTGAATTTCTATTTTACCCCCTGAATCTAAGATATTGGGGCAGTTTTACTTGATAATTTATTGAAATATGATATCTAGGTTCTTTCTTTGATCATGGCTTTCAGGTAGTCCAGTAATTCTTAAATGATCCCCTTTTCATCAATTTTATAGGTTAGTTGCTCGCCAATGAGATATTTCACATTTTCTTTTTTTTCCCCTTCTATTTTTTCATTCTTTTTGTTTTGCTTTATCATTTCTTGATTGGTAATAAAGTCATTAGCTTCCATTTGCTCAATCCTAATTTTTAAGTAGTTATTTTCTTCAGAGAGCTTTTGTACCCCCTTTTCCATTTGGTGAATTCAGCTTTTCAAGGCATTCTTTTCCTCTTTAGCTTTTTTTTTAAACCTCTTTTACCATTTGGCCTAGTCTATTTTTTAAGGTTATTTTATTCAGTATTTTTTTGTATCTCCTTTACTAAGCTTTTGACATATTTTTCATGATTTTTTTTTGCATCACTCTCATTTCTGTTTCCATTTTTTCCTTTACCTCTCTTACTTTAATTTTAAAGTCCTTTTTGAGCCCTTCTATGGCCTGAGACCAATTCATATTTTTCTTGGAAGTTTTGAATGTAGGAGCTTTGACTTTATTATCTTCTTCTCAGGGTGTATTTTCATCTTCCTTTGTTGTGAAAATGTCTAAGTCTGAGGAAGGAAAGAAACAGCAAAGTCTCCAAGCCATGAAAAATAGGTTTATTGAGAGAGGGTACCTGTCTCACAATAAAGCCGGTCAGTCAGGGGTAGGACCTGAAAGACCCAGAGCTAGGGGCTTAACAGGGTTTTATACCCCTACACAGCTTAAATGTTTATATACTATACTAATTTTAGACAAACTCCTCCCAATTTACAGTCCACCATAAAACATGTACATAGGTTGATCATCCAGACTTCCTCTCAATTTGCTTCTGTCTGTCTTCTCCCCCAATCTGCCCTCCCTTCTTTTGCCGCCCTCTCTTTATCCCCTTCCTCTCCTATTTTCCTGCAGGGTTAGATAGATCAATTCACCCAATTGAGTGTATATGTTATTCCCTCCTTGAGCTAATTCTGATGAGATTAAGGTCTTTGAGCCAATTCTGATGAGATTAAGGTCTTTGAGCCAATTCTGATGAGTGTTAGGCTCATTTACTGTCCAGATTAAATAGATTGCTCCACCCAATTGGGTGTGTGTTAATCCCTCCTTGAGCAAACTCTGATAAGATTAAGGTCTTTAAGCCTATTCTGATAAGTGTAAAATTCATTTACTGCCCTGTTCCTCCCTCATCTTATCTCCCACTCAGTAACCCCTTTCCTGTTTCTTTCATGTGGGATTTCTGCCCTTCCCCCTCCCCCAGTGCATTCCTCTCACCCCTCAATTTTACCCTAAAGATGTCATCATGGGACAGCTAGGTGGCTCAGTGGACAAAGCATCCACCTTGGACCCAGGGGGACCCCAGCCAAAACCCAGCCCCAGACACAAGACAGTCACCCACTGCATAACCCCATGTATGTCCCCCAACTCCAATTTTTTATGGTTCTCTAGGGTCTTGTATTTGAAAGTCAAATTTGCCATTCAGTTCAGGTCTTTTCATCATAAATACCTGAAATTCCTCTTTTTCATTGAAATCCCATTTTTCCTCTGAAAGATTATTATCAGTTTTGCTGGATACATGATTCTTGGTTGTAATCCCAATTCCTTTGCCCTCTGGAATATCATATTCCATATTATCCAGTCCTTTAATGTAGAAGCTGCTAGATCTTGTGCTATCCTGACTGGGGCTCTATAGTACTTGAATTCTTTCTTTTTGGCAGCTTGCAATATTTTCTCCTTGACCTGGGAACTCTGGAATTTGGCTATAATATTCCTAGGAGTTTCCCTTTTGGGGTCTCTTTCAGGAGGTGATTGGTGGATTCTTTCAATTTCTATTTTACCTTCTGCTTCTAGAATATCAGGGTAATTTTCCCTGACAATTTCTTGGAAGATGATGTCTAAGCTATTTCCTTGATCATGGTTTTCAGGTAGACCAATAATTTTCAAATTATCTCTCCTGGACCTATTTTCCAGGTCAGCAGTTTTCCAAAAAGATATTTCACATTGCCCTCTATTTTCTTTGGGGGTGGGGGTGGGGCAGGGCAATGAGGGTTAAGTGACTTGCCCAGGGTCACACAGCTAGTAAGTGTCAAGTGTCTGAGGCTGGATTTGAACTCAGATCCTCCTGACTTTTGGACCACTGCACCACCTAGCTGCCCTAGCCCTCTATTTTTTTATTCATTTGGATTTGCTTTATTGTGTCTTGGTTTCTCATAAAGTCACTAGCTTCCATTTGTTCAATCCTAATTGTTAGGTAATTATTTTCATCAGAGAGCTTTTCCATTTGGCTTTTTAAGCTGTTGGCTTTTTTCTCATGTCTTTCCTGCATCACCTTCATTTCTCTTTCTATTTTTCCCTCTACCTCTCTAACTTTATCTTCAAAGTCCTTTTTAAGCGCCTCTATGGCCTGAGACCAATTCATATTTTTCTTGGGAGCTTTAGATATAGGGGCCCTGACATTGACATCTTCCTCTGAGGGTGCACCTAGATCTTCCTTGTCACTAAAGCAACTTTCTATGGGCCTCACCTTCATCTGCTCATCTTGCCTTTCTTTTACTTGACTTTTAGCTCCTTAAAGTGGGGCACTGTTTCCAGGCTGCAGTATCCCAAGCTTAAGCAGTCCCAGGTGGTATGATTTAAGGAGGATCAGGTTCTTCCCTCACCTGGCCTGTTCCCTGGTCCTTAGATGATGCCAGACCAACTTGCTATTCAACCAGCTTTGTGTGCTATGGTTGTCAGCTCCAATGAGCCTGTGCCCCTCCCCCACCTCGGCCACTGCTACTCAGGCCTACTTCCTGGTTCCAGAAGGTGTGAAAAACCCAAGTTCTTCCTCAGCATCAGCATAGACCCCTGTAGTCTCCCCGTTGCCCAGGGCTCAGCCCTCTCACCAGACTGTGAGCTTAGTTCCAGATGACACTGGCACTTCAGCTTATTCAGAGGCTCTGGGGGTCTCCTTCTCTGGTGAGACCTTCCTGGGACTGGATCTGTGTCAGGGTGACTGTGGGGTTGGGCTCGACTCCTGTCTCAGCACAGCAGCTCCCTCCTTCTGACCTTCTAAGCCATCCTTGGTTGGAAAATGATCTCAGCACATTCTTCTGTGGATTTTGCTGCTCCAGGAATTGTCCTATGGCATTATTTGGATGTTTTTTGGAGTGATCATATTGTGAGTTTGAGTGGTCACTGCCTGTCCTCTGCCATCTTGGCTCTGCCCCAAAGTCACCTGTAGTATATAATTTTAACAGAATATTATTTTGCTATAAGAAATGACAAGCAGGATGATTTCAGAAAGGCCTGGAAAAAACTTATATGAACTGATGTATAGTGAAGTGAGCAGAACCAAGAGAATGTTGTGCATAGTAACAGCAATACTGTGTAAGGGCTAAAATTCTAGCTATACTATCTAAAATCTAATGAGTGGTTGCCAATAAATTACAAGCTTTAGCAAGAGTATTTAAGTGTTTAAGTATTTATTAAAGAGCATTAGGATAAGAGAGAAAGGTAAAAATCTAACTATTTCTAAGAGACCCCATAATCCGACCCACCATGGTGAGGTCAGGAACAAAAAGGACCCAATGCCTCCTGTGAAGCTGGGAACATCCCCCCCCCCACATGCACATACAGCTCCAAGTTAATTGGCTGGTAGCTTTGATGGACAGCACCCACGAGCAAACGTCACTTCCTGATGCCAAGGATCTGACCACATGGTTTGCCCTCAGATGCCTTCTCCTCATGGCAAAGCTTTCCTACAGTCACTCTCCAGCAGGTGGCATCACTCCAGTCATCACAACTGTTTGATAAACTAAACTATTCTCAGTAAAACAATGATCCACGAAAATCCCAAAGGACTAATGAGGATGTATACTATCCAAACCCAAAGAAAGAACTGATATTGATGGAACATAGACTGAAGCATCTTGTTTTTTACATTTTCATTTTTTTCTTTTATTCAAGTTTTCTTATGCAAAATGACTAATATGGTAATACTTTACATAATTGCACATGTATATCTGATTTTTTATTGCTTCGGGAGGGGGAGGGGCAAGGGGAGGGGAAATAGAATACGGAACTCAAAACTTTAAATAAAAATATTTATTATCCAATTTTTTTTCTTTGTTAACCATAAATGAGACCAAAAAACCCAGCTTGCAGAAACACATCTATTTTTAATCATTCTGTCAGCCTCTTAGTGTATTAAATAGTAGGTAGTATATTCTGTTAGCTGATACAAACCAGTTTTTCATAAAATTAGCTGGTATATCTTAGCTGGTGGTATGGGGACTAACAAAATCATATTTATCTTTTTACTAATAGATTCAGATTTTACAACTCAAGTTCACAATGAAGAATTTACAGAAATGGCTGAGGAAACTGCGACAAATTTGTCATACCCAGAGTTAATCCCCATGGAGGAAACCCTGTTCATAATGGGTAAATATATGGCATTGTACATGTATCAATGTTTTGAAATTGTTTCTTTTAGTTTTAATCCACTTGGCATTGGTAAAATGAAACATACGTTTGGATTAATTACTAATCTTGCTGCATTTATGTTTTCAAAATACATTACATCCATTGTGACATCATATTGTATTTCAAGTTGATTTACAGATGAGATTTTTATACTTTTTAAAGGGATGAGGTTCTTCATTATTTTAGGTGGGGAGGACTAGAAGTTGAATGACTTTCAGTTGAAACTCTGAGTGTCTTATCTCTTTCCATGATGACCTTTACTCTACAAGGGAATCAACCCATGCCACAACAATTGGCTCTATGTTTTTCTAGTGGAAATGATGAGTTATAAGCCATATTTTTACCCTGGCAAAATGGTTAAATTTTGTCAAAGTGCATTTTTGCAAAGCAGATTTTCAGTTTTATAGTCTAGACCATATGGATTCTTCATACCCATCAAAGCATTCAATGAATAGACTGGCCAAAAAAAAATTATAATAATAATAGCTAGAATTTATAGAATGCTTTAAGTTTGTAAGAAGCTGTATGTCTATCTATCCACACACAAACATATATACATATATATATATAGAAACACACACACACACACACACACACACACACACACACACACACACATATATGAGAGAGAGAGAGAGAGGGAGGGAGGGAGGGGTAGGGGAGGAAAGGAGGGAGGATGACCTAAAAGTCTTATGGCAGTTTCAAACTGTTAAAGCTAGGTTAAAACTGCCATTAGACTTAAAGGACATTTTCTATAGTAACTCATTTGGTCCTCATCAGTAAACTTCAGTGTCTTCTTATTGTTTCCAGGACCAATTATAAAATCTTCTTTTGAGCACGTGAAGCTCTTTATAACCTGCTGTGCCTCCATCTTTCTAGGATTCTTATACCTTGCACTCATTCCATACTCTGCAACCAGTAACACTGGCCTCCTTGCTGTTCTTTACAAGACACTCCATCTCTGGACTTTGGACATTTTCTTTGTTTTCTTTTTTTTTTTTGGTGAGGCAATTGGGGTTAAGTGATTTGCCCAGGGTCACACAGCTAGTAAGTGTCAAGTGTCTGAGGCCGGATTTGAACTCAGGTCCTCCTGAATCCAGGGTCGGTGCTCTATCCACTGCGCCACCTAGCTGCCCCAACTTTGGACATTTTCACTGGTTAAAACCCCCATGCCTAGAACCCTTTCTCCTCCTCTCTGCTTCTTGGCTTCTCTAGCTTCTTTAAGTCCCAGCCAAAATCCCACCTTTTGTAAGAAGCCTTTCCTGACCCAGTTTAATTTCTAGTGCCTTTCCTCTGTAGATTATCTAATTTATCCTGTTTATAACTGGTTTGCACATAGTTGTTTGCATGTTATCTCTCCCTATTAGACTGTGAGTTCCTTCCTTAGTAGAATCCTTAATAAAAGTCTGTTAACTGATTGACTATTCATTGTTCTTTAAATAAGGTCACTTACTTTTAGAATTGTTTCATTTTACTTTATCTTTTTTTTTTTTCATTTCTTCCTCCTCTTCCCCCAGCTATTTGGTAGCTGTTCCTTTAAATTAAAATAGTTTTTGAGAGTTTCAAACAAATATATCAACCTGCACAATCTCTGATCAGCAAAATTAGCATCAAATCTTTCCACACTTACCTACTGATATAGCTAATGCATCAAATGCAGACTAAGGTTTTAAACTGAGTAGTACATACCAGATCCAGAGTTCAGGTAGACTGGCAGGTATGATAAATTAGGTAGCTCTGGATGGTGAAAGGCTGGTCTAAACAGGCAGAGGATCAGGTCCATGGATATCTGCCAAAGCAGGGAGAGACAGGCAGCCCTTGCAGACCTGAGCAGGCAAGAGATCCAGAGGCTGGGTAGTTAAGATAACAGTGCTCAGGGATCAGGAACCCATTTAGAATAATAAAAGCAACAAGAGATTAGGAGATAGATAGAGGGTGTAAATAAAAGGAATGCTAACTCAGTAGGTGAAATAGAGCTAGATAGTGAACAAAGAGCTTTGTAAAGCAAAGATTCCTATGTTTCCTCTTCTGGACCAGAACTGATCTCCCAGTGGAGTTGGGCCTACAGATGGAGGCTGGTGGGTACATACCTACCTGCAATAGGGGAATGAGGAGTGGGGGACAAACTAGCTAGAAAATAAATCTGCCCCTGCATTTTGAAAAGCTCATGTTTAGGCCTATGGATTCACCTATGGATTTTGTTTGTTGTTGTTTTTACTGGCCTTATCTTGATTTGACTTCCCCACTCAGAGTGGCTTCTATATATAGATATATACATATGCACATGCATATAGTGATTCAATTGATATTTGTCAAATGCCAATGGAAGGATGAATCTGTGCATGCCATATAATCCATGCCACTGGTTTCACACCACTTCTGGTGGAAGGTATTAGGCTCAGTGCTTTTGTGTTTATAAGGAGACTATGATCAACAATACTTAGAACCAACAGACCCTATCCACCTCGTTATATGTTAGAATTGGGTGAAAAGGCAAATGACAAAGGTGAAAGAAAAGGCAAGATGTGATGGTGGGCTGAGAATCTAGAGGAAAAAAATGATTGTAGGATGTCTGGATCCTGGTGAATTGAAAGCAAGTTGGTTGTTGACATTCAGTGCCCCCTTCTCACTTGTCCTGAGGAAAGGTATTGTAGTAAAGTGTGGTAAACCAAGGTGGAAGGGCTATTGTGGAAAAAGGCAGGAGCTGGCAATGGCCAAACTCTCAGTTTTGTATATACTGTCCAGTTTCAGCACTAGGGTTTGTTAGCTGGGTGTAGTTGTTTTTTAAAATCAGTTTAGGGGCAGCTAGGTGGAACAATGAATAAAGCACTGGCCCTGGATTCAGAAGGACCTGAGTTCAAATCTGGCCTCAGACACTTGACACTTACTAGCTGGGTGACCCTGGGCAAGTCACTTAACCCCAATTGCCCCACAAAAACAAAAAACAAACAAAACAAAAACATAAAATCAGTTTAGATTACCTTTGTGTTAGTAAAATCATTTGAAAATAGTAGTAGCAAGCCTATATGATGGTTAAGGCAATGTGTCTAACCACTGAATCTGCTTCCCTTTTAACTGATGATACAGTAAGATTTGAAATACTACTCTATTCTTTTTGCTGTGGAGCAATGATTGTGCAAGAATTGGGCTATTATTCATTGCCATCCACTAACAATTACTATTCAACTGTTGAAAATAAGAGTAGAAATACATTGTTAAAACGTAAGTAGAAACATTTGCCACTTTGTCATCTGTCTCCAAAAATGACAAAACACTTGCATCTGAAATCAATTTTCAAAATGGAGAAATAGCAGAGTAAATGTTTTAATGTCTATTATAAGTGTAAATGGAGGAAAACAGTGAGCCAAGAGCCTTCACTAGCAGGAAATATGGTTTAGATCTTCACTTGAATAGTTATAAGATAACCAAAATTTCTCAATATTTGCTAAATGTTTCAGAAAAGTCACCATTTTGCAAATGTGGTCTAAATTATGTGAGCTCTCCAGATCTTCTTGCATTGTTAAAGCTAAATATGTGTGTCTAAAAAAAGGCTGTGTCTCTCTGGTATGTTACCTTTGCTTTTGTTCCCATATATTCTACTCATCTATTATAAATAGATGATTCTTTATCACTTATATGCTTTTGTACATGTATGGTGCAGACACACATAATATATATCTTAGTACTTACACATGCAGCATGCTGGGGGCAACCCACCCCCTTCCTGCACTTGTTAGTCACATCCCCCAGAGGATGGATACCTCAGCTTTATGGTACTCAGTGGGTCTGAAATTCTGAACTTCTGGAATTACAGCCCACAAACATGCACTGGTATGTTTAATCATAATAATAACAATAATAGCATTTTAAGGTTTGCAAAACATTTTCCAAACATCTCATTTTATCCTCACAATGATCTCGGGAGATAGGTACTATTATCTTCCTACTTTTCATATAAGGAAACTGATAGCAAAGTCACATCAAGTGAATTGCTCAGATTTACATAGCTCGTAAATATTTGAGGTTATGTTTGAATTTAGATCTTTCTGGTTCTGCGTCCAATATTGCTCCACCCAGCTGCCTCATATCTTTTAATAATCAACCAAAAGACATAGCTCAGTAAGAAAATTAACAACACAGTATCTTCGTCATAAACCTAGGGTACACTTTCTCATAAGTATTCTCAGTGCTGAGAGAAGACACAGAGGTTATAAGTGTCATGCTTCTGATGTTCCTGGCTTTAATACTATGTCTCACATGCTGTCTTGCCTTGGAACATCCATCATCCCATGCTGTCTTCTTTCCCTGGAATATCCCTTTGTTATGTCTGTCCTTTCTCCCATTGATGAATTCCTCCAGAGACCTTCATTTTGCAATGGGGCCCAGGTGAGCACATCCTTCATTCCCCTTCCTGCCATGCTTCTGACTTTCTGGACTTGCACACTATATCCTCTAATTACTGCTTTCTAGCTAGCCTCCCTTTTGTCTGTTGTCTTCCCTTATTAAATTGTCAACTCCCTGAGGGCAAAGATTGTCTATTTGCTTGTATTTGTACACCCAACTAAGTCTTAGCATAGTACCTGGCACTTAATAAGCACTTAAAGGTTTATCTTAAAGTATATAACTCAACTTTAATTTATTTTTAAGTATTTAATTCAACTTTAAAACAAAACAAAATCTACATAATAGATTTGTAATTTCATGCACACTCTCCTGTTCTACAATGTCTATAAAAATTATTATTTAATTAATATTTAATTAGTATTTAAGTTTAGAATAAGATTTAAAAAAAGAAAACATAAGACCATTGATATTCAGTAATGAAAGTTATCAAACAACAGTGAAGGTTTCTATGTTTCAATTCTTTCTTGCCTCTGAAACAAAATATTAAAATGATAAAAAAAATAAAAAGAAGTTATAATGAAATTAGGAATCAGATTTTATTTTATTGATAAAGGGAACTTTAAAAAAGTATGTAATTCAAATGGACGGCTACATGGTGCAGTAGATAGAGGATCAGGCCTGGAGTCAGGAAGACGATATGGCCTTAGACATTTACTACCTGTATGACCCTGGGCAAGTCATTTAACCTTGTTTGTCTCAAATTTCCTCATTTATAAAATGAGCTAGAGAAAGAAATGGCAAACCATTCCATTATCTTTGCCAAGAAAACCTAAGTCAGATATGACCAAAATGACTGAACAATACCAAAAACAACAATATATTTCAATACCTAACTTTGAAAGATGCTCTGCTTATCTCTTATTGCTTCTGGCCTTGCTTTAGTTCTGTTCATTTCTGGGGGTAGGGTGGACAGAGCTATCCCTAGACTGCCTTTCTCCCTAAGTTTTCCCTCATCTTAAAAAACAAAATAAAACTAAACCCTTCTAAAAACTATTCATAATCAAACAAAACAAATACCTGTATTGACCATGTCCAAAAATGGGTGTCAGTCCCATTCTGCATCTTGAGTTATAACCCCAGTATCAGGAGATTGATAGCATGCTTCATCATTGGTACTCTGGAAAACTGTGATTGTTGATTGCATTGGTAAGAGTTCTCAAGTATTTCTTTTCTTTTTTTTAAATTTTAACTTATTTTATTCTGAACTTAAGAAACAAAACAAGCATTTTTATAACAGAATAGAAAAAAAAAGATTGCATATGAAACTGAAGCTCTGTTAAGAGAAACTTGCTATTCCTTTTAAATATTTGATAAAGTTATGCAATTTTCTCCACCCCCCCTTTTTTCTCCTTCCTTCCCCCACCTCTACCCTAGATATGGGTATCATTAGACACAAATACACGTGTGTGTATTTATGTATATAAAACCATTTCTCACATATAGTATGGAATAGATTCCTTCATAGATCCCTTGTAGTTATTTTGGGTATTTATAATAGTTAGAATGAGTTGGTCTCTCAAAGTTGTATGTAAAACAATGTTACTCTTACTGTATAGCATGTTCTCTTGGTTCTGCTCATTTCAGTCTTCTATTTCATGCAAAGTCTATCTATTTTTCCCTAAGATCATTGAGTTTATTTCTTATAGAACAGTAGTATTCAATCATAATCATATACCACAACTTGTTGAGCCATTTTCCAATTGATAGGTATCCCTGCAATTTTCAGTTCTTTGCCAACCGCAAAGAGAGCTGATACAATTATTTTAGGACATAAAGGTTCTTTTTGTCCCACCCTCCCCAATCATCTTTAGAAAGAGACCTAGTAGTAGTATTGCTGGGTCAAAGGCCATAGGCAGTTTAATAACTTTTGGGGCATAATTCCAGATTGCTCTCCAAAATGGTTGGATTAGTTCACAGTTCTACTACCAACAGCGAATCAGTGTCCTAATTTTTCCATATCCCCTCCAACATTTATAATTTTCCCCTTTAATCATTTTAGCCAGTGTGATAGATGTAAAACGCTATCTCAATGTTGTTCTAATTTGAATTTCTCTAAACAATAATGATGTTGAACATTTTTTCATATGGCTATAAATTGTTTTGATTTCTTCATTGGAAAACTGCCTATTCATATCTTTTGACCATTTATCAATTGGGGAGTAACTTGTATTCTTATAGATTTGACAAAGTTCTTTATATGTTTGAAACACAAACTGTCTACAAAAATGTCCCCCAATTTTCTATTTTCCTTTTGATCTTAGCTACAAAATCAGAATTATTCATTTTACACTTCACACTCAGCTCTATCTCTTGTTTATTTGTAAATTGTTTTCCTAATATTTTCCATGTTATTAAAATTTTCTTGTAATAGATCTCTTTATATTTAGGTCACATTTCCATTTTTACTTTAACTTGGTAAATGGTGCAAGATATTGTTCAATGCCCAATTTCTGCCAGACTGTTTTTCGGCTTTCTAACAAGTTTTGCCAAATAATGAGTTCCTATCCTAAAATCTTAAGTTTTACACTTGTCAAATACAAGGTTACTATAGTTATTTCATGATCATTTCAAAGTTGGTTGTATTTTTAGTATTTTTGTTATTACATGAATCATTCTACTGGTTCTGCTCACTAATTCTGCATTACTTCATATAAGTCTCCCCTGGTTTGCCTCTCATCATTTTATGTGGTACAATAATATACCATTATATCTATAAACCGTAATTAGTCCAGCCATTCTATAGCCATTCCAAAATGGGTAATGCACCACCCTCTTTGTGTTTAGTTCTTTAGGCCTTGTATTTCCAAAGTTTACAAAATAACTATTTCCAATTACTCTCAGTCCTATGTGTATACTTTCTGAATATTTGATTTCTTTTTTTTCACTAATAACTCACTTTTTCCAGTGGGTACTTGATTGACTATTACATTATACAGAACTGATACTTCAATGCTTTTTAAAGAGGACAGTGGGGTAGCGAGGTGATGCAGTGGATAAAGCACCGGCCCTGGATTCAGGAGGACCTGAGTTCAAATTCAGCCTTAGATACTTGACACATACTAGCTGTGTGACCCTGGGCAAGTCACTTAACCCTCATTGCCTTGAAAAAAATAATAAAGAGAATAGAAAAGCTCAGAATTTAGTTATTTTTCTAGAGATAACATTCTTCATCCTAAAGAAGATAACTTGATTCTTTATATCCTTGAGGTTATTCAAACACCAACAAACTTGGCTTTCTTTAAGACACAGGTCAAAGTGCCAATTCCTACAGGCAGCCTTTGCAATTTACTCAGTTGTTAATAGACTTCTTTTTGAAATAACTCTGTATTCTATATCTACTTTGACCATACATAGGGAATCCTTCCAAGTGGAATGTAAGCTACCTGAAAGCAGAAATAGTCTCATTTTTGTCTTTTTCTCCTCTGTAGCCTTTCATTAGGTCTTGATATGAATGTTGCTTAATTGAATTGAGACCATAATACATGGTCTCAAAAGGGAGCAGAGGGTATTTCAGATATCCTAGAATATTTAATGGTATTTAAAACTATTTTTACCTGTACTATGTGTTTTTTTTAATTAATTAATTTATTTTAGTTTTCAACATTTGGTTAGATAAGATTTCCAATTTAAAATTTTTCTCCCTCCCTCCCCACCCTCCCCTAGACAGCAGGTAATCTGATATAGGTTTTATATATATATATATGTATGTATGTATATATGTATATATGTGTGTGTATATATATATATATATATATATATATAAAACATTAAACATATTTCTGCATTAGTCATGTTACACGAGAAGAATCAGAGCTAAAAGGAAAAACCTCAAAAAAGAAAAACAACAGCATCAAAAACAAAAGAAATAGTATGGTACAATCAGTGTCCATATTCCACAGTTCCTTTTTTTTTTTCTGGATTTGGAGAGCCTTTTCCATCATGAGTCCTTTGGAACTTTCTTGTACCGTTGGATTGGTGAGAAGAATCTAGTCTATCACAGTTGATCAACACATAATGTTGATGATACTGTGTACAATGTTCTCCTGGTTCTGCTCATCTCACTCATCATCAGTTCATGCAAGTCCTTCCAGGTTTCTCTGATTTCCTCCTGCTCATCGTTTCTTACAGCACAATAGTATTCCATTACATTCATATACCACAACTTGTTCAGCCATTCCCCAGTTGATGGGCATCCCCTCAATTTCCAATTTCTTGCCACCACAAAAAGAGCAGCTGTAAATATTTTTGTACATGTGGGTCCTTTCCCCTTTTTTATGATCTCTTTGGGAAAAAGACCCAAAAGTGGTATTGCTGGGTCAAAGGATATGCACAGCTTTATAGCCTTTTGGGCATAATTCCAAATTGTGCTCCATAATGGTTGCATCATATGTTTTTAATTTATCATAATTTCATGTTTTTTTCTTAGTGTCTGATATTTTGTAGGCTCCATTATTCTATACTCAAAGGCATTCTGTTTTAAAGCAGGAAATTCAATTCAGCTGTTTTTTAATTGTACAAGCAGTTATTCCCAGCATTTGCTCACAAAGCACTTCAGAGTAGCTGTGCATACAGTTTTAAAAACTTTATACTTCATTGCTACTCAGGAAAGCATTTTCTCACCTTCTAAATGTTTAAATGTAATTATAGGCAATGACACTGTAAATGATTGGACAAAAGCTATTTTCTGCCCAGCTTTTCCAAACATCTTGTCCTTTATATCCTAGCTTCTTAAGCTGTGGGTCGCGACCCCATATTAGGTAGCATAACTGAATGTGGAGGTTGTGACAAATTTGGCAAACAGTAAAAGGTTATACATACCTATTTTGTATACCTATATACCTGGAGTCATATAAAAATTTCTCAGGTGAAAAGGGATCACGAATAGAAAAAGTTTAAGAAGCCTTGTTTTATATAGTCTGTTAATTTGGTAGGTGTGGGACATAGTTTTCTAGAGAACTGAGTGTCTTACAGAGAATTATGGCAAACTTTAAGAAGCTATGTAAAAGGGGGCAGCTAGGTGGTGAAGTAGATAAAGCACTAGCCAGGAGGACCTGAATTCAAAATCCTGCCTTAGAGGCTTGATCCTTACTAGCTGTGTGACTCTGGGCAAGTCACTTAACCCTCATTGCCCCGCAAAAAAAAGCAAAACAAAACAAAACAAAAAAACTATGTAAGAAGAAATGTGATTGATAGTAGCATACCCTTAGGACCTGACTATTAACAATAAGGATGGTGATTTCATTGATATAGGGAACCCCTGGTTGAGGTGACTGCTATTATCCAGTACAGGGCAGTCCCTTCTCTGCAACTTTTGTCTTAGAGAGATGTCTATAGAATTGACAGGTTAAGTGATGTGATGCGGTCATACAGTGTCAGAAAAGGAACTTTTGAACCTAGCTCTTCCTGTTTGTGAGGGCAGCTTTCTATTTACTACTCCATCCTGCCACTCTTTAACAGTAATAATCATAAAGATGAGTTCTTATGTAGCTACATGTTTAATGCTTCAAACTTCATATTATTAAGAGTTCATGTAATAAATATTTTTATCCTACTTAGCACTTTTCATACATCATCTAATTTGAACTTCCCAACAACTTCATAAAGTAGTTAAAATAGGTATTATTATCCCCATTTTGTAATTCAAAAGTTAGACAATATTATTGGAATTGGTTCAGAAAATCCTTTAACTTGTAAAGTTTTTCTTTATAGTATAACTTTTGTTGTGCTCTAATCAAACTTTTGGACCATATATCAACCAGTAAGATAAATTTATTGAACACCTTCTCTGTGTCAATCATTATTCTATGGATATAAAGGGAAATACAAAACTTAGTCTCTGTATTCAAAGAGTTTGAAATCTAATTGAGAAAACAAGGCAATAGGTGCTATAGGATTATGGCATACAGCTATGCATTTCTATCAACATTAATTTTTTATTCAAATTTGAAAAAAATAAGTGAATCAAATGACATAAGTAGACCTCTTGAAAAGCCATGTTTTGTTATGAAATTATAAAGTTGTAATTGATATTTTAAAGCTGCTCCAAATGTTTAATTTTCAATACTTATCCTTTATCTTTTTTTTAAATTAATAGAAAAATCTGATGAAGTTGTGGAAAAAAATGTGACAATAGGAAACCCTGCTAGGATAGAATTAAAATGTAACTTCAGTACCACCAGACACCCACAGTTTGTGTATGCATATTGGAAAAAAGGTAATGATCGGATCAATGGAACAAGTCACGTCAGAGTGTTTGAAAATATCATGCAAGCTTATATCACGTAAGTAATGCAGAAATTTAACTTAAAAAAAATTTTTATAACCACAAAGTAATTGAATTTTAATTATTTTCTTGACTTGTTTTTTCCAAATATTATTTTTACCCCCTCACTTGTTTACTTCATAGTATTTTTGTATTGCTCAAGCTTATGCTTTATTGAATGCTTTTTCATTCTTGAAGGTATAAAGGCAAGAAAATAATCATTTCAATTATCTCTAGGTTGATGGTCACTGAAAGGATGCATATGGAAAACTACTCTTGTATTTTTGAAGGGGAAAAGGAACGAAAGGGCACATTTCACTTTAAAGGTTAGTACTGGAAACTTAACAATGTCAATATTACATTCTAGGAATTATAAAACTTCATTGTTTTGTTACATTTTTAATGAATAAACAAAACAATCAACAACATATATTTTATATATGTACACACACATACTATGTTGAATATGAAGGAGCCTTCCTTGGAGTATACATGATCTGGATTTAAGTTCCATTTTTTCACACATCCTGGCTATATGACAACAGGCAAGGCACTTAGCTTCTTGGTACCCCACAGAATACTCTAGGACTTTCCATTAGAGAAGAGTTGGATATTTATATTGATGGAGACAATCTTCATACCAGTAATTCCTTAGAGTAACTGGATCTCTCTACCTCTTTCTCCTTAAAAAATAGAGTACAACTATTACCAGGAAGGAGTTATACCATGAATGCAGGGCTGGTTCAATATTAGGAAAACTGTCAACATAATTGACCACATCAATAACAAATCTAACCAAAATCATATGGTTATCTCAATAGATGCAGGAAAAACGTTTGACAAACTACAGCACCCATTCCTATTAAAAAATACTAGAGAGCATAGGAATAAATGGAGCTTTCCTTAAAATGATGAGCAGTACCTATCTAAAACAATAAGCAAGCATTATATGTAATAGACATAAGTAGGAAGCATTCCCAATAATATCAGGGCTGCAGGGATGTTCATTATCACCACTATTATTCAATATTGTACTAGAAATGGTAGCTTTAGCAATAAGAGAAGAAAAAGAAATCGAAGGAATTAGAATAGGTGAGGACTAAACAAAACTATCACTCTTTGCAGATGATATGATGGTGTAAAAAATTAATATTAACAAACTAATCTTACCTGGAAAAATTTATAATTTGACTTATGAAAAATTATAAGTTTATATGAAAAATGATACATTTAGAAAAATCAGAATTGGGCCATAAGTCCCTTCGTGGTCGCCATTAAGATGTAGAAATATTTTTGACTGACTAGGGCTAATTTGGGGGGCTAAATTTGACTGGAGGACTAATCTGGGGACTGTTGACTAACTGGCTATCTGACTGCTATTAATTTAATATGGGCCGTTTATAAAGTTCCACCACACTGCTCTACTCCCAAATTGATAAACTAAAGATTAAGAAGCCTCTTAACTAAATAATCAAAGCAGAGTTTATTTATGAGATACTATTGAAAATTACGAATACAGGGAAATAAAATGTACAACCTGACTGCTTTCCTGCGGTCTATTTCCACTGCATCTCTTTCCCATCTGCTGCACTTCGAACTTCTTGAATACAATAAGGGCCTTAGCTGCCTCTCACCTCAGGGCACTCAGGTGCTTTATTCTAACTCCTCTTAATCTTCACTTTCTCCAACCTATACCCTATGCTGACCACTTCTGTGCTCTCCGTTGCCTCCTGTTCAGTCTGTCTTCTGCTGCCTTTGCTCCTAGTCCTGCGTTGCTGTTCGTCTCGTCCCCCCCACCTTCTAATCTCATCAGCCACCCTCTTGACCTCTTCTCAGCCCCCTGTCTCCTCGTCTGAACCCAAACCGCTCCATCCTTGTCCGCTCCCCTGACAGATTTCCAGGTAATATATATATATACCTTTTTTATCTCCACTCAAATCTCGGGGCTTTCTGCGCCCCCACAGACCAAGCTAATCTGCCAGTCAGGGCTGCAGCTGGGGCTGGGGGGATGCTCCAGCATCACATGCCTCACCAGAGCCCAGCCTGGACAAGCCCGGTACCTCTCGGATCCCTCCACTCAGGTCGGAGGGAGCTGGGGCTTTTTTCCCCCAGCTGTCTGACCTGGCATCTTGTACAGCCCACAGGGCTTTATGGCTCAGCTGAGGCAGAGGGGGAGGGGAAGAGACCCTGAGGGCCTAAGGCTTTCTAATCTCAGCCTAAAGGTAGGGTTCCCAAATAAAAATAAATTTCCTCAATGGTATACTTAGAGAATCCAAAAAAATCAACTTAAAAACTACTGGAAACAATTAATAACTTTGATGAAGTTGCAGGATATAAAATAAACCCACATAAATCATCAATCAGCATTTCTATATATGATCAATAAAGCCCAACAGCAAGAAATAGAAAGAAAAATTCTATTTAAAATAACTATAGACAATATAAAATATTTAAGAGTCTATTTGCCAAGACAAACCTAGGAACTATATGAACACAATGACAAAACACTTTTCCCACAAAAAAAATAGTGTACAATGTAAGAAAATGATTAGGAACTTGAGATCTTTTCCATCCATCAGTCTTTTTGCAGTGCAATGAGGGTTAAGTGGCTTGCCTCAGGGTCACACAGCTAGTTAAGTGTCAAGTGTCCGAGGCTGGATTTGAACTCAGGTCCTCCTGAACCCAGGGCCTGTGCTTTATTTATTGTGCCACCTAGCTGCCCCATCAGTCCGTCTTCAGGGAAGTACATTTCTCGAACCCTCAGACTTCATGAAAATTTTCTGTATTTCTAAAAAGCTCCAAAATGTGATTTTTCACAAACAGCTTATTTGTGAAAATGAGAATCACTTGTCAGAAATGGACAAGTTTCTGAGATATGAAATTTTGTTTGGCAAATAGGAATAAAGTATTTTCATAGCTAGATCATGATAACATGAGAGCAACATGGTCCAGGTTAGACTAACTATAAAGAAGTCTTAACTATTAAAGGCTTTTGTTTCATTTTAAGTTACTCAGGACTTTGAAAGAGTTCTTTAATTTTCTTTTAAGTTTCCTGTTAGTAGCCACAACTCATTGCTTTTTGGTGATCATGATTAAAGACTGTGCTCTTCTTTACTCATTTCTCTGTATTTATCTACCACCTTACACACAGGCTCTTCCTTTTTTTTTTGACTTGTCCAGGGTCAAACAGCTAGTAAGTGTCAAGTGTATGAGGTTGGATTTGAACTCAGGTCCTCCTGAATCTGGGGCCGGTGTTTTATCCACTGTGCCACCTAGCTGTCCCTGTTCTTCATCTTTTACTTGTTAGTAACCTACGTTTTTTTTTTTTTTTTGGTGAGACAATTGGGGTTAAGTAACTTGTCCAGGGTCACACAGCCAGTAAGTGTTAAGTGTCTGAGGCTGGATTTTGCACTCAGGTCCTCCTGAATCCAGGGTCAGTGCTGTATCCACTGTACCACCTAGCTGCCCCTAGTAACTTACTTTTTAAGTACTCTGTACTGTTTTTTTCCCCTTTTTTTCCTTTGTGTTTTCCCTTTCACTTTCTTTTTCCCTTCTTTCCCTATTTAGAATTTAATAGACACACAGTATGTATCCATTACATGTTTCTTGTTAGATATACTGATTTAGGTCAAGGAATAGATTTTGTGGAATAAATCGTAACAAGTTCAAGAAGAGAGACAAGTAGAATAAATGTCCAACACGTATTTAGATATTACTGTTTTTTCCTTTTATTAAAGCTTTCTCTTTTGATGAAAGAATCCCACTTTTACAGAGTAGAACTATTATTGCTTTGACAATGCTAATTTCTAATTCATGATGTAGCATAATTAAAAGTGATATTTTTCACTTGAGATGCTAATTCCCCCCTTTCTTTGAATTTTTCATTCTTCCCTTCTAGTACTCTTGTTTTTTGTTTTTCCCAAAACAAGAACAGATAACATGTGTGCATGTCTATGCCTATGTATATATATGCATATATGCACATGCAATATACATGCACACACATATATACACATGTATATATTCACACACATATACACATGACTATATATCAGTGGGCACCTTTTGATTACTTGTCTGCTTTGATTTAGTTAAATTAATTCCTTTTTCTGACTAGACCCTCAACACAAAGCCTGTATGGTATTAATCAAGGTTTTGTTTTTTTGTGGTTTTTTTTTTATATAAAGATACCTGTGTTACCAGAATTTTTTCCTTTTTCTGCAATTTAGATGGAAACATTTCAATTGGGCTTATTAGTTTTTAATGTGCATTTAACTTTAATGCAACTTTAAGCATACCCGGTATCCTGGATATATTTATAAAGTTAATAAATGTATCCCTTCTAGCTCTTCTTTCCTAAGAGAGAATCCTGCTCTACAATTCATTTAAAAAATTAATATTGCCTGAAGCAACAATTAATTTCATCAGAATACAATTTAAAGGCTTCCATGGAACAATTCATATTGCAGTTATTTAACCAGAACTTCAAGGCATAGATATTTTATAAATACTCAATCTTCCTGTTACTCTGCACTTGTATGTGACTTGTCAGTTCTTCTAAGAAAAGATCTTAACTTCCTTTTCTGGCACAGCTGGGCCCAGTACATGCCTGAAAGTCTATTGAAGCCTCAGTTTTAAATAGGGCAGGGGAAGTCGGCTATTAAGTGTAAAAGTCAAAAACAAGCATACAAGTTGGAGCCCTGGGAACAATTCAGCAGTGATGTCACTGACTCAGTCTGTGTGCAAGGCAAAGATGATTTATTACTATGAGATTATAAAATGGCCTCCACATAGCTGATTAGTATGATGAGAAAAAAAAGCTGCTGTCTTTTGGTATTTGGCTGTCAGGGGGGTATTTGAATGTCAGAAAGGGAATGTTAAGCAAATTGTGCACTCTGAACCTGCAGCTGCTAATGAGTTGGAGATGACTTGTCATACTTAACCTTTAACCATCTAGTCTTCTTCCTCAAGAAGACACTGAAACATATTACTTTGACTGATATTTTCTAGAGAATTTTATTACCAGTATTGGTTCAGCCAAATTGTTCACTTGTATCATGAGGCTGCTTCCAACGTTAGTTTGACAGGTTGCCTCTGTCTACAGGGCTAATCATTCCTTTTTAGCTGACGGACAGGCAGCTGCATAAGAAAACTGAGCTGAGCCTACAAAAATACTTTTGCAAAAAGTGGGTTAAGCAATTATGTAAGGGAAGTGCATCCTTTTCTATTGCATTATCACATGTGCTCTTTTAATTAGAAAAAAGATGATTTGCCAGAGATGCTGTTTCACTTGGTATAGGAAGTTCCCTATTGTTTACAATTTAGCCTAAACACTGCTTATGAGGTACATTATTCTCTGGATCTTGTTGATCACATCAGCTGGTCAAATTAGCCTATATTCTTTTTTTCTCCTGTGATATGATATTTATTGAGATCCACTGTAACTTCTACCATGCCCATTCCTTTTTATTGCAATGGAACAATTAAGGAATGCCTTGATTTGCTAAGATCTCATTTACACTTACATTGGAAAAGGTAGAAACATACTAGCTGTTGTACAAATGTTATCAGAAAAAGTTTCTTCAGCTAGGTTCTTGTTCAACCTCCCATGCAGTCAATGCCCAATTGATTGACAAATACTTTTTACCTTTTCTTTCATAAGATTGTCATGACAGTCTTCTTGGATTCATTATTTTTCAGCTTGGATGTCACAGTGGGAAGAACACTGTATTTGGAGTCAAAAGGCCTGCATCAGATTTGTGGCCCCATCACTTGCTACCTGAGTAACCTTGGGAAAATCTCTTAGCTTCTATGGGCGTCAGTCTCCTCATCTGTAAAATGAGACTGTTGGACTAGATGGCTTCAAATGTCTCTTATTGATCTAAGTCTTTGGTCCTCTAATGTTATGATATTTTTTTTAATTGTTCCTTGAACTGAAAGTGCAAGCTCAGCTTTCAGTTTTCTGGCCTCCGGTCTTTGCCAGTATGATTTTTCTCCCCTCCTTTTGCATCAGAATCTTCAATGATATGGATGCACAGATTGACATTTCTACATTAAATCTAATTTCTACACATTAAGTTGCTCTAGTTGCCTCTCCTCTCTGGTTAGATAAACATTGTAAGGAGAAAACTCATAAAGTTCTTCCTACCCTAAATACTACTTGATTTAATTTCATTTCTGTGACTAGAGCCACACTAACATCTTTCTTCTAATATGAATCTTGCCAGGTCTTTCTCTGTGTTTGTGTGTGTGTGTGTGTGTGTGTGTGTGTGTGTGTGTGTGTGTGTCTGGAGAATCCTTAAACTCACACCTGCATAGCTTTGGACAAAATCAGATTCACAGATACAGCTGTGAAACCATGTCACTAACCATCTTTTCTGTATGCCTTAAAACCTTAATACAAGCCATCATGTTGTATGAGATGATTATGGATTTGAGTCAGATTAAACTCTGTGGATGGGGTCTGGAAGGTACCCAGCCCCTCCCCAGTATAGTTAGTTTAAAAGTTTATTGCGGGGGCGGCTAGGTGGCGCAGTGGATAAAGCACCGGCCCTGGATTCAGGAGTACCTGAGTTCAAATCTGGCCTCAGACACTTGACACTTACTAGCTGTGTGACCCTGGGCAAGTCACTTAACTCCCATTGCCCCGCAAAAAACAAAAACAAAAACAAAAAACCAAAAAAAGTTTATTGCTTGTCAAATTCTCACTGTCTCCTTTGTTTTATTGCCAATTAATGGTATTTTTACTTCTGCTCAGTCTCCCCACTTGTCAGCTACATCTTAGTTTTATCTGGAATCCATCATGTGTCAGAACCCCAGTCCCTGTTGAGTGGGTCGGGGAGTTTGCCCACCAATTCAATACTTGGGACTCAAGAAGAAAGGACAGGGCTTGGCACAGGATGTGGCAATTAAGTTGAGATCAGATGTTAAGTGACATGTCCCTTTTTTTTCTCAGAGCAGAATCCCCTTGACCCTAGGGTCCCAACAATGGATTATTCTTTTATTCTTTATTCTATTTCTTTGATTTCCCAACATAGCTGAAGATAAATTTTAACCCTGTCATCCTTCTAAAATTAACACGACTACAAAATAATGCTGAAACACCTGAGTGACTCTTCCTGTTATTCAAGTTGAATATCTTTAGAGATAGAGGCCGGAAGAAGGGAGTCAGTGGGAACTGTGAGATCTGAAACATCTGACTGTCACTCCCCCATTCCCTCTTCCTTTGGTTTGACCTTGTTCCCCCTCCCCATTTCCCCCTTGTTCTTGGAACACGTATGCATGTCTCCATACATTGATCAAGAGCTAAACACGCACCGTGGGTGAGACAGGATTGGATGTTAGATTGTGAGCTCGCCCTAGTGTGCATGGGGACTTCCCCCCTAACATTCCTATAAAAGGTCAAGGCATGTATTAGCTATCGCAACTCAGTTATTGAGTTTGCCCCTTCCCATGGGAATGTAATAAATCTGTCTCTGCTTGACTTGGTGGTCTCCTCGAGTTATTTGTGTAAACTGAGGCAGTTTGCCCCAAACAACATGAATCTCATCCTAGTGGAACACACAATATCATTACACTGGAAAGACCATATAATCAGTTTTCTTAGAGCCATTCTGATCTCACCAGGCTAATCACTCTCCATCCAGTCATATTCTGGAGTCAGTTCATACTGTCTCTTGAGAATAATTGTTTCAATTTTCAATGTGATCACTCATACCTCAGAAATAGGCAAATGCTACAAATTAAGGCTTGACTTATTGTTTTATTGATTGTCTGGGCTTATGAAAGTGATGGAGAAAACAGTAGAAATTAAACATAATAGCATTTTCTGCATATCCCACACCCCAACTCTATGTGAAGCCAATTGTCAAATATTTATACCAGCTCATCCCTGTCTCCATCCTATTAACAGTATAAAGAATTAATTGTTATTTGAGGTTTTTATGCCTTGGCGCACACTGGCCTGGGGCTCCACAAACCACATGGTGCTCCACCCACTGGTTGTAGCCGTTGCCATGGCGCTGGCACCTCAAGTCATCACCACTCACCGATGCCTATATGGGCCTGGCAAAATTATAATGATTAGAAGCCTAGTGAGGGCAGTCATGTGACTGTCAGAGCAGCCATCCCATTGGCTGGGTCTGGTGTGGGGTTTTTCTGGGATTGGGGGAGGAGAATTGGGTGTTCTAGCAGGACACTGGAAGGACAAGAGGTCTGCTGCATATTCTCAGCTGATTCCTGGGCATTGGTATCTTCTGAGGTTGTATAATTTACCTTTCCCCATTTTATTTCCTTTCACTTGATCCTACTGATCCTGTTTGTGTGGTTTTTTTTTTTAAGTTCGTTCTTGTTAAAATAAATCCTGTTCTGTTTTGAGGGAGGCTGCTGGTCTCTTTCCTTGCCCCAATATTGAGGTGAGAAGCTTAGCTTATACTCCCCAATTAAAAATTGGTCCCCACAACAGATAGCTTGGAGGTAGTAGGATGGATTTAGTGTCATTGAAATCTGATAATTTTGAACAAATTATTCCTAATATCAGAAAAGTTGATTCTTTATCGCTTTCTTTTTTTAAAAAAATATTATTATTATTATTATCTTAGCACAGACAAGCATTTACCTATACAAAGAATAGAAAAAAGGAGTGCTTTTGTTATGTGTATTTCAAATTTAACCCAGTAGTTCTGACACCTAATTGGCTGTGTACCCTTTGAATTTATTTTCTTTTCTGTGTATTTTTGATGATTCATTTATACCCTTTTCCCTAATCTCTTCCTCTTTTTTAGTATCTCATCATTTCCCCTCTACTCCCTCACTACTCTCTCTGCCATGTTATGTTGCACCTTATGTTGTAACAAATAAGTATAGTTACACTCTTACATACAATCTTCATGTGGTCAGTGTTTGTAAATGTAAGTATCATCCTTTTCCTTTTTGGCGGGGCAATGAAGGCTAAGTGACTTGCCCAGGGTCACACAGCTAGTAAGTGCCAAGTATCTGAGGCTTGATTTGAACTAAGCTCCTCCTGAATCCAGGGCTGGTGCTTTATCCACTGTGTCACCTAGCTGCGCCCGTATGTCTCATTCTGTACCATCATCTCTTTATTAAAAGTCAGGAAGCATGATTTACCATCAGTATTCTAGAATAGTGATTGGTCACTTCATTAGTCATTATTAAATTTCCATAGCTTTTTAAAAAATATCCAATGCATATTGATGTTGATTCGTAACTGTGTTCTACTCCAATATTTCTTGGTCAACATTGATGAGGTTTATATAGGACTTTCTATATTAATTGAAACATAGATGAGCATTTCATTTCTTCTGACGTTATTTTCCTAATCATACGGAACCAAATAGAAGATAATACCATATTATAGTTCATTAATAATTTAGAAACATGGGCGGCTAGGTGGCACAGTGGATAAAGCACCGGCCCTGGAGTCAGGAGTACCTGAGTTCAAATCCGGTCTCAGACACTTAACACTTACTAGCTGTGTGACCCTGGGCAAGTCACTTAACCCCAATTGCCTCACTAAAAAAAAAATAATAATAATAATAATTTAGAAACATGAGAGAAGAACTTTTAAAGGAAATATTTAAAACACAAATTTGTATTTTGTTTAAATTTATTTTTACTAACTATGCATTTCTCTTAATTTTCCTTAGTTCCTGAAATTTATACAAAAGAAAAGCCATTGGTGAATTATGAACGGGATTCTGTTGTCTTGAATTGTGCTAGTAAAAACTATGTCCCTTTGATGTGGGTCTGGTATGCTAGTAATGGAAGTGAAAAGGTAAGATTAAAATTTTCTGATTAAAGAAAAAAAGGTAAGAGCTTTTTTTTTTCATCTTTCATAATAGATACATGACCCTAGGTCTATGTTATTCTCAGTATTAGGAAAAACAAACAAACAAACAAATGGCATTTATGATAAATGTGTTGTCATTGACATAATCAGAGTTCAGAAATCACTTCTAAAAAGTAAAAAAAAAAAACCTGACTTTAAAGGAACATTTAGTAATTTATTCAATCTTTTTGAGAGGAAGGCACAATTCATTAACCTTTTGAATTTTTAATTGGTGATTTGGAGAAAAATCCCTGAGGAAAAATACCTTATTCATTATCATTCCATAGACCATGTGCATAGTGGATAGAACTATCTTCTAAATCAAGCAGACCTGTGTTCAAATTCTTTCTGTGACATATACTGGTTCTGGGAGATTAGACAAGTCACTTTACCACTCAATGCTCCAGATGAATTTCTAACATTCTAGAGTTCCAAAGTGGTGGCAGATATA
This sequence comes from Dromiciops gliroides, assembly GCF_019393635.1. Lineage (NCBI taxonomy): Eukaryota > Metazoa > Chordata > Mammalia > Microbiotheria > Microbiotheriidae > Dromiciops > Dromiciops gliroides. The sequence continues at coordinate 406,775,003 of NC_057861.1, forward strand.
CATTAATAGAGAGGGGCTTTCCTCACTGATAATTCCTGACAACAACAACAAAATCATAGTTAAAAACTCCAACCCTTGCAAAAAATCTGTCACTCTTTTTTTTATCCCTCTCTCACTACTATCATAATATAGAGGGAAGGGATGGGGAGGCGATAAGTACCCACTATGTCCAGGCATTGTGCTAAGTACTTTACAAATATTACCTCTTGTGATCTTTATAAAAACCTTGGGAGGTAGGTACTATTATTAGCTCCATGTTACTAATGAAGAAACTGAGGCAGACAGAGATTAGGTGACTTGCCCACTTGGTCACACAACTAGTATGTGCCCAAGATTTTAACTAGGGTCTTTTTGATATTACATTATTACATTATTGATATTACATTATTACATTACGCTCTATCCACTATACTATCTAGCTTCTTCAAACTCACATTGGAAAAGAAAAATATCAGGTTTTCCTAAATTGTTTTTATTTTAACCTGCATGTGCAGTTATTCTGCCTTAAATCAGATATGCAGGTTTTACTACCTAAATGAAGCAAGATGGTCTAGGGGTGGCAGGTGGTCAAGGGAAACTTAAGAAAGTCAATTCCTAGTAGTCTAGAAGAGTGCATTGTCCCATCACTGACTATTAAGACATAGATAATCAATAATGCTCATCAAAGCTTCTCCACATTTTTTGATAATGGCAGTAAAGGGGACTATGTCACCATTGTATTCTTTCTCTTCCCCTTCTGTAAGACCTAATGAGGAATAAAAATAAATTCCTGTCAAAGGCAAACTGCTTTGTTAGCTAATACCACTATGTAGCTGTGCTGAGCTTCCAAATCTGATAGGACATTCCAACTCAAGCAAGACTGATTTTTGCTTCAGTTTTTTGAGGGCAGGGTGTTGGGAGTCCATTGTTTGAGAAGAGAGAGTTCTCAATGCCACTGTGAAGCCAATGGAGATTTTGGTAGAGTGTTTCAGAGGTTAGTCCTCAGATAACATTCAGGTATGAGTTTGTGGTATCATATGTCCTTGTCTTTGTTGCTAATGCAGCAAAGAGAAAAGAAACAGCCAACAATTTATGTATCAGACAACATTAATTTGAGTGAGTTTGGTTGAATGATGGGGTTTTCGCAACATTTAAATTGCTATTATTAAACTCCCAGTTATTTGTAAACATGATAGGAAAGAATAGTAGATAGTGTTTGGTGCCTAGTATATACTTAATAAATGCTTGTTGATTGAATGAAATACAAAGAAATATATATATATATATATATATATATATATAAATTGTATTTTCAAATACAATAAATATATGCTTATATTTCTCTCTAGTCCCAGGATCAACCTCCTCTTGAAGGGACCCCCCAGATAGCTGCTGGTTGGCAGGAGGTCTGGAGTTTGGATAACAATCTCATTGCAGATAATAAAGAGCAGGCCACTAGGTCTTAATCAGATCTTGAAATAGTTTAAATTGAGATATATAGTCATGACATTCAGCCAGTAAACTGATTTATATTATATTGAATTTTAGTCTTAGACAATATCTGAATATGAAAAATCTTGAGAAATCAAAAAGAATATAGGGAATATTTAGAATTTCTTCCTCATTCAAAAAAACCCCAAACAAACAGTAAAAGGAAAGAGCCAAATTTAAGTGTACTGATATACCATTGCTCAAGATGACATCCCATCTCCATTCTGTTTCTACTACACCAGTGAGTGGTAATGAAATTATATTTAAACACTGGCCTTAAGTCTTCTGTTAGCAGAGGTAGGGGGTTTTCTTCCTTCAGAGGCATGCTTAGACTTCTTTGGCTGACCAACAATTTTCAGATACTGCTTTTGTGTACTGGGGTCACTTTTCTATAATTTAAGAGTATTTAAGGTCACTAGCTTCCATTTGTTCAATCCTAATTCTTAGGCAGTTACTTTAATCAGACAGTTTTTTAATCTCTTTTTCCATTTGGCTTTTCAAACTGTTGACTTTTTTCTCATGACTGTCTTGCATCGGTCTCATTTTTCTTTCCATTCTTTCCTTCCTTTTTCTACATCTTCTTTCTATTTCTCCTACTTTCTCTTCAAAGTCCCTTTTGAAAGCTTCTATGACCTGAGACCAGTTTGTATTTTTCTTGGAAGCTTTGGATGTTGGAACTTTGACCCTGTTATTATTTTCTTGTTCTGAGGTTGTATTGTGGTCTACCTTACCCCCAAAGAAGTTTTCAATGGTCTTCTGCTTTCTCTGCCTACTCATCCTGGCTTACTATTTCTTGGCTTTTAACTCCTTCTTAAAGTGTGGTGCTGCTTCCAGGACACACTGTTCGAACTACAATGTGGCCCGGGGGATGATTGGGCTTTCTTCTCATCCTGCCTGGCCTCACTGGGGGTGGGGCAGGGGCTGCAGCTGTGGCTGGGGTTGCTTCTTGGCTCTGCTCCTGTTCCCAGCTTCAGAGGGTCCCAGGTGTTTTGGTTTAGGGGGGAGCAGATTTTAATCTAGCCTGGCCTGTTCTCTGGTTTGGAGATAACCTCAAGCCTACTTACTAAACAACCAACCAGTAAAGCAAAAGAGTATAGACTTGTGGGGGCAGCTAGGTGGCTCAGTGGATAGAGCACTGGCCCTGGATTCAGGAGGACCTGAGTTAAAATCCAACCTCAGACACTTGAAACTTACTAGCTGTGTGACTATGGGCAAGTCCTCATTGCCCTACCAAAACAAAACAAAACAAAACAAAAAATAAAAAACAGACAAACAAAAGAGTATAGACTTGCTTTTAAAGTATATCTATGACAGAGACATTTCCCCATAAATGATTATGGGATCATAGATTTGAAAGTTGTCTAGTTTCAAAGGTTTTTAATGTGTGATCCTTGAAGTTTACATTTATAGATAGATATAAACATAGAGATATATATGCATGCGTATCTATCTGTCTATCTATATCTAGGTATATATAATAGTTATATAATATATAATAGTTATATGTATAATCTAGTTATATACAATCTAGTTTTATATATGCATATATATATATATATATAAAACTAGATTCCAATACAATTGATTTTCTTTGTAATATTTAATATTTTGTTTTAGCTACTTAAAATCTTTGTTCTGAGAAGGGAGTCCACAGACCTCACCAGCCTAACAAAGGGATCTATAAAAATCTGATTAGTAACCCTTGGTTTAATCCAAACTCTTATTTTACAATAAGAAAACAGAAGGCTAGAGAGGGGATCTCCTTGTTGAATTTTCAAAACCTGAAAGATGATTCTTTAGAATTATAATATATTTTTTGCTTTGCTCTCCTTGGAAATGATCATTAATAACACAAGATGAGTAGCAGTCAAGAATTAAATGCCTTCTGCATTCTTTGCACTGTGCAAAGTATTTATTTTATTCTAGAGGTGAAAGGAAGCGACCAGAATTGAGAGAGTAGGGGAATGACATGGTCAAATCTGTGCTTGAACAAAATTATTTTGGTAGTGGTATTTAGGATGGAATGGAATGAAGAGGGACACGAGGCAGGTAAACCAATTATGAGACTATTGCAGTAGTTGAGTCATTATGAGGACCTGGAATAAGGTAATAGTTTTGTGAGTGGAGAGAAGGGGTCAGAAGTAAAGGATATTTTGAAGGTGGAAACTACAAGACTTAATGATTGATTGGACATATAAGGTGAGATAAAATGAGGAATCCGGGACAATGCCCATGTTATGAACCTGTGAAGCTGGCAGGTTGGTGCTGCTTTTAAAGAAATCATTTGCCTGTAAAGTTTTAGATGCTACTTCTTGGTTTTTTAATATCTTTCCCAAACAGCTCATAAATATAGAAATATTTTGAGAGTTAATGTGGCGACATTGATAAAGAGCTGGATTTGGAGCCAGGAGAATTTGTCTGATGTTGGGCAAGTCACTTAACTCCTAAGGTCCCAGACCAATCTCTAGAAGTCAATAAGCTAAATCTGAAGAGGAGATGCCAGTCTGCTTTGGTTGGGGAAGTTCTTCCACTAGAAATAACTTCCCAGCTGAAATAATAGGTCCAATTTAAAAACAATCTCCCAAATCCCAAATTCTTATACAAGTGGTTTGAATGTCTCTTTATATTAGGTTCCCATTGACACTACACTGAAAAACAAGTATGAAATTCTACCATCCAAATATAATGAAACAAAGCTAAAGATAAAGCACCTTCAATCAACAGACAGTGGACTATACTGGTGCCGTGCGATATTCCTCCTAGGAGATAGTGAAGGAAAGCAGAACCTCATAGTGCTATCCTACCTGGTGCCGCTCAAACCATTTCTTGCAGTAACTGCTGAAGTTGTCATTTTAGTAACTGGTATTTTTCTCTATGAGCTGTATACCAAAAGGAGACAGACATCCTCAGGTAGGAAGCTATTCCAATATACTTCATTATGACCTATCAGTGTACCATAAAGTTTCAAAAGTTTTACTTACCCTTCTTTTACTCCCAGAGGTGGTCGTTATTAACATTAATAGCCTTTTATTCTATACCACTAATTACCAGTATTCCATACCAGTGAAGTTGGAGCTCTTAATCAATTTTTCATCTTAACCTGCTAAAATGTCTTAGTTTTATAGAGTACTTTCTATTTTTACTTAGCTCCACTGTTCCCCAAATGAGCCACATATGTTATATTTATGGTATATAAAAATATATACAATAGAATATGTCAGTGAATTTTGTGATGGTTCTTCATAAAATGTTGCAAAATAAAAATACTCATATTAATCTATTTTATTTATTTATAATATTTATAAATCTATTTTATTATTTATTTATTTATTATTAACATTTACATAATGCTGCAAAATAAAAATACTCATCTTAATCTATTTAAGTTACAAATTTTTAATTAAATATAAGACTTAGGAGAATCAAGAATTTTATGTCAATTTTACTTTTTAATTAAAACATTTCATTTAAATTAAATAATTTAAATACAGCATATATACATGAAACTAAATATTTTGAGAAACAAAATTTTTGGTATATGAAGTATTGTCCATACCACTGTGGGAATTTATTGTGATTTGGGGACCCTGCCTTTGGGCTGAGATAAAAAAGCCTTAGGCCCTCAGGGTTCTTTTCTGTGTAAGAGGGGCTGTTGCCCCTCCCCCTCTGCTTCAGCTGAGTGGAGAAGCCTGTGGGCCTTAGAGAACACTGGCTGGGCAGACAGCTGGGGAAAGCCCCAGCTCCCTCTGCCCTGAGGGGAGCTGCACTGGAGATCCCAGGCTTGTCCTGCCAGGCCCTGGGCGCACAACAGGGGGCATGGGCCCCTCGAACCCTGGGTGTGGTGTGCACGGCAGACTCGAGCTCCCGGGCCACAGCCCTAGTGCGGTCGGTGGATTAGCTTGACGTGATAGCTTGATGTGTACGGGGATGTAGGGAGCCCAAGGTTTGAGTGGAGAGAAGGAAGATATATACCGGGGAATTAGACAGTAAGGGAAGACAGACATATGGAGGACAGAGAAAAGGAAGATGCTGGAAGGATGCCTGAGGACTGAGGGAATGCAAGGAGGTTGGTGAGAGAAGGCTAGAGACGCTGAGAGGTTGGTGAGAAAGGGACGCTAGGGCGCTGAGGGGGGCGGACTGACAGAGCAAGTAGAGAAGACGTGGGGGGTCGAAAAAGTGAAGGGGGCTTGGAGCTAGAAGAAAGGAGCTGAGCAGTGAAAGTGAAGCAGGGGAGCTGGAGTGAAGGAGAAAAAGAGTGAAAGTTGGAGAGGACTGGAGGTGAACAGGTCCAAACAGCATACCAGGTATACGGCATACCAAACAGCATAACAGGCAAGAGGCTGCAATGGCCCTTATTATATTAAAAGCAGTCAGGTCTTATATAACTTTGTATTTCTTATCTCTTACATTTATTTCTATAAATAAACCCTGGTTTGATTATTTAGTTAAGAGGCTTCTTAATCGTTTGCTTATCAATTTGGGAGCGGAGCAGTGTGGAGAAATTTTTAAAAGGCCCTAACAGATTGGCTTAGGAAATTAATAGCAGTCAAATAGACAGCCAGTCAAAAGTCCCCAGATTAGGTCTGCAGTTAGATTAGGCCCAGCTAGTCAGTTAACATATTCTTACATTTGAATGGCAACCACGATGGGACTTATGGCCCAGTTATAATTTTTCTAAACTTATAATTTTTCATATAAGTACAGTCATATAATTTTTTCAGATTAGTTATAGTTAATATTTTTACACCACTTTATTTCTTTTCATTGGAAAATTGTAAAGGATCACATCATAGCTTTTTATTAAATTATTTATAACTTGAAAATTGACATGCTAATCAGTTCTCATTGCATTCTCTGGGAAAATCTACTTATAGAAAACTGATTATATATGATCCTCAAAAAAATAATAATCCTAAGATTTAAATTGTCCTTTTTTTTTAATCACAGAAGGTGGAAAAGACTTTGAACAAGCTGAACAGCTGTAAGTATTAATATCAAATTATGTAAAATAATGTAGTTGAGAAAAAAGGGACTATTTAATGTGATTATTATTTCACTAAAGACTTTTCACCCAAAGGTTGACCAAGAAGTGTTGAAGTTATTCTTCAATTCAATTCCTGAAACAAATAAGAGTTGAAAATGCACATGAACATAATCATGGGTCCAAATATTTACTTGTTTTACTCTTTCTCTTAATAACTAAAGAAATTCTCACATGATACATGTGAGATAGATGATAGTCCAGTTTTTATAAATACTTAGTCAATATAAACAGAAGGTCTGTGATCTCTCCAAAATTGTCACTATTGTATTAAGGGACCAAGATCTAAGAATGGGATATGGGGCAAGAGTCTCCAGATAATCTCTCTACCTTTTTCTCTTGTCTATAACAGCTTTTATTCCATTTGTAGGAATGCTCTGGCTACATAGTATTTGGAGTAAATGTATTTCACTTCAGAAGTGGGGATATAAAATTTATTGGAATGCCCTCTAATATGTATCTGTTGGTTTCTCCATTAATGTGCTCACAACATACTTATTTCTTGCCAAAATTTGATCTGTAGCAATTTGAAGAACAATTTTGTCTTCCATTTTGACCCCAAGAGGATTGTTGAGGACAACTTCTTTCTGTGATTTATGGCATAAAATCAAATACCTTCATGGTATTCAATAGACAGACATAAAACTGTTTCATTTGGCTAAATGAATTGTTGTGAAGGCCACCCATCTTAAATTTAGCACCACTGTAAATTTAGTTAATCTGGTCCTCAATCAACAGAATGTCACTAAACTATTAATGTGGTCCTCAGACAACAGAATGTCACTAAGCCATTACATAAAGCTTCTGTAGCTTAAGGTCCTGGACCACCTCCACTTCATGGTGGAAGGAGGTAGATTTTGGAGGGCCAAATTATGTTTTGATGATATCTATATAATATCAAATGGTGTCCTGATATGATAAATGAACCTAATATAGGTTATATAGAGTAAGCATGTGATGATTTTCTTTCTTTCTTTTTCTTTCTTTCTTTCTCTTTCTTTCTTTCTTTCTTTCTTTCTTTCTTTCTTTCTTTCTCTCTCTCTTTCTTTCTTTCTTCTTGTTTAAATTTTATGCAGAAAATCAGAAGATCACAATGGAGTAAACACAAATAATCAAAGAACCAGACACAGAAAGAGTGAAGTCAGTATGAATTAATGCTCCAATTACAGGTAAAATTAATTTTAATGTATACCATGGATGTACACATTTTTTCTTGCTTCATAAAAAGACCTAGAAATTTATATTACACTTTCATATTTTGGACAAAAATTATGTAAAAGATACATGAATTTCAGTTAAATGAAAAAAGTGATGATGCCTCTTTGCATAGAAGGCATGTAGACCTTCCTGAGAGGTGAATCATGGTGTGTTACATTGCTGATTTTCTTTTGCATTCTTCCCATCTTGATCTCATTGTGTTTTTTTTCTGCTGCTTTTTCAACTTGTGACACATTCACATCCTTTGTAATAAAAGCTCCTTAGTCATATATATCACCAATTTTGCTCCTATTTCTTCACTTATTATATTCTGATTGTATTTTCTTCTATGTGGTAACATTTGTGAATTTAGTCTAGGGACTTCATTTGAGCAAATTGTGTGAGTTCCACCCTACTTCAGCACTGTATAATCAATGCTATAGAATCATCATAATAATGCTACTTGTCAAAGAAAATGTCATATTAATCATATTTAAAATGCTTTATTTAATTCAGGAAATTTGAAGCCAACAAAAGAGAAATCATTTAATAATGAAGAATCCTGGGAAGCTGTGTTCACAGTTGCCACATTTCAAGATTGTTTATGTTTTCTCTCAAGGGTATATGGTTTTTCTTGTTGATGCTTTAAAGAATGAAATGTCATGTAATAGAAACATTATGCCTTCCCTGTGCTTGATAAGTTATTTCATAAATTGTATAAATTTATACCAGGGTTGAAGGCATATTTCCATGTTGTGATTACTTCACAATATTAGTGAAAAGCAAAAGTATTATTACTATTTACATATGCAGATATTAACATTCTTTTTAGTAAAATGTTGCTAAGCAGGGTTTTCCTTAGTGTTATGAAAATCTTAACTTTATGCTAGTCTTCAAAGAATGGACAGAATCGATACCAGCAAAAATCCTTAATAGAGGGGCAGCTAGATGGCACAGTGGATAGAGCACTGGCCCTGGATTCAGGAGTACCCGAGTTCAAATCCAGCCTCAGACACTTAATACTTACTAGCTGTGTGACCCTGGGCAAGTCACTTAACCCCAATTGCCTCACTAAAAAAAAAAAAAAGAAAAATCCTTAATAGATACTGCTGCACAACCACCAAAGATAACATTAAAAGGAAAGCCTTTGCCATGTGTTTTAATAAAATGCTGAAATATTTTTGAAGGGATAACAAAGTATAGGATGCCTATTTGGAAAAAATATAACTTAAAGGGTCACTGTTAGTGAAAATGTATTTTATTATGTTGAGAGAGATAGCATATCATACTGACTAGAGAATTGGCCTTGAATCCAGGAAGATCAGGGTTCAATTCCTACTCTGACAAATAGTGGCTCTGTGACCCCATTGAAGTTACTCAACTTTTCAGAGTTCTAGGTAACTCTTTAAACCCTAAGTTGCTTAGAAAGTGCCAACATCCATTGGTAAAGAGGGTTTCCTTAATTTAGAGTTCTCTATACCAGTGAAATCACATATCTAGTCCCTGTCCCCTATTGGAAAAGCAAGGCCTTCTTCCTCTGTAAAAGATTGTAGACTATTTCCTGTTTAAACAAATACCTTTTTACCTATAAATCTTAGGACAAATAAGCATAAAAACAAACACTTTTATTATAGTATTAGATTAGATCTTGTCACACCCCCCCACCCCCAAAATGAGGTCAATTTGTGTCACTTTCTATCTTTTACCTTCTCACATTGGGGCCACATTGCTCCCTAGTTTTAGTGTGGGGCCATTTAAAATTCAAAGACCATCATCTTGAAACCACTGGAGATGGTCAGAGATTTTATACTTCACATGTGGCTACCCTGGATTGGCTGTTTGACTGCATATTAAGGTTTGCTTTGCAGCCTTACTTTCAGAGATGTCTAGTCTTCTAGAGATGTCTGCTTCTATACATCTTTTAATTTGTACTTCTGGGCTTTCTCCACAACCCTGACCCTTTCCAGAGGACTGAGACTAAACATCTTATTTACTATACCTCATATAGTTGAAAATAATGCTAATTCCTTAGGTGTTATTTTTCCCAGCCTATGTGAGCTTTTTAAAAATGTCAATGACTAATCTAAATACCTAATCAATCAGTCCATCAACAAACATGTTTTCAAGTGCCTTCTATAGTCCAGGCACTATGTTAAACACCAGGGATACAAAAACAGAAAGCAAAATGACTCCTGTCCTCAAGAAGCTAAGGCATTAATTGTTATATATTCCATAGTACTCCATTGCAATTCCTTTTCTGACAGAAGGTTTGACATCCTGAGTGAACTGGTATGCTTTTAAGGGCATAAAGTAGTTTATTTCTTGTCTTGTTTAGAATTAATTGTTCTTTAAAAGTATTTCCTAAAAGAAAAAAAAAGAACAACATTTTTTGTTAATTTTTGTTGGTTAAAATCCTTTTAACGAGGATAACTATTTGCGTATATTTCTCCAAATATTTGTTTATTCTATTTACTCCAAATCAAATGAGATGTGAGTTTATGTGATGTTTTTAATACCAATGTCTTTTTATTTTGCTTGTTTTTGTATCACACACACACACATATATATATATATATATATATACATATACACACATATATATATATGTCTTGTCCAACTATTTTTGACAATAAAAATGCTATTTCTCTCTTTTTAAAATGTATTAGTTAAAATATTGCTATGAATTTTATGGCAATACAATTTGGATTTTGTTTTGTAATTTAGCTTTGAATACTCTGAAAATTAAAATAATTCTCCAGAGAGATTTTTTATCAATCACTCAGTAAACATTTGTTAAATGCTTCCTATATTCTGGGTAAATAGCTCAAATCTGTTAAGCAGAAGGAGACTACTTTTTCTGATTTAGCTTGTTTAACCCTAAATGCCAGCATGAATAAATTTCATCTATTCTTGGCAAGATGATTAACATGATAAAAAAAGAATATGGGCTCTGAGGCTGAATTTGACTTTGTCATCGCCATGATACCTCTTTTCTGCCCTTTGGGGGTGTCCCAGGTGTTCCTGTTGCAGAATGGAGATGGGAGCAAAGGGTGGATTTTTGGTTATGGTAGCAGAGAGGTGCACAATGGTGTTATTGAGGATTCTATTCTGGCATTGTGAAATGAGAATGATGGGTAGCAGACATGGATAGTATTACCTGGCTTGAGTTTCAGGTCACTCAAGGCCCCCTAAACTAGCTTGAAAATTCACTCACATGTTGCTTTGAGTGACTTCAATTGGCAAAACTACATTAGGGTAATGTTAGCCTGAAGACTAATGTATTTTGTGCCTCACTGCTACCTTACTAAGTGCTGATATTTCTTTAAAATGAAAATGTAATGTGTGACCATTGCCCAAATGGAACCCAAGGCAAGGCATTTTGTAATAATGATAGCCACCAATATTTTTGAAGCCCCTTAGGGTTTGCAAAGCATTTTTGTCACAATATCCCTGTGAGAAATAATAAGATATCTTGGGGGACCGAGTGATCACTTCTTTCTTAGTCCCTTCTCCTCCCCTACTCCAAGGTCTACTTAGCTCATCTGGGTCAAACCCAACCCAACCAAAGCTTGCAAAGAATTTTGGGTGGAGATAGATCCATTTGTCTAGGTTGCCCCTCCCCCACCCCAAGGATTGATGAGATTTACCCACACCTAGATGGAAACTATTTTGTCCTGATCAACATGAGTGTGTGTGTGGGGGGGGGCTCATACATTTTTTTCTCTGATGTCATCTTTTTTAAGAGTTGAGTGACCTGAGTCATATATCCCCAGATTTCATTTTAATACAACCCACCTCCAATCATGTCAGTCAATTAGATTTCAATGATGTCAACCAATTAGATTTGATTGCTATGTGATGGACCTCCTACAGTTAGAAGGGTATATGAACTGAGACCCCACTGAAGCATCTTTGGTCTAAGAGAGATGGCCAGTAGACTTTCTTTTATTATTATCCTGCCAGACTATTAATAAAATGATTAAATTGTCCAGAAACTATGTGTCTGATATTTTTTAATCATCCCAAGCCCAGGTGGTTATAGAGCAAGAATTATTATCTCTGTTTTACAGATAAGGAAACAAGGCTCTGAGACTTCCCTGTGAAAACTGAGCTAGTAACTGACTCAGGTAGGATTTGAAGCCAAGTCTCATTCAGATTCTTATCCATGATAACACATGCTAAGGCATAAATTCTTTTTTTTTTTTTTTTTTAGTGAGGCAATTGGGGTTAAGTGACTTGCCTAGGGTCACACAGCTAGTAAGTGTTAAGTGGCTGAGGCCGGATTTGAACTCAGGTACTCCTGACTCCAGGGCCGGTGCTCTATCCACTGTGCCATCTAGCTGCCCCTGGCATAAATTCTTTAGGATTGGGTTTAAAGATCCTGGATGTTTGACATTCTTGTGCCCTCATATTGACAGTATTGCTATAGTAGAAGGAGGTCTTGGTAGACCTCTAATTATAGAATTAAAACATGCACACAAAGATACACACAGGCCAATTATTACTTGTAGACTCAAAAAAGAAATGGTGCTGTGGCTTGGAAATCAAATTACAAAAATTATTAATGAGTGCACATAGATCTGATCATTGTTTTTAAAAACTTATTGATATTATTGAGCAAACAAATTGTGACAGTCCTGACTCCATGCTTGTTAATTGCACTTATGTACATTATGACTGAGCACTCTTGAATGAAAGTGTCACTTCTACATGATGCTAGTCCCCTAACCCTGAATCTCTAAGCTAAAGCTACTTCATTTGTTTTTGTTTGGAAGTACCTTAAGCCTGAATAGACTTAGGTTGATTTCAAAATAACTAATCAATTGTGTCAGTTGTGTTCAAAGAGGTTATCAGTTACTTCATTGGAAAAACACAGGTGATCTAGCTTTCAGATGAGTTCATTAAATCCAAGTAAGTGATGTTTTTAATAGTCCTGAGAAGACATAGTTTAAAACATTTCTATCTCTGCAAGTTAATAATTGGTGCTCTCTCTTTCTCTCAACTATTCACACAGTGCTTTACCTCTACTTACATCCATTTAGTGTGAAATAATTTGCAAGGAAGAAAAATTGCTATATCATAGTAGTCTAAAATATTCATACAGTAAATTGATTTTTTTAAAAAGTAGCAATGTTTTAACTTTTTTCCTCTTGGAAAAAAGCTTTATGGAAAATTATGTGGATCAATAGAACATATTTCCTGAATAATAAAGTGAAGTTGCACCTTTTTCAGAGTGCTCAGATGGGTTACATTTTTAAAGAAAACACAAATGATCTTACTGGCCAAACTCATGGACATGCTAAATGGATTGACTAATGAGGGACTGGGCTAGCCAAATGATTCTAGTGCCTAAGCTGCTTCATGATGTTGTTATACACTTGGGAAAAATACATTAAATTTGTCATGCTAACAGTGTACTGTCTCTGTAATAAATAAAGCCTCATTAAGTTTGTCAGTGGCATGCTTCCTAAAATATCTAAAGGCATTACTTTTCAGGGTAATGTACAAATTCAATAGAAAGTCATTGATTTCACTTAATTGGTAGGAATCTCTATCTGAATTAAAAAAGTCTGAACTACAGAATATTTTCAAAGAGAAACGTTGGTTGTTTTATTTATAAGAATGAGCACATAATGAAAAATAATGAGTAAACAGAACTACAGACTTCCTTTAATAACCAAATAAGAATTCTTCCTGATTTTCCCTTTTTATATGTGGATAGTTCTAAATTGCTTTAAATAGTTGGAGCATCCTATTATCCTTCCTTAAGTATCTTTAATCTCTTCATTTATTTCAGAATTTCATTCTGCCCCCTTCTCCCCCCATCCCCCAGATTGCGAACATTAACTTCAGTGTCTCATGTTTTAATTATCACAAATTCCCTATCTTTGTATACAGTGGTACTTCATGTTCAAAAAGGTAGTGTCGTGATCAATTGTGCTTGCTCCTTGGCTTGAAAGATACAACAGATGGCTACTTTTAAAAATTTGGACTCAAAGAAAATAAGAATAAATTAGCAAAATTTTCTGTTCTTGGTCAATTTCATTAAAAATATAAACAAGACAACCAATTATCAGTTCTCTTTGTCATTTCTCCTGCTCTTCATTTCAGAGTTACTTGTATGGATTTATACATAGGTATTTATCATTTGGCTGCCTTATTTTTATTCATAGGACAAGGAATCAACGTTTCATTAAATAAGCAAGCAAAGGACCACTTATCTCAAAATGGAAGGAGGCAAAAATATTGTAATATTTACATTGCAGGGTCTTCTATAGAGTAGCAGTACAATGAAAATTTCAAAGAATTTGGAGCTGTAAGGGACCATAGCGATCAAGACTAGCCCTCTCGTTTTACAGTTAGGGAAATTTAAGATGCAAGAAGATGAAGCCATTTACCCAAGGCCACAGAAAGCAATTAGCTAAGCCAGAATTAGAACTCACGTCTTCTTAACTCCAAATTCAGTACAGTATCTTTCTTGAATGAATAAAATTTTCTGTGACCATTAAACCATGAAATGACTGCCACTTACCAGCAGTATGATAGAAAGTCCTATAACCTTTTTGGGCCTCAGTTCTCCTAACCTGTAAAATGAGGGTGTCTAGCTCTAAACCTATTATGTTATTGTTATAAAGTCACTATTAAGTCTTCTCCCTCTAATCATAATGAGACAATTGTCAACACATTTTTCTGCTCTTGGCAATGACTTAAGGGGTCCATACTTAACAGCCTTTTAAAAGTGGGCTAATTAATTACAAGGATATTGACAAATGTGGCTGTTATCTTGCCTGCAGATTTTTGTTTAGCAGCTTCAGGATTAGAATTTAAATATAAAATAACAAGATATGCATTATTTGAACTAACCTAAGGGGCAGGATCTAACCAACATCTGAATGTCCATTTTAGGAATATTAATAAGTTTTATAATTAATGATATTTGCAAGGCATATAGCCACATTGCAACCATGCTGGGTAATCTTTATGTTGTCTTTGTGGATTGGAAAGATTATGAAATACCTTAGAGAATGATTAAGGTTTAGAAACTTTCTTGCCCAGTCTTGAGAGGCATTGGTGGAAACAAACAGGCACATACAGTTTTCCTTTTAATACTCTATATGACCAGCTAAATAGCTGATTTTGCTGCTTTTCTAACAAATGGTTAGTAAAAAAAAATATTTAGTAGTCTTCTACTGCATAAGAGGATACTATTTTTTATTTACTTCTTTGTTTAAGGTACAGTTTAACCAAGTCAAAGATTACTAAAGGAAGCATAATTTTTAGAATTACTTTTAGCAAACCACAAGATGAAGACCCACGTTTTCTTGTCTACAAGTCAAAGGGAAAGCAATAGCAGTATGTTTAAGGCATTAGTAAAAAGTTGTTTAGTGTATTCTTTATTATGTTTATCAACATACATAAATTTTTTACAGTTATGGAAATTATTAATATGTTTTCTCAAATATGATACAGCTCAGGATATTGTCTTATTTTCTCTCTTTAACCTCAAGGACATATATAATTGCTCATCAATGCCTTACTGTATTATATAGAGAGTACAGAATGTATCAGTTTCAAAATGTTTATCTGTTTCAGAGTGAATGCAACTGAAACCAAAGAGATCTAATTTGTACTTACATTAAATAAAAAAATAATAAAATAAATAATAAAACTTACTATGTACTCACTATTGTGTGAAATTTAAATTTGTGAATTGGAGTATATTCATGTTAATTTTAAATTTTTCATTTTTTATAAATGCTAAAGAGTGAATATATACATTTAATGGCAAACCATAAATATATTTTAACTTTATTCTACAGACTCATGCGTTGTATAATTCTTTTACACAGGCATATATTCTAATCCTTCCAATTTGCCCCGCACCCCCACACAGATTCTCATCTCAGGGTTCTAAAAAACAATTCCTAAAGGTATATTCATATTTATTTAATGGGTATAACATACACCCATAAATTGAGACATTCTTCATAAGAAGCTACTTAGAAATAGAATAATCATTGTAAAATTAATGATGCATAATTATCTTTTCATGGCTTTGATAGAAGAAATCATAAAACTATTTGAAGATTTAAAAAATTACATAAAATTAATTGACATTTTAGGGAATCTTCTTTGAGGACCAGATAGACATGTTCTTTGTAATCATCTATGAAAATTATTAACAGAAATTGGTCTTACATTTTGTACTGTTCAAGTCTTAGTTATTTTATTTGGTGTTTCCCTTCAAAAAATTAGCAAATGATGCAAAAATCATGACTTTGCTTTGGGTCCACTGTCTGAATGTGAAAAACTGGCTTAGGAAGAATTTTTTACGGGGGAGGGGGTTGGGAACTTTTTGATATTCTAAAGCTTTCAGAAATAAGTAAACAGCAAAACTTAAATACAAGACATGTACAAAGTAATTTACTGGAGAAAGACATAGGTGTATAGTGAGGGCAGTTTCATTTTTTAAACTTCATGTTCTAGAGTGGGCAATGGAATAGCAGGGTAGAATAGAATAGTGAAGAGAACGGGTCCGGTATAGATTGGCTATAAGGCTACTACTACTTTTAGTATCAGAAAAAGAAACTTAAAACTAAAAACTTAGGTAACTAAGATCTCAGAATTCATCAAGATTTTGAGAGGATCCCGTGGCTACTAGATTGTTATGTCCTTCATACTAGCAATAGTAATTATTTGATTAAAAATTGGAAACTGAAAAAAAAAAGATTTGGAAACTGAGTTGTGTGTTTTGAAGCAGGTCAGATGTTATGCCACTGCTTCTTCCTGATCACAGTCCTGAGTCCTGCTGGCCAGTTCTCAGCCAGACCAGTTTTGCTCTGGGATTCATTCCAAGGTACCAGTCACTCTAGTGTTCCCTTAGTTACAAAAGATAGACATAATGTTGAAAGGTAGGTCTAATGAAAACATGGTTACTGTTTTTAAAAACTCATTAGAACTAACAACTATGTGAAAGATTCCCTGAAATCACTAATAATAAGAGAAAGATAAATCAAAATAACTTTTTAGGTTTTACTATAAATAACAAATTGGCAAAGATCTCAAAGGTAGAAATAGCCAATGTTGGATGGATGGATTGTGGAAAGGTAGTATGTCTAATACTAATATACTATTAGTGGAGTTGTGGACTAATTTAGTCCAACCATCTTAGAAATTGATTCCAAATTATGCTAAGAAAGAGACAAATATATTAATTGAGTATCTATTGAGAGGTTACATTGGTAGACATATATCCCAAGGAGCTCAGAGATGGAAAGGTCCAATAGTCCAATATGCACCCAAGTAGTCAAAGTAACATTTTCTGTAGTAGTAAGGAACTCAAAACAAAAGATGTCCGTTGATTGGGAAATTGCTAAGCAAATTGTGGTACATGAGTATAACAAGATAACATTGCACTATATGAAAAAAAAGAATATGAAGAATACAGAGAAATATGGTAAGTCATGAATAGATGCAAAATATAACAAAACTATAATAAAAATATACATGATTACAAGGTAAATTGGAAGAGGGAACTAGGTGACCAAAAAAAATAGAGGCAGGGGGAAGCTAGGTGCTGCAGTGGATAGAGTACTGGCTCTGGAGTCAGGAGGACCTGAGTTCAAATCCAGTCTCAGACACTTGACACAAGCTGTGTGACTGTGGGCAAGTCACTTAACCTCGATTGCCTCACCCTCCCCCCCCCAAAAAAAATAGAGGCAGCTAGGTGGCTCAGTAGATAGAATGCTGGGCCTGGAAGATCTAAGTTTAAATCTAACCTCAGACACTAGGTGTTGTGACCTTGGGCAAACTACTTAACTCTGTTTTCCTGTTTTCTCATCTATACAATGAACTAGAGAAGGAAATGACAAACCAATTCAGGGTCTTTGACAAGTATTGGCATCACTATGGGGTCATGAGTCACATACAACTGAACAACTGAAAAACAAGTTAGTATTTTGTCCTAATAGTACAGCAAAAATGAATATGGAAATTTTTCATCTCTCACTTATTAAGTGAAGTAGAACATAAATAGAAAAACATAGCTGAAATCATAAAGTTTTAGAAATTCAAGAATAAAATTTTAAAATCCTTAAGTCTCTAGACCTTTGGAGGTTCAGGTTGAATGATACATGTTAAAGAGTGAGAACAAAGAGAAGCAGGATAAGTGACCCATACCTGGGACACATATATCTACCAATGAAAATGAAAGTCCATAGGATTTGCACTCTTTCCTCTTGTAGCTAATGGCGTCTAAATGGAAAAGTAAACATTATTTCAAGTCTGAGCCAGCATCTCTCACAAATCTAGACTGCTGATCTCTTATAGATCCCGTGTCCATAACTTATTTAGTATCTCATAATGTGGAAAATCATATAGATATGATGTTAAAATCATAAATCAAATCTATGTATATATACATTTACACACAGTGTAAATTGGATTACACTCTGTGTGTGAGTGTGTGTGTGTGTGTGTGTGTGTGTGTGTGTGTATGCATAGCCATTATAGGAGGTAGAAAATAGGGTCTATTATGCAAGGTTCAAGGTAACATATATATACCTATACACCATACACTACACACACACAAATATACACACATGTATTAACCTCTATATATAATTATGTGGTCCAGCATCAAGTGTTTTGTATGTAACAGATCCTCATTTTATGTTCTGCCCACTATTTATGATCAGAGGGTCCTTAAGCAAAGCTATTTTTGTAGTTATATCCTTCAAGGTATTAATAACAATTTTCTACTTTTTGTGGCATTGAGACATGTATAGATATAGATATAGATATAGGGGTTTTTTTGAGAATGGAGAGACATGATGGATGTGAACTGGTTGAAAAACATTTATCAAATGAGAAACTACAAAGATGTTATGAAGAAATTGTTTACCTTGAAGGAAGACAGGATGGTCATCTGGTAAAGGTATAGTGCATTCAGTGAGCTCCATTTATAGTGCATTGATAGGAGACAAGTATTATACAAAATAGGCAAGCAAGGGAAGAGTTGTGATCTATATGACTGGAGAAAAGTTCCAAACTGACATCACAAATTAATTTGTATTTTTTAAATTCAATAAGTATGTATTTAGTTCCTGATGAATGCAAAGAACTATGGATTCAGAGACAAAAATAAAAGACCTATCCTGAAGGAGCTTGTATTGTTGTGGAGATTTCATCATATTTTAAAGATGCTTTTGAAAGATTACACTATGTTTAGAATTTTCTTTTAGTACTTACACAGGCTTGCCATATTAACAATGAGCAAAAAATAAATAAAAATAACCCCACTGATAATATACCTCATTGACATTTTACATAAGTCAATACTGATTCTATCAACTTATTGATTAAGTTTCAAAATTCTGGCCTTAAAATGAGTGACTTGATTATGATTTTCCCATGAAATGGGTAATTTGCCTTAGAGATACTGTATAAAATGTTTTTGTTTAGTTGTTTCTGAATAACACCAGTGATCCTACAGTAAGTGCTAACCTAGGGTTTCATTCTTACCTTCACAAGTTCACAACTTGCAATAATATTTATTTGCTACTACTGAGTAGTCAATATGAAGACTGGGTAGAAGTGTATTTAGCTTATGAAGAAGAATGAAAATCTATGGATATTATTTTCATTATGATAGGCAATACTTTTATCTTTTTCCCTTTCTTTCTCTTCTCTTTCCCCTTGCTCTGGCAGTCCTTTCTTCCCCTTAGAGGATTAAGTGAATATCAGAGAAATTGAGTTTAAACCCACTTACTCTCTATGATAATGATGTTATTACCCTAGACAAATCATTTAATATTCTTAGGTCTCAGCTTTCTGATCTCCAGAATGAGGGAGCTGGATTATATGGCCCCCTTTTCAGATCTAAATCATTGATCTTATGGTGTCAGTAAGGTTGCTTTCTGTGTATTACAGAAGATCTATTTGAAGGCTCCCTTAAATCTAAAGACTTACCAAATTGTCCTTACCAAAATGGTATATCCATGAGATTTTAATGAGCATTTGGATACTTTAATGATGCTTACTTACATGTAGCAAGAGGGAACATGAGTTCAAATGACTGGATGAGGTGTCAGAGCAAGATGACTCAAATTATAAACTGAATAAAAAAATAAAAATGATTTAAAGTCATTGAAAGATAACAAAATAGGGCAGCTAGGTGGCAGGGCGGCTAGGTGGTGCAGTGGATAGAGTACCAGCCCTGCATTCAGGAGGACCTGAGTACAAATCCTGCCTCAGACACTTGACACTTACTAGCTGTGTGACCCTGGGCAAGTCACTTAACCCCAATTGCCTCACCAAAAAAAGAAAGAAAGATAACAGAATATATATATATGTGTGTGTGTGTGTGTGTGTGTGTGTATTTATATATACAAACACACATTCTGCTCTTTCATTGCCTAAGAGGCAGGGTGAATTCAAAAGTATAAGTCATATATGTGTTTGTATATGTGTGTGTATGTATGATCTATTATTTTCTCATTAAAGGAAGATAAAGTATTGGTAAAAATATGATGAAATGGAAAGGGAGGATTGATTTAATGCTTACATTGTCAATTAACTGATAAAACATCAAAATAGACACTGCTCTTCGTATTACTGTATTATTTGACTTACTGTATCACCATTGTTCTAAAGTCAAGTGGAAAATCTAACTCAGATTTAAGATCATTGTCCTCTCTCAGGTTCATATGTGCACATAGTGATATTAAAAAAAGTTAAGGTTTTTGTTTTGACATTTCCTAGTTTATTTCCCATCCCCCAAGTCATCCTTTATAATGAAGAGGGGGGTTGGGTGAAGAAAGTCAGCTAAAGTACTCAACACATGAATTAAATTTCAGATTATTTGTAGTATTCTACATTCATTGTCCATCATAAGCTATGTAAAGAAATGAGATAAATGCCTCCTCATCTTTTGGGGGCCAAGCATGGTCATTATAGTTTCATATCATTCAATTGCAATTATCTTATTCTTTCAGTTTGCCTGGATTTGTATACAAATTTAGCACAGTGTCCCTCCCTCAAGGAGTTTACATCCTGATGGGGAAGATCACACACAAAAGAGGACTAGAAGTTGGCAGAGGGCCAGTAGGGGAGAAGGTAGAGAAATCTCTAGAAATCCCAGGCATAAATGAGTGAGGGCTTTTTTAAAAATGTGCATCATTGGGGCAGCTAGGTGGCACAGTAGATAAAGCTCCGGCCTTGGATTCAGGAGCACCTGAGTTCAAATTCGGCCTCAGACACGTGACCTTGGGCAAGTCATTTAACCCCAATTGCCTCACCAAAAAAAGAAACAAACAAACAAAAAATACACATCATTTAGTGATCAGAAAGTTGTCCAGTTAGCCACAGAGGAGCTATGTACCCCTATTCCCACCCCATCATGTGAAAGAATTGTTATTCATAGTTTAAGAAAGTGGCTATTGGGGGCAGCTAGGTGGCACAGTGGATAATGTACTGGCCCTGGATTCAGGAGTACCTGAGTTCAAATCCGGCCTCAGACACTTGACACTTACTACCTATGTGACCCTGGGCAAGTCACTTAACCCTCATTGCCCCAACAAAAACAACAAAAAAAAAAAAAAGAAAGAAAGAAAAGAAAAGAAAGTGGCTATTTTCATGCCCCCTATCTCCAGGGGCTAAATGGAGATGTTTCTTTTTGACCACCATCATTTAATGTGAAGAAGGGATATGTATTCTATATGCAGGAGGTCCTCTTCTTGGAAGTAAAGTGTGACCCAGGATTTTTATAATTAAGGGAAGAGGGAGCACAGATGCACTCAAGTTTGATAAATACAGGATACATACAAGGGGTCAGGGAACTACCCCTTCACTTCTGCTCACTTTCTGGTTTCTTCATTCATGTCTTTTTTTTGTGTGTGTGTGGGGCAATGGGGGTTAAGTGACTTGCCCAGGGTCACACAGCCAGTAAGTGTTAAGTGTCTGAGGCCGGACCTGAACTCAGGTACTCCTGAATCCAGGGCTGGTGCTCTATCCACTGCACCACCTAGCTGCCCCCCATTCATGTCTTTTTGCTGACAAAGTTTCCCTCCACTATGGCCAAGTTCCTCATTCATGGGGATCTGCACCTGAGTCAGTAGGGGAGCATTGTCCTTTAGAGAAGTAGCCATCATCTACTGCTGTATATTGTAATGATTGGAATGACGCCACCTGCTGGAGACTTATTGTAGGAAAGCTCCACCATGAGGAGAAGGCCTCTGAGGGCAAGGCCATGCGGCTTTTCTTTAGCATCAGGAAGTGACGTTTGCTCGTGGGTATTGTCTATCAAGGCTACCAGCCAATCAACTTGAGGAGCCTCCCATTTCTGGGAGGAGGACACAAAGTAGGAAGAGGACACTGGCAGAGGGGTGCTCGCTCTTTTGGTTCCTGACCTGTCGTGGTGGAGGCTAGACTCCAGAGGACTTCACAGGGTAGTTGAGGAAAGATAGGATTGCCAGGTTGTAGGAATTCTGTTCTCAATATTTCTCTTTCTTTTACTATCTTTCAATAAATCCTTAAAAACCTAAACTTGTTTATCAGTGATTTTAGTCAGTTTCCCCCAAAAATTGGGGGGACAGATTAGAACCTACATTTAGAAATTTAAGTTACACCATATCCTGACATTCTAGTAGCTGACCAAATGGTTTGGTTTGCTCAGCACAACTTATGTCTTTCCTAAAATGATAGTATTGGGAAGAGAGTCACCAGTCAGGAGAGGAGGACATTGGGACAGAGGTTTCTCCAGTATGACAATGAAGCAGGTGAAGGGGAGAATCTGTAGGGTGTCCAAGTGTGAATGAGGTGCTCACTCACAAACTGCTTCCAAATATTATGGTCCATAGGGCCCCTTTCTTTTTAGGTGATCTCTCCTTTAGGACTTCAGATGAATCACCATTCAAAGAAGAAGCCACTTTGGCTGTTCATCTAATTTCAAACAATCTGAAGTTTGCCCGTCTTTCTTGTTCCTTTCCTTAACCACAGGGATTTCTCTCCAAGTGATCATTCGTTTTCATTTGTATCCCTGCCATTATGCCCATGGAATGGGCTTTAATAAATGCAATGATAGGTTTCAAAAGATTAATCAGGACTCTCAGGATAGCTCTCACTGGAAGCTTCTCAGCTCAAATGATAGTTATTAAAATGGCAGACTATCCCAGGGTAAATGCTTTCAACTCTGATGAATGCTGTGAAAAGCATGAGCCACAACGTAGCTGAAAGGTTATTGCAAAAACCAAGATGTTTCAAAACTTCCCATTTTTATGAGTTTAAAAACATTCTTTTTTATCATGTTCTTTTTTATCTGCTTTGCATCTACATTCCCCACCCCCTCTCCTGCCAAACAGGTATGATATAGACTGGATTTAGAGTCAGAGGAATTGAGTTCAAATCCTGCCTCAGCTACCACATGTATGACTTTGGGCATGTAATTTTACCACTCTGGGTCTCAATTTCCTCACTTAAAATGAAGTGATTGGGCTAGATGGCATCTGAAGTCCCTTCTTGGGCAGCTAGGTGACACAGTGGTTAAAGTACCAGGCCTAGAGTCAGGAAGATGAGTCTTCCTGAGTTCACTTCAGGCCTCAGACACTTATACCTATGTGACCCTGGGCAAGTCACTTAATCTTATTTGCCTGGATGTCCTCATTTATAAAATGAGCTAGAGAAAGAAAAGGCAAACCACTATTGTATCTTTGAGAAGAAAACCCCAACTGAGGTCATGAAGAGTTAGATATGACTGAAAAATGACAAACAAAAATCCCTTTTAGTTCTAAAGCTATGATTTTTGTGATATGATTACTGCTTTAAGGCAAGATGGATCTTAAGCAAAATTACAAAGTATTCAATAGGAATTGTTTTCCTTATGATCAATCCACAGTCATCTTGTCCATTATTTTCCATCATTTTTATCACTCATTTCTAATTTTATTTTCATTTCAGGAAAAGAAGAAACTTATTTAATGTTAAAATTCCCTCAAAGACACTTTTTTTTTTTGCCAGAACACATGAGAAATTGGCCTTGCATGTGGCCATACAATTTCTCTTAGATCTCCCTTTCCATTCCTCACCCCCTACCACAGACATGGTTCAAAAGTATGTGTCCCTAAGGACTTTTAAGGCTAAGAACTCTATACTGGATATATCTCCTCTTCAATGTACAGGGAACATGACAAGAACCTTTGTGCTGACAATGCATGAAAACTCTGACTGGTGTCCAAATCACTACTTTTGGCATCAGGCAACCCCCTTCAGACAGCTCCTGGGCAGAAGTCCAGTTACAGCAGAGAAGCAGAGTATGGCAGAAGGAGGCAATTACTCACCCTGTGTCTAGCAAGCTATATTTGCTAGTGCTTTCTTGGAAATGGAGAATAAAACCAATCTGAAATGAGCTTTTTCATGCTAGTTAAAAAAAAAAAAATTGCCCTCTCTTTTGTAGCCACTAAGACCCAATGTAATTTCCTGGATTGAGTACATTAGCAAAAAACAACAAGCACCTATTAAGTGCCTACTATATGCCAGAAACCTTGCTGGATTTGGAGATACAAAGGGAAAAATGAAACAGTGCCTGACCTCAAGGGTTTATAGGGACCCTCAAGGGTTTATAACAAAATAAATGCAAAATATGTACAAGGTAAATACTAAATAATAGGGACATTTAGTGGTATCCAGAAAGGCTTAATGTGAGAATTGGCTCTTAATCAATTAGTCAATCACAAACATTTTCCCTCACCAAACAGTATTTTATTTTCCCCAAATTACATGTTAAGAAAGTTTTTAATATTAATTTTAGTAAGATTTTGAATTCCAAATTTTTCTCCTTTCCCTCCCCCCTCCCCGAGGCAGAAAACAATCTGATATAGGTTACATATGTACAATCATATGAAACATATTTAGACATTAGTCATGTTGTGAACTAAGAAAGTGAAAATAGTATTCTTTGATCTGCATTCAGACTCCATAGTTCTTTTTCTGGATGTGCAGAGCATTTTCCATCACGAGTCTTTGAGAATGGCCTTGGATCATTGTATTGCTGAGGAGAGCTAAGTCTATCACAATTGATCATTGTACAATGTTGCTGTTTCTGAATCAAAAGCATTTATTAAGAGTTTGCTATGTATCAAGAACTGTGCTAAGCACTGGGAATACAAAGAAAAAATAGTCCCTATCCTCAAGATACTTACATTCTAAAGAGAGAGACAACATGTATATAAATAGGTATATATAAGATACATACAGAATAGTTTCATAATATCCTTAGAGAGGAAAGCACTAGCAACTACAGGAGACTGGGGAAGGCCTTTTACAGAAGGTTGCACTTGACCTAAGTGCTGAAGGAAGCCAGAGATTCCAAGAGGCAAATGCGAGCAAAGAGTCTTCCACCCATAACCAGGGTGAAAATAGACATGGGAAATGGAGCATTCATTGTGTTTAAGGAATTACAAATAGACCAGTATGGTTAGATCATAGAATACCATGGAAGGGAGTAATGTGTAAGAAGACTGAGGACTAGGGAGAGGCCAGGTTGTGAACAACTATAAATGTCAAATAGAGGAGTTTGTACTTGAACCCAGCAGGAGTAAGGAGCCAGTTAAATTTGCTGAATAGTCAGGTGGTATAGTTAGAATTATGCTTTAGGAAAATCACTTTGCTAGGTGTGTAGAGCGTGGTGTGGAATACGAAGGAACTTGTGATATGGAGCCTAGCTTTGAAGGAAAGTAGAGGTCTTTTTATAGTATTTTCCCCCCAATTACATGTAGATATAATTTAAAATAATCATTTAAAATAAGATTTTGAGTTTCCCCTCTGAAAAGCGACAATCTAATATAGAATATACATGTGCAATCATATAAAACATATTTTCATGTTGTGAAAGAAGAAACAGAATAAAAGGAAACCTCCCCCCCCCCCGCTGCCATAAACCCAACCAAAGTAAAAATAGTATGCTTTGATATGCATTCAGACTACATCAGTTCTTTGGATGTGGATAGCATTTTCCATCATGAGTCTTTTGGAATTATCTTGGATCATTGTATTGCTGAGCAGAACTATAGAATGAATATTACATAAATATATTTATATTTATATATTATACTTACATATAAATATAGAATTATCATAGTTGATCATCATACAATATTTCTATGACTGTGTATAATGTTCTTCTGGTTCTGCTCTCTTCACTCAGCATCCATTCATGTAAATCTTTCCAGGTTTTTCTGAAATCCACCTGTTCATCATTTCTTATAGCACAATAGTATTCTATTACATTCATATACCACAACTTGAAGGTAGGGATTCTAAGCAATGAAGAGAGTACCTTCTAGTCATAGGGGACAGCCTATGTGAAGGCAAGGAATAAGAGAGGGAATGTTGTATATGAAGAGTGCCAGAAAGGGAGCAGAAGGTATAATATATCTGGGATGGCAGACTGGAGCCAGTTGATAAAGGGACTTAAATGTCCAACAGAGAAGTCTTCTATTTTTCTGTAAAGATAATTAGGAGTCAATAGAACTTGGTGAGAGTGCAGCCTTGCTATCCCTGTGATAAATGAGATGCTAACAGGACAACTAGTGAGAAATGCCCAAGAGGCAATTAATGATATGAGACTGGAGTTAAGGAGAAAGATTAGGGCTGGGTATATAGATGTGGGAGTCATCAGCAATGATATGATAGTTGAACTTCACAAAGCTAATGAGGTCACCATTAGGATTAGAGAAAAAAGGCCAAAGACTATACACTGGGCCATGCCCACAGTTAGGGGATGGACTATGGATTTGATCTAGTTAAGGAGATTGAAGAATATCTAGATAGGTAGGAGCAGAACTAAGCTAGAATAATACCATAAAAATCCAGAGAGAAGGAAAATGGTGGTTACTAGTATCAAGTACTGGTGAAAGGTCAAGAAAAGAATTTGGAAATTAACATATAATGTATAGCTTTAGAGAAAGCCATGTCAGTTGAGTGATGAGACTGAAAGAGAGAGAGAAAAGGGGGTTGAGAAATGAGAAAAGAATAAGTGGAGGCAATGGGGACAGAAAACATTTTCTAGGGATTGCAAAAGGGAATTGAGCTGTGAAACAACAGACTGAGAAGATTATTTTTGCTATGTCTAGGGGTAGACAATGGCAATGGGCCCCACATGTGTAGTGAGGCTCCACATGTGGTGAGGAGGTCTGTCATAAGGCTCAAAGGGAGGCTGAATAGATATTTCTAGCCTCTTCTCCACACACCCTTTCTCCAAGGAACACTTTTATTCCTACCAGGAGGGAAAGCAGTAGCTTGTGGCCAGAAGCCACCATTGCTCTCCTCAGAGAGTAGGGTAAGAGTCCAAAAATATCTACATCTGCTCCTTAAAATATTGTTCTTCTATGGGGTATGATTGGGTTCTGTGCAAATTCTGATTGCTTTGTCATTTTGGGGAGAAGGGGAAGCCCCAAGTTCTGTATTTGAGGCTTGATTTCTTTCATATCTAATACCAATTCCACAGTGAACACACATAGCAAATAGCACAAATAACACAAAATAGCAGTAAACACAAATAGAAAAGGAACCCATTTACCCAAATCATCAGCAAAACAGAAAATAAGGGAAGGTACACATAGGAAAAAATATACCAGACAATATAGAATAAAGAAGCTCTCTAATTGGGAGCAAGGAAACTCAGTTCCACTGAAGAGTGTCTTGGATTTCATCCAAGCGGAAACTTCCCAAAGTCTTTTGAGTAGCAATCTGGGAATAGGGACTTGATGGACACGTCCCATTCCTCTCATGTCTTCCCAGAGTGAGTCTTTTCCATAAGCAACCTGAAGTGGGGTTTGTCTTTTCCATGTTTTCTCTTGAAGTTGGAAGCCAGAAGCAACTTGATGCTTGAAGACTTGAAGCTTGAGGAGTTCTGAAAGGGTCCTCTAACTTGGAGAGTCCCAAAAGGGACTGGCAAATCCTTCATGTCCACCAATAGGAAGATAGTCCTGTACCTATGGGCTTTGAGATGGGGGATTCATGAGTATGTTTGTATTCATTAAGGAAAGAACCAGTAGACAAAGAGAGACTGACAGAATAATCTTGGTAATGATTGGATGAATAGTCTGATGAAGAAAACTGGAGAGGATAGGATCAGTGGGAGAAATAGAGGGGATGCCCTTGGTCAGGGCGTTGAGTGTAGGAGAGAAGGTGTAGATTGCCAAAGAGTGGCATTTGTATCACATTATTTCAAACATTTTCACATGTATTTAATTTTGCATTCATTCAAAACATAAAAAATGGAATAGTTCTAGCAGGTATTATGTCTGTTTATAGATAAGAAAAAAGCTGTTTGAAATGATGTATTGGAAAGTGAACAGAACCAAGAGAACACTGTACACAGAGACAGCAATATTGTTTGATGAAGAACTGTGAATGACTTGACTATTCTCAATAATACAATGACCCAAGACAATCCCAAAAGAATATTGCTGAAACATACTATCCACCTCCCCCCCAAAATAACTGATATTGATGGAACAGACTAAAGCATGCTATTTTTCACATTCTTTCATTAAGTGACAAATATGATGATTCTTTGCATGATAATATACATATAACCCATATTGGATTGTTTGCCACCTCAGGAAGAGGGGAAGGGAGGGAAGGAGGGATAGAGATTGAAACAGAAAAATATAATAAAAATGTCCAATGTGAAAAAAAGAAAAAAAAAGCAGAGAAGTTGTCACTTTTCCTAGAGTCCGTTGATAATCTTTGGCTTATCTGAGACTGAGAACTAGTACTTGTTTCCTGAGGCAACATAGCAGGGTAAGAAAATTGATAAAATATCTTCCCCGTCCTTATCTCCCATTAATATTCAGATTTTTAGTAAGTAGTAAGTAAGTCTGGCATTCTCAGTAGTTATTACATATTTGCTAAATATTCTAGAATACTTACAATAATGTTTGCACATTATTTTAGAATACTTACAATAACATCCAAAGTTATGACATGGCCAAGATCCCTCAAACAGCTAATATCCCTCAATGACAAGAAAATTGGGATCTTGTGCTGATATTGATATTTCACTTCTTAGATGAATGTTGTGTTTTTTTTTTTAATTGAACTGACCATAGGAACTTTGAATATTGTGGATGGAAAAGGAAAAAAAAAAGAAAATGAAGCTCAATTGTCTACATTTTGTGGTAGAGAAAACATGATGTAGGGGAGAAAATATGGAATGGGAGAAATCATTGTATTTGTAGTTACAAGACGTGAGGCAGGTCACCCAGCCCACCTTGATCTCAACTTTATCATCTTTAAAGTGAGAAAACAGGACATTTTATGTTTTGTTTTGTTTTGATGTGCTTTCCCACTTCATGAGCCAGGTTCTACCAATATCATTTTGATGAACTTAATAGTTTCCATTCTCAGATCTGGGCTTAATAAAATGACCCTGCTACCCACAGTAGAGCCTGATATTAAGAATATATCCCCCCAAAGGAATATGTCCCAAGTTAAAGAAATGAAATATTAAATTTAGGAAGTATCCACACAGGTACAATTTGTTAATTTCTTATTGTTGGCAGAATATGTATGGGTTTCTGTGTGTATGTATGTGAGATTATAGATTTTTGATTTATTTTTAAATGAATGTTATTATGCTATTCAGTTCTGTATTAGAAGGCCCGTTTCCATGGCCCAACAAATCATTCATATAGAACGCCATTTTGTTAATGAGGACCTAATAGTTATCCAAAAGACATTTTCACAATTACCTATTTAGCACTAGGTGCATTTGAGTTGATATTTTTCTGATAAGTCATCTAAATATTTTTTCTTATATAGTTTTTTATTTTCCCCAATTACATATAAAAACAATTTTATCATTCACTTTTAAAGTTTTGAGTTCCAAATTCTTTCCCTCTCTCCCTTCCAACTCCCCTCGTTAAGAAGACAATTTGATATGTTATACAAAGTCATCTCTATTTTGTAAATATGACCAAAAAAATCTGTAAAGCATTACGTGTGCTGAGCAGCAAGGTGGTACAGTGGATAGAGCATAGTACCTGGTGTCAGGAAGATCTGGGTTCAAATCCAGTTTTAGATACTTACTAGTTGTGTGACCCTGGGCAAGTCTGTTTGCCTCAGTTTCCTCATATAGAAAATGAACTAGAGAAGGAAATGGCAAAGTATCTTTGCAAAGAAAACCCCAAATGTGATTATGAAGTCAGACATGACTGAACAACAGCAACAATATTAAGTATGCCAATAAAATTTGGCACGATTTCAAACTTTGTGATGTTTAGGTGTGGTGGAAGAATGAGAGTGGGTTTCTTTCTCTGACTGAATCTCTGATCTCTGTCCATCTGTTTCTGTCTCCACCTCTCTCTGTCTTTGATCTCTGTCTTTCTGTGCATTTCTGTTTTTATCTCTGTCTCTCTCTACCTCTCTGTCTCTCTTTTACACACACATACACACACACCCCACATGCACACATATATGTACTCCTTTGAATGTCTTCTCTCCCAACTAAATTGAAAGTTGCCTTAAATTCTTTTAGAAATAAATATATTACGGGAAGCAAAGGGGTAGCTTGGTTATAAGTTGCTGATAGACAACGTTCTTGTTTTATAAATTTTGTAGATCACAATATCAAAGGAGAGGAATCATGGTGTAGTAGACAGAGGGTTATCCTCTGGTCCAGGAAGACCTGAGTTTAAGTTTTGCCTCTGTCAAAAACTGACTATGTGAACCTGGGCAAGTCATTTAACCTTGGAGAGCTGATGGAGACTCTAAAGCTGTAAATTTTAAAAAAGGGCGGGTATAGGAAGCTAATCTGTATTGGAAGAGGGAGTTCCCTCATCTGGGAGTTCCTTAAACAAATGACATTACAGGTCCAATCCATGTTGCTACAGTTTCAAATATGTACTGGGTGTTCAAATAAATATTTGACATCTTATTTTCTAATAAAGAATGTTTCTTCTGGGAACTGTAAGGTTTTTTTACTAGAACAGAATTTCAATATAAGACCTACCATACTGATCCAAACATATCAGAACCAACCATATAGTTCACACCAAATGTCCTTCTGTTTTCTTTCTTTCTGCCTTTTCTCCAGCCATTTTCTATGCCTAGAATATACTAAGCCCTCCTGCACCTTCTGGAATTCTAAGCATCCTTCAAGGTCATGCTCAAATGTTATTTTTTCCTTGAAGCTGTCTCTGATCACTCTTTCCCGAAGTCAGAAGTTATATTTATCTTTTTAAAACTTCCTGCTGCCACATTTCCTCTCCTGTGGCACTTAACCAAAGATCTATAGTTCCAGATTTGGAGGCAACCTTCTGAGTGTGAGCATTTGAGAGATCCTGGGCCCTTTAGTTAGAGATGCTTGGAAGCAAGATGCTCTTCCTGATGAAGATGACCATTGGTATGAAGATAAACCCATTTGGAAAGAGACTTGGGTCTGGAGAGAATTGTTTAGAAGGTGCAGAACTAAGATGAAGTTGAAATGCAAATTCAGCATTCCCACAAACTGCTCTATGTTTTGATGGTTTTAAGTCTCTCCTTCCCAGAGGGGAATAACAGTAGTTCTCTGGTTACTGGGTTCTGTTTTGAGTCTTTGTTAATTTGAGCTTTTGAGTTTCTTGTGTCAGCTTTCTATTTTAGGTGGAGAAAATAAATTGCTGGTCTCTTCCTAATCTACACCGTGCACCGTATGTTTCCATGCCCCTTCTCTCATTTGGGAAAGAAACTAGTCTTGAGCTAAAACTAACCTTGGAGTATTTTCCCCTAAGGATATAGGAAAGGGTCAGAAAAACCAGAGTTTGAGAAGTAACCTAACATTTTAGAGTTGAGGCTCCCCCCAGATTGAACCCAGCCTGTACATATCTGGGTCCAAAGCTGAAAAGTGCCCCTTAGTAGAGAGGAAGGAGGGTGCCATAGCCTCTCTGAGTCTGATATCAATACTTCCTATTCTTATATGCACATGTATTCCATGATTATATACATATATATATGTCTACAATGCATGCATATCTACATATAAATCTGTATATATACCTATATATTCATATACATATATATTTTGTGCATTTTTGCTTACAGGATTACAGTGTTAGAAAATTAGGAAAAAAAACTTCAATAGTCCTCTACTCTAACTCCCTCATCATATAGATGAGGGACCTGAAGATAAGTGACTTCTCTAAGGTCACATAGGTGGCATTCCCAAGATTTGAACATAGGCCCTCTAAGTCTAAATCCAGGTCTTTAAAAAATATGAGGTGCAGCGTTGACTTAGGGCTCTAGAAGGCTGTGCTTGATAAACAAAAGTGCTGGAAGCACCCAACATTCTGCAGAGACTTTGAGGGTGGACCCCATGATGAGCTGATATGCCTGCATTCTAAGAAATGGCCTAGCTAAATGCAGAAAGTTTTACCTTGAGAAAGCTATCTGCCAGTGGGCAAATTTTTTTGGCCATAGAAGCTCATAAAAACCATCTCTCTAACATATAGGGTGGTAGAGGAAAAGAGGACCCACTGGTTGTTCAGTCATGTTTGACTCTTTGTTACCCTCTTTGGGGTTTTTCTTGGAAAAGATCCTGGAGTGGCTGGCCATTTCTTTCTCTGGTTCATTTTACAGATGAGGAAACTGAGGCAAACAAGGTCAAGTGACTTGTCCAGGGTTACACAGATAGTTAAGTGTCTGAGGCCAGATTTGAACTCAGGAAGACTTATCTTCCTGGCTCCAAGCCTGATACTCTATCAACTGTGCCACCTAGCTGCCCTATAGAGGTCCCATACAAGAAACCATAAAACCTTTAATTATTGAAGCTTGTGTTGGTACATGCCTATTTGTATCTATCAGGCATATGTACCATGAACATTTTTTAAAAAGCAGTTGAAGTGCATTAAAAACATACTTTGTCCCTTATGTTTAAAGAAAAATTTCATCAGAAGGGACTGCTTCCACACTGGCATAGCATCCAGCTCTGCAAAGCCACCTCCCACTGGTTCGTTAGTGTTTGCATATTCAGAGGGCACTAAACATTTGTTTTATGTAAACAAATTCCAAACCCAATAAGCAGTTCCTGGACCCCTTCTGTGCCTTGGAACAATAGGATTTTATTTCAATGAGGTTGTGATGTTCCCTAAAGCTCATTAAAAGACAAGTCTCTCTATGCATCACATCTATGGAACTATGCACACTCAGGCCATTGAAACACACTGACTAGACTCTGTCCTCATTAGTCACTGTCAGAGGAATTACTGATGCCATGTAATGTTCACTGGGATAATGCAGACTCTGGACAAAGCATTCTTCCATCAGCCAGCAAGCACAGCTGGGCTCCCACTAAGAAATGAAGTTTCTACTTATTTAGTAGAGAAATCTCTCTCCAGTGAAAGGCCAGGAGAGGGCAAAGAACGGAACAAGAAGTGAGTCAACCTCAGAGAGAGGTTGTGCTGAAGCCACCGGAAAAAGGATCCAGAAGCATTCCCTGGGGGGTGACTAGTTTCCTTGTGATTTTCAGATTAATCATTCTGACCACATGTTCTTGATATCATAGGATGGTTTTTCAGCAGAAAGGGCCATATTCTGTTTTGATCTCTGTGTAGATTTTAAGATCAAGCTTCAGGAAGGTGTGATCAAAGAAGAGAAAAAGATAGCAACAAATGATTTCTGATTAACTAAAGAGCTGGCAATTTCGATTTATTTTTCTACTTAACAAATCCTTACCTCTCTTACATTACAAAAAAGAAAGAAAAAAAAACCTTGTAACAAATATGCAGTCAAGGGAAACATTGGCCATATCCAAAAAAATGTGCCTCAATCTCAACCAAGTACATGACCTCTTTGTCTGGAGGTTGATAGCCTGTTTATCCATGAGTCCTCTGGAATTATCATTGGTCATTGCATTCATTGATCATTATTCTTAAGTCTTTCAAACATGCTTGTCTTTACAACATTGTTTTTATTTTTCTCCTGGTTCTATTCATTTAACTCTATAGTAGTTCATACAAGTCTTCCCAGGTCTCTGTGAAACTGTCCCCTTTAAAATTTCTTACCTAAGAATAGTATTCCATTATATTCTTAGCTGGCTTAGTATATCCAAAATGACTTATTATGCTTAATATCAAGAACAAGTTTATGAATAGGCAGAAAAGGTAGTCAGTTACTTGGGCAGATTTGCACTGAAGCCAGATGAATGGGCTCACTGAAATGAAGTGCTAAATTTTCATTGTGAGCATTTATACATCATAATTCAACAAATGCTACTAATTAAGGCTTGATTTATTGTTTATTAATTGCCTAAACTTAAGAAAGTGATGGAGAAAAGTGCTAATAATGCACATTAAACTTAAAAGTATACCATGAGAACATTTTTTTGGGAGTCAGTTGTTAAACATTTACCAACACATTCCTTCATGTGAGGTATGATTTGAGTCATATGATGACCATTTGTCTACCTGAAACAGCTAAGGGACCTTAGCGAATAGGCTTCTGAGCTTGAAGTCAGGAAGATTTAAGTTCAAATCCAACTTTAGACATGTACTAGCTGTGTGACTCTGGGCAAATCACTTAACCTATGTTTGATTCAGTTTCCTCAACTGCAAAACTGAGATAACAACACTTATCTCCCAGGGTAATTGTGATGATCAAATGAGGTAATATTTGTAAAGCACTTACCACAGTGTATGGCATGTAGTAGGTGCTTAATTCATTCCTTCCTCCATCATTTGAGAGAACCAAACTGGTCATCCTATCTTACTTGATAAATGTTAGCTGAATGAATTTTGGATTTAGAGTCAGATTACCTAGATTCAAGTCACTGCACTGACACTAAGTAACCTTAGGTTACTCTATGAATCTTAAGTTTATTCATCTTTAAAATGAGCAGCTTGGATCACTAGATGATTTCTGAATCCTCATATAATTTTTGGCCTTCATTTTTGCAAGTATTAGAGTTTTCAGAAGTTTTCTTTTGAAAGAAAGTTCCAAGATTCTAATTTGCTGACTATAGATCTACACAACACCATGAATTGGAGGGATCCAGAATGCAGTCCTTACTACCTATAAAGCATTTGCATCTAATTCTACCTCAATGGTATAGATCTGGCCTGATTTATACTATGGTGTCAATAGAGACAAATACAAAAATTTCTTTTTCACTTTGATGGAACCGCAAGGTCTCCTCTCTTCTCCACTATGGCCCTCCCTCATAATACATAATTTTAGTCAAACCAAAAGAAATCTACATATTTTATGCTAATTAATGTTGTTTCAAAAAAGTTTTATTCTCATCTAGAAAATCATCAGAAAACATGAACATTTCTGTACAGAAAGAAGGTCAGCAATTGGGGATTATATATGAAGGTGTGGCTCCATTACACATGATTTGTTCCTTTTAATATGCAATATATTACACTTGGTAGTACCAGTGTTTCCTTTCTTATCTGTGCTCCTCTCTAAACTCTACTCCTGTCTACTTTGTATAGATTTTAACTATTTCGTTGAAACTCTTCTTTCCCCTAACCTAGAATGTGAGGTTCCCTGGTATTTTCTATTTAGGCAGGATCATAAGATTTTTATCTGTCTTGCAGACAGTTAATTATAAAGTTTTAAAATAATGAAGTGGTTTGATGAGAAATTAGGACCACTCACAGTCAAAGTAAGGGGACCTATAAGTTTGTTATAAAAAAGAGCAAGTTTTTAATTTAATAAATTGTCTAGGCATTGTTTATGAAAATTATGAAATTATACCTGGAATAGTGTGTATTAAAGTTACACCTTTACAGCCAACCTAGTGTCAACAGACACTAGATTTAATGATTTTATGGGGTAAATATGCAATTCCTTCAGATATAGATTTCTGTTGGTCTAGAATTTTATAGTAATCAGCATTTTCCTAGGTTTTGAGTGAACTATAATATATTCACTGTATGTTTGAAAGTCTAGAACATGGTTACTTTTAATTCCTAATGATTGATTTTTTGCTCCAGGATAGATTTAAACTAGAAAGAATGAGTAAGATAAAGCCTTGTATGTGGTCATTGTTAAATTTTATTTTAACAACATGAAAAGAACAATAATAATGGCTATACCTTGCCCCACAGTGTGTTTAGTGATACTGGCTATTTGAGGCAAAATCTCTTGGGACTATAATTTAATAATTTTATTGAGTTTTGTTTTCGGGTATGATTGTCTAAAATGCCATTAAGTCAATAATCCATCTTTCAAGGAAAATGTCGTGTACTGCTCAAAGGGAGTGTGATCTAAGAGCCGCAACAGGTGGATGTTTGTACTTGGGAAACTTAAGGGGATGATCTAGGCTCTTGAATCAGTTTCCTCAAAGTGCTATTGCTACCTGCTCAATCCTGAGCCTACCTATCCTGTAAGTAATGTGGAACTTTTGTGTATAATTGGCTGCCCCAAAACAAAGTTTAACTATGACTCTTGTCTGGAATCAAACAAAGCTTAGTCTGTGCTTTTTAAGGAAAAGTCTTGATATTGTTATATCCAGGGTGCCAGAAAGACCTCTCCTTCCTGCAATACACAAACATCTCTGAGTTACTATAATGGAATGCAAACATGAAAGATTTTATTATTCTGAATGTATGGTTACTATTTGTTTCAAATAGGAAAATGAGTTCTTGGGCCTATTATCTACTTCTTTGTTAAAGATTATACATTTATGTGTAGCATGAGGTCTACACAGTTTCGCCTTTTTAAAAAAGATGTGGTGATCTTATACACAGATATATCATCAAAGGGGAAATAGGACAAAAATGTGATGTTCTGAAAATTGGATTAAAGATTTTACATGCAAAATTGTTCTAAAGTTGTAATGAAAATTTTAAATCATGTCTTTTTCTGTTTTGAATTCTCTGTCTGAGACAAAAGGGCTCAATTGGTAAGTCAGACTCTCTTGGATCCTTTGTCAGATTCTTCCTTCGATTCATAGATGGCATTATTTATATCAGGTCCAGAGCAAACCACATGTGAAAACCTGAAATTCTCTGAACTTTCAGGTGAATTATTTGGTTCTTAATTTCATGTCCTTCCTCTACCTCTGTTGTTTGTAAAGTTAGCTCCATAAGGTTTGAATTGCTTTTTTACCATGTCAAATAATTATTGGAAGACCAAATTTAAAAGGTTGTATTAGGTCTTACTAAATTTTATTGAAGTCATTTCATTAC
Source organism: Dromiciops gliroides (assembly GCF_019393635.1). NCBI lineage: Eukaryota > Metazoa > Chordata > Mammalia > Microbiotheria > Microbiotheriidae > Dromiciops > Dromiciops gliroides. The sequence continues at coordinate 406,811,882 of NC_057861.1, forward strand.
CAGGTTGTAACAGCATTATTTAGGTAAGCCTTGTAAGTAACTTGGAACCAGAGAAGTGGCTATACCAGGAGAAGCACTCCTTCAGAGCCAACCTGAGAAAAAACCCCATTTCAGAATTTCCAAGGGAATGTTTCTAAGGATCAGAAAGATACATGAGAAATCTAGGACTCAAGATAAAATTTACTGACTAAATGGACATTTTGAGTGGGTTACCAGGAACAAGGAGACTATGGGTTTTTTTTATTGATGATCATTATTGCACTACTCTTGCTATATAGTGTTTCCTGGTGTTTATGTTTTCTTACAAGAGGGGTATGCCCAAATTTCTTTTATTTATTTTTCAGGGATCAAGGACATTCCTCCTAAAAACTTTGGGTAAAATAAAAGCCTGCCATCTGTCAGGATCAATCTCACCCGACAAAAATATACATCATGGAATAATATTGTTAAGACTGTTGAACCTTCCTCAAAGTACAAGCCAAAGGAGAGTCTGAGCTCCCCAAAGTGATTGAGCTGTTAATTCCCCTAGGTAACTGTGTAAGGGAAGATTTCCCTGATGCCAAATTTTCTTGGCTATTTGTTGACATATAAATCTCAGTCAGTCCATTGTGAACCTTTTAAATGTAGTTTAATATGTTACCTAACTTAGTTACCTATAGAGTCTGTTTAATGAAGTTTGTCTCCTTAGGCTATATATGATACTATGACTCTGCCCAAGTTTATGCAATTTTTATGACATTGAAAGAATTATGGGATTATGAATTGGTCTTTTTGTGTGTGTGTGTAATACCATTGTATTCTTTTCTGCTATTGGTTTCAATGACTGGGAAATCTCCCTGTATTGTGTAGTGCATTTATTTCCTGGTGCAAGTCTAAGCTTCCTGACTTGTAGTCCCTAATGATTACTCATTTGGAATCCTCTGACCTTGAGACATTGGCTGATTTTTGTCACTAATCTGGCCACTATCCTTCCTTAAGGAATTCTATCAAGCTTTAGATAAGTAGTGAGCAACAAGGTTTTTTTTAAATTGAATTTCCTTTTAAACCTTAATATAGTTCTCTGTTATACTAGCATAAAAATGTTGGGCTTTTAAAAGCCCAGAAGAAGAAAATAGTGGGGAAAAATATTTTATTATTCATTTACATTGTTTGAACCTAGCTTTTTGTGACTAGATATTTTTTAACCCAGATGGGGCTTATCTTTTGGGTCTGCTTGAAAACTTGCCCAAGTTTTATTGAATTTTTATACTTAACTATTTTCATACATCTCTAGATACATTTGGAAATTACCTTTTTTTTTTTTTTTTTTGGAAATTGCCTATGTTCAGCCCCCTCGGATTGTACTCTTGTTTGAACTCTATATAATGTAAGATTTAACAGAGATGTGAGGGGAACTACACCTTTTTCTGGATCTCCCCTCTGCCAAATAATACATTTCTAAAAACCTTTTTAGGTTTTGGGCTATGCCCTTGACTAACATCTTTCTATATACTGGTTGCATTTTTTGGGGGGGGGGGCTGGAGTAGGGCAATGAGGGTTAAGTGACTTGCCCAAGGTCACACAGCTAGTAAATGTAACCAACATTTTTCAATGGTGATTTTTTTTCCCCTCTCTTTCATTGGACCATAAAGTAATTTGAAGACTTCTTAGTTAGACATTTTATATTTCATGTTGGTTGGATTCTGTTCAATCAAGCCCTGTAATATATCAATCAGTTGGTAAAATAGACCAGGTGTGGGTCAATTTACTAGACACTCTTTGTTTTCTTGGGTGTGATAGCTTCCCCTGCTCTCATTAAGCTCCAAATTAGGATTTCTGGACCTTTTTAATTCACAAGGTCACTTCCAATCCCATACATGTCTATTCTTGGATATTTATTTGACTTAGGTCAGGGAAGAGCAAATGAAGAAGGAGCAAATATAGCCAGGGCTCTTCAGTGTAAACCATGCTGGAGGACTGGCGGCCATGATAGTACAGGAGAGAAGAATCTGTTTTTATCCACCTGTCACTGGATTTATATCTTCCTACCTGGAGAATCATGGGCTAGAAGGTGGCAGATGGAAAAGAAGAGGGAAGAAAGGGTGAATTGACCCTCTTTGTACAACTACTGATACATCATTAGGTCCTCTAAAACAGCATCTAATTAGAAAACTTCATCATCTCAGAGGGAAATCCCTTTAGTCCTGAGTCATACATAACCAGAACTGATAAGGATAATTCCAACCATTTTCCATGGGACCAGGAAAATAGCCCCCTATCACATATGACCCTATGGAGCTGGGAGAATGTCCATCTGGTTTAGGTGTCAGATAAGGGCACAAAATTCTAGAGATTAAAAGATGAATTGTCTGCAACTTTTAATATAATGGAAGTTAAGGAATGAGAATGTGTTAGTTATCACCTTTAAGATGAATAGAGTGGACTGCTTTAAGGAAACCATAGCAGACATTCCAGAGAAGAACTCAGCATATACAGTAAAAGTTTGTGTAGAGTTATAAAGGAAGTAAATCATAGAAGTAAAAATTGAATCCAGGATTTATAACTCTCAATCCCATATTCTTTACATTTTGACTCTCATTATGCCCTGAAGGCCAGAGGAAAACTAAGAGGGGGGTAAGACTTGTAGAATCTTGCTATTCTTGTAGCTTCTGATGCTTTATTTCCTTGACAAGATACAGATCTAGTTGTTTCCATCACTTGGAGTGATATTCTCTGTACACTAACCACTCCTTTTCATTGGTCTCAGTGCTAACAGTATGCATCATCTTCACCAGGTACTCAGCCTAATTAATCTGATGCTACCCGAGCCTTTGGAAATCACATATCAGATATAAGATGTCCTTTCCACACCAGATCTCTTGGATATCTCTCTTTCTTGTCATTCTTTCTTTTGGAAAGGACTCAAAGGCAAATTCTGTGACTAATCACTGTCCAGATAGTATCAAGTCAGAAGGATCTGGCTCTCTTGTCTCTTACTGGTTTGTGTGAATATCATTATTTTAAAGCAAATAAGAGCAACTAAATAAACAAAATAAATTTTTTAAAAGTAATAATGAGAAAATCTGCAAAAGATCATATATCTCTCTTTACTTCCAAATATTTTCATTAGCACTTAGCCTGCCACAATGGCTAATCAAGATCTTTCTGAAGAAACATTCATAGAAATGAATTATTTTATAGAACCCTATGTATTTCCAAGCCTTTTGTATCTTTAAAATGATATTGGGGGAAAATGACATATTGTGATATCAAAATTCTTAATTATGTTTGCTAGGAAAAAGGTCACTGTACTCTACAAAAGATACCTAATAAGAACTCAACTTTAATGATTCACAGATGCTTGACTTTATTGACCTGATTCCTTCTTTGTTTTTTTTGGGGGGGGGCAGGGCAGTGGGGGTTAAGTGACTTGCCCAGGGTCATACCGCTAGTAAGTGTCATGGGTCTGAGGCTGGATTTGACCTCAGGTCCTCCTGAATCCAGGTCCTGTGGTCTATCCATTGTGCCACCTAGCTGCCCCCTCTGATTCCTTCTTAAAAACTTTGCTAGTTAAAAAAAGTGAAATGTGCTTTTATTTTAAGCATCCTTCATATTGGTCTTGTTTACTTAATTGAGGCCACCAAAATCACCTGTTGGAAGTGCTACTACACTTTCAGAAACATGAACTCACTGTGGACACTAGAGCCTTAGTCTGATGGTTCACTTTTTACCTCCTAGACTCCATCTCTTCTTCCTCATTCACAGTCAATCCCCATGTAGAAAAGATAACTTCAATTTTCTTTGATTATTTTTTCCCTTTGGAATTGAGTGATGAATCCATAGCTCTTTCATCATTCATCAAGAATCATAGGTTTGTAGAGCTGGATCTTAGAACTCATTTCATCTAACACACAAAATTTTCCTGGAGTGAATGTAATATAAGTAGTCAATGAGTTGTTTGCTGCAAAATGAGGAAAATGCAAATCCTGGGGGCAGGTATTAGAATAAGGATATCTCAGTGAACAGACAGATGAATCAGCTCAAAGTTGGGTGGGGTAGTTTAGATTCAGTCCAACTGTATTGTCAGTTTACAAAATTTTATTTTAGGGTCATGTAATTCCTGGCCCTAAAAAAATAAATTGAAACAAGGCAAAAAACAACACTTATGTGGTATGCCCAAAGCCTTAATAATTGTTAATACTTTAACACCTGGTTTCTAAGAAGGAACAAGTGGTAAAGGTGAACAGAACAAAAAGGATGGCAGAGGAGAAACCAGAGACAAGGGGGAAGGGGAGAAACAGTGAGTAAGAAGGTGACATTTGAATTGGGGTTGAAAAAGCTAGACTTGAAAATGGACAGCACTCAGGCTTGGGGGACAGTATGCTCAAATGTATGGAGGAGGAGAATGGAATATTCCATATAGCTAACATCAATTAAGCCAGTTTAGCTAGAATGTAGAAAGGGAAACCTTTTTATTTCATTTTGCAAGTTATAAAAACCTAAAAGATTAGACATTGTTCTCATGATTTTTTTAGCAAAGGAAACTCTTGGGTGAAGAACTTCTTTCCCAATGCAGATGGATACCTTTTTTCTGCAATTTATGGTCATAGAGAGAGTTACCTAGATCACTGAGACAGTGATTTGCTTGGGGTCATGGAGCCAATGTGTCAGGCTGGTCTTGAACCCTGATCTTCTTAAACTCAAGCCTGTCTCTCTGTCTATTTTACAATCTCAAATCTCCAAAATCCTTAAAAAAGGAAAGAAAGAAACTATCAAACACAAAGATGTAACATTAGAAAAAAAAGAATAAAAATCATGAAGACTCATTTAATGATTAGGAAAAGTTACTGATTGTCAGATAATTATTAGCAGTCAATAAGCTTTCAAAAATACTTTCCCTAAAAATAGATAAGATTAACACAAGACAAGACACATGATAGGGAGTGTTCTGTATTAATTCATTTTTACAATTGCTTACAATTTGTTTGTGTGTGTGTGTGTGTGTGTGTGTGTGTGTGTGTGTGTGTGTGTTTTAACCTAGGGATTTCAAATCAATCCAAATTACCTCCTTCTGCTTTCCTTTTTGTTAGGTAATAATCCTTTGGCTTATTGAATTTTCTCAGGGATATCACATTGACATTAATCACAAGTCAACAATGAGTGGTAAATGATATAGGGGGAAATCAGGTGCAGTATTTAGAACTTTAGCTGTTTACAAAAGGATTGCAGCAGTGCTGAGACCTAGTCTTTTATAAGCTGTGGCCTGACTAGATTCTAAACAGACTATAATAAACAGATGTATATGCTTCTCTCCACTTAGAAGAGTATGCCCAAACTGAAGAAATGCCCCTCCCCTCCAGTTTCTATGGATAGATTATCCACTAAGTTTGGGAAACTCTCCTCCTTGCTGAAGCTGCTTTTATTGGTGAGTGAAATGTAGGGTGCACTCTACAGAGGAAGACTTGGGTTCCACATATACTGACATATATGCTACATAACCCTGGGAAAGCCACTCAATCTTATCAGTGCTCTAGACAACCCTCTATGCCTATAAATTGTGAAGAAGGTACCCATTTGCATTGGGAGAGGGAATTTCTTCACCTAGAAATAAACTATGCTAGTGAAATCACAGTCTAATGCCACTCCTTTCAGGTTTCTATAACTTGCAGATTAAATAAATAAAAAGAAGTAGCTTCCCTTTCTACTTTCCAGGCAAACTGGTTTACTAGATGTTCTCCATATACAACATTCCATTCCCCTCCTTCATAACTTCCTATGCAGTCTCTTTGGCTTGGGTGCTTTCCTTTCTCAGTACCATCTTTTTCAACCCCCATTCCAATGTCACTTCCTATAATCACTCTTTCCCTCTCCTATCATCATTTTCTCCAGTTTTTCCATAGTATCCCCTTTGTTCTGGGTGAGAGCACTAAAACTAAGTGCAATAGCTATCTCAGGAACTGGGAACATTTATTAATTTAGAGACACTGTATGTTCTAGGTGGGGAGATATAGTGGGGAAGATCAGAAGATAGTTATAAGAGATGGTCAGACTGGATTTGTGGCAGCTAGGTGGCACAGTGGATAGAGCGCTGGCCCTGGAGTCAAAATGACCTGAGTTCAAATCTCACCTCAGATACTTACTACCTGTGTGACCTTAGGCAAGTCACTTAACCCCAATTGCCTTAACTATCCAAGGCCATCTCCAGTCATCCTGATGTATATATATATATATATATATATATATATATATATATATATATATATATATATATATATTTTTTTTTTTTTTTTTTTTTTCGGGGCAATGGGAGTTAAGTGACTTGCCCAGGGTCACACAGCTAGTAAATGTCAAGTGTCTAAGGCCGGATTTGAATGCAGGTACTCCTGAATCCAGGGCTGGTGCTTTATCCACTGTGCCACCTAGCTGCCCCCCATTCTGATGTATATCTTGCCACTGGACCCAGATGGCTCTGGAGGAGAGAGAGAGGTTGATGATTTTGTACAGCCCTGCCTCACTTAAGTACAATTCAATGCAAGTCATGACATCACTCCAATGTCATGGCCCTCTTTAAGAATGAAGGACAATGAACAGCAACAACAGACTGGATGTGCAAGAAAAAAAACAAGAAAGAGTGAAAGACAAGAGAGAGAGAGAGAGAGAGAGAGACAGAGACAGAGAGACAGAGAGAGGAAATTGAATTAAAAAGTATTGGCAACTGATTAGATATGGGAGGATGGGTGAAAGTTTCTGAGGTCTGAAGCCTGGGTGCCTAGGAGGTTGATGATGCCACACATAGAAACTGGTAAGTTAGAAGGCGGGAAATTTTAGTTTTAGACATGTTGAAATTGAAGTGCCAGTTGTGATACTATAGCTTAAGGAATAAATTGGTGCTCAGTTTAAAGGACCAGTATGGATGCAGTAATTTATTGATGTATTTTGAGGGGCAAGATTTAAAACTATTTGAACAGAAATTCATTAATGGTCTGTACTTCTCTTTCTCCTTTGGTTTAGGTATTAGGACTATATTTGTCTCAAAAGGAATCTGAAATAGTTTTCTCAATATTTGGGAATGTTGAAAATTTATATTGAATAGGTATTAATAATGCTTTAAAAATCTGATAGAATTCTGTAAATCCACCAGGACCAGGAGGTTTTTGTCTTAATTTTCCCTTTGATAGTTCATTTAAACGTAATTTTTATTTCCTTTTCTGAGATTTTATTACTTTAGAACTCTGGTGGTCTTAAGTTGGTGTTTTGCTATTTTATATTTTTTGGAGGTTGTCTTTTATTTCTTTTTGTGTTCTAAATTTTGTTAACTGCACTTAGTCCTGATATTTCTTTTTCATTTCTTATGGTTTTTGCAATTATGATGCCACTTTCTTATTTTCTTTTCAATGATTTTTTTTTTTTGGTGATGTGGTAAAAAGTTTTAACAGTCGGTTAGCGATAATGGAGGGATGCCAGTTTTTTTAAGGACCACCCTTTTGGGGAGGAGACCAATGGCATGAGCTACGCACTCCAGTCCACCTGCTATGCACGCCAGACTGCCTACCAAGCACTCGACTTCCGGGGTGCGAGCTTAAAAGGCAAGGAGAGAACGGAAGTGGGAGCTTTTTCCTGCTCTGCTGGTCCCCTGGCTGTGCTGCACAGACAGACGCTGACTGGAGTTTGACTCGGCCCGGCTCGCGGTTAGCAGCAGCACGTGCTTGACTCAGTTTCTCTCTCTCTCCAAAGGTGGCCTTGAGCTTTTGGTGAGTTTTATACGGAATATAGACTAAGCTTAGACTTAAGATGATTTGTATTGTATTTCTACTTTCCTATCCCTCTAATCAACATCACCTGGTAACTACCATACAATAAAAGCTCTAACTAGAAAACCAGAAGCTTCTTCCATTTACTAGTCTGGGAGATAAATTAAGGGAAAGGTTAAAGAGGGGAGATTTATGATCTAATATCCAATTTTAGATCTCACAGTTAGGCAATTCGGGTTTAGTGACTTGCCCAGGGTCACACAGCTAGTAAGTATTAAGTGTCTGAGGTTGGATTTGAACTCAGGTCCTCCTGAATCCAGGGCCAGTGCTCTATCCACTGTGCCACCTAGCTGCCCCCCTTTTCAATGATTTTTAAATCCAGTCTGTGGTGGCACAATAGAGCACTGGGCCTAGCTAGAGTCAGAAGACTCGAGTTTAGATTTGGCCTCAGACACTTACTAGCTGTGTGACCCCGAACAAGTCCCTTAACCCTATTTTCCTCAGTTTCTTCATCTGTAAAATGAGCTGTAGAAGGAAATAGCAAACCACTAAAGTGTCTTTGCCAAGAAAACACCAAAATGGGCCATAAAGAGTTGTATACAACTGAAACATCTGAAAAGAAACAACAAAGCTTTATATGTTATTAGTCTTTTCAACTAACTTTTAATTTTATTGATCAATTCTATAGTTCACAGTTAGTTAAAACCAGAAGTTAGAATTAATTCAACAGGGGTATAAGGAAAAAGACCTAGCAATAAAGACTCAAACTTGGGGAATGTTCGTTCATAGTTAGGGAACTCCAGGAAGATTTGCCAACAAAATGAGATTCAAAAGGAGCAGTCAGTGTTCTAACCCTGTTTAGCTATCTTTGGAATGCATGCCATGTGCCACAGGTCCCATAATCTGTCAGATGGCTTTGTTAATCTTATAAAAAAGTGTTTATTGGAAGCCCAGGAAATAACTGCAAAAACAAGGAAGACAAGAAGATTTTAAAGTAATTGCAAAGATGCTGCTGTAGCAAATGATCCATTTATGTCATGCAAATAAATACCCTGACTGAACCAGAAAGGAAGAAATATGATAGGATCATGAATGATTGGCCAAACCTCAGGGTGACCTTTAAAAAATTCACTGAATTTAGAGGGGGGATAAAACTTCAAGAGGAATTCAACTCACAATGAGATAGTTAAAAGATGCATGGAGCTAGAGAGCTGGGAGAGTAGAAATGCAGTGTGAGATTCCACAAACAAAGGTGTCAAGAGTCCATGAGAGAGGTTGCTCAGGTCAGTGATGCACAAAGTGCTTCAGATGTGTGTCTGAAGTCCCATCTCATCCCACTACATCCCCGAGGCTGAAATATCATATTTCCTTTCTCCCCTAGAAATCCTTCCTGGGAGCAAGCAGCCTTTCCCTCTGGGTATGGGGAAAGTCTGTTTGACCTTTCTCTGTTTTAAATGCTTACTTTGTCTTCATAAAGAGTGTTAACCACTCCCATTGCTAGTTAGAATGAATTTATTGGCAATCCAGTTTGGAGGAGGGAATTGAGGGGGGAAATATCACTCCCCCCCACCCCACCAAGAGAAAAATCTATCAATGAAGGGTTTTGTTTTGTTTTGGTTTTTTGCCTAAAATTCTTTTTGTAACTAGGGTGCTCAAAGTTGGCAAAAAGCTAAAGAAAATTAGGTATTCTTTTATCCTTTTTCCCAGAGTAAATAAGAAGCATTTATACTAGAAAACCTGAGTAAAATGTCAGTAAATGGGACTAGCATTTGTATAGTACCTTAAGGTTTGCAAAGAGCTTTACTGTGTTTTCTCATATGATTGTCACAACTGTTTGTTAGCTATGTGGTATTATTATCCCCATTTTACAGATGAAGGAATTATTTGCTTTGTGACCCTGAGCAAATTATTGAATCTTTGCATGGACATGTCTCAGGTAATTGCCTGGGACTTATGTACTGTTGAATATTAAATATAGTTTTTGTATCCATCCTCTTACAAGATAATGAACAGGTCAGAGACATCAATGATATCTCCTACAATTTGTTCACCCAGATCAGAGAAGGCTATTTCTGCCTCTCTTACCAGAAGTAGGTACCTCACAGAAACCAAATCAGAGAATGGATAGGAAAAACACAATAACAATTTATTTTTGTCCCAAGAAGAAAGAAACCATAATCATGTGGCAACTCCTCTCCTAAGAAAGGAGCTTGGGGACTCTCCCTTTTGGAGGGTATATAAGGTTTTTTGTTTGTTTGTTTGTTTTTTTGTTTTGTCCATGGGTTACAGAGTGTAATCAGTTTCAATAGTATGATACAGAAGCAAAGGAAGTTTAACAATTTCAGTTATAACAAATATGGAGGAAATACCGAAGAATCATGATAAGATTACAGGATTCCAAAAAAGGGTTTGGCAAGGATGAGGGTGCCCAGATTTCCCCATAAATAGGGACTTGCTATCCTTAGAGAAAAGAAGTTACCAGGTAGGAACTTTAATCTGCTAGCTATCTGGGTTCAGTCTGGAGTTCAGTTGAAGGACATTTTGCTCCTATTAACCCAGGGTTTCATAAAAAATACTTTTAGATAATAAGGCACCTCCATCAAAACCAAGTGATCCATATATTCATATTAACAGCACTAAATCACAAATAAGTTTAAATCTCTGTTGTTGATGAGAGTTCTCACCCTTGAGTTTTCCTGTGCTATAGGAATCCTCAATCTTTTGCATATTCATGAAAGGGAAAAAGTGATTGCAATAGGAATGTATCATATGTGCACTGATTTATATAGATGTGGTCCACCCCGTTTGAATGTAACCTCTTTGAAGGCAAGGACTGTTTTGGCTCTTCTTTTGTATCCCCAGAATAACACAGTTCCTGGCAGAAAATGAAATTGTGATCAATAGATTGATTTAGAGGTTTTTTCGGTGGAAGAATAGTAGCTAAATGGGGTAGTAGAATCATAATAATACCACTCCTGGTTGGAGAAAAAAGTATATACATCTTAAGTGTTCCCCACAATGCCTAGCGCAATGTTGCTCAGGATTAATATCAAACATATACTTTTTGATTGTTTGAAGGTAAAATATTGCCGCTGAGAAGGGCATTCAGGGGAAAAAAATCATTTCCATGACCTTTAACTCTGATCGATCCTCCCATAGAAAATGCTTTTTTGGTCACATCTATCCACACAACCACATACATTTTCTGTGGACTGAAGTCACATTCTTGTTGATCTCCTGATCAAACTAGCTTCAGCAGTAGAAAAAAAACAGTTCCCAGTTTATTAATGCTGTGATATTCCAAATCACAAATCCTTTGCAAAAAGGTGAGCTGTAACAATGCTGTCAGTTCAGTCACTGAGAAAGCAGGAGAGCCTTTAACTAGCACCTAACGTGTCTAAGGTCCAAATAGTTAAGGGTCTTGATACATTTCTTTAATTATTTCCTGCTTCATAATGGAACAAAGCTCATCAGATTAGATCATGTGATGGATGTTACCCATGCTTTGCAAACCCAGTAAATCAAATTCAAAGAGAAAGGTGATCTCTCTAGTAATCGACATCATTTTATCCAGTGGACTAATTTGAATGATTGGTTTTCTGATCCTGATAGCCTTGAGAGCTTCTGAACATTGTTACATGAAGAAAACAGAGTGGTAATTATTGAATGACCAGGAGATTCATCAGAAGCAGTTTGATATCAGCTCCTGGGTCTGACTCTGCCTGAATTAGGATGGCAGAGAATCATAAAAAAATCTGAGTTTGCATTCTGACTGCTACTTACTACCTCTTATTTTGTACGAGTTTTGTTCCTTCTCGGAACCTCAGTTTTCCTATTTATAAAATGAAGGTGTAGTGTATATGATTATATATGTATAGTATATATGTATATGATCTAAATTCCTTTCTAGCTCTTATATTCTCTGATCTTTTTGATACTCAGCAATTGGGTTTGCCTTTTGGCTTGTATTATTTTATAACTCTAGAAACTGAGAACAGATCAAGAGTGCATTCTTCTATGAACAGGCTGTTTTCTGATGAAGAAATCAAAGCTATCTATTGCCATATGAAAAAAATGCTCTAAATCACTATTGATTAGAGAGATGCATATTAAAACAACTCTGAGGTACCACCTGACACCTATCAGATTGGCTAATATGACAAAAAATGAAAATAATAAATGTTGGAGAAGTTGTGGAAAAATTGGAACACTAATGCATTGTTGGTGGAGCTGTGAACTGATCCAACCATTCTGGAGAGGAATTTGGAATTATGCCCAAAGGGCTATAAAACTGTGCATACCCTTTGACCCAGCAATACCTTTTGGGTCTTTTTCCCAAAAGGACCCACATGTACAAAAATATTTATAACTGCTCTTTTTGTAGTGGCAAGGAATTGGAAATTGAGAGGCTGTCCATCAATTGGGGAATGGCTAAACAAGTTGTGGCATATGAATGTAATGGAATTCTATTGTGTTGTAAGAAACGATGAGCAGGAGGAGTTCAGAGAAACCTGGAAGGAATTGCATGAACCGATGATGAGTGAGATGAGCAGAACCAGAAGAACATTGTACACAGTATCATCAACATTATGTGTTGATCAACTGTGATAGACTAGATTCTTCCTCACTAATACAATGGTACAAGAAAGTTCCAAAGGACTCATGATGGAAGGGGATCTCCAAATCCAGAAAAAAAAAGGAACTGTGGAATATGGATGCTGATTGAACCATACTGTTTCTTTTGTTTTTGGTGCTGTTGTTTTTCTTTTTTGAGGATTTTCCTTTTTGCTCTGATTCTTCTCTTATAACATGACTAATGCAGAAATATGTTTAATGTTATTATATATAACCTATATCAGATTACCTTCTGTCTAGGGGAGGAGGGAGGGAGGGGAGGGGCCGAGAAAAATTTGAAATTTGAAATCTTATAAAAACAAATGTTGAAAACTATCTCTACATGTAACTGGAAAATAATAAAATACTTTTATTTTTAAAAAAGTGCATCCTTCCACTCTGGAGGGAAGATCAGAGAGAGAGAGAGAGAGAGAGATTGTAGCAACTAGTTTTCTAACACAAGAGATAGAGAATCAAGCACACTACATATCCTACTTTTTTAATCCTTCAAAGTGGATTAGCCCTAATTGTACTAAATGATACATCAAAATCAAATAGTTTTTTTTTTTTTACTTTACCAATTACTCTGGTATAATTTCTCATCTTTTACTCACATTATCTCATTTTCCAAGAGTTTAACATCAAGAAGTATTTATTGAATTTAATTCTATTCCACTTTTTCTAGGTTTATTTTACTGTACTCATCTTGCCCTTTGTAGAAATAAATTTTTCTATGAGTGGCAATTTCGTATTTTATTCATTTATTCATCCAGTCTTCATTTCTTTTTTTCTTTTAAAATCATAAAAGTATTTTATTATTTTCCATTTACATGTATAGTTTTCAACATTTGTTTTTATAAGATTTTTAGTTTCAAATTTTTCTCCCTCCCTCCCTCCCCCCTCCCCAAGACAGAAAGCAATGTGATAGAGGTTATATATATACAATCACATTAAACATAGTCTTTCTTTCTTTCAAATATTAATTGAACTCCTACTACATATGAGTCACTGTGGCAGGTATAGAGGGAGATATAGGTATGGATCCTTATCCATACCTATATCTATATCATATAAGCTACAGTCTCTATCCTTGAGGAGCTTACTAACTAGTAGTTTTTTTTAAAATGATGTCAGGGCAGCTAGGTGGCAAAGTGGATAGAGCACTGGTCCTGGAGTCAGTAGGACCTGAGTTCAAATCTGACCTCAGACACCTAACATTTACTAGCTGTATGACCCTGGGTGAGTCACTTAACCCCAATTGCCTCACCAAAAAAAAAAGATGTCAACTTTCTTAGGTTATGTCCATTTTTTCCTACATCTTTTGAACATATTCCCCCCCCCCATAGTCATATCATTATAGGAAGACTTCAATGGTCATAGAAAGATGACATTAGTTAAATTTATTCCAGAACATGTGTTTCTAAAAAAATTTCCAGTGTAGAATTGTGCCATTCATCCATGTTCAACATTAATTCTTTCTTACCAATCTTGAGATCATGGGTTCAGAGTAACATGAGAACTTAGAGAGCATCTAATCCTAAGTCTTCATTTTGCAATTGAATGAACAGAGGCTTCAAGAGGTGAAGTGACTTGCTGAAGGTCTCAAACATTGAAATCTAAAATATTTAATGAAATAACTCACTTTTATGTATAGTTTTAATGTTTGTAAAGTGCTTTACTCACAAAGACCTTGCCATGTGGTTTTGTTGTTGTTGAGTCATTTCAGTTGTTTCTGACTCTTCATGACCCCATTTGGGATTTTCTTGGCCATGATACTGGAGTAGCTTGCTGTTTCCTTCTCTGGCTCATTTTGAAAATGAGGAAACTGAAGCAAACAGGGTTAAGTGACTTGTTCAGGGCCACATAGCTAGTAACTGTCTGAGGTCAGATTTAAACTCATGAAGATGAGTCTTCCTGACTCCAGGCCTAGCACCCTATACACTTTCCACATTGTTTTCCCCAAGATAGGTAGTATTAATATTATTTTCATTTTGCAAATATGGAAATTAAGGGTTAATGCATTATTGTCACATACCTAGTGCAAAAGCATGGACTATGGATCCATGTTCTAAGCCTTCCTGGTCTAATGTTCTTGATACCATAACATGTTGCCCCTAACATACTAGTAAACAACTAGATTATTATTATTTAGGACTGTATTATGATGTGGCAGCATTAATATGTGTCAGTAGTTCAATACATCTCTCCTTTTTATCTACTGAATTTTTAAAAATTGTCTAAAATGCTTCTCTAGAATGAAATGGCTTGGGGAAGCTCGGTGGCACAGTGGCCAGAGCACCGGCCATGGAGTCAGGAGGACCTGAGTTCAAATTCGGCCTCAGACACTTAACACTTACTAGCTGTGTGACCCTGGGCAAGTCACTTAACCCCAATTGCCACACCAAAAAAAAAAAAAAAAGAATGAAATGGCTTTTCTTAATGTGGAAAGACTGAAGAACTCACTCGTAAATGAATACTCTAGAAATGTACCTATCCACCATCATGGTATACTAGGTCATCTGTCATCTGTAAAACATGACCCTTTCTAGAATAAAATTTAGTATGATATCATGGAAACTACCAAAGAGGACAGTAACTTTTAAATTCTAGATACTTTTTACTCTTTTTATTAGAACAAATTTTTATTTCCAGAGAGGTCTCATTTCACTGCTCTATCTGTCTATCTACCTATATATCTATATCTATCTATCATCTATCATCTATCTACCAAATTTTTATCTATCATCAATTTTTGTTTTTATGCCTATCTCCTATAGAAGAAAACAGATAAGAGAAATTATTTTCATAATGTCTCCTAAAGGAAAATCCAGGTCAGAGATAGACAGGAAAAACATAGTACCAGTTTATTTGTCCCAAGAACAAGTAGGCATGAATCATGCGCAGATCCATTCCAAAGAAGGAGCTTGAAGACTCCCTCTTTTTGAGGGTGTAATAAAGTTTCTCTGCTCAGTGGTTACAGGGTGCTATCAGTTTCATTAGCATGATAAAAATCAACCTAAAAGCAAATACTATGACAAGCAAATCAGTTTAACAATTTCAGTTATAACAAGAATGTAGGAAATACCAATCGGGTTGATAGTTTGACTTAACAGAAACACTATGATAAGATTATATGATTCCCAAAAGACGGGGTTTCGCAAGGAGGAGGATGCCTAGATGTTTTTACAATGTAGGGACTTACTATCCTAGGGTAAGAAGTCAGCACATAGAAACTTATATTCAGTTTGAAGTTCAGTCAAAGGGCCTTTTGCTCCTATTAATACAGGGTTCCATAAAATCCTTTTGGATGATAAGGCAGCTCTATCAAATTCATCATAACATTATCTACCATTCACCCATCCATCCATCCATTTATTTGGAGGCAATTGGTATTAAGTGACTTGCCCAGGGTCAAACAGCTAGTAATTATCTGAGGCTGGATTGGAACTCAGGTCCTCCTGACTTCAGGGCTGGTGCTCTATCCACTGGGCAATCTTGCTGCCAGTCTTTTTATATGAGTATGGACCTTAAAAAAAGACTATCATGTATCAGAATCAGCATTGTTTGACCTGGAAGAGACATGTGACCATGTAAAGCAAAGCTTCTTAAACTGTGGGTCTGGACCCAATATAGGTTCATGTAACTGAATGTGGAGGTTGCAAAACCTTTGCAACAATAAAAGGTTATGTATACCTATTTTATATACCTATATACCCAGGGTCATGTAAAAATTTCTTGGGTAAAAATAGATCATGAGGGGAAAAAGTTTAAGAAGCTCTGATCTAAAGTCTACCACTAACCATTTTTCCCTCCCTTTCTTCTTCCTCCCTTTTATCTGTCTGTCTCTCTCTTTTTTGTCCCTATGTTTCTCTCACAGATACTAGTCACTTTTTCCCCCAACTTCCCATTCATAAATAGTGATACACACAAAGGTATGATCAACCAAATGTTTATTTAAGCATTTCAATAAATGCTTCCTAATGTTATTGATTGAAACAGAAAATGTAAATGAACTTTAAGGAACAGGAAAACTTTGTAATCAATTTCTGCCCTTTCATTAGAGAGAAGGAAAGAGAAATAGACTGGAATTTGCAGGACTTCCCTCAAAAGCATAGGTTTAGCATAATCAGATGTGCCTCTCACTTGGGTCCCACCCAGTTGTGTCCCATTTGACAGTGGGGTGGGAGGTTGATAGTGGAAGAGGCTTTCCAAACCTAGGTTGCCATTTAGCTTGAGCTACCATCTGTACTCCTTGCAACCCATCTTTTCCACCCCCACTCCTCATTTCTCTAATGCTGTTTCTTTCCCACTTACTTGATGGGCCAAAAAAGAAAGCTACACTGAACGTCCCACCTGCCGCCAGATGCACTGTTTAAAACTGCAAGTGCTGCTTCAGTCATCAGTCAGCTTATGAACTTATCACTCTCCCCTTCTTTCAGAGGCTCTATTTCCACAGATAAGTAATAGTTTCACTGTTTCAACAATCTCATGCACACAAGCTCTGAAAGACCTTTCTTTTGCATTCAAAAACTGGTCTCCAAATGCCTCATTACCCTCATATTATTCATTTACTAATGACGTTAATTACCTAATGAGAATCTTTGTCCCTTAAATAATAATGCATTTCTTGTTCTTCCTCTACTTTTTTATCCCTATATTTTATGCTCTTTAGATTCTGGGATGTCAAAAGTTGTGAATAGTCAATGATGAAGGCACTCTGGGAAGACAGGAACTACATTTGGTTCAACTGTTTTACTAAAAAGAAGAATAGGAAAAGCAGTTGTATGTGAACCAACTAAGTATAGACATTTCTTCTAGAGGCAACATAATTGTGAGGGAACTGAGAGAGCAATATATTTGAAGGAGGAGAAAATATCAAACATGTGCAAAAAAATTCTTGGACTTTTTGGCAAATTAAAAAAAATTACTAAGAGAACATCAATAGTCTCCCATCATTCTCAACATATTTATGAGTGTCCTTTTTTTTTTTTTTAACAGAAATCAAGGATAACCATGTTATAAGAATTAATAGGAAAAAGGCTGATTTTCAGGAACAATATTTAAAAATCAATCAGATTTTCAATTGATTTTGGGAAATTATAAAGCTCCTTTAGTGGTATCTAGCTTCTAATAAAAGGAAGGTTCATTTTTTTCTGGCTGCTTGTAGGTTTCTGGCTTTCATTTTGTGTGGACAGCAGCTAGATGAAGGCAATTACTTGAATTTCTCTTTGGATTTCTTTATCTTTGCTGGAGTACTTTAAAGAATGCCAGTCTTTTCTGCTCCCATTCATGCTGCCATATTAATTGGAAATCACACAATAATCTTTTTTTTTTTTTTTGGTAAGGCAATTGGGGTTAAGTGACTTGCCCAGGGTCACACAGCTAGTAAGTGTCAAGGGTCCGAGGCTGGATTTGAACTCAGGTCCTCCTGGATCCAGGGCCAGTGCTCTATCCATTGCATCACCTAGCTGCCCCCCACAATATTCTTTAAAACCAACATTCTACTGGTTTGGTATCTGACAGCAAGACACAAAATATAACAATCTTCAAATATGAAAAATGGATATTGTGCAGAGAAAACTGGAGAGGGACATGGTGGGTGTGATCAGGCTACAACATATAGCTAATGAAGAACTCCAATATGTAACAAATGAGAAAGTCTGAAGAATAAAAGTAATCATATTAGAGAATTAAATTATAAGATCAGGTGGGCTGATCACATGACCAGATTGTTGCACTTGTACTCTTTAGATTTTAGGAGATAGCTAAGAAGACTTCCAGAATGTTGGTTGGTCCTTTTTTGGTGAACTCTTGGGAATTCATGGACTTACAACACATAGATAAATAGGCATGGATGTGTTGTGACCTGTACTGAAAAAAAAAATCAATGAGATAACAGAGCCATTGGAATTTTTTCACATAATTTTAAAATTTCCCTTCTGAACCATTCTAGATAGTCTTGGAACAGCCTCATTAGCATTTCAAAGGGCCTTTCAAATTCTTTCTACTACTTTCTCTTTCTTCTGGAGATTTTAACTCATTTCCTTTGTTGCAAAGTACTTATTCATTGAAATGTCTTTTATTCTTCTTTTTTCATTGTTCTTCAGTCAGTTTTTATCAGTCTTTATTCCACATTGATTTTTTTTGTGGGATCCTCCTTGTAAATGTGCATCTTGCCACCATCCTTTTCCTTTCTGTAGACCAAATATTGCTGTGCCCTTCCTCCATAAGCCTGTTGCCTAATTTCTCAGTTTTAAAATGGTTTTAAAAAATATTTTACTTGTTTCAGTCAAGATTTGTCTTCTCACTTTCCAACCTCTCCTCCCCACCATGAAACTGAGAACATGAGAAAAACAAAATACATCACAAACATGAATAGTCAATCAAAACATTTTTCCATATTGGCTATGTCCAAAAACAATTGTCATTCAATATTCTGAATCTTTCACCTTTTTTATCAAGAGATGGATGGAATGTTTCATCATTAGTCCAATGGAAGTCTAGTTGGACATTACTTGAAAAGACTTCAGCTCATCAGTATTCCATCATATTTATATACCATGACTTATTCATCCATTCCCCAACTTATTGCACTCCTCAGATTCCCACTCCTTGCTATCTCAAAATATTATGTTTGTATATTCTCAGAGTTTGTCTTAATCTACCCTCACTCTGATCTCCCTTTTCATCCTTCACCTTTCTTTGCTATGTTTCCTATTGAGTGAGATGGATTTGAACCCAACTCTTTGTGTATATTTTTTCTTTCTTTTTACCAGTTCACATGAGGTTCATATGACACTCTCTCATCCTTGTTTGTATAGATGTCTACTTATTCATTCTAATTATGTGAGATAATTTCTCCCAGTCTTCCTTCCCTGCCTCCAGTATATTCCTCTTCCCTTCTTCCCATTCTTTTCTTAAGATCAAGACATAACAGAACCACTCCCAGGTATTGTCTAATTGGACTTCCTAAATAAATACTGATGATGATAGGATCCAGACAGGACACATGTATCATTTCCCTATATTTGAATGTAAATACTTTATATTTCTCTGGCCCTTTATAGTTGTTTATTCATGTATACATTTTTATGTTGCTCTTCTCTTTGGGCTTTGAATTTCAATGTTTCTCTGTCACTTTAGTCTTCTCATTAGGAATGCTTGGAAGTCCTCTGTTTCATTAAAAATCCATTTCCCCCCTTTAGTAGTATTACACTCAGTTTTTCTGGGTAAGATATTTGTGACTGTCAGCCCTTTGCCTTTTATAATATTTTCTTCCAAGTTCTCTGTTGCTTTACAGTGGTGGCTACTAAATAGCATGTGATACTAATTATGGTTCCTTAGTACTTGAATTTTTTCTTCCTAGCTACTTGCAGTATTTTTTCTTTAATCTGGAAATTCTGGATTTTGGCTATGATTTTCCTGGGAGTTTTCATTTTGGAGTTTCTTTCTTTTTTCATACTCAAAATTTTATATATATATATACACACATACATTTCTTACAATCTACAACATTTGACATTGAAAATAATTTGAGTTTTCTATCAAAGTGACATTCTAATTGCTATTTAAAGTTTTTCATAGCAAATTACATATTATGTTCTTTAGTGAATGGTATGCTTGATTTATTGGCAACATCTGTTAAAAATATTTGACAACATTTAAATCACAATGCCCTCTGAAAAGCACTATATGAATTTTAAATAGTCAACTCTCTTTTTTCTTTTTGGAAAAATTTTAATAGATAGTATTTTATTTTTTCTTGGGATGTCTTTCAATAGGTGATGAATGGATTTTTCTATTTCCACTTTGCCCTCTGGTTGTAAGGGATCTGGGTAGTTTTAATGTTTCTTGAAATAGGATGTCTAGGCTCTTTTTTGAGAGGGGGGCATGGTGTTCAGATAGTCTAGTGATTGTTAATTTTTTGCCCTGGATTTCTTTTCCAGCTAAGTTATTTTTCAGATTTTTTGATTTTCTTCATTTTTTTAGCCATCTGACTTTTAAAAATATTTCTTATTTCCTTTTGAAATAACTGAATTCTTTTATTCCATTCAGGGAGTTTGTTGCTTGGACAATCTTTTGTACTGCTTGTACTGAGCTGTTAATTGTGTTTTGATTTTTTTTCCTTTGAACTAATTTCTTTTCCAATTTTATTCCTACAAGCACTCTCATTCTCTTGATAAAAACATTTTAAACTCTTGTTAAAAATATTTGTTTCATTTTTTCCAGGTATTCTAGCTGTTTGTGCCCAAGGTTTTTTTTTTTTTTTTTTGAGACATTGTTTGTAAATGTTTTGAAATCATTCTTTTCTTCTGCATTTATGTCTCGAGCATTGTCTCTGACATGATAATAGCTCATTATGATATCATTCTTTTAAATATTTTTCACCCATTCTTCCAGCCTACTTTCTGACTTTGGACTTGTTATTAGGGTTGGGCTCTGCTACACTTCTGGAGAGAAGATCTTGGCTGATCTTTCTTGAAGTATTGAGTATTGTCTGGGTCTGCAGGGACAATTTGGGAATCCTCAGTCTTTTAGAGCTACCAAAGTGATCTTTTTTATTACACTCATCTTGTGGTGGGTTCTTTCAGTTTTCTTCATCTTGCCCTTGGTGCTTTTGCTTCCATTTAGATTTTATTTCCTTTTTCTTTGGAGGCTATCCCCTCATACTATCACCTTTCTACAATTTCCCTTGTCATTACATTTTTTGGGGGGTCAGGCAATGAGAGTTAAGTAACTTGTCCAGGGTCATACAGCTAGTAAGTGTCAAGTGTCTGAGGTTGGATTTGAACTCAGGTCCTCCTGAATCCAGGGCTGGTGCTTTATCCACTGTGCCACCTAGTTGCCCTGTCATTACATTTGTAATGGGGTTTTTCTTTGAATGTCCCTGGATCAACTTACATGACTACCCACATGAGAGACAATAAAGACCTGCTTCTGGGAGACAATCTGTATTCCCCTACCACATAGATAGGAACAGTCATTTTTAATGGCTGCATAATTGAGGATGGTGCTGGTGGTAAAGGTCCTGTACAGTCACAGTGGGGGTACCATGAACTGAACTAGGTAGGGAAAGGACTGCTTCCACACCCTTTTTTAGTATCTATGGCCCTGAGAAACTAGCTTGGAACTTTGGTCTGACCTGTTTTCTTTGTGTTTTTCAGTTTCAGGTACAGGTGTGTGGGGTCCCCAGACCCAGAATTGAATCATGGTGACTTTGGAGGCAGGATTCCAAGATGGGTATTTCAGCCAGCCAAACTAGAAAGGCCTGAAATGTCACAGTGCCTGGAATAATCCCAATGGGGCTTTGGACTTAGAACTTGGTGAGAGTTATATAGTAACCTAGCTAAGTTGTGAACCAGATCCTTCTCCCCTTCCCAGAGACTGAAGTGGTATTAAGGGCAATTAATGCCCCTCCCACATTTTTGGGGGAATGTTTATATATTTGTTTTTGCTGTGCCTTAGAAATAAGTATTGCATCATAAAAGCTGTTTGTAATCTGACTGTTAAGTAGTTAAATGGAACTGGAATGCAAACATTACATAACATTAGGAGAATATCATCCTTAACCATCCACATATGAAAAGGTTATTGTGGGGGCCAGCTAGGTGCCTCAGTGGATAAAGCACCAGCCTTGGATTCAGGAAGACTTGAGTTCAAATATGGCCTCAGACACTTGACACTTACTAGCTATGTGACTCTGGGCAAGTCACTTAACCCTCATTGTCCTACCCACCCCCAAAAAGGTTATTGTGAATGTCTCCTATATGAGTGTCCAAGAGCACATTTACTAATGAACTGAGATTGTGTGGAAGAGGGAAAAATGGAAGGTAGACTTTCATTTGTTATTTCACTGCATCCACGAAACAAATTACCTAGGAAAGTTGCAGGCCTTTCTTTCTCCTCTGGCTCCCTTAGTATTTTGCTGGTAACTCAGTTATATTCTGTTCAAACTGGACATTGTTCATTATCCATATATTTCTTAAATTTGTTTTATCTGACATTGTTCTTTATGTATGGAAAGTCTTCTTTTTGAATTCCTACCTCACCTTCAAAATTCTATTTAAATTCTACTTATTCTAGGAAGCTTTTCCTGATTGCCTTCCAGTTGATAATGACCTCTCCCAGCTTTTTATACCTCTCTTTTGTGCTAATGGTATTTTGTTCATTGATTTATATTATTTTATGTATTACTTGATATAATAGCTATTTCTGTCCATGGACTCTCTCTTCCATCATGTTTGCCCGTTACACAAAGCTTGCTGTGCCTACATATTATTTTTCCAACTCTCCCATTAGATTTAATGTCTCATACCATTTCCTGCCCACTCGCCTGACTACTCCTCCCTAAACCTATCCCAAATGCCACCAAATTTTCAGTCTTAGATGTCCTACCTCTGTTGTTTTTTACTTCCACTTGAATAACCTTGCATAACCTTACTTAATAGAAACCTCACAGATGGTGAGGAGTGGTGGTGGTTGTGGTCTGTTACTATGGTAACAGATGTACTACCGTCAATTGCAAAGTACTTCAGTTCATCTTGGTTATTTTGACCTGGTACATGCTATTTCTGTATTTTTGTGGTCTTTCGTGACTGGATCTTCCTCCTATTAGTGTCTGGAGAATCATATTTCTTAGCCCCAAGGACAATGGCTTCATTTCTTCCACTTGCCCTAAGTCCCCTTGTATCATTCATATGCCATATTTTCAATAGTGAATTCTTAAAACAGATTTACCAAAGATTCTCCTCTAACTTAGGGAATTTTTCTACATTTTTTTGACTCTTTTAGTCCTTCATGGACCTGTAACAAAGTATATAGAAGGAGTTATGTCAAGCATATATGGGGGGACTTTTCAGCTAGAAATGTGCCTTGATTGGGTCACATTGACGTCTCTAAAGCAAATAAAAGGCAAAAGGGATAGTGGTTATGCTTTAAAAAAAAAAAGCTTCTTTAGGAACTTCTGGGTCCCCATTTAAGTTCAGAGACCACTAGAACGGTGGAAGCAGACATGATAGATTTAGGCCACATGGATACAAAGTGACAATCACATTATGATCTTTGCCACTGACATTCTGTTTTTGTTTTTGTTTTTTTTTGATGGGGCAATGAGGATTAAGTGACTTGTCCAGGGTCACACAGCTAGTAAGTGTCAAGTGTCTGTGACTGGATTTGAACTCAGGTGCTCCTGAATCCAGGGCTGGTGCTTTATCCACTGTGCCACCTAGCTGCTCCTTTGCCACTGACATTCTAACAAAAATTATAAATCCTGCTTAGTAATCAGACTGGTCAGTTGGGGAAAAACAGCCAAACCTGTTCTATTTGAATGCTTTTGTTGCAGATTGTCAGAGAAAGCCCATCCTTTCTTCCTTATTCTCTAGTAAACTTAGGTGTATTTATTGGCTTCCTTGCCTCCCTTCTCTCTAAACTTTCCCTCCCCCAAAAGACCAGAGGAATGGAGACAAGGAAAAAAAAAAGAAGAGATGACTATGCTTTATCTCCATTTGTGACAAAGTTTATCTTTGTTTAAAATTTAGTTTATATGTTTTCGAACTGGAGTTATCACATGCTTCATGTCTATTCAGTGGGTGCTGAGGAAAGAGATACTGAGAGAGCCAATTGTTCCAAGGAATATGAGCCAGAGTCAAGATGATAGGATCAACTGTCATATTTAAATATTAGTATTTCATTGTAGATTGACTATCACTCAAAGGAAAATAAAGAGGTGCATGATGGGTATGAGTAGACAATGACACATAATAAAGAAGAACCAGAGTAAAGAATCTTAACAAATACATATATAATTGAAAAAGATAACCAGTGCACATGGAGAATAAGGGATAAATGATAGACTGTCTGATATTTTTTTCTTTTCCATTCTAGTCCCCTTGGTGTCAGAAGAAAGCATGGAAAGCCTGCTGCACGTAACAACAACAATGGTGGTAACTAGCAGTTATATAATGTTTTAAGGTTGGCAACGTGATTTTGTGGGGACCAATTTTTAATTGGGGAGCGTTAGCTAAGCAACTCACCGCAATGTTGGGGCAAGGAAGGAGACTGGCAGCCTCCCTCAAAACAGAACAGGATTTATTTTAACAAGAAGGAACTTAAAAAAACAACAACACAAACAGGATCAGTAGGATCAAGCGAAAGGAAATAAAATGGGGAAAGGGAAATTATACAACCTCAAAAGATACCAATGCCCAGGAATCAACTGAGAATACACAGCAGACCTCCTGTCCTTCTAGTGTCCTGCTAGAATGCCCAATTCTCCTCCCCCAATCCCAGAAAAACCCCACACCAGACCCAGCCAATGGGATGGCCACTCTGACAGTCACATGACTGCCCTCACTAGGCTTCCAATCATTATAATTTTGCCAGGCCCATGTAGGCGTTGGCGAGTGGTGATGACGTGAGGTGCCAGAGCCCTGGAAATGGCTACAACCAGTGGGTGGAGCACCATGCGGTTTGTGGAGCCCCAGGCCAGTGTGCACCAAGGCATAAAAACCTCAAATAACAATTAATTCTTTACAATTTACATATGTTTTCTCCTTTGATCTTTCTAGCAATCCTGAGTAGTAGGTTCATTATTATGCCCATCATATAGAAGAGAAAACCAATGCTCTGAGAAGTGGTGCTGTTATGTGAAGCAGGGTTTGAACTTAGGTCTTCCTGTCTCTAAGTCCCACTGCACCATTTAGCTCTTGGAAGGACCATTTACAGTGATTTGATCACAGATATATTTAAATGTTTGTGTGCAATCTCCTAAGCTCAGATTCGGCAAGCTACTCTTTGCGTAAGTGATAGGAACTAATTTGTTGAAAGGGAAAGGGCAAATGTCATCACTGTTATCCAGAGGAAAAAGCAGCTCAATCTTTGAACGTCTTAGAGTCCCTTGAATAGGTTTCTACCCTTGGTACTGAGGGACAGATGGGGAGAAAAGCTTGAGTATTGGCACCACCTGGTGACTGATTCAGGCTTGACACTGAGTTTCTCCATACACACACACACACACACACACACACACACACACACACACACACACATACAGAAGAACAACATCGTTATTGACATCACATGGCAAATACCTTTAAATTATCTTATTGGATCTTTGTTCAGATACTTATTCTGACTAACAATTTTAAAAGAGGGAATTTGTGTGTGGGGGGGGAGGGGGTGGAATCAGAAGACCTAAGCACAGAACACAGCATAATACCACATCTGAAATGCAAAATGGCCTCAGTCCAATGGAGAAGGGACTGGAAACCTGACAGGAAACACTACTCTCCACCCACTTCAACTCCTAAATTTAATTTGAGAAGGAACTTTGGCTAGGTACACACCTATATCCTCTAACATAAAAAGGTAAGGGGGGCAGCTAGGTGGCACAGTGGATAAAGCACCAGCCCTGGATTCAGGAGGACCTGAGTTCAAATCCGACCTCAGACACTTGACACTTACTAGCTGTGTGACCCTGGGCAAGTCACTTAACCCTCATTGCCTGACCAAACAAAAAAAAAAAAGAAAAAAAAAGGTAAGGACAGCTAATGCCCCCAGCCTTGGTAATCTGGACAATAGTTCAAGGGGATGGTGGGGATGTGGCAAAGAGCGAGGAGGCAAACAGCCAGCAAGTGACTGGTCATTCAAGAGAAAGTCTGAAAGACCAGAAGTCTAAGAGAAAGCCTGAACCTTCCATAACTCCATAAGGGAAATCAGATACTGAGAGTGCAATTATAGGGGGAGGCAGTGACAGAAGCTAGAGAGCACAGCAAAGAACCGCAGAGACTGGACTTCACAAGCATTGCTTAACGGATGCTTGTCGAGTGATTTAAAAAGTTTCCCTAATTTAGAAAAAGGGATCTGGGAACATATGGGGTCAATCATTTTCCCCTCTACCTCAGATATTTTACTCTGGTAAAAGACCCCAGTTGACCCCATATGACACACTGCAGGCTGAGAACAACCAGTCTTGGGGGCATTTGTATAGGGATGGGAAGTGATGATAGAAATCAGAGACAAGTGATTGGGAACACAAGATAATGTCTGAAAGAGAAAAAGGCCCGAGGAAATAGTAAAAGAAAATATACTTTGAAAGAAAATGAAAGAAAATTCCCTGATAAAAAGAGAATCCCTCAAATTTCCCCAGAGATCACAGAACAACAGCAAGAAACTACAGAATGGTTCATTACATAAATAAAAATGTTGTAACAGCTTTTCACTCAAGCCTCAGGCTGTGTAACTTATTGCTACATATGCAGAGGGAAATGTCTCCTGATTGGCTAAGAAGATGCTGAGTAGGATGTTGAGAACCTGCCATAAGAAACTTACTTAAATTGTTTCCAGACTTTTTTGGGAAGTGGTGGAGAAAGAGATTTATTTGCTAATACTATTTGTAATGGTTTTTATGTAACTAGTGTTTGATGGGTTGGGCCAAGTTGGTATAAACTAGGGGATACTTTCCCCTCTTGAAAGTGATCTGGGAATTCAGATTGATTCCCCTGGACCACAGATGTTTAACAAAGCAAAGAGATAGCATTTTAGCCTTATACCTCTGAGACTGGAGGAGAGATTTGCCAGCCCTCCTTAGCTGTTTCATACATTGGTTTCCCTTCCTCTCCGCTATCATGCTTGTGGTGCAGACACAGCTCTTCTATTCTCTGCAAATATCCCAGATGTTATCTATCCATATCAGCTCTGCCTCTAAATATTTAGACATCTTAGACTCCCATCCCCACACTTTATAATATACATATCTTATACTGTTTATAGAAGTTAGTAATGAAACTAAGTCAGAAAGCAGATTTAAAAAATGCAAACATTGGATAAGGAAATATTGAATACACAATGGAGAATCTCTCAAAGAAGCAGAGACTATGAGAGGGAAAATCATAGATTTTGAAAAAATAATGAAGTGACAGAAAATTTGGAAGAGAAGTAAAAGGCTACAATGTTAAAAAGAACAAATTAATTTGGTAGAAGCAAAAACTACTAACCTTGAAGATCACATACTCAGAAATAACTTAAAAATCATAGGACTCTTGGAAAAATGTGACAATTAAAACCTCCTGCAACATTTAATACCATACTTCAGGAAATGATGCACAAAAACTGTATATAATTTTTAAATGGTGACCACAAAACGTTGATTCATCAAACTCAGACTATCACCATCAGGATAACAAGACATAACTCAGACTCAAAGGAATGTAGTAAATTTTCTCAATCATCAATAAGAAAACAAATATCTTAAGCAGACATCAAAAAAAGTCTAATGTCTGAATAAGCCACAAGGTGGTGCAATGTTCAAATACTTAAAATAGGGAAGACAATTTTAATAAGCCAAGATTACTCTGCAGTTGTAAAAAAAAAAAATCAAACAGGTGATTGGAATGACATATTCCATCTCCCTCCCACCCTCATCCTAGCAGTTAGTGCTGTGAGAAGGGTCCCATATTCTCTGCCAACATGAATATCAATTTCTAACTTTCAGACAGATATAATCAGAGAATAGTACCCAAAGTTCAACAGTTCAAATTACAAAAGTTTTTGTCTAATAGGAAGCTCTACTTCAAATAATTTATAACTTAGGAGTTATGAAAAAGCGATTTTTTAGATCATTTTTTTCTTTTAAAAATTCTTATCTAATCTGGTTAATTGATATTTTCTATTTTTAATCAATATGAGATGGTTTTACTGATTAGTGCTTTATAATATGATTGGAGGTCTGGAATTGTTATTCCCTTTCTTCTTATTTTTTTAATCTCTGTTGAGATTTAAGATGTTTTGTTCCTTCCAATTAATTAATATTTTATCTAACTCTATTAAATACCATATTGGTAACTTGACTGGTATAACACCATACCAGTATTGTATAGTAAGTTAGTAAGTTAATTTAGATAAGGTAAATTAATTTGGGGAATATCATATTTTTTTATTTCAAGAATCCATTGATGTCCTTATCATTATTCTTTATTACCTTAATAACTATTTTGTAACTATATTTACAGAAGCCCCAAGTATGTCTTTATACATTGGATCTCAGTTATTTTATGTATTTTGTAGTTATTTTAATGGAACTTCCCATTTTATTATTTTTCCTAGGTTTTGTAATTGTTAAATAAAATTATGATAATATTGTGGATTTATTTTGCATCCCACTACATTACTGACACTGTTGTCTCTTGCTGATTATCTGGATACACACACACACACACACACACATACATACATCCACAATCTATATTTCTACATACACATATATGTGTATATATGTAAATATATATGAATTATATATATACATACTTCTCCATCCATCTATCCATCCACCCACCCATCCACCTACCCACCTACCCACCTATCTCTTATGTCACTGATCTAGCTAGTGTAGGGAATGAAAAGTGACACTGGGTTTAGTTTTTTTTTGTTGTTTGTTTTTTTGTTTTTGCGGGGCAATGGGGGTTAAGTGACTTGCCCAGGGTCACACAGCCAGTAAGCGTCAAGTGTCTAAGTGGATTTGAACTCAGGTACTCCTGAATCCAGGGCCGGTGCTTTATCCACTGCGCCACCTAGCCACCCCCACTGGGTTTAGTTTTGAAGGACTTGGTGTTGACTCATGTCTCAGGTGTTTATTCTCTGTATGGCCTTGAACTTAAGCTCTTTAGGACTCAGTATCATCAGCTATAAAACAAGAGCAAGGGATTAGATTATTTCCGTGAACCTTGTTGCCTTTTGATGTGGTAAACATTTTACATTGCATTGGAAATTATTGGATAAATTGTTTTGCACACAATGAAAGCTAACATTGAGCTATTAGTTAATGTTTTGTTAGTAAAAATTCTTTTTTTGGTGAGAGGTTTTAAAAACTTTTTCTTCCATAGAAGCATCAATTCTGGTCATTCTACTTATTTTGGAATGAATATTATTGTGTTCTAAACATGAATCTCCTCCAGTGTCATAGCACTGCCCAGAGTAAGGATTTAATAAATTTATCGAAAAATGATCTGGTAGGCATTTGGCAGGTAGGAGGAGATTACGTGCAGACTTACTTTTGACCAGAAGGTGTCAGTCTCACACCATCATTTAATATTGCTAAAGTAAGGTGATTTATTCATATTTGTGACACTTTTGGTGAAAATCTAAATAAGCCCAGTGAAAGTCAGGGATGGCAATAGGTTCTGGGGTGAAGAATGTCATATCAAACAAGCAGCAGAATTCATGGAGCAAAGGGATATTTAAACCCTTTGTAAACAGTTATGAAATGATTTTTAAAAAAATGTACTTCTATGTTCATTTTATTTTGTTCAGTGAACTGCTTCTTTCCTATAGCACCAGAGCCTCAGGAGAAAATTATAATGGTGAGGGGGTGGGTTAAGAAATGTTTTGAGAGTTCAAAAAATTGACTTTGATTTGAGTTTTGACCTTCAGTTTCTCTGTGAGGATCCACAGGGGCTTCTCTTTTGTTTTAGAGAATTGTACCTTATTTCCTTCTTTGAGTCTGAATGTCGTCATCATTATCATCATCAATTATTTCTAAATGTAGTAATAGGGTCAGCTACAGGATGTACTATTTCATTGGTACAGGGAACTAACAGGTGAGAAAGCTCCTTTTGACAATGCAGTTTGGTACTCTCTCTGCCAATCAGGGTCTTAGAGATTTGCCCAGATCCATGAGGTGTTAAGTGATTTGCCTAATTCACACATTCAGAATATGATGGGCTTGAATCCAGGTCATCTTGGCTTTTAGGCTAACTTTTTACCTATTATGTCTTGCTGCTTAGTGTCAATGAAAGAAGAAGATGGAAAACAAGAAATATACACACGAATACTCTAAGATCACCATATAGAATACGTCATATTTCTTTTCCTCTGTACAGATGTGTAGAATTGTTTATGGCCAAATGCACTCCATACAAAATGAATTTCAATGACTCTGAAAGAGAGTGAGACTGAGGATTTTGTACAAATCTGCCTCCCTTAAAGCCAATTCATGTACAAATCAAGACATCATGGATGGCATTGGTCCTCTTCAGAAAGAAAGGAAGAAGGAGAAATAGAGGAAAAAGAATAAGAATTATTGTTTATGAAAAACACATGATCTGACCTCAAATGCTTTCTACATTGTATACCTGTGAAGAATATTCCTTTCACATCTCTATGTGGGACCTGCTAGTGTTCACCGCTCTCCAACTTTGTGTCATGAGTTGTGTGAAGTCTGCTCAAAAGATGTCCTAGCACTGATAGCTGTATGTCATATATGTTGCTACATTTGATTTTGTTTTCCAATAGTTTTAGGAATCTAAGCAATTGTTCATTTATTTCTTGAATTTTATTTTCTAATTTGACTCATGCTTGCTTCTTTCCAGTGCAACACTTTAGTAGTTTCCTTAATATACAGTTGCTATCTTTATCCATGTAACATTCATGGTATTGTGTTCTAGCAGATATATTTCCATTATTGATGTATTAGTTGCATTCTGATTTGTGATCAGGACTCCTGCATCCCCTTGTATTAATAATTGCTTGCATGTGAGTTTGGTAAAGCTAAAGAAGTTGGTGAGGCATCCATAGCAGGCTCTGATAGCAGGCAAAAAGAATCTTGACTAGGACTTCTTTCTATAAATACTCGAAGGATTTATGATTTACTCAATTTGAGAATTACCATTGTGGAATCTCTCCACCAACCAAGATTGCAACATATCTGTCACTTAGTGGATATATTATAAGAACATAGGTGAGCACTTTAGAGGTCTTCTGGTAAAATCTCTAATTTTCCAGATGAGAAACTGAGGCCCAAAGAGGTTAAGTGATTGCTCATGCTCATATAGTTATAAAGTAGCAGAGATAGCATTTGATTCCAGGTATTCTGAATTGAGATTCAATATACTTACCACTGTATTATACTGTGGATTGGAGGTGTTTGTGGGGTGCTCTGGGAGGATGACCACCTCTGGTGTGAGAGCTTGTAAAGCCCTTTTCAGGGCTGCTTATCTACCTTTGGGGTCCACCTGTCACCCAGTTTTCACTTGTGACTCCAAGAAGCTGTAGCATATGCATCAGCCACACACTGATAAAACCATCTCTGCAGTCAGTTCAAACAAGTTGGAGAGTAACCGACAGGCCTGAAATCTGTCAGTGAGTTAGGGAGATGTCTTTCCCAAATACATGAAGACTTCCCCTGGTGGAATGGGTGAATGAAAACAATTTATTCCAATGGCCATGAAGGTGGCTGAAGAAGGCCCTGTGGAATGCATAGAGTCTGGTCAGACATCAAAAACACTAAAGTCTTCCACTGCAAACCAGACTGTCACCAGTCATCTTGACATTAGTTTTACCACTGAACTTTAATGACTCTGGAAAAGAGAGTCAGGTGGATGACTTTTTGCAGCTCTGCCTCACTTAAATGCAATTTATGTACAAGTCATCCATGATGTCATTTGTCCTCTTCGAAAATGAAGGACAAACAACAACAAAAACAAGAACTATGGATTGGAAATTGTCTGAGCTACATAGAAATTAAGAGTGTTATTCATAGTCTCACAGTTAATAAGCATCAGAGGCAGTATTTGAACCAAGTCTTCCTAATCGCAGTCCCAGCACACTCCATTATGCCATACTGCCCTACTACTGCCCTACTTGCAAACTCTAAGCCTATAAAATGTGCTCAGACACTTTCTACCCTTTGCATCCCCACCCCCAGCCTAGAGGTCATCAGGAGATTCTGGAGTGAAAGATGGATTTGTTATAAAAGCTGCTGTGCCTTCTGTCATTCCCCCTTACAGCGTCTCCATCTCCATGGTTATTCTGATTCATGGCCAGATTTTGACACAGGGTTCCACTAGCCATGCTCCTGGCACTCATATTGATAAAGATGAGCATTATGTGCTCTGACATGTTTTAGTTTTCATTTGGAGTAGGGAATAATAACATAGTGAGTTGGAGTGGGATATATAATATAATATAATACAACATAATATAAGTATAATAATTCAGAGACCATCTATTTTAATCCACTCACTCTGAAGAAGATAAAATGGAGGCCCAATGAGTTGAAGTGAGTTTTATACTTCCCTAATTATGTATTCTAAGCCACCTACAAAGATAGCACAGACAGGCAGACATAGAGGGGGTTAAAGAGCTGCACAGATTGCCTTAAGGTTAATGTGGAAAGCAAGAAGTCCAGTTATTAGATGTGGGAAATTTACACTAGAGAAATTCAGCCTAAGTTGTCACACTTCAGTGAGTCACCCATTTTTCTATTAGGTCAGTATAGCATAATGCATGGATTTTGTAAAGCCTAGATCCTTATACAAAATGTCCAAAATCGATTCCTATTATCAATAATAATTAAGGGGCATTTAAAATATTTGCTGTTCATGAAAAAAATCTTGAAACATTGATACCATTTCATCTATCTCAAAGCATCTCTTAAAAGTCATTATGGCAGGAAAAAAACAACAACTTGTTTTGTCATCTTCTATTCCAAACATTATGAGGATGTCTCTGGGTACTCCTGTTGCTTGTCTCCTACTATTCAGTGAAGCAAAGTGAGCTGTAGGCAATGAATTCCAAGAAAGCATTAGAAATGCATTTGAAAACATTTTTCATTTTCATTTGATGATTTCTTCATGATCCTCGTACAACTCAAGGGTTGCTTTTATGAAGAGAAGCTTCTTTTCAAATTATGGGCATACAATTTAATAGTCAGAAGACAAATTCTAAATGCCCTGAACAGAAGAAGCATTGTCATTAGTGAAATTGATTTTCAGCAGCATTTGTGTCGATTTGAAATGTAATAGTAGTAGCCCTCTGAGTAGCTTTTATGTCATGAAAAACTATGCTTTCTGAAAACATGTAAGGACCATTGTTAAGCAGCCCTACAGCCAGAAGAGGGAGCCAGTGACTGCTTAGGAACCAAAAGAAATCTTGGTCAGCACACTAAAGCCGACAAAATTTGTCAAACTACTGATTCAAGCCTGTGCATGAAAGCTCACAGAATACATGGTTCCCCTGGGCCACAAAAGGTTCCAAAAAGCCACATAAATTGCAGCGTAATTGTGTGGCCTTCTGGGGGAGGAAAACACTTCTATGCAGGGTCCTGTCCCTGTAGCTTTTCCCTTTGCAAATGACAACAGGGATAGAGGGGAATATGAATAGCCAGTGAACCTGTCCTGTTACTCCTCTCTTCTGCTGACCTGTGGTCCAGGATTTCAGACCCTCCAATATCTCTGCCTCACATTGCCTGAGACTGTTGGGGCACTCAGAATTGCACAGATCGGAGGTGGTTTGGGATAGGGTTTTAGGGATGAAATGGATGACAAAAACAGGACCAAAATATCTTTACCAGAAAGCGTCATAAACAGAAGTTTCTAAATATAGAATAGAAAGTTCCACCTTCCCAGAGGCTCTCCACTAAGACTCTTTACCAATTCCATCTTGATCTTTCAACCAACAAGCATTTATTAAGTGCCATGATACAGGTATGTTAGTTCCACTTACATGGCTTTTATATTCATCTGCTGAAAGAAATCAAATGATTTTGCCTATGTTATGAATATAGGAGAATATAAAAAACCTCAAACAATTCTTCTCTTCCCTTTCATCTGTTTCTGTTGACAGCACTATTATTCTACTAGTCATTTAGACTTTTCTTCAGAATAGTTTTTGGTTCTTTCTTTCCCTGCAGAAAGAAGCTTGGAGTCATGCTTCTGAACCCTCAACTGTCCATATCCAGATAAGTCACCAAGTGTTGAATAGTCTGTCAGCACTGAATTTCTTTTATTGGTCCTCTCCTTTCCAACTTTTACTCCACCCACCATTTTAGGTCCTCCATTATTTCCTATCTGTTCTATAACAATATCTTCCTAAGCAATCCCTCTGCTTCTAGTCTCTCCTCTTCCCCATTCTAGCCTTAGGTGCTCATCACTTCTTATGGAATAAAATAAAAATTCCTTCATTTGGCATCCATTGCCTTTTATAATCTGGCTTCAATTTATCTGTACAGACTTACTGCAAATTCCTCCTCTTTATGTACTCTTCATTTTAGGTGAATTGGAATATTTACTATGTTCTCTGATCTTGTCATACTCAGTTTCTTTGTGCTACAGAACCCTGATACTTGAAGTAATCTTCCTTCTGCACCTGCCCTTGTTCAAATCTTTCCCTTTGTTTAAAGCCCAATTGAGGTTCCACATGATCCATGGAATCTTCATAATGCTATAGTTATTAATTATTATTAATAATATCTCAAGTTTACATAGTTCTTTATGGTTTACAAATTTCCTACAACAACCAGTGATTGTTTCTTTCCTGATTTCTCCACCTAGAATTAACTTCTCCTTCTTGAGTCAGTCACATGATTCTATTGAGATCACTTCAATTAGCTATCATATTTTAACTTGTAGTCTGTTTATTTATGTTCAATACTATGTGAGATGCTGTGACCAGTAGTCAGGAATCTCAGGATGGGACTGTCAATGAAACATAATTTCGCATTTCTTGGCATACCATCTAACATCAGAGTATGCTTGGGCATTATCTACCAAACTGCTTGCTAGACCACAATGTTTCTGCATACCACTTAGTCCTTTTTATAGATGTTGTCCATGCTCTCCTTTTTATATAGTATGGGTTACTCTATCAAGGAATAGCCTATAGGGTATTGGAACATTCTAGACAGTATTCTACATAATATTATATAATATGCACATTATATATAATAATTCTTCCACCAATTAGAATAATGACACAGATATCATGCTACTCAGCTCCCATGTATTTCATTGATTTGCCTTTCACTAAATTATGAGATCAGAGGATCACAGATTTAGCTAGACCTGTGAGGGACTTTTGAGGTCATCTAGTCTAGCATCTTTATTTTATGGATGAAGAAACTGAAGTCTAGTGAAGTTAAATGACTTGTCCAAAGTAAAAAAAAAAAGTAGCAAATATCTAAATTTGGGACTTAAGACTAAATACAGTGTTCTTTCAACTGAATTTAATGTATTAGCATTTATTCCCACTAAATAAAAGGTAACAGCAGAAGCATTCCTCAGATGTGTCATAGCCACAGACCACACATCCCATTTGCTTCTCAGGCCTTGCCCCAACTAAAGATAGAATACTTGGAGATGAAATCTTTCTTTGTGAGTCAGTCAATAAATATTTATTAAGCACCTACTATATGTCAGGCACAGTGTTAAGCACTGGGGTTGCAAAAATGAAATTTAAGACAGTCCTTACCCTCAAGCAATCTAATGGGAGAAGAAATCACATAAAAGGAAGCTAAAAGTGGAAGGAGCAAGGCTGCTCTTTCTTTTATATTCTTGTACAGGGATGAGTTAGCCCAGAAATCTCAGGCAAGAATTGTACTGCTTGTCTTTGCACTCACATACTCTACACTTTGGTATCTAGGCTACCCTTTCATGTGTTCAGGACACAGGGTACCTTGGAAAGTCTCTTCCTAGTCCAGTGCACTTTTGCCAGCAGAGTGGCATCTAGGCCCAGGTTATGGAGTCTCCTTCCTATAGATATTGTATCTTTAGTTTTTGAATGAAGTCTGTTGGGCTTCTCTATAGCGTTGTGGGAGTTCCCTTCTCTGAAGTCCTTTAAAAAACAAATGGCATAAAATAGGATACATGAACTATTCCTGCTCAATGACCATTTCCCGTCCCCTAATCTCCAAGAAAAGAACCACAGGCTAGTGATATCCCTTATATGAGTGGGTATGTGTGCATTCCTTATTGACTAGGACCTCCTTATAGCCTCCTTCCAGCGAAGGAGGTACACAATTTCCTGAGGTACACAAGTATATTTGAATATATATCATAAGAATCATTACTTATCCTATGAAATCATCACAAGCAATCATTTCAACTATCTAGTATATACCTAACTTAACATGTATGTGCCTAAAACCTGGCATTCACATAAGAATTGCATGTATCTAGCAAGAGCATACACAAAAAATCATAACAAAATCAATAATACATATGATGGTAATATATGCATTATATAGTATATGACACTTGTTATATATAAAGCATATCCTATATATTTCATTCAATACTTAACATATATCATCACAAAAAGTTGCAATAAGATTTCTAGATTACATCTGAAGACATAATACTTGTACACATAACAATGGTACATCCATACTTAGCATAATAGTAAACAAAAAAGAGACATAATTCAAGAGAAAAAGCATATTGCATAACAGAGAACATGTACAACACATAGCAATATGTACAATGTGTTTTCATGTATAATTTGTGGTAAATGGCTACATGAGTTACTTCTTCCATTACTTACAAAGCATATATGTGTATATGTACACATGCACACACATACACATATATGTTGGGTTAATGACTAAATATATCTATACACACATATATTTATTTAGCTATTGATTAAATAATCTCTAAACTTCTACTGTTGTATGCTGTGTGATCCTTATCCTTGGTTTCCATAATCCTACTGGTCTGCAGTCCCCTTTCTGAATTTATAGAGGGTTCAGGATAGTGATCAGGACCATCAGATCAGGTAAAATACTGAGTTTGTGGGTGACTTATGCTTACGTTTATCTCTTTATTCCACTAGTGTGGATAGACTTTTTCCTAAGGGCCTCTACACATAGAGTATTAGGTAGGAAAAGATTTAGCCTCTGGGTTCAGCTTTCCCAACTATCTAGACAGAGATATCTCTAGGCATGGTTAGCTTATATTGACTCACTTGTTACTCTTACTCATAGTTGTTTGCTTTCTCTGAATCAATATATGACTATACCTATGAGTCTGGTAGAATGTGTTTAACAATGTACTCTCCAGCATAAACAACAACAAAACCCCAAAACAAACAAAAGAACATACAACGCATGTATAAGTTTAATCTGCATTTTTTTTGGCGGGGCAAAGGGGGTTAAGTGACTTGCCCAGGGTGACACAGCTGGTAAGTGTCAAGTTTATAAGGTCAAATTTGAACTCAGGTACTTCTGAATCCAGGGCCAGTGCTTTATCCACTGCGCCACCTAGTCGCCCCCTAATCTACATTATTAATATCCTTCCATGAATTTGTTAAATCTATACAATCAAGAGAACAACAAACTAATTTATAGCCTGTGTGAATTGATGAGGTGTAAATGATCACACTGAAAAGGTAATCCTTGGCTTTTACAAACCAGAACAAGCTGCCTCCAGAGCCCTAGGCCTACCCTACAGGGGCCATTGACTACCTCTAATAATACATTTTTAACTGATGAATGAGTCTTTCTTGGAACCTTTCTGGTTGCCCCTATGTCTCTCTTGCTCAGTAATAAGTCTTGCTAATTCCCCGAATTGCAAAGGAACTGGGATATATTATATTGA
This sequence comes from Dromiciops gliroides, assembly GCF_019393635.1. Lineage (NCBI taxonomy): Eukaryota > Metazoa > Chordata > Mammalia > Microbiotheria > Microbiotheriidae > Dromiciops > Dromiciops gliroides. The sequence continues at coordinate 406,849,590 of NC_057861.1, forward strand.
TAAGGCCTCCACAATGCCACACTATTTTTTAGATTGACAAGCTGCTTAAGTTTTTCATTGCTTGGTGTTAGATTGCTTGATATCAGTCTAAAATCATATGTTCATTGCATAGCAAGCCTTCTTAGCAGAACTCTTTCCCCTTGCTAAAGATCTTAACTATAAACTACAGCACCAGCAGCTAGGTGGTGCAGTAGATAAAGCACTGGCCCTGGATTCAGGAGTACCTGAGTTCAAATCCAGCCTCAGACACTTGACACTTACTAGCTGTGTGACCCTGGGCAAGTCACTTAACCCTCATTGCCCTGCAAAAAAAACCCCAAATCCTCCAAAACCAAAAAAACCTACAGCATCACACTTTTACCTGTATCAGTCAGAGATTACTGAGCTGAGACAGTTGTTAGGTAATAAACCTTTTAAGTCAATCTTTCAGCCGAAATGCATAGTCACTTTTGATTTCTATGTTTTTTTCCATTTTCTGAGACTACAAAGGACATATCAGTAGACATTTGTGACTTGTTTTAATATTATGAGGTATTGATTAAAACCCATGATATTATTATTACCAGCATAATGGAATACTTTAAAAATACTCTTATTTTCCCTGGAGTTTGTCACATAAATAAGGAATATTAATTGTAATGTCATATCTTCTAGTGCAGGTTCACACTACTAGTAGTTCAAAGTAACTACCACAGGATATATTACAGGAGTCCATTAGTAGAATTAGAACCTCTGGATGATCTATTGGCTTTTACTTATGTGTGGCTGTGTAGGACAATTAATATACAAATATACCATTACTGACTGATTATCAGTAGGGTGAAAACTTTGTTCTAATTGTTCAAGTGATTTCATTTCATTCTATCTCCTTTAACAGATGACCCCTCTGTTATCCCCATGTTCTCACTTATTTTCAATCTCTCCCTGTTCAATGACTCATTTCCTATTGCTTACAAATATACTCATTGTTCCCCTATCCTGAAAAAAAGCCTTACTGACTTCTATAATAAATTGGTAATTTTAGCCAAAATGTTGATATGGTAGTTGTTTTTTTTCTGGATATAACCTCTTTATCAATCAGAGTACCCAGAACAGAACAAAATGTAACATGAAAAAATGCATACCACAATAGTAGTAGGCTTCAACAGAAGGAAACATTTAACATAAAAAGTTTTCCTTTGCATGTGATTCCATTTATTGAGTGTATGAATATCACAGAACAAGAATTCTTTTTTTTGCTTGTTTTTTTGGGTTTTTTTTGGCAGGTTAGGGGTTTTTTTTGAGGGTTAAGTGACTTGCCCAGGGTCACACAGCTAGTAAGTATAAAGTGTCTGAGGCCAGATTTGAACTCAGGTCCTCCTGAATCCAGGGCCAGTGCTTTATCCACTGCACCACCTAGCTGCCCCCCAGAACAAGAATTCTTAAATTTTTTTGGGGGGGCATGTTGAAGTCCAGTACTATTTTTGTTTATTGCTTGCATTCATAATTAAAGGAAATGCTAAATATCAGGGAGAGAACAAGGAAAATAGATATGTTTTTCTTTTCCCCATCCAAGTTCCCAGACCCCTGAAATTGGCTGGTGGATCCCAATGTAAGAACCCCTGCTATACTGGTTCTAGAGACACAAATGTATATTACATAATTATGGTAGAGTTCTGGAGAGGGCAGATGAAAGAGCATGAAAGCTTATGTAATATTTCAAATTTGCCTTATTTTTCTCTCCTTGGAGAAATGAGTCTGGCAAATTGGAAGGAAGGAGCTGATCCTATACATACTGGTTTCAAAGCAGGAAGACAAAAGAAGAGCAAAGTCAAGGGAATAGAAAAGAAAAAATTAAAAGCTGCAACCTCGAGCTAATTTTAACCAATATACAAACCAGACTTGCATTGTAAGACATTTTATGGAAAACAGCCTTGTGTAAGATACATTTCAGAAGAATCTGGTGATATAATATGAGAGGGACTAATATAATTCCTTATGGAACAATAGGAAGCCAACAATGGGAGGGAAAGAAGTAATTTAGCTCCCAGTGTTAACATTAGCTAAACTCTGACTGCTATAATGCATACTGTGACAGTTAAAATTCCATAAAAGTTGCAAATAATGAATTCCAGGAAAACAAAAGTTCTAATCATCACAATCCATGGTACTGTCCAAAGGTTCAACTCAGAAACAGATGTAGTTTTATTAATGAAAATGACACTAAAGAAAATACATTACCATGTGCTTTGCCCCTGAATCCTAAAGATTATTGGGCCTTTCCCCCTGACTTGTAGTAAAACCTTCTGCTATATCTTGTCTCTCCCTTTTAAAATGTGAGCTACTTAAGAGCAGAGAATACCTTCTTTTTCAATTTCAGTGCTTAGTATAATGCTTTGCACATAATTTTGTCATTCACTCAATCATAATGGCTGGTTTGTGTTTGATCTGTGACTTTTCATAATGTATGTGAGTATATTAGCTTTTTAGGGTGTTATAACTTCACATTCCATCTTTCCTTTCTTAATGTAAGTTTATATTGTTTGTGAGATAATGTATACATTTATTCATATATAAAGATATCAGTAACTTGAGGTCCCTTTCTCTCTAATATTAGAAAACTCTTGAACCTAGGTGACATTCATTTATAGAAATTTCTAGGGAGAACTGTAACTCATTAAAGGAAAGGCCCTTTCAACAAAGAATATGTCTGATGGTCAATCTCCTATTTAGAGATTTTTTTAAAAAAGCTTATTAACATGCTTTGTTAGTTTGGTTCCTACTAATGGTTTATTTTCTTGCTTACCTCTGATTTGTTGCCTATCACTATTTTACATTACAACCCTGAACTGCATGCATCTATCCCTCTTTTTGAAAATTATGATTATGCTCATTTTATTGTTTGTTTTTGTTGTTTTGTAGCACCATAGTTCCTACAGGCACCACATTTCAACATCCAGGGCAGAGATAAGAAAGATGAGCATTCTAGTTTTATATCTGCCATCCCTTCTAGCCAATTACTACCCTAGGATCCCTGAGAACTGGGAAAGAGAATCATTTAGAAAAAAGTATAGGAGATATGTTCCTTTCAACAAAGGAGCAGATGTGAATTTTGTCATTCCCTAGGAGAAAGGAGGGAGTGAAAGATCATGGGAAGCAGAAACTACATGGGATGGGAAGAGTTCAGAAACATTGGTCAGTTTATTTTAGGCCAGCTAAAGACTGATTTGTAAGGCAAGGGTGCTGATTTCCTGTAATAAATGTTGGAACCTTGTCTTAGCTCTCTGATACACTTGAGAGATGTGGCAGGATAAAATTTGCTGCCACACTGAAATCTGATGAATTTTTCCTGTCTCTACATCTTCCTCTTCTTTCTTGTCCTCTGTTTCACTATGGCCTTTTGAATGTTTTGGAGATTTTCTGATGTCTATACATATATATATATTGTTTAGGTATTGTTTTGACTTTTATGATGGGATTTTATATATAGAGATAGATAGATAGATAGATAGATAGATAGATAGATAGATAGATAGATAGATAGATAGATTGTTTAGGTATTGTTTTGACTTTTATGATGGAATTTATTTCCAGAGAAAGATAAGCTCACTTTATTTTATTCTGAGTGTTTCCTCTCATAAGATTTCTTCTTTTCAGTCCTGAAAAAGCTCCTGGATGGAGACCCATACCCCTACAGTGGGAAGACCACATTCCTTTTCATACATAGGCATTGAGCCTTGAGATTATTACAGCACATTTGAGAGTCAGTTCTCTTTTCGAAGCCTTCTGTTTCTTTATCTCTGAGGAGTAGCTATAATTATCCCTTCCATTATTTCTGTTTAGCTAAACCTCTTTCTCCTTTATTCAGTGAGAATTAAGGAACTATGCTTAAATATATTTATTCTTTACTATATATAATTGCCAAAACTAATAACTGTTTTACCTTTTTGTTCAGGGTAAGGCACAAGTTAGTTATTTGCTTTTCATTGAGGAAAAAAAAATGTATCTTTTTTTTTTTTTTTTTTAGTGAGGCAATTGGGGTTAAGTGACTTGCCCAGGGTCACACAGTTAGTAAGTGTTAAGTGTCTGAGGCGGGATTTGAACTCAGGTACTCCTGACTCCAGGGCTGGTGCTCTATCCACTGTGCCATCTAGCTGCCCCCCAAAATGTATCATTTTTTGAGATTATTACCAGGATGGCTATTTGAATTGAGTTGTGTTGTAAATGTTACTGTCAGAACTTTGAGCAATGTATTTAGAGAGACAAGTCAATTGGAATATGCAAACATGTATGTATATGTGTTCGTATCTGTGTACAAGTGATGTTACATGTTGTATTTGTTCTTTAAATTATGTTTTACAATTTATGTTTTATAAAAGAAACTAGTTTTAAACATTGACATGGTTCTTGATTAAGATTTTTTTTATTAAAAGCTCCTGCAGTCTGGAGTCTCTGCTAGTTTTTTCATCCCTAGGGAAATTCTAGGGTTCAGAAAATGATGTTCAGATAGAGGAAGTACGACAGAACTATTTTTGATAATCCTAGCATGAGAAATTGATTACTTCTATTATAAGGTTTCAATCATTTTTTTGGTGGGGTGGGTCATTAGAGCTATGATAGGATATAATGATGCTTTCTGTACTTTGCTTATGTTCTCTCTTTTAATTTCCTCTCTTTCCTACTATGACTTTGTTAATGGGGCTATAGTACCATGAGCAGCAATCAGAAATGGATTTTGAAGCAGCCATGGAAGCCAGCCACTGTGAGTAGAAGGGAAATCCAGAGTCCTTGAGAACTGTCAATTATTATGAATTCCATTTGGATGGTAAATATGGGTAAACTGCTTTCTCTTTTTAGTCCATGAGTCTGAGACAGAGTCCCTTCCAAACATTACTTTTCTATGAGCTGCAGGTGTGGAATAAGGATTTCCCCATTCACAGATGACAATCTGGGAGGGAGCTGAATGGAGGACTATGAGAATTAAATTGCTAATAGCATCTGTTTTTATGGAAGAGCATTTGTTCTAATTTCTTTTCACTTTATTTTATGCACAGTAAATCATGTGACACATGCATTGTTTTAAATTATTAATTAGGTGTGCAGCAACTTGAGAAAGGAAAGAACAGTGAGATGGGAGTTCAGAGTCAGCTAGAGAAAACAAATTTCATATTTTAATATTTTGAGCAATATTCTATTTCATCCCCTGGATTAATTTGTACCCCTGGAATGAGGCTATTAAAGTTGATTTGCATAGAAACTGCATTGTTCCAGACTGGGGGTTACCTAGTTATTTTCAGGATGATCACCCTCTACTGTCTAGAAGTAGTATTATAATCTATAAAAATGCAATTCTCTCTTGTAAACCAAAGAATTTAACAGATGACACAGATGGTGAGGGAACTGGAGACCATGTTGTGAACCAAGGATGTTATTCCAGTGGAAGAAAAGACTTAAGGACTAACATGACTGCTGTCTGCAAGCTTTTGAAGGGTTGTTAAGAGGGATTACACTTATTCAATAGCCACAGAGGGCAGAACTAATTGGTGAAAACTGCTGAGATGGAGATTTTAGCTCAAGTCAAGGGGGAAAACTCCCCAAACTTCCCTATTATTAGAACTAGGACAAAGGGGAATGAGCTTCTATTGGAGTTCTTTAGGCAGATACTGTGTGACCATCTTTTGTTAGATGGAATTGAGCATATAAAATGAGCTCATGTTTATAAAGTTATTTGCAAATCTGAATGTACTATAAAAATGACTATCACTCAGGGCAGCCAGGTGGTGCAGTGGATAAAGCACAGGCCCTGGATTCAGGAGGACCTGAGTTCAAATTAGGCCTCAGACACTTGACACTTACTAGTTGTATGACCCTGAGCAAGTCAGTTAATGCTCATTGTCCTGTTTCCCCCCCAAAAAAAGATATGAGTTAAAAATCTGTATCATATTTCATTTGGGGGACAGCTAGGTGGTACAGTGGATAAAGCACTAGCCCTGGATTCAGGAGGACCTGAGTTCAAATCCAGCCTCAGACACTTGACACTTATTAGCTATGTGACCCTGGGCAAGCCACTTAACCCTCATTGTCTCATCAAAAAAAAAGACTATTAGTTATTGTAATATATATTATATATATATGTATAATGTATATATGTTCTATATACATAATATGTATAATGTATATAGTCTATACTTGCTGTTGTTGGAGTTGTTACTATTCTTATGTTCAGGTCTGGGTTGCTGATATTTATTAGAGCATATGACAATGAAATTTTCAACACTTCTTAATAGATTCTAGAGTCTGTAGGGTATGAAATTGATAATCTTCTACATTAGAACTACATAATATAGGCAGGGGAGAGTAGGGGTCAGGTCACCTGATTTCCCATCTGTACTCTGCTACTAACCATCTGTGTAACTTTGAAGGTTACTTGATATTTCTGAACCTTAGTTTCTCTACATATACAATGGCAGGCTTGAGTTAAGAGAGCTCTGAATTCCATTTTAGTTCTGATAGTCTATGAATAAATAAGTCAAATAATTGAATTGAGAAGCAACATGTTGTGACTAAAGAGATGGTCTTGTTGTTAAGACCTGGTAGGACCTCAAGTCCTGTCTCTGACAAAAGCTGTATTTATGACCCCAGGAAAGTTATTTAAGCACTCAGTGTTTTAGGTAACTCTGAAATTCTAAGTGGTAGAGATGGTGCTCTCCTGCAATATTGAAGGGGTTTTCTTATCTAGACGTTCACTTTATAATATGGAAATTATAGTTCTAGTTCTCATTTCCCTAATCACTGCTCAATCAACAATATTGAATTATTGATGTATTCTTGCATTTTCTGTCACAGTAAGCATATTATTTGCCAGAAAACCTTAAAAGATTCAAATATCGGGGCAGCTAGGTGGCACAGTGAATAAAGCACTGGCCCTGTATTCAGGAGAACTGGAGTTCAAATCCAGCCTCAGACACTTGACACTTACTAGCTGTGTGACCCTGGGCAAGTCACTTAACCCTTATTGCCCCACCAAAAAAAAAAAGATTCAAATATCTCAGATGAGAAGAGTAAAATAAAAGAAAGTTTTCCCTTCCTAAGGGCATAGTTTTCATCTCCCAAAAGTTGCTTCTTTATATAACCCACTAAATGAAGCATTGATGAAGGAGAAATTGGGTAGAATCTTGTGGAAATATACATAGGGACAAAATAGGAGTGTGAAGAAAGTTAGCAAACAGGGAACCTTTTTTTTTTTCATTTTATTTTTATTGTGATCTTAAATACCAAAAAGAACATTTCCATACATTCAGTAGAACACAAAAAGAGGATTCTACATGAAACTAAGAATCTGCATTTCACACTGCATATATGTATGTTTGTATGGATATGTGTATGTATATATATATATATATGTATGTATATATATATATATATATATAATTCTGTTACTTTCAAAATTATCCTGCTTCTCTGTATTTCCTTCTGAAATTTCTTTTATTCTCTTCTGTATATTTTAAAAAATGTATTACTTATTTTTAACATTCATTAAATTTTTTGAGTTCCAAATTATTTACCTCCCTTCAGCCCCTTCCCCACCCATTAAGAAGACAAGCAAGATTATATCAATTATACACATGAAATCATGTGAAACATTTCCACATTAGTCATGTTGAAAAAAAGCAAGAAAAAAAGTGAAAAAAATACTTTGATTTTCACTCAGTTTATGAGATCTCTTTTTTAGAGGTAGCATTTCTCATCGTGAGTCCCTTGGAATTATACAATCCAAGAATCATTGTACTGATCAGAGTAGTTAAGTCTTTCACAGTTGATCATCATTACAATATTGCTATTTCTGCACACAGTGATCTGTTGGTTTTGTTCACTTTACTAAATATCAACTCATATAAGTGTTTCTAGGTTTTTCAGAAACTATCACCCTCATCATTTCTTATAGCACAATAGTATTTCATTACATTTATATAACACAACTCATTCAGCCATTCCCCAATTGATGGGCATCCCCTCAATTTCTAATTCTTTGCCACCAAAAAAGAGCCGTTATAAATATTTTTATACTGTAAAAATTATAATATTAACTGGGTCTTAATCTGTGAACTCTTATAACTCAAATTAACTGGCTATCTGACTGCTATTAATTTAATTTGGGGAGAGACAATTGGGAGGCTCTCCCTCCCCCACTGCCTCTCCCAACCTGATTGGAAAAAGATTAGGAAGCCTCTTTTAATTAAAGCAAATACAGGGTTTATTGATAAGGAACAAACTTAGAAATAAAAGCAAGAAATATACGACCTGATTGTGTTTTAACTTTCTCTCTTTGCCACTTGCACGTCTCTTGCCTGAGAGTATGCTGGGTGCTGCCCCACTGCCCCTCTCTCCCTGCTTGGGGCTTGCACTTTCATCTCCTCCTCACCATCAGTCATGCCCTGCTCTTCTTTACTACTCTCTCTCACTACCCCTGCTAGCTCCTTCACTTTCACAGTCAGATGCCTCCTCTGTTTCACTACATCTCATCCTCTTCCCTACTAATTGAAAGCCCCCCTTTCTCAGTCTCCTTTTCTCAGTCTCCCTCTTCACTCTCTGTGCCCCAGGCTATATTACCCTTCTTTGTCCTCCTATAACTCAGGCTGACCTCACCCACACATGCTAAGCTAATTCACTGGTGCCCCCAGGGCAGGCAGAGCCCCATGTCTGGAGCTGGGGTCTCATCAGAGGAACCTGGGGTATTCCTGAGGTTTTTCATGTGTGTGGCTTGAGGCTTACATGCCTGGGGCAGTTTCAAGGAGAGCAGTTGTGCTGGGGGAGGGGTGGCCTCTTTAGGGTGCCCAAGGCTAATTTCAGCTGCTCACAATACATATACATCCTTTTCCTTTTTCTTGGATCTTTTTGGGATATATACCTGGTAGTGGCATTGCTGAATCAAAGGGTATAAACAGTTTTATTGCCCTTTGGGTATAGTTCCAAATTGTTTTCCAGAATTGTTGGAGTGGTTTACAGCTCCACCATTAGTGCATTAGAATCCCTATTTTTTCCCCACCATTTGTCATTTCCCTTTTCTGTAATGATAGCCAATGTTAGAGGTATGAGGTGATACCTCAGAGTAAACAGGGTGACTTTATAGACTTTGATAAACCCTATGATGCCATTCCCCGAGTTTTTATTTTCTAGAGGGACTGCATTATTCACAGGTATAAAACAAGTTCTCTCATCAAACAATATGGTAATTTTAATCCAATCATAGAGTCTCCTGGGAATTACCAAATGTGGCAACCCTTAATATACCCCTACACATTAAAAAAAATACCATGGTGCCTCTATACATTGCAAGGTTTCTTAGCATACAGATATAGTCAGCACCCCAAGGGAATAATGGAGTTAAGGAAGCTAGACATTTCCTCAACACTCCAAGTCACTGTAAAAACCTGACTAAATGGTGTAGGAAGGTTATCATATGGGCTTTCTTCCTCAAACTCTCACTTATTACCACAGTCACCATCATATATGCTGGTGGCAGTAACCTGAAAGACACACACTTACAGAAAATCCATGACAGCTCATCAGTTGCCATGGTGATGAGTTGGTCAATAAATCCTTTTCTGTTGTGAATGACATCACAACAGAAGAAACCTACTCACTTGGGGATGGAGGCATATTTTGGTCCATGTATTTGAGGTTCTTTTCCCTAGCGACTTCCCAAGTTACTCCTCTTCCTTCACCTTATATTTATGAGGTCAGTTTTTAAGCTGAGTTTTAAAAAGACAAAACCCCCAAGATATTTGGAGAAAAAGGCTTCTATTTCAGGATCAATTATCTCAAGCCATATTGGTTCAGCTATAGGCCACATGCTTCCTTCAAATCTAGCTTGTAAGAAAACCTGAGTGCAGCTTATAATTGATGTTACTTTTCAGTATAGAGCTACTTATTTTTTTTTCTTTTAGGGTATGACCTACATTCAGGGCAGCCTATATTTGGAATAATAGAGTATTTGTTTCAAGTTCCAAAGGAAGAGCAAAAATATTTATCTTTATAGGTAAAGTCAGTTTCTGTAATGTACTTGGGAAAGGAGCATTGCAATAATTCTTTTTTATTTTTTTAATTTTTGGCTGGACCTGTGATTTTATCAGATGAGAGGGCAATGATGAAGCACTCTACTCACCCAAAATTATCATCTGCTTTGCAATTTATAGTATTAACTGATAACTTAAGTGACATATTCAGGGTCACACAGCCATTATGTCAGAGACAAGACTTGAATTCTTCTTCCTGGCTCTGAGACCAGCTCTCAATCCAGTACACCACACTGCCTGGTACAAAGTCTTCCTCATTCATTTTTTTTTTCCCTTCAGAAGACATAGATTTGACTCTATAGCTTTAAATAACACATTCATATGTTCCTGCATCTTTTGATCCCTAAAGAAAGTATAAAGTCTCCAAGGGCAGCTTTTTAAAAAATCACTATCTCATACTCTCTCCATTAACAGTAATTTTTATAACTTCTAAATCAATTCTTTATGTAGCAGAATTCAGCCTTGTAGATCAGCACATTTTTCATGAATTTTTGTTTAGGAAGAAAAACAGTATGTTTTAAATTTTCTTTACTGTCAGTAACTTAGGAATTATAGAGAATCCCTTGTTGTTGTTGCTCAGTTTTTTTTCAGTTGTTACTGAGTCTTTGGGACCCCTTTTTGGGGTTTTCTTGGCATAGATACTAGAATGGTTTGCCATTTCCTTCTCTAGCTCATTTATAGATGAGGAAACTGAAGCAAATAGGGTTACATGTCTTATGCAGGGTTACGTAGATAGTTAAGTGTCTAAGGCTGGATTTGAACTCAGGTCTTCCAGACTCTAGCCCTGGACACTATGCCACCTAGCTACCCATGGAGGATCCCTTAGATGAGTAGAAAGTATCATTAAAATATTTGGCAACAGAATACCTTTCTTTAGTTTCATACTTATAGTGAATAATGTTTCTCTTAACATTGAAGAATAAACCCCCAACTCAAAAAAACTCTTTAATTAATTACATAAAAATGAAAGTATTATCAGAGGCTGCTTGAAGACAAGAGAGAATAGAGAAGAAAGCTCTCTTATTTTTTTTGAAGTAATGTTCACTGTCTCTGGCTTTACATAAACACCTCCATATGTTACCATCTCAACCCTAAAGAAAGTATAAGAAGCATCCCTAAGAGGACTGGTGAGTCAACTGAAAATGCTTAGAGCAACTGCTTCTTCTGCTCCCTAAGGAGAAAGTAACTATGAGTCAGAGATTGTACCAATCTGGGAGCAGCTGCGACAGCATGTAGTTTCACAGTTTACGTTCGATTTATCTACACCCTGCTCAGTGGAGCATAGCAGGGTGTTTTTTTTTTTTTAAACTTCACATTAGGTGAACAAAATCCCTTATTAAGGTACAACTAAAGAAAAGTTTCTTAGTGCCACTTCTAATTCTTTACTGCAAATCTACCATCAGGCAGTGCTTGAAAATCTGATACTGTTTTTTTACACTATCTTTAACAAAAATAAAACCTGTATTCATCCCATGGATTCTGCAAACAAAAACATGAGAAACTACAGAACGCAAGGAAGTGCCAGACATTGAAAGGCTGAGATTAGTAAAAGTTTTAAAGAACAGAATGATCACTCTCTAAATCCCTCTTCTCTTTTGCAACTCTAAATGTACCATGAAAAATGAAGCCAAAATCAAAAAGGCAAAAATCATATAGAAATGGCCTACTGGCCATTTTGAAATCAACTGGAAATATTTCAACAGCATTTTCGTTGCTTTCTTCTTCCTTTCATATTATCTGTACTTGTCTGGAGGATGTAGAGTCAGGGGTAGGTACAATGAAGAGCCTTTTAGCATATTTTTAACTAAAAATGTTGCTCAGAGTAGTTGGAAAAATATGAAATAAAGGTTAAGCAAAAGGATGGAGATAATTTGGGGTTGGGATCACTTTTGAGGGCATTATCTGACAGGGTCAAAGCAAATTGGAGCACCTAACTGACAAGGAAGTCATGGACTATCTAGTTGGTGGCAGTTGTTGGAACCAAGTGCTTTGAAGATAGATTTTGTTGTGAGTAAAGATCCTAGACCCAGTTACTACTTTGTTTATCCACAAGTAGAGTTGCCTGCCCATGTGATGGTAGATAATAAAACAAAACAAAAAAGCCTAGAATAGTATGGGTTCTATATTTTGCTGTTTTCTGTTTCTGTATATCTGATTATCTCAGTTTCCTGATATCACTCACAGAAAAGTGTCATATGAACTGATTTAATCTGTGTGACAGCAGCCACAAATCTTGCCTCTTTGACTCATTTTATCCAAACTCAGGAATTTAATATAATTTATAAATAGCTCATAGGTAGGTCTCCACAAATGTGTGTAAAAATGGTACAGTACTCATAAAGTACTTAGGGTAACAATGAATATGGTACATGATGACCTTTATTTGGTCAAAGTAATTTTTTTCCTTTTAAAAAATTAATAATATTTTATGTTCCCCCAAATACATGTAAAGGTAGTTTTCAACATTAATTTTTATAAGATTTTCAGTTCAAAAATTGTATCCCTCCCTCTTTCACTTCCCACCTGCCTCGACAAAGCAGTATAAACATATTAAACATTTCCACATTAGTCATGCTGTGAAAGAAGAATTAGAACAAAAGGGAAAAACACAAGAACAAAAAAACAAATAAAAAGTGAAAAAATATGCTTCAATCTACCTTCTACCTTCATAGTTCTTTTTCTGGATGTGCAGAGCATTTTCCATCATGAGTCTTTTGGAATTGTCTTGGATCATTGTATTGCTGAGAAGAGCTAAGTCTGTCACAGTTGATCCTTGCACAATGTTCTGCTCACAAAGTAATTTTCTAAGACCACAGGTCTGAACATATTAGTCCCTCTACTCGATAAACTCTAGTAGCTTCCTATACTTTCTAGGATCAAATATAAAATGCTCTGTTGTCTCTTTGCAGTTCTTAAAATAAGACATTTCATCTTCTGACAGTGGGCATTTTCACTGGCTTTCCCTCATGCATGACATACTCTCTCTGCTCATCTCTACCTTCTGGCTTCCCTGGCTTCTGTTACTTCATAGCTGAGATCTTGCCTCCTAAAGAAAACTTTTCTGACTCTTCTTAATCCTAGTGCCTTGCCTTTGTTGATGATTTCCAATTTATCTTGTATAAACCTTGTTTTCACACGATTATTTTACACGTTGCCTACTCCATTAGACTATGAGTTCCTTGAGAGTTGGAACTCTTTTGTCTTTGTATGCCAAATGTTTAGCAAAGTAGGGGCTTAATAAATGTTTATTGGTTGACATAGAAAAAGGCCTGATTTCTGGGGTCCCTTCCTTTTCAGTGAGTCTAATCTTCCAGGAACCTATGTGGTCCTCAGACTCAAGGCACTAAGATATAATTTGGATTTCCCTCACATAGTAAATAAAATTGAGATTATTAGCAAAGAAACCATCCCTCCCTCTAGTATTCTGATGAATCCCATCTTTACCTCCAGGACATGCATAGATATTCAACCTTATGTTATAACCTGTAATTGCACTAAGCTTGGGGTTACTACTTTACATAGTATTTTCAGGTTTTCAATTAGCATTAAATATACTGTTTCATTTGACACTCATAACAACCCTTTTGAAGCAGGTGCTATAATTATCCTTATTTTACAAATTAGCAAATTGGGATTAAGGAAGGATAAGTGACCTGCCCATAGTCACACCATTAATTTCTGAGGCATAATTTAATTCCTATCTTCTTGACTACCTGGCTCCCAGTGCAATTTTCCAGCCACTGTGACACCTAGCTGCACCTACTAGAGAGGCAATGTCCTTTGCATCAGACCTGCATTGTCCAAATAACTCATAGTAGTAGCAGAGGAAGAAGTCCATGATTTTACTACTTTATATCATGGTTTAGTCTCTTATTGCTTCCCCAACTTGGGAAAGGGAGAAAGATCTATCCATTTTACTCTAAGGTTGGAAATGTCTAGGGGCTTCTTCTTATGTCACTAGAAGAATGGGTTCTAGAACTCTGGAACTTATGGATGCTAGAGAAGTATCTTTAAGGGTGATACTGATCAGGAATTCCCCCATTTCTCTATGGAAGTCATTTCTCTATGGAATGTCTCTGAACACTCTATGAATTTGGTATTTTTCAGGAAATCCCATACTCTATATCTAAGAGACTGGATCTCTAAAATTCTACCACTTAGCCATTAGCTATTATCATTGAGACTGAGAAAATTATTCAACAATCTCTCCATGAATAAAAATGACCTTGGGGTCCATGAATTAGAGGTGCAAGATGTCCATGCGACTGAAGCATTCTTTTGATCCAATGTAGCCATTAGTATCTTTTAGTGTAGGTGGAGTTATTGCACTTAAATAGGCTGTTTCTACCCTTCTTTGTCTTCCCAGTCCCAAATCTCCACAACCATCCCAGGGACCCAGGTCCAGTCTTAGCACTGCTACTTTCAGAATCTGAAAAGGGGCAACAGAAGTAGGTTTTTCAATATACCACCTTTTATGGTCCCAGTTTAAAAGACCTAATTCTGATAATGCAATAGCACCACCCACTTCATACCAGTGAATGAGACTTAAGAAGATGTTCTCATCCTCAATGATGTCTTACTGGAGATGCCTAAGTGAATATCTCCAAATCTCTTGAACTAAAATTTCAAATTGACATGTTTATACTCACCATTAGAAAATACAAAGTTCCAAACAAAGGCTCCCTGCCCTGTAAACTCATGCCTTTGAACTCCTGATAAACCATCTACACTGAGATTTTCCAGTATTTGAATACTAAATCTGGACTGTGCCTTCAGGGTGATTAGTAAGACTAGAGGATCTTGAAGGGTGGGTGACTCACTCTCTTACCCCCTCTTTGAGTGAATTTTGGTGCTTGGTCCAGAGGAAAAGTCCTCAGTTACTGGTTTAAGGTAGGTTTGTCTTTTCCATCTTTCCTGGAGAATAAGATGTGATCTGGAGCCTCCCTAGTCCACATGTCCTTTCAGGTCCTAGTTGTCATCTGGGGATAGTCTTCTATTTGGGGAGTCTCTAAAAGGTGCTATGATAAAACTTGGGGAGAACTAATTAACTCCAACACTCTACTACACTGTATGAACTAATTTATTCCTTGCCAAAGCATTGGTTTGTAGTTCAATAGATTTATGCATAACATTCTTTTTTCTTTTTCTTTTGATTATGAAAGAAAATAACATCAAATATAACTTCTAGGTTATTATAGGCTATACGTGTAGGAAATGATTGGGATGAGGAGTCAAAATAATTGCCTTAATGAGAGAAAATTAATGTTCATTAAAACAAACACTCTGTGTACAAAATTCAGTATATCATATTGTAGTAGCAGTGGAAAAAACTCTTGTCCATACTATTAACTGTCAGGAATTAGATATTCATAACATGCTCAATAAATCTCAGATAATTTAGCAATTCTGTTGATGGAAATATTGTAATTGTTACTGGTTTATAGTCAATTGATGTTTGCTTGGCTTTTGTTTTGGATAATTAGATTCTTTTATAGATTTACATGAGCTTATATGAGAACAAAAAAGATATTTTGTGAAGGACTCCAAGTGTATACGCAGACATGTAGTTCTTAAAAATGCAGTCAGTTCTGCAATTAAATAATTTTGGGAAAGTCTAATGCAAGTAGCAGTGCTTTCAGGCAAAAAAAAAATTCTGAGGTTCTAATGTAGGCTTGAGTCACTAACCTTTTCAGGAAAAGCTGTTCTTTTTCACTTATGTGAAACCTTTGGACTGGAGTTTTGGAGGAGACTGAGAATAAAGTTCATAGACAGAGGTGAGGGAGTGGACTTCTATTTGTATTTTCATCCTTGATAGGAGTCTCAACAATTGGAACACAATGGGGAATAGTGCTGAACTCTATCAGGAAAGACTTCATGATAGGCTGGCAAATTCAAAAATACTGTTTGGAGACCTCTGATATGAGAACAGATGGAAGATAATCTGTCTACATGGAAACCACTGGGACTATTTTAAAATCAGTTACTTATTTGAACTGTCTGCTTAGTAATCAGACAATTAATTAAAATGGTCACTCAAGTTAGTGTATGCAGCCAAAGCCAGTGACACTGAACCTAATTACATATATCATATTATACTCTCCACCTCTATTTTTGACAGAATGAAAGATAGACATTTGAAGTCAATGTAAATAAAAGTATTAATTTCTACACTTGGTTCCACTTGGGGAGTTTCCCTCCATTTCCAGTCAATTAAAACTTTATCATCTCGGGATTGGCTAGGTGGCGCAGTGGATAGAGCACCGGCCCTGGAGTCAGGAGTACCTGAGTTCAAATCTGGCCTCAGATATTTAACACTTACTAGCTGTGTGACCCTGGGCAAGTCACTTAACCCCAATTGCCTCACTAAAAAAACCAAAACAAAACAAAACTTTATCATCTCAAACTTTGATATTTTTGTTGTATGCTCTACAAACAACGTAAAGATATGATGTTTTTTTTAATTATTGTGATAGCACAGTGCATTGGAAAGAATAATACTGACCTTGGAATCAGAAGCCATGTATCTGAATCCCAGCTCTGCCTTTGCCCCTGCCTCTTCCTCTTTGTATGACCTGGGTCTTACCTTTTTCCACTGTGACAAAAGAGGATGGGTTTTCTGACCTCTGGCATCCATTCCAGTGTTAAATCTAAGATACTAAATCCAAATTCCTTAGCATGACTTTTAAGAGCTTTCATGATTTTGTTCCAATCTATGAATCCAGCTATTTCCCTCTATTTTTATACCCTAGATACCAGCAAAATAAAATAACTATTTTCTACATATAGACTCTAATTTCTTGCCTATATTTAATTGCTCATCATATTTCCTCTTTTTTAGCATGTTTTGGCAAACCTCTATTCATTCTTTCAGGCCCCGTCCAAATGTCATATACCTCATGAAATTTCTGAATCCCCTCAACCACATATATGACATCTCTTTATCTAAACTCCCATAATACTTTGAATACATCCTTTATCACTCAGGTTCTCTCCAGATTCATATTGAAACTAGTTTTTCTGCCTCTAGGCACTTCCATCCTAATCTCTCATATATTACAGAGCCACAACTAACATGGAGAATCATGCTGATCAGGGTTTTGGCCCAATAGTATCATATTTGAGTCCATGACTACCTTTTCTATAGCAATCATCCCCTTGGCACTGTGCATTGCAGCTGTCACCCCCAGTGTCCTGTCTTCATAGAATACCTCCATGAATATCCATGAAGGTGAGGCTGGTGTGACTGTACTAGGCTACCATGTCTTCTCTTGTCAAACTTTTTTCCCCATGGGAAAAAAAGTTAGTGACACTTATATAATCCTATCAAATTTACCTTCCTGAATTTAAGACCAAAGAAGATATAGAGAGCATTACAAAATATAAACCAGATAATTTTGATTCTATGAAATTAAAAAGATTTGTATAAACAAAACCAATACAAACAAAATTATAAGGAAAGCAGAAAACTAGAAAAGAATTTTTGCAATAGTATTTTTGATGAAGGCCTCATTTCTCAACTATATAGAGAACTGAATCAAAGTTATGAAAATACAAGTCATTTTCCAATTGATAAATGGTCAAAGAACATGAATAGGAAGTTTTCAGACAAAGAAATCAAACCTACCTATAGTCATATGTAACGATTGGAATAACGCCACCTGCTGGATACTAACTGTAGAAGAGTTCTGCCCATGAAGCAAAGGTCTTTGAGGGCAAGACCAGGAGTCTTGTCTTTGGTATCAGGAAGTGACGCGGACTAGTGGGAGGAGGAAGGAAGAGACTGGCGCTCAGTCTCGCGCTCTTTCCTCTGGACTCTGGCGGAGAAGGGAGCTAGAAATGTGCTCTCCCTTTAATAGATAGGAATCTAGGCCTTTTTCTCTCTCTTTACCAAATTCTTATTCTCCTTAATAAATGCTTAAAAGTCTAACTCTTGCTAAAGCTTATAATTTATTGGCGACCACTCATTAGATATTTTAGACAGATTAGCTAGAATTTTAGCCCTTAACAGATGGCTGACCACGAAGAGGAAAGCTAACCCTCAGTCTTCTGATCTTCTGGTTGGGTAAGAAATTTCCCCTCCCTCTCCCTTTAACTGCTAAGTACTGGCATACTGGCTGTGTTTTCCTTTAAATTTTTTCGAATGGACCTTTTAAACTCCCTAATTACCCTATTTTTGATTTTAGTCTGTTTAACCAGACAAATGGGAGATAAGATCATGTTAATGCTTTGTTTTTGTGGATTTTCTATTTTTCTTTTTCTTTTTGTTAAAAGAGCCAGCAACTTACTCACACAAGGAAATATCTCCCCCTCTCCCAACCATGCTTTTTCAGAGAAACCTGAAGAGATTCCTGCAGCTTTTCCCAGTTCTAACACTAATTGTTGCTTTAATTTTGCATGCCTGGAGGCAATGACCCACCCTCTAGAAGCTTTTAATCCCCTAGCACGGGGAGGCCAAGTGGGGGAAGAGGAATCCAGGCCTGAGTTCAAAATTAAGTCTGATTCTAATTGCTCTGGTCCCTCCCCTCCTCTCCAAACCCCACCCTCTACTCCTCCCATGGCCAAGCCCATTGCTTCCCTGGCCGGGGAAGTCCAAAGATCTAATGCGCATGCTCAACTTTCTCTAACTGCATTTGCAGCTTCAGGCTCACCCCTTCCCCAGCCTGGCTGTGCTTCTGAGACAACCTTAGAAAGCCCTTTAAGTTCCAGATATACTCGTTTTGTTCATAATTTTGCTAACCTGCTTTTGTCTTTAATTAGTAATCTTATAAAGCATTTGTATGGTGAAAAGACTGACAGACAATATAGAGGGGTTAAAGAAGAAAAACTTAAGCTGAATAAGAATGACAATCATCAACATAGTTCAAGACTCTGCTTCTTTTGCCATGGAAGGATATATATTTTACAGAAATGTAGAAGTAAGCAGCAAGGTATTGATATGAGTATTGGGGATTTTAGATATCGGAATCAAAAGTGTTCTGAATTCACTCAGAGTAATAGTATCAGTTCAGAGGTTACATAGGATTTCTATACTATTACATATACATTTTGAAATTAATGGTATGGGTTTATTTTCATAGAGATTTTCATGCTTTTGAGATTGTGTCTTATACTTAGTTTTTAAAACAAGGAGAATATTTGTAAAAGCTTTTTATAGTCATGTGATCAAGTTTATATTTTATAATACTCTTATTAAGTTCATATTCATTTAGATTTCCTTAGTTTGAATTTCACTGTATTTTATTGTTCCATGTGTATTTTCTTCTATTCATTTGTCTATCTAATTTTGAAACATTGCAAGATGGTTTTGATTTTATTATACAATGTTAATTCTAGGAGTATTGTGCTCCCATATTCTGAGTTGTTTGTTTTTGTTATTTTTTCTCAACTGATTATTTGATCAAACTCTTTAAAGCATTTCCCTGGCAAATTGTTTGCCATGGCAAGTGTAAATTGATTCTAGAAGTATTATTTTTGATAAGCATATTCCAAAAAAAAAAAAAAGAGGGGAACATTTGTAAAAGTTTTCTTTGAGATTGTGTTGTGCTTTAACTTGTATTTAAATATGTTCAGATTTTTCAAAAAAGTAATTGTATACTAAGTTTAAAAAAAGGGTATTATTTGAAATTGTTGCATAATTATATATTGTGTTCTGAGTCAAGATGTATTCACATTTTTTGCAATCATTTATTATCCTCAATTTTTAAATCCATATGAGACTTGGATTATGGGAACTTATCATTTAAGACACTAATTACCTTTATTCTGAGTTATCAGATGCCAGTTGGCCAAGGTGCCATCCAATCACAAGAGGAATACATGCAAGAGCAGACACTGAACTGTCACATGAGGGGAGACATGCATGAAGTCAAGGTATGGCCGAGAGAACGGCTTTTGACAAATGTTGAGGTTGGATTCTCTTGGTTTAATATTTTATTTTATTTTTCCCCACAATATTGTACAGATGGCTGGAAGTATTCATCCCACCCATCTCACTCCTACACCTGGCTTCTATGCTCCCTCCTATATGCCTGATGCCATGGACATCTTAATCCCATGGATCTGATTAAGTCTGACTCAGTTTCCTCCAATATGTTCGGTGGCATGGACATATATTCCATCCACCTATTTTAAGCCTGGCATACTGTATGGGCAGTACATATTGCTCAAGTGTGGGAATGCTCATATCCCATCATTTCTCTGTTCTTTTATGGTAACCCCCATAATTATCTCAGGTGTCATGATAAATACAGTGTTGAATTTGGCCTTGACACCTGTTACCAATTATATTAGATTTTTAATTTCTCATAATGGCATGAGGATAATTAGGCAGATGATACAAAAAGTGATGAAACAAAGATAAAAAATTATTTTTAATAATTAATATCGCAGCAATTGTCTTCTCAATTACCCTCCATAAGGGGGGGACTATAGTAATATTATAATTTTAAAGAATGGTTCAATTTTTGTTTTATTATATGTTTCATGTGTAACAACTAAGATTCTGAATTCCCTTAGACATGTTTTTGAGAACTTTCATTGTTTGATTTGATTATTGACAAAGCTATTTTAAAGTTGTGTTAAGCTCAATTTTGTAGGAAATTTTCCTGGCTGATTACCAGCATCCACACATCAACCCCTGAAAAGACTTCCATTCCACGACTACACCTAGAGGACATCTGAGAAAAGACTTTCAGAGACTTTAAATGAACAGTTTTGATTTGTTCTTTTTGTTGTTTTTTTTCTCTTTCTGTTATAATATACACCATCTGTAACATGTATTCTCTGCAGAGGCCCTCCCTTTGCAAGACTAATGTCAAAGCGTTGGTTCATGAGGACAAAAAAAATCGCCCCTCTGGACAAAACTTTCCTCTCTTCCTTTTCTATATTGTTGTTCACATATTATTAGTTATCAATAGTTATTATATTCTTTTTACTGTTCCGTCAAGGAAACATTTTGTTTCTTGAGGAACAACAGGGGGGACTGTAACGATTGGAATAACGCCACCTGCTGGATACTAACTGTAGAAGAGTTCTGCCCATGAAGCAAAGGTCTTTGAGGGCAAGACCAGGAGTCTTGTCTTTGGTATCAGGAAGTGACGCGGACTAGTGGGAGGAGGAAGGAAGAGACTGGCGCTCAGTCTCGCGCTCTTTCCTCTGGACTCTGGCGGAGAAGGGAGCTAGAAATGTGCTCTCCCTTTAATAGATAGGAATCTAGGCCTTTTTCTCTCTCTTTACCAAATTCTTATTCTCCTTAATAAATGCTTAAAAGTCTAACTCTTGCTAAAGCTTATAATTTATTGGCGACCACTCATTAGATATTTTAGACAGATTAGCTAGAATTTTAGCCCTTAACACATATAAAAATGCTCTAAATCACTATTGATCAGAGAAATGCAAATTAAAACAATTCTGAGGTACCACCTCACACCCATGAGAGTGGCTAACATGACAAAAAAAGAGAAAATATTGGATGTTGGAGAGGATGTGGAAAAACTGGGATGCGAATCCACTATTGACAGACTTGTAAACTGATCCAACCATTCTAGAGAGCAATTTGGAACTATGCCCAAAGGGCTATAAAACTGTGCATGCTCTTTGATCCAGCAATACCACTACTTGTTTTATATCCCAAAGACATTCAAAAAAAGGAGAAAAGGGCCTATTTGTACAAAAATATTTATAGCAGCTCTTTTTGTGGTGGCTAAGAATTGGAAATCAAAGGAATGCCCATTAATTAGAGAATGGCTAAATAAGCTGGGGTATATGATTGTAATAGAATATTATTGTGCTGTAAGAAATGATGAGCAAGATGATTTCAGAAAAAACCTGGAAATATTTACATGAACTGATGTATAGTGAAGTGAATAGAACCAGGAGAACATTGTATACAGTAACAGAAATATTGTTCTATAAAGAACTTAATTATTTAGCTACTAGGAGGAGTACAATTTGGAACTCAAAACTTTAAATAAAAATGTTTATTATAAAAAATAATCTTCCAAATGCAGAAGTCATAAGAAATGTATGTTCAAAATCCTTCAATATATTTTCATCCATTACTGAGTAATTTTCAAACTCCTTAACCTGTAATTTAAGGTGCTCTTTGGCTCCAACATACTTTTCCAGTTTTAGCCTTTACTATTCTGTGCTATTGTCAAACTGGACCAATTGCTGTTTTCTAAATTTACATTACTTCTGCCTATGTGCTCACAATGATATCTTTAAATCCCTCCCCTCCTCCTTTATGTATGTATATATGTATGCATGTATTTATTGCAGGGCAATGAGGGTTAAGTGACTTGCCCAGGGTCACACAGCTAGTTGTGTCAAGTATCTGAGGCTGGATTTGAACTCAGGTCCTCCTGAATCCAGGGCCAGTGCTTTATCCACTGGGCCACCTAGCTGCCTCCCCCTCCTTTTACCTGTTAAAGTTTTATGCAAACTTTAAGACAGAGTTAAATCCCAATTTCTGGATGAAGTACTCCTTCTTCTGGAAATAAACTCTATTCTTGGATTATTCATGACATTTTGTTTATACTTATCCTTTATATGACAGCCCAATGAATATGAGTTCTGGGATTGAAGTCAGGAAGCTCTGAGTTCAAATCTTGATTAAGATACTTACTAGTTATGTTTCTCTGCGGAAGTAATTTAATCCCAATCTCAGTTTCATCATCTGTTAAATAAGGATGATAATATTACCTAATTCACAGGGTTGGTGTAGGATGAGAAGAGATATCACATGCATAATACTTTAAAAACCTAAATTCCTTTATAAGTGATAGCTGTTATTGTATTTATATTCTAAATATGTAATATTTTGTTGGGTTGCAGTGACTCAAAGAAATTGTTACCTAATGGAAAGTCTTCTAGTTGTAAACCTTTCCACATTTAGTTATCCTTGGATAGCAATCAATCAGTTCACAAGCATTGTTAAGAAGACGGTACTGTCACACACTGTACTTAAGATACAAAGGCAAAAGTCACTGCTTTCAAGGAGCTTACTCTCTGTCTCTCTGTCTCATTTTATTAGTGCTTTTATGTTAGGAACTAGCTCATAATGGAAGCAAGTAATATTTAGACCAAAATATAGAACAAGTAAAACCAATCTACACAATGAAGTATAAGATCTCAGGTTAATCCCCACATCATCTTCTTATACAATTTATTTAGTCATTTCTAAATTATTGGACATCATCTTACTTCTCCTCTGTCACCACAAAAAGAGATGCTACAACAATTTTTGTACATAAAAGAAATTTTACTCATTCTTTGATCTTTTGGGGGGGATAGGACAAGGGGTGGTAAAACTGGGTCAAAGGGCATGCACTATATACTAAATAATAATCTCTGTGTACAATTCCAAAATACTGTCCAGAATGATTGTACTTATCCACAGGTCCACCAAGCATACATCAATGAACCTATTTTCCCACAACCTTGCCAATGTTTCTCATTTTTTGGTCATCTTCCATTGTAACATGTGTGTGGAGGGCTCTCAGATTTGCTTTGATTAATTTTTTTCCAATTAGTAATGATTTAGAGTATTATTTTTCCTTATGGCTATAGAGATCTTGTGTTTCTTCCCTTTAGAACTGACTGTTCATATCCTTAGACCATTTATTAATTAGGGAATGGGTCCTCTTTTTTTTTTTTTTTACAAATTTGAATCAGTTCCATATATCTTTTGAAATTAGGTCTATTAGAGAAACTTGCAGCAAAATTTCCCCCACTTATTTCCCAATTAAACTTAGCTTTATTTGATTTATTTGTGCAAAAACTTTTAAATAATATTAATAAAAATTATCCAGTTTATCTTCTATAATTCTCTTTACTTTTGTTTGGCCATCTATATTTCTCTTAGCCATAGATACGATGGGTAATTTTTCCATGTTTTTCTAATTTGTTTATGATGTTAGTTTTTATACCTGATGATCAACTCTGGCCAGTATAATTTAATAGTATTTCAAATGAATATTTTGTTGTTAACTTGGTTCTTTCTATTTATATTGTTTTCTTGGTTCAGCTTACAACCCTTTTTTATTAGTCCGTGTGACATATTGCATGTGTCTTTCAATTTATTCCATTCATAATTTTTTACAGCACTGTAACAATATCCCATTACATCCACGTATCTGTTTAGCCATTCACCAAAGTGTGTCTACTTTGTTTCTGCTTCTTTGCCACCCCAAGAAGTCAGCTGTGGTCTTTCACTTATACATTTACCCCTAAATATTACAGCATCTCAGGGTTTGAAGTGACCTAATAGGTCATCTAATTCAATCATTTCCTGAACAAGAAGCTTATCAACAAGATACTTAACTTGTTATCAGCTGTTTCAAAAAGAGCTCAAGTAAGGGAGCCTACTACCTTCTAAAACAGTCCAATATACTCTGGGACAGCTACAGTTGTTGAGAAATATTGCCTTACATCAAATCTGAACTTGTCCCTCATGACTTTTCAGCTATTAATCCTTTAGGATAAAGTACAATAGTGTACTTACTACCATATATCACTTTTGAAATACCTGAAGATTGGTAATACATTCTCTGTCTTTTCTGATCCAAGCTAAACATCTCCAGTTCCTTCAAATGATATTATAGGGGATCCATCTATTCATCCATTCTACCCACCCACCCACCATCCACCCATCCATCCATCCAAATATTCTGATTTCTTTCCTCTATCCTTTCCAGAAATGTGAGTCCTATATCTTAACACAATATTCTATATATAATTGTACAAAATGGGGCTATCATCTCCAGAGTCCAATATTACCTTAGCTTTTTGGCCATTATGGCAAAATAGAAATATTACAGGATATAGATCTAGAATTTCAAAGGACCTAAGAGATGATTTAGTTTAACCCCTTCACTTAACAGACTAGGAAGCATAGGCCTGGAGAGGTTAAATGATTTTATTAAGCTCACATGGTTTAGTATGCTTGCCTACTTTTGCTTTGTTGTTCTTTGTTTTTCTTCAAGGCAGTAAATTCCTCAAGCTTTTAATCAAATTATGGAAAATATAGCTCAACTGAACCAGAAATTCCCTTGCTCATATATCCCACCAAAGCCATTTACTGTTCCCTGAGCTGCCTTCATTGCACCCATTCCCAAGGTTTATTTTCACCTCAATCTTTATGAGTAGTAGATTTTCCGTTTTAAGATTCTTAGGCTATAGCCTTTGTCTCCACAAAATATGATCCTAAAGCATGTTTTTTGAACTGTTGAAAGAAATAATTATTTCAGGACTTGATCATAATTTGGTAATAAGCTCCTTGAGGAGAGGAATTTTACCTCTTCCAATTTATATCTTTTCTCCTCCCCCTGCCCCTGCCCCTGCCAGCACTGAGCAAGGCACCATGCACATAGTAGGTATTTAGTCAAATGGATAAGTAAATTTTGAAGCCAACTAATGAACCAAATTTAGATAGGTTTGCCTTCTAGGTAGACAAGTTCTACAACTACTTATTATCCTGATAATTAAATTATTTAATATGTACATAATTATGTTAAGGTACAAACTATAATTTATACAATTGAAAACCCAGGAAAATAAGGAGCTAGTCTAGCATGCTTTAATGAATTATGATTTTACTTTCCAAACAGCCCCCCTACAGTGACAGGTTTATAACTGATTAAATATTTAATGAAATATTATAGTGAAAGAACTTCCTTAAAACAAGTGAATGAAACAATAACAAAAATTTGAGACTTTTGATTATTGGCAAATCTTTGTTTTTTCCACGTGTGTAAACTAATTTTAGTTTATTTGGAAATGATGATCACTGATCTATATTAATGACTCAGAAAGTTATCTATTTTGTTAAACAGAAAGTTATTTTTATTTACTAGGAGGAATGTAATGGAGGCAAGGGAGAGTACCAGGTGATTAATCATAAAGTAATGTTCCTTGGACTTTCTCAAAGCTTCATTTGTACAACATGCCCTTTTCCTTGGTTTTGCATGTAGGATAATTAATAGGCATCAAAATATTTCATGCTTTTATGGAAGCAATAAAAGAGAATGATTTCCCTTATTGTATGTATTAATATGACATGCTGTAAATAGCCATTTCCATTTCTTCCACATAGAGAAATAGAACCAACTTCATATAGATGCAATGAAATCAAAGATCATAAATATGAGAGTTTCAAGGAACCCCAGGGCTTATCTGTTCCATCCTTCTCATTTTGTAGATGAGGGAACTGAGGCGCAGAGGGATTAAGTGATTTGTTCAATGTTAGGCAACTAGTAAGTGAGTGGAGTAGAATTTGAATTCAGGTCTTCTGATTCCAAATATAGTAAGCATTCTGCTGAGCCAAGTCTCAGTACAGTAAACTTTCTGTTATCCACTGAGAATACTAGTATTTTGGCTAATTTAAAATTCTGATTAGTAGAGACTTTTCCTATGGACACAGGGACTATCAATTTCTAAAGACAAAATACTATAAAAAAAACACAACATCAAAACAGAGCTGGAAGTAAAACTAGTCTTTCTTGGGTAAATCAGAAGCCTTTTAGTTTTCTTCTACATATTGGGGCCATCAATAGGCATATTTCCATTATGCCATGGTTATAGGAAGTGCTAGATAAAAGAGTCTCAGTTGACAGTATATCCTGCATAAACACATTCTAATATATTCCTCATTGCTTTCTTCAACTTGCTTCCTTCAAAGTTTTCATATAAATTATTTTTTAATGACATTTTTAGGTAACATAGCCTGCAGGGTTATTTCCATCACATTAAATTAAAAAAGGTAAATTTGATTACTAATGCAACACAAGGTGATATGATGCAACCTGACACATCATCTGAAAATATTTTTGAAGTTTTTGAAGGACTGGATGGCTAAGCATACAACCAGGTATATTTAGCCATAGACTAAAGCACTGTGGTGGGGAATAAATACAACCTTATTCAAATCTACCTTCCCCCAGGGAGTCTAGTCTGAATAGGTAGAAGGAAGCATTACCTTATACTTAGATTCAACCAATACATTCCTCTGTTTATCAGAGAGACATATGCATAAATATTCAAATTTATATCCTACTATGAACTTCATTAATTTTGGATAGTACCCCAAACCTTGAGCCTGTGTGTTTCTCTGAGATGTGTGTGTTAGGCTCATGGGAACCAGTCTGCCTCATTTTGGAAACTGGGCATACCCCTTCTTTTCACACTGATTCCATCTTATGACTCAGTTTTGGAGATAGCTTAGTTTCTATTCAATTCTAGTTCAAATTCTTGTGAGAAGCTTTATTCAATTGAAACAAAGTAAAAGCCCTCAACTTCATTTAATGCCAAGATTAGAGAAGACCAAAACTCATTGAGGAAATAAAGAAACAAACAAAAAAGCCTTTATTGTCAGATCTCTCTCTCTCTCTCTCTCTCTCTCTCTCTCTCTCTCTCTCTCTCTCTCTCTCTCTCTCTCTCTCTCTCTCTCCCTCTCTCTCTCTCCCTCTCTCTCTCTCTCTCTCTCTCTCTCTCTCTCACACACACACACACACACACACACACACACACACACAAAACTGGAAGGCAACAACTCAAGAACGCCTATAATCAAAACCTAAAAGAAAAAAAAAGCTTCTCCATAAGAAAAAGTGGAATTCTTAAGAAATGATGAAAGACTTCAAAAAAGATATAAAGAGATTTATGGAGGAGAAATTTGGAGAAAGAATTAATAGTTTAACAGAAGGAATACAAAACCTTGTTCCAGTACCACACTCCTTAAACATGAGAATAGATCAAATAGAAATCAACAAAGATTTAAAAAATAAAGCCCAAGGGGGGGGGCAGAGGAGGATGTAAGGTATCATATATTTATAAAAAAAGAAAAATTCTCATGGAAAATAGATCAAGAAGAGATACCTTAAGAATCATAGATTACTAGAAACCTTTGACACAAAACAAAACAAAACAAAAAACCTTGGACATCATATTTCATTAAATCATTAAAGAAAATTGCCCAGACACATTAGATCAAGGGCAATGTGAAAAAAAAAAACACTCCCAAAAGAAATCCACAAATGAAAACTTTCAGGAATTTCACTGCCAAGAGCCATAAAAAATAAAAGAAAAACTGCAAGCAGTCAGAAACAAATAATTCAAATATTGGGGAACCAGAATGAATATTACAGAAGATTTAGCAGCCATCTATAGAAATAAAGGACATGGAATATGCTTATCCAAAAGGCAAAAGATAAAGATTAATAACCAGGAATAACTTGCCCAGAAAAAACAAGTATAATCCTACAAGGAAAAGGAAGTCTTCATTGAAATAGAATTGAAATAGTGAAACATTTCTTAAGAAAAAAAAAGAGCTAAAAAACTTAGAAATAAGGGGCAGCTAGATGGCGCAGTGGCACCGGCCCTGGATTCAGGAGTATCTGAGTTCAAATCTGGCCTCAGACACTTGACACTTACTAGCTGTGTGACCTTGGGCAAGTCACTTAACCCCCATTGCCCCACAAAATTAAAAAAAAAACTTAGAAATACAAATATATGAGATGAGAGAAATGAAATGGTTAATATGAGCAAATAATCTTTTTTTTCTATTTTTTATTTTGGCACGGCCATGAGGGTTAAATGACTTGCCTAGCGTCACACAGCTAGTAAGTGCCAAGTGTCTAGGGCCAGATTTGAACTCAGGTCCTCCTGAATCCAGGCCTGGTGCTTTATCTACTGTACCACATAGCTGCCCCCAAAATAATCTTTATAAGGATGAACTGTTAACATTCTAATGACAAAAGTATAGGGTAGTTAGAAAGTGCAGTGGATAGAGCATTGGATTTAGGAAGACTCATCTTTATGAGTTCAAATCCTGCCTTACACACTTACCAGCTGTGTGATACTGGGCAAGTCACCTAACTCTGCCTTACAAAGAATTGGAAATTGAGGGGATGTCCATCAATTTGGAAATGGCTGAAAAAGCTGTGGTATATGAATATAATGTGCTATCTTTCACTTACTTTCATTTTCCCCCTTTTATTCAAGTTTTTTTGTACAAAATGACTGATATGGTAATGCTTTACATAATCACATATGTATAACCCATATCTGATTGCTTAGCACCTCAAGGAGCGGGGAGAGCAGGAAGGGGAGGAGGAATAAAAATTGGAACTCAAAACTATAAATAAAAATGTTTGTCATCTTAAAAATAAATAAATATATAGTATTAAATGTCCAAAAAAGAAAAATAAACAGGGAGTGGGTAGTATAGGAAGAAAAGCACAGAGGAGTAGGTTAGAGGGAAATAAACAATTAACTACTGTGAATATGAACAGGATGAACTCATCCTTAAAACTGAAGAGATTAACAGAAATGGATTAGAGAGATTAGGAAGCAAAACATAACAATGTGTTGTTGAAAGAAAACATATTTGATACCAAAAAAAGAGATTCACACAAAATATTTATCATCTCTCAGCTGAATAATAATAAAAAGAGAGGCATAAATTATGATTTCAGAAAAGGCAACAGCAAAAAGAGTCAATTAACAGTGACGAAGAAGGAAACATTTTTATAACAGGTAACAGACAATGAAATGCATTCAATACTTAACATATATAAGAATGATAATCAACTAAAATTATTTGAAACTATCACATCAGTAAACTTGTAAGATATAGAATAAATCTATATAAATCATCCATATTTCTATATAATGCAAATCACACACAGAATGAAGGAATAGGAGAATAAATTCTATTTACATTTACCAGAGAATATATAAAATGCATAGTAGTGTATCAACCACAAAGATTCATGTAAGAATTATATAAATAAAATTACAATAATTATTTACAAGAATAAAGATTAACCTGAATAATTGAACAAACACTAATTGTTCATGAGTAGGAATAGATATTATAAAACAAAATATTGCCTAAATGAATTTACTAATTCTTATTAATAAAACAATGAAAGGAATTCTTTCTAGAACTAAAAACAACAAAAAACCCATCTAGAGTCAAAATAAGGTCAAGAATCTCAAGGGAAATAATGAAAGAAGTGAAAATAAAGATAATCTACCAGTGTCAGGCCTCAAACTATAATGAAAAAGCATAATTCTCAAAAACAATTTGGTATTGATTCAAAATAGAATGATTAATGCAACAGATTAGATAGACAACATACATATAGTAAATGTATCTAGTACTCTAGTATTTGTTAAATACAGACCCCCATTACTGTAATAACTACTCCATATTTGATTTTTAAAAATCAGCAAAAATTCAACTGCAATACAGAAGAAATTTGATTTGGACCAACACCTCACACATTATGGCACTATAAGCTCCAAATGGTTACATGACCTAGATGTGAAAGGTCAAATTACAAAAAATTAAAGAAAGATGGAAAATGATCTATTTCATTTAGAGACAGAGAAAAGTTTATGTCTAAACAAGAGAAAGATGGTCATAGAAGACAAAATTGATATTTTGATTATATACCATATATAGTATATAATAATGCAATATAAATTTTTTCCCCAAACAAATAAAATAAAACTAAGATTAAGAAGGAAACAAATGGGGAAAAATCATTGCAACTAGTTTCTTTGTATATAAAAGTCATATTTCCTAGCTATGAAAGGGACAGATTCAACTTCCTAAGAATAACAGCCATACCCTGAATATTTATCAGTAGTTGAAGGGCTTGAAGAGGCAGTTCTCAAGGGAAGTAATCCAGGCTATGTATAGGTATATGAAAAAAAAAATTACAAATCATAGCTAATTAGGGAAATGTAAACAAAAGAATACCCGAGAGTCCACTTCACAACCATTTGTTTGGAAATGATGACCAAAAAAGGGAAATTGCTGAATGTTGAAGTGACTGTAGGAACACAAGTACATTGATATACTGTGCATACCTATCTATATATGTATGTACATATGTGTATATATCCATTCTGTTTCTGGTGGCAAAAATTTGGAAATTAAAAGGATTCCTATCAATTGAGGAGTTACTAAATAAGTTGTACATTATGAAGGTAATGGAATATTATTGTTTTATTAGAAATAATAAAATAAATTATTTCAGAGATGTTTAAAAATGAGCTTATTCAGATTAGAATAGAATCAGCGAAATGGATTATATTACGATATCAAAAATATAAGCATATTTTTGAAGATTTTGATAAGATGATGAAGATTTACGTGAGGAAGACTAGGAGTACAACTTCTACTTACTATAAGGTGTTTTATTGATACTTGTTCTTTCATCTTATTTAGGTATTATTCTATGTTCTCACTTTAAAGGGTGTGTTGTGACTTGATTGATTTCCACAGTCAACCTATCTTTACATGTGGAAGGTAGCAGGACATAGTGGAAAGAACACTGGGTGAAGAAGAGTCAGATGATGGGAGAGACATCTCTAAGTTTCTCCTAATCAGAATCACATTTTTAAGTGGAAACTTGTCTATTTGTATATACTTTTGTTTTTAATGGGTGTTTTTTTAAATTAATAAAGTATTTATATTTTTTCCTGTTACATGTAAAGATAGCTCTCAACTTTTGTTTATACGAGCTTTCCAATTTCAGATTTTTCTCCCTTCCTCTCCTCCCTCCCCCAGACAGCAGGTAATCTGACATAGGTTTTATATATATATATATATATGTGTGTGTGTGTGTATGTGTACTGTGTGTGTATATATATGTATATATACACATAAAAATATGTGTATATATGTATATATACATATATATACACACACACATATACATATATATACACACATAATAACATTAAACATTTCTGCATTAGTCATGTTATAAGAGAAAAATCAGAGCAATGACGAAAAACCTCAAAATAGAAAAACATCAGCACCAAAAACAAAAGAAATAGTATGGTTCATTCAGCATCTTTACTCCACAGTTCTTTTTATGTCACTTCAAAATATTTGTCTGAGAAGAGTCATGAGGTCCACAACTTTACTGATTAGCACAAGTACCTTAGCATTTATGTTGTTGAATGGGGCTCTGTTTCCAAGTGGAAATATACTTGTTGCTGCATAAACCCATTCAGAGGTTCCCTCAGAAATGTTGGGTGAGTTTGACTTGCAGGACCTGTATAAGTCAAAGAATAATTTGTACATTACTAAACATTATTATGACCTCAAGTTTTAGTTATTATCTCACTCTTTATGCTTCCTGGAATGCCCATCATAACTTTTGTTCTCATTGAAAGGTTTTTTTTTACTCACCCTGTTTTATCTAATGCTACAATTGCAGTGTAGTCTGTGTTGAAGCTGTGTCTGAATTAGAATTCATAGTTCCCTACTGATTAGCTTTGCCTGCAGTTAATGAAGCAGACAGTGTTCACATGCAGCGACCTTGCAAAGTAATTTTGTCCTATGGCACCAACTACAGC
Source organism: Dromiciops gliroides (assembly GCF_019393635.1). Lineage (NCBI taxonomy): Eukaryota > Metazoa > Chordata > Mammalia > Microbiotheria > Microbiotheriidae > Dromiciops > Dromiciops gliroides. The sequence goes on from NC_057861.1 coordinate 406,882,022, forward strand.
CTTTCATGGTTTGGAGCAAGCCACTAATTTTAGCTGACAGACCTGACTATGGGTAGAGGAATTAATGTGCAGCCTGCAAACCACCTTTCTTAGCTGACTTAACCAATGACATCACTCTAATTTCTATTGTCTTAGCACATTTGGCCTGAAGCTCTGAGCACCTCTCACCAGGTAGCTTTCCCAAATGACCTGATTTATAAATGACAGTATTTGTATGTGTGTGGTGGGTAAGGGGATAGCGGTAGGAGAAGGGTTTCTCATCGGGCCAGTCTGATAAATAGGAGCAGAATCTGGTTAATATTTTGCCAAATGTAACAACAATTAAAAGGGGAAATATCAAACTGGTCAAAATTTATTGAACTGGCTCTTGAGTTGCTGGTGAGCTTCAATATTTTTTAATTAACTTTGTACCTTTGTCTCTCTAGAAGAACCCCAAATTAGACAATGATTAAGAGATTCACATCATATGTATCTCTTTCTCATTTATTACAATTAAGCCTGATGATTTGTGTCCTATTTCTCAGCCATTCTACAAGGTATCATAGTTTTGCCTAAAAGACTCTGATAAAATGATGACATTAAAATGTATGAGGCACACTTAGGCCTGTACTCAGCTGCTGAGAGTAGCATGAGCTAATTAGATGGCATGATTGATTGGTTTATCCATAAATAAGAGCAGGAAAGAGTGAGTCGACCTGCTTTCTATTTGTCAAGGAGATGAACTCAGGCTTAAGGGTGACCCTGGGCTCCTGAATACTATATACTAAGGGAGCTCAAGCTTTTGGTGGATCCTATCAAACTGGAAAGAATCCAAGACTTATCTTGTCTATTCTGTCTTATTTTCTAGCCTATCTTGACACAACCAGAATCATTACCAGAAGGCTTGCCACCCAATAATATTTTTTAGCCACAAAACTCATGAAAATTGTCTGCTAAAACATGGATGCATTTTGATTTGCTTTCATGGAAGGAATATTCAAATTCACATAGCAATCAACATATAACAATTTAGTGTAATGGGGCCTTGGAGCCAGCCCTGATTATTAAGCATGAGTTGATACTTCTCTGCATTTCCATATCATGTGGGTGGGATAGGCTCTTTGGATTGGCTACCTAGTCAGAACAGGCTGTGTCTTTACAAACTTCCAGATTGGTACAGTCTCTTTCCCTAATTGCTTCCCCCCCCCCCCAGCTGCATTCGGAGGGTAAAGATCATAGTTCACCCAGAACCCACATGCCCTTAACAGAAGTAATGAGGGGAAGGACTTCCTTCCCCTGCTCTCCTTTTTATCCTTTTTGTCCAAGATTTTTTTTGGCCTGATATTTCTCTCTATTATATGTTTTGCCCTTCTTAGGTCTAGGTGCTGGCATTAATCCCTCCTGGACTGAGGAATTTGAAACATGGAGACCTCAGAACCAGGATTTCATGTGGCATGTTGTAGCCATCTAGCCTTGCACGGAAGTCCTGAGAAATCTATTTGCCTGGGACTCATCAAAGGGGTGGGGCTTTAAAATTGGAACTTGGGTAGTCAGTGTTACATTAAGAAATAAAGTCAGATCAGGGATGAAGTCTTGAAGGGTAGGGGTGGGAAGAAAGAACTATTAATGAGATCATCATTATTTTGGCTATTATTACTATCTTTGTTAACATCCAACTTGAGATGATTAGCACCATGTATAATGGTATTCAAGATTTTGATTATAGCCCTTCAATCCTAGACATTGAGAAGATTAGATGTCTTACACAATGGATATGAAATTATAATTGGTAAGACATGTGGAACAATATAACATTGAAAAATAAATAGAAGAGAGCATAAAAAATCAAGGATACACTAAAAAAATAAACAAAGATACACAGACAGGCAAAGTTTTATTCCTTCTATATTAAATGTAATATATGTTTTTGGATCCCAGGTGTGGTATGAACTCCATTCATACCACAGGGCAGTATTGCCTGTAGTTTTAGCACCTGTGGCAGCACATGCTTTTCACTCTGGCTCAATCACCCCAACCCCTTCATACTGGTAGGTTTGGTTGGTATCCTAAGGAAGGGGGGCCAACTAGTCTCAAATACTCATGTATGACTTACTATTTTCTTTAAGGTTCTCTTTAAGAGTAGTAACTCTGACCTCTCTCTCTCTCTCTCTCTCTCTCTCTCTCTCTCTCTCTCTCTCTCTCTCTCTCTCTCTCTCTCTCTCTCTCTCTGTGTGTTTTATTACTTCTCATCACTAATTCCTGAGTCTCCACTGGTGTTCTTCTCATTTATACAAAATCGATCACTATGACTATAATTAATTCTTCACCATAAAACTTTACCTCAAGATAAGGCATTTGCATTTACTCTTTAGAAGGCAAAAGCAGGAACTATCAAACATCATTTATTCAATAGAATGAAAAAGAAGGAATACTTAAAAAAACACAGTGCTCCAATAAAGCTGGATCACATTCTCTCACCAATGCAGTATCCAGAAGGGAGAATTGGCACATGCTTATGGAAATCCACATAAGTGGAGAAATTCTTGTGCCTGGAGTAATTTACAACTCTGAACTGAAGGCCTTGATGTCATTCATCCCTACGGGAACAATTTGCCCTAGATGAACCCTAATTCTCTGTTAGTTGCTCCCCTTCTGGTGCATAGCACTCTCCAAGTAGGCAAAGCCTTGCCTTTTCTGATGCTGGAATCAATGAAGAAGTGACAAGCTTTTTTTCTTTTTTAAACTTTCATAAGTTTGCTTAGTGCAAAGGGAAAAACTGTTGTCTTCTTTAAGTGACAGGTATTTCCCTTAAGCTAGAGAAATGTTCAGCTCCTCAGATCTGAAAATAGCAACAACAAAGCACAGCTCACATCAAAACATGCAAAGTCTGTCTTTACTTCCCTGTTTTTCCTCAAAAAACATAGAGGGCAGTAGAAGGCAACCCCAAATACCTTTCCCCTTTCTCAGTAGAGAACAATAAGCTATACATGAGCAGAATTCAGTGATTTTCAAATCAGCATAGCAGCTGAAAGGGGCACTCAGCTATTCTGTACTTTTTTCTCCATCCAATCAGCAAAGCAATGTCTCTCTTTCAGCAGGCTCCCAGCAAAGCAGCTACATAGTTTTCCTGTCAGATTTCTTATTCAGTTTTCTGCAGAAAACTCTGTGTTGTAGACCTCTAGTTCTTTTCCTGTCTTCTGATTTCTTCTGAGTTCATCTTGACCCCCTCCTCTTCAGGCTATCTCTTCCTGTAGTTTTTGCTGGTTTCTTCTATCTTCCAATGCCTAAACACAGGACTTTTTGGGGGGAGGGTCAGTGACTCATATTTACCTTATTAGGTAAATTTACCTATCTATCAAGTATGCACCTAATAGTCCTTATGCAATCTCATAATCCCTAGTTATTGGATTAATACTTTTGCCAGTTATAACCTTTAAAATTCTGAAAACAATCAGATGCAAATGAACTGATGGACCTCAGTGCCCTGAAAATATAATTACTTCACTCGTTATTCTACCATCAAACAGGTGCTCTAATTATCTTCATCTGGGGGGTAGTTTTATATTTGGTCTTCAGAGCAGGCTGTCTCTCAACATTGATTGCAAAGGTCTTATTTCTTCACAAGTAGATTTTATCAAATTTCCTTTTTCCAAATAGTCATTTCTTTCCTTCTGAGCAGCCAAACTTCATATATGAAAGGGTTAGAATTATCACACATATAAATACACTCACTCATGTGCACACACACATACACACATATATATATTTATATTTAAAGCTCACAATTTCTTATCTATAATCCTATTTTTCTATTTTTGTATGCCAACATTTTGTTGATGTGTAAGTACACAATGAAAAAGAAAATTTAAATAAAAAATATAGCTGTTCCTGTTTCTCATGTCACTTAAAGAAACAACAACAACCAACAAAGAAAATCAAAACAAAGGTTACCACAGCCATCAATGTCTGCGTGGTTGTTCTTTGTTTGTTTTTATTCCTTCCCTTCTATTTTTGACAATAGCCTAGACACAGATTCTGGCAATTTCCTTCAAAAATTTAGATGCTATACCATTTGGTGCACATGTTAAATACTGATATGCCTTCATTGTCTTTGGTATCTTTTAGCAAGATATAGTTTTCTTTATCTCTTAATTAGATCTGATTTTGCTTTTACTTTTTCTGAAATCAGAATCTTTGCTTCAGGTGAAGCATAATAGATTCTATTCCAGCCCCTTACCTTTATCCTGTGTGTATGTCTGCTTTAAATGTCTTTCTTCCAAGCAACATATTGCAGGATTTTGGTTTTTCATCCATTCTGTTATGTGCTTTCATTTAAAGGATGAGTTCATCCTAGTTATGGTTACTAACTGTATATTTTCCTTCATGCTATTTTTTCCTATTTTTGTCCCACTCGATTTCCCTCTTCACAAGTGTTTTACTTCTGATCACCATCTTCCCCAATATACCTTTACTTGTATCAATTCCCCCTCCCCCTTCTATTATCCCTGTCCCTTTTTAAATTTCTTATAGGGAAAGATAGATTTCTATATCCAACTGAGTATGTATATTATTCCCACTGAGCCAATTTTGATGAGAGTGAGGTTTAAAATCTGCCTGCATCTCACCCCCATCTTCCCCTCCATTGTAATAGCTTTTTTTTGCTCTTCTTTTATGTGAGATAATTTACCCCATTCAATCTTCCCCCTTCGTTCTTCCAGTGCAATTTCTTTCTCACCCCTTAATTTGGTCTTTTGGGGGTATAATCCCATCAATGCCACCTTATTTCCACACCCTCTGTCTACATAAACTCCCTCCAACTGATCTTATAAGTAATAAAGTTAAGAGTTATAAATATCATCTTGCCATATAGAAATATAAAGTTTAAACCTATTGAATTTATTTGTTTTTTCCTTTTCCTTTTCTTTTCTTTTCTTTTTTTCTTTTCTACCTTTTTATGTTTCCCTTAAGTCTTGTATTTGGAAGTAAAATTTTTTTATTCAACTCTGATCTTTTAATCAGAAATGATTGGAAGTCCTCTATTTTATTAAATATCCATCCCCTCCTTTCCCAAAGGATTATATTCAGTTTTGCTGGGTAGGTGATTCTTGGTTGTAAACCTAATTCCTTTGCTTTCTGGTATATCATATTCCAAGCCCTCCAGTTCTTAAATGTTGAAGCTACAAAATCTTTTGTAATCCTGATTGTAGTTCCACAATACTTGAATTATTTCTTTTTAGCTACCTGCAATACTTTCTCCTTGATCTGTGAGCTCTGGATATGATGTTCCCAGGAGTTTTAATTTTGGGATCTCTTTCAGGTGGTAATCAGTAGAGTCTTTCCATTTCCCCCCCACCCCGCTTTCTGGTTCTAATATATCAGGGCAGTTTTCTTTTATTATTTCTTGAAAGATATTGTCCAACATATTTTTTTTGATAATGGATTTTAAGTAGTCCAATAATTCTTATATTACTTCTCCTGGATCTATTTTCTAGATCAGTTGTTTTTCCAATGAGAAATTTCACATTTTCTTCATTTCCCCCTCTTTTTTGCTTGTGTTTTATTGTATCTTCATATCTCATAGAGTCATTGGTTTCCACTTCTTCTATTCTAATTTTTAACCTTTGTGTTTCCTTTTCCATTTGGCTAATTCTGTTTTTTAGGGAGTTATTTTCCCATCCTATTGACTCTTTTCATGATTCTCTTGCATTACTCTCATTTTTTTCCCATTTTTCTTCTACTTTTCTAATTTGCTTTAAAAAATTCCTTTAAAGATCTTCTAGGAATTCTTTTTTTGGTCTGAGACCAAATTACATTTTTCTTTGAAGCTTTGCCTTTAGCCATTTTGGTACTATTGTCCTTCTCTAGGTTTATGCATTTATCCTCCCTATCACTATGGTAACTTTCTATACTCCAGCTTTCCCTTGTTTTCTTGCTCATTTTTATGACTTTTTTTTTTGATGACTTGGGTGAGGGTTGAGGCCCCCACTGCTGTATTGTTAATGGAAATAGTCTCTTTCAGTAATCACCAGGGGCTGGATCTCATTGAAGGCATTCAGGTCAGGGCTTCAGGACTGGTCAGCAGTGGGGTCATGTCCTTCTCTGTGGCTTGTGCTGGGGGTTGGGTTGTGGTGTGGGGCCTTGTTATGCTGCCTCAGATTGCTCACTTGATTGGGATCTGCTGGTTTATAGGAGGGAGGGGCCTCACTGATGGATTGTCTTAGGCCCTGATGTGAGGCCCACTGCTGCAGCTGCTGTACCCACTCCTGCTGTCAGTGCCTCAGGCTGTGGCTACTACTACTGTGGCCACTGCTGCTGCTACCAGTACTACTGCTGTTCCAATCCTTGCTGCTGCTACTGCAGCTGCAGCCATTGGACCTCACTCATCTTCCACTCAGGTAAAATAGACCTTTCCTGCTATGCTGGTAAGCTGCTTCCTTGTTCCTGGAATAATAGAGAAGCAGTTATCCAGTTGTTTGGGGGGGAAATTTGGGAGGACTTCAGAGGGTTCCTTCCTCACTCTACCATCTTGGCAATGGAAGTTCCACTAAGAGTTTCTTAAAGCACTCCATGCCTAAGTTCTGTAAGTTCTGGCCCCACTCTCTAAGAGTCAGTCTTTCTCTCTCTCTCTTCAGGGTCCCAGGATACCCTGAGGGGTTTGTTTTCTTTTGTCTTTACCATTGGCTTAAATACCTACTAGTTATGATTGCCCCAATTTTTTAGGAGTGACTAGAACTCTAGTTTAATTTGATCACTTAACAATAATAGTTTTATTGCAAAGGGATGTTTACTTTACAAATTCTCCAAGAACAAATGTATAAACATTTCCTCTAAGATTGGGGGGGCATAATAATTCCTCCTATACCACTTTAGCCTCTGAAGGGGATTAAGCTTATGGTTTAGCTCAATTTCTACATAGCACTGGTTCCTTTCAGTTCATGTCCAAGGGTAACATCTTTGTTAAATGAATTATTCTGCTGAGATAGGGTACTGAAGGTCATTCTCAAAGATTGTTACTTGCTGGGTTAGCTGTGACACCCAGCCTGAATTCTCTCCCAAGGTCAGAGACCCCAGTCCCAGAATATAGAATGGAAAAGAATGAACAAAAGGACTGAAAGGGGGAAGGGACAAATAGGGGAGTCTCTCACTGGATACCATGATGCTGTAGCTCTAGACAATGAAGTTAAGAAAAGCAAAAAGGTAAAACTTTATAGGCCTTTTTGAATGCTTCTGAAGCCCATCAGAGAGCATCTTCTTCATCATGTAGAAACTCTCATACTAAAGAGGGAGATGACATGTAAACAACTATGTATATATAAGCCATATACAGGGTAAATGGGAGGTAATTTCAGAGACGAGACACTAGCAAAGGGAGTAAGATGAAGGTAAGAAGAGAATGAGAAACCCCACTTTTCAGAAGGGGGAATTTCAGATGGTATTGGAAGGGAGTCAGGAAGCAGAGGTGAAGAGGGATGAATTCCAGATATGAGGGACAAACAGTAAAAAGGCAAGATTGTTGGGAGAGTTGCCCAAAGCACCAAAATTACCTCTGACTAAAACCAAACCTGAGAGAAAAGACTATATCTGGATTCTTCTGAGATCCCTAAAGGCAGAGAGTGAATCTGGTTTCAGGCCCTACAGCTTTGTTGCCCTCCACCCCCCACCTGCCTCCCAGCAGGGGGCCACCCAGTACAAGAGGCTCTGAGGAGCCAAGGCTCCTGGGCTTTGGGCCTGAGCAGGACCTGGAGCAGGACCTGGGTTTTTTGGGAGTCTGGCTGGAATAGGAGTTCACTTTGAGGTGCCCGATATCCCCATGTTACTAGGGGCTCAAGTCCCAACTTGGGTTTTGTTTTTGTTTTTGACAGATTATGTTTACACAAGCACTGTTTTAATAGGGAATGAGGACATTCTTGCCCAGCATGGGGTTGGGGCCTAGTGTCAAAATCTGATTGGTCAAACCCTGAGTTAGACTTTCTTTTCTTTCTTTCTTTCTTTCTTTCTTTCTTTCTTTCTTTCTTTCTTTCTTTCTTTCTTTCTTTCTTTCTTTCTTTCTTTCTTTCTTTCTTTCTTCTTCCTTCCTTCCTTCCTTCCTTCCTTCCTTCCTTCCTTCCTTCCTTCCTTCCTTCCTTCCTTCCTTCCTTCCTTCCTTCCTTCCTTCCTTCCTTCCTTCCTTCCTTCCTTCCTTCCTTCCTTCCTTCCTTCCTTCCTTCCTTCCTTCCTTCCTTCCTTCCTTCCTTCCTTCCTTTCTTTCTTTCTTTCTTTCTTTTCTTTCTTTTCTTTCTTTCTTTTCTTTCTTTCTTTCTTTTCTTTCTTTCTTTCTCTCTCCCTTCCTTCCTTCCTTCCTTCCTTCCTTTTTTTCTGTTCAGAATTTTATTTTCCAAATCACATCTAAAAACAAATTTTAACATCAATTTTTAAAAACTTTGTGTTCCAACTTCCCATCCTCCTTCCCTTCCCACCCCCCCACCCCCAAGAACTCAAGCAATTCAATATAATCTATACATGAGTAATCATGGAAAACATCTCCACATTAGTTAGGACAGTGTAAGGAACTGTCCAAAAAAAAATATGCTTCAATCTGTTTTCAGATACCATCAGTTCTTTCTCTGTTGATGGATTGCAATTTTCATAAGTCCTTCAGAGTTATATTGGATCATTGAATTGCTGAAAATAACTATGTCCTTCCCAGCAGATCATCTTACAATATTGCTGTTATTTTGTATACAGTACATTTCACTCTGCTTCAGTAGGTTTTATTTCTTAAAGAGTTATGTATGTTAACACAGCATTGTTCTAAGGAGTAATTGACATTCTTGCCCAGAATTGGCCAAGGCCTGGTGATGTAGTTTGTACAATCTGATTGGCCAACTGGTACCACCTGATGGGTTCTTAGCACTGTGATTGTTCCACGTATTTTGTACAATCTACTTGGTTGTTACTGTTATTCTGTATTTAAAAATTAGCAACTGTAACAACTGAAATAAATAAAATGTGAATAGGGGATAGTAAAATACCTTAATGTGATTGGTTGGGAGGGACCCCTTGAGGGGTATAAATAGAGGTGAGGGACCTCACTTCAGTGCACTCTCCAGCACATTCAGAAGAGTGCCTATCTTTCCAAAGCTGAACAAAGACACTGCCTTCACCCACTGACTGCTGCCTGCTTGGATTCTTTGAGCTGTTAATACTTGAGCTGCTAACACTAGAGCTGTGCAACACTATTTGAGCTGTTAGCTTTGTTTCTAACAAAACCCATTCTTGTTCTTCTGGTATCAAATATTAAGTTCTTACCCCAGATCTCTTATTCAAACTCTTGATATCTACTGACCCTTATACTTGCTTTTAGGCCTTTAGCTTGGTCTCTTAGTTCTGTTAATTTATCCTTAGTTCTATATGATACTTCTTGGTTTGTCACTATGGGCCTTTAGATTTTAAGTCCTGGTTGGAGACGCCTCAACCTCTCCATGAGGCTACTCTGTTAGTCCAGTTATTGATGTGCCTTGTATCTGTTCCAGAAGAAAGCTTAGAAAACTTTGGTAGTAAATGTTTTTTGGAATAATACAAATTAACTGCCAACTTCTGCCTGTTCATGAATTGGTCGCTAGGAAACATTGTTTCTCATTACTACTTAGCCATAAAGAAACATTTGAAAAGTCTGGAGTTAACAGGCTCTAACATCAAAACAAAATAAGACAATTCAAAACAGAGTTGTGCCTGGAATTTTCCATTCCATTTTTTCCCTATACCTTTTGCAGTCATAAACAGATGTTATTTGTGAAATTGCCTTTGTTTTTATGCCTATGACTATTATTTTCTGTTCCAATTGCTATCATCTGGCCACTGTACTCTTATGAAAACAGAGGAAAGGAAACTTCTAGTAACATGTTTTCGATGCATCATGCATAAAGAGAAGAGTGAGAGATGTTCTCTCAGAGAGACATGATCATTAGGAACTGATCTTCTTTGAATTGTGCAGATGCTCCATTTTCCTCCTCATCTAGCCTGTGGCATGTCTCAATCCTTATGTGAAAAATGAAATTGTCTGTACTGATAGGTGAGAACTTATTTTATCTAACTCACCTCAGTCACCAATCTAGCAGTCACTAAATAACATGTATTTATTATTAAGAGTTTATTATGTGTCAGACACAGTACTAGGTACTGAATATACAAGTACAAAGAAACAACTGCTATTCACAATTAATTTCCCATTATAATGGGGAGATAAGTAAATTGTATATACATGTAATATGAATGCAAATTTAATAAGTACATAATTATTATCCACAATAATAACAATACTTATTGTTGTTCATTCTTCATTTTTGAAGAGGACCAATGATATCACAATGCTAGGGTAAAATAGTAGATGATGGCTTGACAATAACAGTAATAGCTAACACGTATACATAACACTTACTATGTGGCAGGCACTGTGGTAAATGCCTTATAATTATCTCATTAGATCCTCACAACAACACTGGGAGGTAGGTGTTATTATCATTTTCACTTTACATAGAAGGAAACTGAGGCAAACAGAAGTTAAGTGATTTGCCCAAGGTCACACAGCTAGTAAGTGTCAAGTGTCTGAAGCGGCATTTGAACTCAGATCCTCCCGACTCCAGGGCTGGTGCTCTATCTACTGGGCCACCTAGCTGCTCCCAAGTAGGGAAACTTGTTTGTCAGAAGCTAGAGGAAAGGATTAAGGGAACAGTGTGCCCTCTAAGTGTTGGAGAAGGCTTCATTTAGTAAATTGCAAGTTAGTAGAATCCTTATGAATGGGTATATAAAGAAAAAGAATAGAACTGGGAATAGGGAACTGGTAGGGAGGAGGATATTACAGTCAAGGGAAATGAGTGATGAGCAAGAAATTATATCAAGGAGCTTTGATATGGAGAGACTGGGAGAGGAAGGAACTCATGGCAAAAGCTGCCATTTCTTTTTCTGTAAAGGGCAAGTTATTTAGCTAAGGATTGGGGAGAAGGAAGAAGAAATGTAAAGGGTTTTAGGAGGGATGATAAGGCTTATATTATCTTCTTTGGGGCATGAGCTAAGAAATAAATCAGGGAAGGAAAACATGATTGTCTTGTTACAGCAGTGGCTGAATGGAGATCTGATAGCATGAATTTGTCATGTAGCCAGTCATCCATCTGTTCATTTAAATAAGTTGTTGATGTTGAAAGTTTTAAAAATGGGTAAAGATAAATATATTGATTTAATCATTGTCATTTCTTTCAGAAGTTTAACCTATGTAAAATGATGGCACTACAAGGAGCTCAAAATTGCTAGACTTCATTCTTGTTGTTGTTGTTGTTTTGTGTCTAGACTTCATTCTTGAAGAGGACCATTACATCAGGTTGATGTCATGGCTTGCACTGAATTGGATATAAGTGAGGGAGGTCAGTGCAAGGTCACCAACCTCACTCTCTCCTCCAGAGCCATTTGGGTCCAGTGGCAAGATACAGATCAGGTCAACTGGAGATGGCTCCAGATGTTTTAATGCAATTGGGGTTAAGTGACTTGCCCAGAGTCACAAAGCTAGTAAGTGTCTGAGGTGATATTTAAATTCAGGTCCTCATGACTTCAAGACCATTGCTCTATCTGCTGTGCCACCTAGCTACTGTGAGATTAAAATTGGATATTAGATCATAAATCTCCCCTACTTAACCTTTCCCTTAATTTATCTCCCAGACTAGTAAATGGAAGAAGCTTCTGGTTTTCTAGATAGAGCCTTTATTGTATGGTAGTCACAAGGTGATGTTGATTAGAAGGATAGGAAAATAGAAATACAATACAAATCGTCTTAAGTCTAGGCTTAGTCTATATTCTGTATAAAACTCACCAAAACCGAAGGCCACTTTTGGGAAGAGAGACCGAGTCAAGAGTGTGCTGTTAACCGAGAGCCAGGCCGAGTCAAACTCCAGTCCGCGTCTGTCTGTGCAGCGCAGCCAGGAGACCAGCGGAGCAGAAAAAAGCCCCACTTCCATTCTCTCCTTGCCTTTTCAGCTCGCACCCTGGAAGTAGAGTGCATAGCAGGCAGTCTGACATGCGCAGCAGGTGCACTGGCGTGCGTAGCTCATGCCATTGATCTCCTCCCAGAAAGGGTGGTCCTTAGAGAAAAACTGGCGTCTTTCAATTATCCTAACCGACTGTTAAAAAAACTTTCATATTTTTTTACCACACTACCCTGGAACTTTCCTCAGTATCTGGGGTTCCTCATCTTAGAAAAGTCTACTTATCCTGGTATTTCTCTCCAAAGATATATCCTTCTTCTTCCATTAGTGAATTCCACTTGGAGCCTTCACTTTTTGGAAGGTCCCAGACTTGCTTCCTTTCATTCCCCTCATGCCCCACCTTTTTTTTATCCTTTTCAGTCATCAAAACCATTCTTCTCCCCAACTTTTAATCTCTTTTTGTGTGTTGCCTTTCCTCATCAGAATGCAAGTTCCTTGAGGGCAAGGATTGACTTTATCTTTTTAAGCAAAGAATGTTGTTTATCCAAGTTGATAACAAAACAGAAGTCAGGGAAAGTATTCATATGAGAATATATACCAGACAATTTAAATTGAAGGAGCTCTTCCACTGGGAGTAGGGTAATTGAATTCAACCAATAGAGAGAGTTCCAAATATCATACAGAAGAAAATTCTCAGAAGACTTCAATGTGTTAGGAACTAATTAGAGACATGATTGAAATTCTATGTGTCACCTTCTTCCCAGAGTCTTTTTCTCCCTTCATCAATTAAAAGAAAAGTTGTTATTACACATCTCTGTCAAAACTGGAAACTAGAAACCCTCAAAGAGATGCAAGAGTATATCTCTGCTCTCTCCTGCTCACACCAACTCTGACCTGTCACTCAGGCAGGCATGGGGCATTGAACTCCTCCAAGTGAGGAGAGAACCCCACAAACTGGCCTTTTAAGTCAAAGTTGCATCCCTCCTATCAGTCAAAACTCTTTGCTGTCCCTTGCAAAGATAAGCTATGGCAAGTTCAAAACCTATTAACTATATGGTATATATACAAACATCAGCACTCTAAAATAGCAAAGGTGATTTTCTTCATACCCTAGCTAAAAAGCCTTGGTACCATTGAAGCTGAAATAAAACAGGTATATATTAATAGTATACACAGGAGACAGACTAGATATTACCCATGGAAAATGCATCTTACGTGTAATTACATATGTTTACTGCTGACATGTAAGTTACTGAATGGGGCCATTGCCAGTTTTCTAGAACTAAGTCTTGCCATTGGACTCTGATGACTGGAAGAGGGAGTGATGTTGATGACTGCACAGCTCTGCCTCACTTAAACTCTATTCACTTGCAAGTCAAGACATCATCCTGCTGATGTCATTGGTCCTCTGAAAATGAAGGAAAAACAAAAACAAATTACTGAGTATTTGAATAGACTTGGTTTTTTTTTTAATTTTGATGTTATTTTCATTTGATTGTTTTATGTTCATATTCTAGCAGTATCTGTTTATTTTTTTGTGTATTTGAATGTCCTAATGGTTATAATGATGGTTAAGTTGTATCTTATATATAGGTCTATTGATAGTGTTATTGTTGCAGCTAGCTTTTCTTTGTTAGCTATTCTTGTTGCTTTTAATGGATTACTATGTAACATGTATATACATGTACTTTTCAAATGTAGATGTGTTTTGTTTTATGTTGTTAGGGTTTTTGTCACTATTGTATTCCTCTCAGATCATGTTCTTTATAGTCCCATATTGACTTTTTTTGTCATATATTTCTGCCTGATTTGAAGTATGTCTATAATACCTGTGCTCAGCACTGATGTCACTGAAAACCAAAAAATAAAGACTCTAATATCTTAGTGCCAAATGTATTGTTTGTGGATGTGTAAATGGAACTTAAGAAGATGAAGTGAGGAAGAATAGCTTGATTAGACCAGGATTACACATAATAAGTCTACACAGGGGGCAGCTAGGTGGTGCAGTGGATAGAGCACTGGCCCTGGAGTCAGGAGTACCTGAGTTCAAATCCGGCCTCAGACACTTGACACTTACTAGCTGTGTGACCCTGGGCAAGTCACTTAACCCCAATTGCCTCACTTAAAAAAAAAAAAGTCTACACAGGTTAGGAAATGATTCTGAAGCCATAGAGGGACTGATTTTTAAGATGTTTCAAAGAGGGGGAAGATAACAAACTACAGGAATATTAATTCACAGTATTATAAGCAAAAAGAGTCGACTGAGAAGACATCAACTGTCTTACTTACCCAATGTCCTTCTTTCTCATTTCCATAAAACATTTTTTGAGAATTATCTATGTATGTAGTGAAAGTACCTTCAGTGAAAACATGAGAAAGGGACAGGCTTTCTTAGACAATATTCTATAGTGTACTACATCTTCATTGCCACACAATTAGCTAAAAGGTGTGAAGAATATAAAAATCTGCTGAGTCTACTGTTTGTTGAATTTTAAAAACCCATGCTTTTGTAGCTGGAGAGAAATAAGTATACTTTCTTACATATCTTAAAATCATGCAAGATTTGTAGATACAACTGCAGAGATAATGATAGTTCAATTATCCTCTGATCATCAAGATCAAATTAAGCATAAAATAACAGGGAGTTGGATGCTTGCCAACTGTTGTGGACAGTATCATGGATGATATCCTTCTTAGAGTACTAATGGAGACCTTCCAGATGGTGAGGTCATCCAGATGTTCCCATTTATGGGTGAAATTGTATTGATTACAGCAAATTCCGCAAGGCTACTTAGGTTTCCTTAATGAGATCCATGACCACTCAAATGAGATTGGTCTACCAATCCACCGAGGGAAAACTAAATGAATGAAAATTTCCCAATAATTATAGTTATCCCTAAATAGAATGTGGTATGTCAGGGGCAACACTTGAAGCTCATTCTTTCTGACTGCAAGGCTGGATATTTACTCCCTATGTCAGGCATAGAGAATTTCAATCAGGAAATGCATGTAAAAGGTGGTGGGTTGGTCATATAGTGAGAGGGAGGGGATAACAGTTGGCCTGATAGAATGCTTCAGTGAGACCTGTGAAATATTAAGACATCAAGAAAGTAAGGGCTCCAATATGTTTGGTAATGATAACAGGTAGCATTTATAGAGCACTTTCAGGTTTGCAAAGTGCTTTACAATTATTATCTCATTTTTTTACTCACAACAACTTTTGGCAATAAGTGTTATTATCATCCCCACTTTACAGATCAGTAAAGCTTAGGCTGATCCTGAGTGGAGGATTTATAAGTGGTTATGGAAAATAGTTTCCCACCTTTAGGAGTTGTGGGTGTGCTGATAGAGGGAAGCTTGCATCATTGAATTCATGGTTCTATTTGAAGTAATAAAGCAAATAATTGTTTATTGATTTATTTAGGCTTCTCAATAGCCATAGGGTATGTTCAAGGTAGTTCTTAACATCTTCATTTGATGAATGACCAAAGTGAGGTTCAGAGACTTGAAATGACTTTCTTAAAGACCATACAGCTTTTTAGTGGCAGACCCCAGGTTATTGCGAAAGTCTTCAGACTCCATGCTCTTTCCCTTAAATCATGCCTCATGAACAAACAATACCAATAGAATTTAAACGAATAGATATTTCATTTGTTTTGAATGAGTATTATTGCCATTTAAAAAAAAACTGAATTTACTTGGAGCCACTTTCAGCTTAAGGGTTCATTAGGGAAACATTCAGAGGAAAGCCTCTTTATCTTGGGATCCATTTTTGCATCAAATTCAAAAAGCTCAGCACACTAAAGAATTTGTTCATTGCCTGGAATGGTTTAATTTCATTTACTTTTTGGCTTTAGTTACCTCTGAAAACTGAGTATATTTTGTCCTATTAAGCTCAAATGATGGTGAGTTCTAAGTAGAAATATATGAGGCATGACTGTGAAATAATGAGATATTGGAGAAACCAAACATGAAAATTGGATTCATTATTTCATAGCTACATTTCACTTATATTTTTCTACTTAGATCAAGGAGTGGCACCTGTTACAAATTCTGGGTCACTGAAGAAGAAAAACATTCAGAAAAGTGTACCTTTGCTTTTGCCAATTATAAAATGAAATCCCTAGCTGGAGACCTTTTTTTTTTTCTGCCTCTATTCTACAATCACATTTATGTGCTTGTACCTTCTCCGTTAGGAAGATCTCACTTCATATATGCCTGAGGTAAGAGAATGCAGCCCATCCAATTACTGCAATGCAAAACACTCAATATCTGATTTTCAATGGTTTTTTTTATCAACTCATAAGAAGGCTTTTGAAACAAAACATGCCATGAGATGAACAAGGTAAATGAGATCCTGGAAGAAAAAGATTAGTGACAATTGTCTAACTAATGTCACTAGCAAAATTCATTTTAAAAATCATGATTCATTCTTAGAACTGTTCAAAAAACTCTTCTCTCCCTATTTTCTTTGTAACAATGACTCTTTGTTTGGCAAGTGAAATTAAAAGCATATCTTGCCTATTCCCAGTGTTTCAGATTTCTACACAAACTGTGAGATATTCATTGAAGCATCATGTTAATTATCAGTGAATTTTATTAAGCCTCAGAGTCCTATTCTCCCTTTAAAAATCAACATGTAGGGGAAAGCTAGGTCATATAGTGGATAGAGCACTATCCTTGGATTCAGGAGGACCTGAGTTCAAATCTGGATTCAGACACTTGACACTTACTAGCTGTGTGGCCCTGAGCAAGTCACTTAAACCTCATTGACCTGCAAAAAAAATAAATAAAATCAATGTGTAACATAAGGCTAATGTTTTATATTTTACAGTTTACATTCTCATAGTAATAACAGGGATCATTTATACATTATTTTAAAGTTTTAAGGTCCTTTGTTCAATGTTTATCATTTGAGGCTTCCAATGTCCTATGAGACATGCTATAAGTGTTATTATCCCCATTTTACATATAAGGAAATAGACTCAGAAATTTTAAATGATTTTTCCATGGTCATCTACCTAGTAAGTATAAGAGGCGGGATTTTGAATACAGATTCTATTTGAGTTTCCTAATTGTGATGGAGAGGTACAATATGTATTGTGTTGTGCATTTTACATATGGAAAATGAAAATATAGAAAATGTAAGTCCTTTGCTTATTATTATACAAATAGTTATGTTTAAATGTGAATTAGAGTATTGGCTTCTTGACTTTGGATTTTTTTTTTTAACAGAACAAAATAATATAGGACCCAGGCAGTTTTCATTCTTCAGTCAATAGGAATTCCAGTAATTCTTTAGTGACACCGATTACTCAAAATAACCAGAATTCACTAATTTCAGAAACACAATGTCTATGTTTCACTAAGAAATCTGATATCTTTATGAGAAAAAGCCACAAAGAAATCTATAATCCCTTGATAGTACTTTCAAAACATCTAATTCTTCTCCCTATTCTCTCTGCTCTTGACCACAAACAGTGGACTAGTAAAGGAAATGAATACGTATAAGATATGTAAGTTTATTCAGTCTCCTTTTTTTCTCATCTTTTTCATCAAATATTTGATCAGATCTTTATCATTCAATCATTACTACATGAAGTAGGATTTCAGCTCATGCCTTTTGTGTGTGTGTGTGTGTGTGTGTGTGTGTGTGTGTGTGTGTGTGTGTGTGTGTGTGTGTGTGGCAATTGGGGTTAAGTGACTTGCCCAGGGTCACACAGCTAAGTAAGTATTAAGTGTCTGAGGCTAGATTTGAACTCAGGTCTTCCTGACTCCAGGGCTGATGCTCTAACCACTGTGCCACCTAGCTGCCCCCAACTCATGCCTTTTTGATTCCAAGTTCTGTGTTTTCAAACCTTCTAGAGCTTGACATCTGTAGCTTTATCAGGTAGTTTATCTATAGGTGGTTTAAGGAGTAAGGGTTATGAGTTGGAAGAAGAAGAAGAAAGGTAATAATAGAAGGAATAGGGTACAAGGATAATGAGAAATTAATTTAAAAAGTTTATACATTTAAGAAGTTTTATCGATATATTTATATCTATATCTATAGATAGATTAGATATAGAAATAGAAAGATATAGAGATAGAGATAGAGATAGATAGATATAGATATAATCAACTTCTATACACAATACTTTCTATGGCCTGAACTTAATGTAGACTGAGACCTTCAGGCTGGGCTGGGGCACTGGAAGACATTTTCAGTCTGTTTCATGAGTGTAGTTTGGTAACATCCCACAGGAGGGAGCTATGACCTACAAGAACACTGGGAACAGCAGGTGTGCTACTGGTCTGTAGCTGGTGGACATCTGGTCATTTTTCAAGATTTTCTGGTTTTAGAGGGCACTGACATGACCAGGGACTTTTTTTCTGGGTCCTATCAAACAGACTGCTGGTACCTAATCATTGTCATAGTAATTTAAATGGTCTTCATGAAGGTGCTTCTAATTTTTATTCAAAGTTTGGCCTTCATCTCTTGATGAAATTATATTTTAGCTTGTCTTTTGTAATTAGAGAAGATGCTGGTATTTCCTGGTATTAGTTTTCTACCATCAAGGAATGAAATATAAGGTAGCCTTCTATTAATTATATCTATCAAATGTAACTTTTAGCTGGAGAGAGGGGTGGTACAAATAGGGAAATTGTCATGGCTATTCTTAAATGTGGCTCTTTCACTGTCCAAGTGCCTTTAGTACTATATTTACAGAATTTTGGAGTAAGAAGAGACCTCAAAGTTATGTGATCCAGCACATACCTCATTTTGAAAGGGAGGTTACTGAGGATCACAGAGGTTAAATGTCCTGTCCATGATTGCATAGTAAAATGTGGCAGATTTAAGACTCAAACCAGCTACTATGTGTCTCCCATTGACCCAGGGTAAGCATAAGAGTAACAACAACATCAACAACAGCTATGTTTTATAGTCCTGCATTTCTTTGTTCTTTTCAAAGAACTTTCAAAACCATTTTATTTGATTCTTTTGACAAACCATAGCATAGGAATTATCCTTATTTAAGAGAGAAGAAAACTTTGCATTCTGCAAATTGTGTTCTCCACCAGATCACAGGGGTTTAAGTGGCTTCTTAGCAAGTAGAGGGACAAGCCCCATCCTGGAGTTGGGGAGGGACCTCTGAATTGGTTCTGCCTTTCACCTGTGTTTGAGAGCTGCTCTTGTTTAGATTCTCCTGTTCATCTCAAGAGATTTCATAAATGAAAACAACTTTGCAAGTCAGTTCCAATGAAAAGTCAGTGATTTTGGCTAAAACTGGACTAGCTTTGGATATATCCTGTGTCAAAGGGCCTTGTAAGTAGATAGGGAACTATCTACCTATGAAAAATAACAATTTTGAAGCATGGATAATAAAAAAGATTAATTTTATTTATCTATTTTTCTGGTCTTCATGCACTGAACTGGTAAAACTGCATAAGATGCTTAATTATGATTGTTTCTAAAAGAGTTTGGTTTGGCAATGGCTCTTCTAGGGACAACATAAGTGGAATTTTCTATTTTTTTATGCTGTTACTTGATTAAATGAAAATTTGTGATATTGGCATTTAGGTACAATAATGAAAAATATATAACATTTACCCTCTAGCTACTGGAGCACAAATTCTATTTTGGCCAATTATTGACTCTAACTTCATAAGGTTGGCTTAAGAATCAAATCAGATAAGGTAATGAGGGGCAGCTAGGTGGTTCAGTGGATAAGCACTGGCCCTGGATTCAGGAGGACCTGAGTTCTAATCTGACTTCAGACACTTAACACTTACTAGCTGTGAGACCCTAGGCAAGTCACTTAACCCTCTTTATCCTGAAAATAAACCAAAAAACAGATAAGGTAATGGATAAGACAGTTCTTTAGAAAGCATAAAATGCTACATAACTGGAAGGAATGATAATGAAGGAAAATGAGAAAGGAAAAGATAAGATTTTGGAGGAGGAAACAGAAGATAAAAGTAGAAAGACTTTTGAGCAGAAAGAGAAGAAAAAAAGGAGGAGGTAAAAGAGCAACCTTAAAGAAGAAAAGAATTTTAAATGGCCAAGTTTATATTTTGATTTAGATAGGAAAAGAAGACATTAGGAAAATTTCATATTCCTTTTATTTTCTTGCTGAAATCATTGATTTCATTTGCCTTCAGGGTGGCTGGTTTTCTTCTTAATAAAAACACACCATCTTCATCTAGAACTTTAGAAAACTCCCATGGCACCAGGTCTCCAGGGGCATTGATTTTATGGGGGCATAGCCAGATTAAAAGAAAAGAGCTCCTTGAAACAATGTATTTTAAGCTTTAGTTACTCCTTCCAAGTAGATTTTGGCATGGATAGAGACATTTCTTAATTATCCTCATACTTCCTGGGAACAAAGCAAAAAATCTTCAGTCTATTCCAATAAAAATGCAAAACTTGACTTCTATAATACCAATACAAAACACAGATTTCTTGAGGATATATTTGCCTACAGCAAATAAGAAAGAAATAATTTTCTTAATCTAATAAATCCTTGTAAAGACACCTGGGGGCAGTACATCTTCACTATCAAGAATTCAAATTGATGAGCCTATTTCTTGGGATATAAATGTGCTGCAGTTGTAAGAGGAAGATGAATAGGAACTTCCTTCCTGTCTTTTTTTCTTAGGCAATGCCAGCCCCAGGTACAGGATTTGATGCTTCTGACCATGGGAACACAATCTGTAGCATTCTTCCCCCCATTATTTTGGTGCTACCTTCTTGTAAAAATATAGGAATGGTTGACTAATTTATTTATTTATTTATTTGCCCAGAGACTTCTGTGCAAATTGTTTTAAATATATTATGGCTGTATCATCAAATTTAAAGTACATTACTACATGGAACTTTGCATGTTAAATGAAGCATTTATAACTTTTAGCAAACTCAAATCTAGACTACTTAATTTTTTATCACCCTGGCACTAGAGACTTAAGAAAACTGCTTGCATATTTATCTACATACTTAGAGTTAATATACAGCATCCGGTCGAAAAGGAATCAAGTGGAATATATAACTATTAATTTATATTTTTGATTTAATATTCATCTTTAGTAGGCTTCACTCTAATTTTACTGGAAAAAATGAATAATAGTTCAATCAGATGATGGAAAATAGCATTTAAAGCTTTTTCATTCTTTGGCTCTTAGTAAAAGTCTCATGATTACATTTGAATAGGTTTCTTCATTTAAAAAAATAAATTGAGTCTCAGATCTCTTCTATCAGACAAAATGTAAAGGTTCAAGGCAAACATTTCCATTTTCCCTTATAGTAAGCTCTATGTTATTTCCAGAAAGTAATTCTTAATACATGCAATTAGAACTGATCAGAGGCCAGACAGTTAAATCCATAAAGATATCAGGAATATGTATAATCCCTTTATCTTCCTTGACCTGATTTGACTCCATCTCAATTGAAAAGGGATAATGCAGATTGAGAACAGAGTCTTTTAAAACCCAAGAGACTAGGCCTCAAGCTCAATAAGAGATGCTTGAAAAATCCTTATTTTGAATACACTTTGGCACTGAGATCTGAACATTGTTTTTTGGTAAACAAATATTTTTGTCGAAACCTCAACAGGCTATCTTCCATGTAAACAGAGATACTCTGCACAATTCTCCAACCTGTAGGTCAAATGAAAGGCTGTTTATCCCTGGGAGGGAGACAGAATTTTTATGAAGAATGAACATTCTCTTACGAATCTCCACCCCTCTTTTACCTAGGAGGTCATGAAGGGAGCCACTGGAGTCTCCCAGAATTCTCTCAGGGATTGAACAATCATCTCTGAAGGCACCAATGCCTTTTTGGGGCAGGAAGGATTTCCCCCTTGCATCTTTTGAACACATAATTGCTGCTAGGAATTTTCAAAAGGCTATCATATCTGTATGAGAATTGACTGTAGAATTTGAGAGGACAGCGAGAATTCTCTTCCTTCATTGGTCATAAACTATGCATTGCCATTATCATTAACTGTAAATGTATTCCTAGAAATGTATACCAAGAAATATAGTTAGAAATATGGATATGGTTCACTATTTTCTTATAAAATATAAATGTATACGTATAAATGCATATCTATATTCAATTGTATATCTTTCTATTTAGAAGATTTGGTTCTTTGCCACTCTGCTTATATTCAAATTAATAAACATTTATTAAGCACAGACTACGTGCAAGACACTTTGTTAGGCAATTGAGATGTAAAGACAAAACCAAAAATAACTCCTGCCCTCAACTAAATTATGGACTAATCTAAGATATAATTTAAAAATAGATAAGTAAATACGAGATAATTTGAAGAGGTAAGTAGCTCTAGGCATGTGGGGAAGAGTGACGAGAAAAGTTTTCTGTAGTAGTTTACATATGATCTTAGTCTTAAGGGAAGTTACAGATTCTACAAGGCAAAAGTGAGGAGGGAGTACATTCCAGGCATCAGGCACAGCTTGGGCAAATGCACAGAGTTGGAAAGTATTTCAAGTTTATAAAGGAGCTTCTTTTTCAATTTGGATTGAACATGTACAGTGAAATCATGTCAGATATGTCTGGAAAGGTAGGCAAGTGACAGATTTCCAAATGTCAGGTCAAGCAGTGTGGATTTCATAGAGCCAAATAAAATTTCTGAAGAAGGGTGTGAAGTGGCCAGACCTGTGCTTTTCTTCTTCTTTTTTTCTTTTCTTTTTTTTCTTTTTGTGGGGCAATGAGGGTTAAGTGACTTGCCCAGGATCACACAGCTAGTAAGTGTCAAGTGTCTGAGGCTGGATCTGAACTCAGGTCCTCCCGAATCCAGGGCCAGTGCTTTATCCACTCTGACACCTAGCTGTCCCAAGACCTGTGCTTTAAGGAGATTATTTTGGCATCTGTGTGGAGGAGGGATTGTAAAGAGGATAGACTAGAAGCAAAAATATCAAATATGGGGCTACTTGCACTAGGAAAGGAAGGTCTGAACTAGAGTGGTTGTCCATTATGTGGAAAGAATGGGATGGATGTCAAAGATGTTGTGTATGTAAAGCCAACAATACTGGGAGCTGACTAGATATGGGGAGTGAAGAAAAGGGGAGAATCAAGGGTGACTCAGAATCAAAGATGAGAACCTATGTCATCAGAAAGATGCTGGTGCTCTCACCAAGAACAAGGAATTTTGGATGGAGTAGGTTTAATAGGGGGAAAGATAATGAGTTCTATGTAAATGTATTGTGTTTATAATGCCTAGAGTCATCTAGGTGACCCAGTGAATAGTCCCAGTCCTGAAGTCAGGAAGATCTGAGTTCAAATCTAACCTCAGACTTTAGGCCTGTGACCCTGGGCAAGTAAGTCACTTACCCCTGTTTGCCTCAGTTTTCTCATCAATAAAATGATCAGAAAAAGGAAATGGCAAATTGCTGCAATATTTCTGCCAAGAAAAACCCAAATGAGGTCACAAGAGTCAGACATGACTGAAAAACAATTGAACAGCAACAACAATATCACATCCAAGTAAAGATTTCCAACATTTGATGATGCAGGAATGGAAGTCAGGAAAGAGATTATGGCTATTAACACAGGTTTTGAAGCCATCTTTTTGGCGATAATAAATCCATGAGAGCTGATGAGATCACCAAGAGAAAATATGTAGAGATACAGGTTGGGGGGGGGTCTAAAATAGCCTTAGATGACCCTCATGGTTATGGAATGGGACTTAGAGGATGTTTCAGAAAAGGGAATGGAGGAGTGGGTAGACAGGATGAAAGCAGGGAAAACAGTACAAAGGAAACCGGTGTGTTTAGGGAGGAGAAGTATGTGAGGGTGTATGCAAAGGAAGTGGTAATAATGTGCAGAACTGTAGAGAGGTCAAGGATGAGGACTAAGAAAAGGACATTGTATTTATTAACTGAGAGATCATGAGTAACCTTAAAAAGCCATTTCACTCAGTTTGCTGGGGTTCAGAACTGAATGAGTGGTGTAGTGGCAATATAGACATTGCTGTTGTTTTCTAGGAGTTTGGCTCTGAAAGCGAGGAGAGTATGTCTGGGTCAAATCAAAGTATTTTAGAGATGGGGTGATAGGAAACCTAGATGTACCTGAAGGCCACAGGGAAGGGAGCCAATAAATAAGGAAAGATTCAGGGTGGGAGGATGGGATCAAGGGTCCTAATAGATGGTTTGGCTTTAGTAGGAAGGGCGAACTATTTGACATAGACTAATGCAAAGGAAAAAGAAATCATAAATAGTAAAGAAAGGTTTTCATTTATTTGACAGGGGAAAAAAGGGAGGTTATTATGATAGATTACACAGTTTCCTAAGTAAAGTAGGAAGTGGGGTCTTCCACTGAGAGGGAGTTGGGGTAGGTATGGTGTGGTGGCTTGGGAAGTGAAATGAAAGCATGTAACACCCTCTCTGGGGAGAGATAGAGTCAAACAGGGAAGAATGAAAATATTGCCATCTATCAATGATGGCCCAAGTGACATTGCATAACATAAATTTGTTGTGGTTCCAGACAGGATTATTCTGTCACTTCCTCCAAAGGTGCAAAACATAAACAGATAGGAGCAGAAAAGGTGGATAATGGTCAGTAACATAGGGTTTAGGTTTGGTGAGTTGTTATAGGGTAAGATAGCTAGGAACTCAGGTGTAAAAGGGAGCAGAAAGTAGAAATAGTTAATTATAGGATCAAATTATAGGATCAAAACTGGGGTAAGGAGAAATTAAACCTGATGAATGGGAAGAATATTGAGGTATTGAGTGACTGGAAGTAATGATGGGAAAGAAGAACATGTTTGGGGGACAGGTAGGTGACACAGTAGATAAAGCACCCACCCTGGAATCAGGAGGACCTGAGTTCAAATCTGAATTTAGACACTTGACACTTACTAGCTGTGTGACCCTGGGTAAGTCACTTAACCCTCATTGCCCTGCAAAAAAGAGAGAACATGTTTAGTTCAAGTGAGGTAGAGGGAGAGATAGAGGGATAGGAAGTTATGCTAAAAATAATTTCAGAGCTCTTCATTGTGTGTGGTGAATGGTTGATGGTGAGAACCAGGATGTGACTATTCATATGAAAGTGAGATGGATTGAAGATATAGGTCTTGGAGTTTAGGAGGTCAGTGATTTGCATTGTAAGGGTATTTGGGGGACATTAGTACATATATTAAATTTCAGACCATGAGCAAGGCAGTGACCTCCTTGATAAAGGATGGTGAATCTACCCTAAGGCTAGTGAATCACTGAAACAAGTCAAGACTAGTCAACAGGCATTAATTAAGCACTTGTTCAGTTATTCAGTTGTGTCCTACTCTTTGTGACCCTGTGGACCATAGAAAACTAATGCTGTCTGTGGAGTTTTTTGAGTAAAGATACTAAAATAGTTTGTTATTTCCTTCTCCAGTGAATTAAGGCAAACAGAGCTTAAGTGACTTGCCCATGGTCACACAAATATTAACTGTCGGAGCCCAGATTTGAATTCAGGTCTTCCTGACTCCAGGCCCAACACTCTATCCACTGAGCCACTGATGCACCTCTTATTAAACACTTACTATGTATTAAACACTCTGCTAAATTTGGGGGATACTAAGAAAAGCAAAAACAGTCTCTGTCCTTAAGGAGCACACATTTTCATGGGAAAGACAACAAACGAACAACTATGCACATGTTTTTGTTTTTGTGGTTTTTTTGGTGAGGCATTTGGGGTTAAGTAACTTGCCCAGGGCCACACAGCTAGTAAGTGTCAAGTGTCTGAGGCCAGATTTGAACCCAGGTCCTCCTGACTCCAGGGCCAGTGCTCTATCCATTGCGCCACCTAGCTGCCCTAACTATGAACATATAAGAGATATACTCTACAAATTATAGACAATTCTAAATGCAGTCATTGATTCCTCAGGAGATAAGAAAACATAGTTTTGTTGTGATAACAAGGCCATAAAGGATCTGCACTATAAGGCATAAAAGGAGGCTGTGAAACTTAAATGAATGGACTTTGCTGAATGATGGTGGTAGAGGGAGGGTCAGTGAATCAAAATAAATAGGAAGGAATATGCTTACTCTTCTTAAACAGTGGGCTCTGAGGGAAAGTACATGAAGAAGGAAGAGAGTGGCCAGATTTTTCTCTTTTTTTTGGTGGGGGGGGGGGGGAGTCAGGGAGTCAGGTTTCCATGAGTGCAAAAAGTTGGAAACAGAAAAGAAAGCATTCTAAAATGAAGGGAAGCTTGTTAGTGGTGAATGAGAGTGAGTTGTAGAGGGCATAATGGAGATGGAAAGAAGGATCAGGTTATGAAAAGACTGAGCTGAATGGGTAAGAGAGAGCAGGTACTGGTCAAGGGGCATCTGCTTAGGTAGATGGTAACTCTAATCAAAGAGATTAAGGGATGAGGAAGCAGGAATTGGTTCAGTGTCATTTGATTGGGTCTTTCAACATTAAGGGCTCTGTGATGGAGGGTGTGGTCAATTTGTTTTCTCTTTACCAGGGAATAAGGAGGATCAGCTTAACCCTATGAATTAACAAATAACTGATGATCATGTCTCTAGAGATTAATTGAACTCACATTCAGCATCAGAACCCTTTCTTTGTCACAAAATGGTAAATTTGAAGAATACTAATTGGCTCCTGATAGAATCTTACTCCTTTCAATGAATAGTCAGTCAGTCAATAAACATTTATTAAGTGCCTGCTGTGTGCCAGTCACTGTGCTAAGCAGCGGGGTTACAAAGTAAGAGGCAAAAGATAGGCCTTGCTAGCAAGTAGGCCTCTGGGCCTTGGAAGGGTCTGGTATATGGAACCTGAGTACTCAGTGGTTACAGAGGGGTGGAGGATGGCTATTTTTCTCAGATGGCTTTAGTGAAGCAGATTAGAACAGGTTGGAGTTCCTCCTCTGGCAGTAGCTTCTGGAGGGGGGATGCTTTCAAATATAGTTGCTGGGTGCTTCTGGGTTTGGAAATATGGAAGTTTTGTTGTGGTGACATGGGACAAAGTAGCTAATAATATTAGTAATAGTCATAATATTTACAAATATTTAAGCATCACAATAATACTGTGATATAGGTAGTATTATTATTCCATTTTGCAGATTAGGAAACTGAGCCTGAGAGAAGGTAAATGACTTGCTCAGTTCATGGCTAGTAAATATCTAAGGTGGAATTTGTACTGTCTTTTCAAATCCCATTTCTGATAGTGTTGGGGCTATAGGATCAGTGAAAGAAAAGCAAGAAATACGTGTTAGAGTAGGAGCATTGTTATTAATGCAGGCTTCCATCTACAAAGTTGATTCATGGTTATGAAAAACTGGGGCAGCTAGATGCCACAGTGGATAGAGCTCTAGGCCTGCAGTCAGGAAAATGTGAATTCAAATCTGACCTCAGACCCTTACTAACTGTGTGAACCTGAGCAAGTTACTTAATGTTATTTGCCTCATTTTCTTTATCTGTAAAGGAAATGAGAAACTGCTCAACTATCTTTGCTAATAAAATCCCAAATGGTATCATGAAGAGTCAGACACAACTGAACTGACTCTACAAAAAAAATCTTGGCAGGCATTTGCATGGTGCAGTGGATAGAATGTTGGGCCTGGAGTCAGAAGGAACTGATCAAATTCATTCTCAAATACTTACCAGGTCTGTTACCCTGGGCTATGGTTTTCTTTTTCTGTTTTGGCTCTTCCTGGTTTAAGTATCAGGACCATATTTGTCTCATAAAAGGAATTTGGTAGGACTCCACATATTTTCTCAAATAATTTATATAGTATTGGGATTAATTGTTCTTTAAATGTTTGATAGAATTCACTTGTGAATCCATTTGGTTTGGGGAATTTTTTCTTAGGAAGTTCATTAATAGTCTTTTCAATTTCTTTTTCTAAAATTGGGTTATTTAAGTATTTTATTTCTTTTTCTGTCAATCTGAGTAATATATTTTGGTAGGTATTCATCGATTTCATTTAGATTACCAAATTTATAGGCATATAATTGGGCAAAATAATTCCTAATAATTGTCTTAATTCCCTCTTCATTGGTGGAGAGTTCACCCCTCTCATTTCTGATACTAGTAATTTGGTTTTCTTCTTTCCTGTTTTTGATCAAATTAACCAATGATTTATTTATTTTATTGTTTTTTATTTTACTTTTAAAAGTAATAAACATTTTTATTTATAGTTTTGAGTTTGAATTTTTATCCTTCCTTCCTTCCTTCCTCTCCCCCCTCCCTGAGGTGGTAAGCAATTAGATATGGGTTATACATGTATGATTATGTAAAACATTACTATATTAGTAATTTTTTCCCAAGAAAACATAAATAAAAGGAAAAAATGAAAGAAAGTGAAAAGTAGCATGCTTCAGTCTGGGTTCTATCAATATCAGTTCTTTCTTTGGAGGTAAGTAGTATGTTTCATCATTAGTCCTTTGGGATTTGTCTCAGATCATTGTATTGTTGAGAATAGTTGTCATTCACATTTCTTCATCAAAAATATTGCTGTTTCTGTGCACAATGTTCTCTTTGCTCTGCTCACTTCACTATACATCAGTTTATACAAGTCTTTCCAGGCCTTTCTGAAATCATCCCGCTTGTCATTTCTTATAGCACAATAATATTTCATCACCACCATATACCACAGCTTGTTTAGCCATTCCCCAATTGATGGACATTTCTTTGATTTTCAATTCTTAGTGACCACAAAAAGAACTGCTATAAATATTTTTGTACAAATAAGTCTTTTTCTCTTTTCTGAGGATGTTTTTGAGATATAAACCTAGTAGTGGTATTGCTGGATCAAAGGGTATGCACAGTTCTATAGCCTTTTGGAAATAGTTCCAAGTTCCTCTCCAGAATGGTTGTATCTTACAACTCCACCAATAGTGGATTAGTGTCCCAGCTTTTCCACATAGGTAGGTGACTCTTGGTTGTAAAACTAACTCCTTTGCTTTCCATATATCATATTCTAAGTCCTGCAGTTCTTTAATGTGGAAGTTGCCAAATCCTGTGTAATTCTGACTGTACCTCCATTGTGTTTGAATTGTTTCTTTTTGACTGCCTGCAATACTTTCTCCTTGATCTGTGAGCTTTGAAATTTTGCTATGTTCTGGGGAGTTTTAATTTTGGGGTCTCTTTTGGGAGATGGTCAGTGGATTCTTTCCATTTCTATTTTGCCCTCTGGTTCTAATATATCACCTGAAAGATATTGACCAGGCTTTTTTTTTTTTATCATGGCTTTCAAGTAGTTCAATAATTCTTATATTGTCTCTCCTGGATCAATTTTTTTATATTGTTTTTCTGATGAGAAATTTCACCTCTTCTTATATTTTTTTATTTTATTTTATTGTATCTTGATGTCTTCCAGAGTCATTAGTTTCCATTTGTTCAATTCTAATTTTTAAAGAATTTTTTTCTGCAGTGACCTTTTATATTTCTATTTCCATTTGGCTAAATCTGGTTTTTATGGAGTTATTTTCTTCAGTAAATTTTTGTATTTTTTCATGGTTCTTTTGCATTACCTTTATTTCTTTCTCCAATTTTTCTTCTACTTCTCTAATTTGCTTTTTAAAGCTCTTTTGGGATTTCTTTTTTAGGCTTGAGACCAATTTACATTTTTCTTTGAAGCTTCACCTGTAGCCATTTCATTACTATTGTCCTCCTCTATGTTAATGCCTTGTTTATCCTTATTACCGTAGTAACTATCAATAGTCAAGTTGGGTTGGGTTTTTTTTTTTTTTTGCTTATTTTTGTGCTTTGATGTTTTTTATAAGAGAGTTGGACTCTATTCCTGCACTATCCCAAGTTTTTGTGGTTAGACTCTGGGTCTTATTGGTGGCTTTCACTGGGCTTCAGGGCTTAGCTGCTTGCTTTCTCTGTAGAGTAAGCTTCCCTTCTGATTGGAATTGGAGGGTTAGTTCTCCCTTTTGGCCTCTCCTATTCTCAACAATACAATAATGCAAGACAATCCCAAAGGATTGTTGATGAAACATACTATCTACCTCCAAAGAAAAAACTGATATTGATGGAACACAGATTGAAGCATGCCATTTTTCACTTTCTTTCATTTTTTCTTTTATTCAAGTTTTCTTATACAAAATGACTAATATGGTAATGTTTTACATAATTGTACATGTATAACATATCTGATTGCTTACTGCCTCAGGGAGGGGGGGAGGAAGGAGGGAAGGAAGGAGGGAAGGAAGGAGGGAAGGAAGGAGGGAAGGAAGGATAAAAATTGGAACCTCAAACTATAAATAAAAAAGTTTGTTACTTTAAAAAAAGGAAAAAAGGGAAAAAAAACAATAAATGGATAATAGAATTACTACATCTCAAATTATATCATAAAGCAATAATCATTAAAAGTATTTGGCCTTGGTTAAAAAATAATCAATAAATCAATAGAAAAGACTACTTAAACAAGACCCTAAAGCAACTGAACTTGTTAGTACAGTCTTTTATAAACCAAAAGTCATCAATCACTGGAATAATGATTCCATATGTGACAAATACTTTTGGGAAAAGTGAAAAAAATCTGGCAAAAATGAGGTATAAGCCAATTTCTTACACAATATTCAATAAATTCCAAAAAGATATATGGCCTTAATATAAAAGGTAATATCATAAAATATAGAAAACAAAGGGAAAAGATACCTTTCACAATTATTGATAGGGAAGAGTTCTTCATCAAATTATATATTCTAGTCATTTAGTCATTTTTAATTGTGTCCAGTTCTTTCTGATTGTACCCTTTCTGCCCTGTCCTCTACAAAAGATGCTATGGTGATTTGGTGTTTTCTTCCTCAGATCATTTTTTTTTAAATTTTGAGGGGCAATGAGGGATAAGTGACTTGCCCAGAGTCACACAGCGAGTAAGTGTCAAGTGTCTGAGGCTGCATATGAACTCAGGTCTTCTTGAATCCAGGGCCAGTGCTTTATCCACTGCACCACCTAGCTGTACCCTTCTTCAGCTCATTTTACAAATTAGAAAATGGGGGCAGCTAGGTGGTGCAGTGGATAGAGTACGGGCCCTGGAATTCAGGAGGACTTGAGTTCAAATTCAGCCTCAGACACTTAACACTTACTAGCTGTGTGACCCTAGGCAAGTCACTTAACCTGAATTGCCTCACCAAAAACAAACAAAAAAGAAAATGGAGGCAAACAGAGTTAAGTGACTTTTCCAGGGTCATAAAGCTAGTAAGTATCTGAAACCAGATTTGAACTCAGGCCTTCCTGACTCCAGGCCTGGCACTCTATCCTCTGCACCACCTAGCTGCCCTGAACAAGCCATATAGGTAATCATAAAATGAATGGTTTATTTTGATTATTTAAACTTGAAGAGCATTTGCATAAAAAAATAAAATCATTTAGAATCCCAATAAAATTAGGAAAATAACTTCACAGAAGTTATTCTGATAAATGTTTTATGTATAAGGTAATTTAAGAAATATATACATATTTTATTTAATAAGCTGATATTTCTATTATTCACATTTATGATATATTATTTATTAAATTAAATATGTAAGATATTTAATAAATAAGATAAGGAATCAGTACAAATATATAAGAATAAAAGATATTCACTAATGGAAAAAGGATCAAAGATATAAATAGGCAGTTTTCAAATGAATAAATAAATGTAAGCCATCTACAATCACATTAAAAGTGTTCCACACCAAATCTCCAATAATAAGAGAAAATCAAGCTAGAAAAACTCTGAGATTCTACCTCAGACCTATCATATTGCAAAGATGAAAAAGAGGAAAAAAGCAATTATTGTAGAGTGTGATTTGGCAGAACTGGCTTACTAATACACTCTTAGTAGATCTGTGAATGATTTGAACATTCTGGAAAACAATTAGAGACTATAAGAAAATAGTCAGTATCCTCTATATGCATTTTGACTCAGTGATAGTACTGTTAAGAATATACCTTGAGGTCAAGGAAAGAAAGAAAGGATGAATATGTGCAAGAATATTTGTAACAGCATGTTTTGTTCAGAGTAGTGAAACAAAATAGCTTTCTATCCATTGGGGAACAGGTGAGTAACTTGTCATATAAAATATAATGATGTTTTATTGAACAATAAGAAATGATGAACACATCACATTGAGAAAACTGGAAAGAAGTGTATGAATTGATGCAGAGGGACATGATTTGAATCAAGTAAACAATTTATTTGATGACCACAACAATAATGTGAGGGAAAACTTTCAAAGAGCTCAGAACCCATAAAAAAACAGTTATAAATTATGACTTTAAAAGCCCAAAGATGATACATACTGCCTACCTCTTAGCAGAGAGGTGATGGAG
This sequence comes from Dromiciops gliroides, assembly GCF_019393635.1. Taxonomy (NCBI): domain Eukaryota; kingdom Metazoa; phylum Chordata; class Mammalia; order Microbiotheria; family Microbiotheriidae; genus Dromiciops; species Dromiciops gliroides. The sequence goes on from NC_057861.1 coordinate 406,914,203, forward strand.
TAGAGGTACAGACTGGGAGATATATTCTTTGATGTTGTCATGCATCAATTTGTTTTGATTTGTAACTATTACAGATTAGTTACAAGGAAGGAGATCTATTTGGAGATTAGAGGGTTACTAGGGAGTTATACACAAAAGAAAAAAACTATGAATAAAGCATCTTTTAAAAAATGGACATAAGACAAAAAGATGAAGAAAAAATGTTGACAAATGTAATTAACACGTAGAAAAGTTTGAGAACATTATCAATGCTCTATATACAAACCCTCCCATATCTGCAAAGATGCTAGATGGAAAACATCTTCTCATATCTTAGTGGTCAAGCTTGGTCATTAAACTTTAACAGATTTTAATTTCTATTGATTTGTTGTTTCAATTTAGATGGTCATTGTTGTGTATATTTTTTTTTCTTGGTTTTCTTTACTTTGCATCAGTTCAGTCTTGCCAGGTCTTCATTGCATTCATAGTTTCTTAGTGCTCAGACTATTCCATTTTTTAAATTCTTCATTATAAGAGTGGCTTTGTGGTAGGGGATAGAGAGTGATAAGAGATAATGTAGGTGATGTAAAAAACAAAATATAATATTAGTATTTTTTAAAAGAAGGCTTTGCAGCTCTATCAAAAATGCACAGAAGAAAAAATTACAGTGATAAAAGAATTTTGTAAATACTTGTTAATCTATCTATTCATCCATCCATCCATCTATCCATCCATCCATCCATCCATCCATCCATCCATCCATCCATCCATCCATCCATCCATCCATCCATCCATCCATCCATCTACCTATCTATCTATCACCTGTAATATGTGGTAAAAAAAATATGAAAGTTTTTTAACAGTCGGTTAGGATAACTGAAAGACTCCAGTTTTTGAAGGACCACCCTTTTGGGGAGGAGACCAACAGTCCGCCTGCTGTGCACGTCAGACTGCCTGCTATGCACTCGACTTCTGGGGTGCAGAGAACGGAAGTGGAGCTTTTTCCTGCTCCGCTGGTCTCCTAGCTGCGCTGCACAGACAGACGCGGACTGGAGTTTGACTCGGCCCGGCTCTCGGTTAACAGCACGCGCTTGACTCGGTCTCTCTCCCCAAAAGTGGCCTTGGGTTTTGGTGAGTTTTATACAGAATATAGACTAAGCCTAGACTTAAGACGATTTGTATTGTTTCTTCCATTTACTAGTCTGGGAGATAAATTAAGGGAAAGGTTAAGTAGGGGAGATTTATGATCTAATATCCAATTTTAATCTCACAAATATATAGGGGAAGCTAGGTGGTACAGTGAATAGAGTGCCAGATCTGGAGTCAGGAAGACCTGAATTCAAATCTGGATGCTGATACTTATATGTGTGACAATGAGCAAGTCACTTAACCCTGTTTGTCTCAATTTCTTCATCTGTCAAATGAGCTGGAGAAGGAAATGGCAAACCATTCCAGTATCTTTGCCAAGAAAATCCCAAATGGGATCACAAAGAGTTGGATATAACTGAAATGACTGAACAACAACAAAATATTATATACTATTACATTACCATTTCACAAACAGAAATTGTACACAAAACTTCATGATTTCATATATAATCCTCTGATCTGTTTTTGTATCTTGAAATGTGTGTGTTTATTGGTAATACAAAATAAAAAAATATAAACTAAGAATTTCACATTCTTAGTGATGATAAAATATGATTGAATTGTTTATGCATTTAAAAAAATAAAACAAATTCAGACACTTCAAAAAAATGGAAGTTCCCGAATAAAAATTTCATAAAGATATTTGTGGATAATAAGGTTTTTGAAAAATACTTGCAATTAATGGTACTGCATTCTTTAAAAGCAGAATCATTAGAATGTTAGAAGAGTCATTACTGGGCAGCCAAGTGGTGCAGTGGATAAAGCACTGGCCCTGGATTCAGGAGGACCTGAGTTCAAAGCTGGCCTCGGACACTTGACACTTACTAGCTGTGTGACCCTGGGCAAGTCACCTAACCCTCATTGCCCCACAAAAACAAAAACCAAACAACAAAAAAGAAGAAACATTACTTTACTCTCTATTATCTATTTTCATATTTATTTCCTACAACAATTCAACTGATTATGCATAATATCATTGTTCTCCAGTTCTTAGAATCATAGAATTTTTAGAATGGTAAAGACCTCAAAGCTCCTATAATTCAATTTGAGCAACCATTCTGTCTTAAATATCTCTGACCACTAGTCATCCTGATTCCACTTAAAGGCTTCAAAAGACAAAGAGCTCATTATATCCTGAGACTGTCAAAGCCAACATTTAACCAGTACTAAATATTGAGAAGTTTTTCTTCATATATAGCCCAAATCTTCTTCTCTTATACTTCAACACATTGCTCTTATTTCTTGTCTCAGAAAAGAAATAAAACAAATTCTTATTTCACATAATTGTCTAACAAATAATTTAAGATAGTTGTGTGTTCCCTTAAGTTTTCTTTGTTCTAAGTTAAATAGTCCCTGTTTTTCCAACCTATCATAATAAGCTATGGTTTCCACCCCCAACCCCCTTCATCCTAGTTCAACTTTTCTGTAAGTGCTCTGATTCATTTCTGTCTTTTATCAAATGCATTTCACACAATTGAACCAAATATTTCGGAGAAAATGTGACTGGTCATAGTTTAGGATATAAAGATATTATTGGCTTTTGTTAATGGAGTTTAAGCTTTCATTACCCCCCCCCTTTTTTTGGTTACCTGATGCTTCATATTGAAGTTAATAACACCACCATATCCTTTTTCATGTGAACAGTTTTCCATTTATGTCTCTCATTATATATTTGTTCATTTAATTTTTTGACCCCTCATGTAGAACATTACATTTATCCATATCAAATTTTGTCTGATTTGATTTGGCTCACCTTTCTACACTGCAAAAAATTTTTGGATCCCAATTCTGCTATCTAGTGTGATGGCCAACTCTACCATTTTCCCATCAGCTAGACATTTTATAAGGAAATCATCTTTGACTTTATTCATGTCATTCATCAAAATGTGAAACAGACCAGGATTGAGAATAGATCCCAGACACACGGATTAACATTATCAATTAATCAATACATGTTTATTAAGCATTTACTATGAGCCAGGCTCTGTGGCAAATGCTGGGTATAAAGAAAAAAAAATCTGTGCCCTCAAGGAGTCCACATTTTAATGGAGTGAGGGGAAAACTTGCACATAAGTAGCAATATACAATGTATTCAATGAAGTCTCTTTTTAAAATGGACACTTTCAAATATCAGTTGACTGACCTATAGATCAACTCATCATCTCTATGATTTTCTGTATCAAAATTTGATTCCCTCACCACAATTACCTGTATATCGAGTATTTCTCTGCATTGGAATATAACCTTCTAGAGGACAGGAACTGAATTACTTTTTGTATTTGCATCTCCAATCTATAATAGGAGTTGCTTAATAGAGCAAGGACTGTTTCACTTTTGTTTCTGCATATCTAGCACAAGCCTTGGAACATGATAAGTGCATAAATGAAGTTTTAAAAATAATCAATCAATCATTTATTTCATAAAGATCTCTATCCAGATTGACATCAATCTTTTAATCACCCAATGCTTTGAGTCTATTAATTTATTTGATTCCATATCTACCTATTTATTATATTATTCCTCTCATTTGTACCTTTTCTTTCAGTAAATATATCATGTTCAACTTGTTCAAATGTTTGCTTTTCTCTCCTGTCTCATACCCAGCAGAATGTAAGCTACTTGACATCAGGGAATATTTTGTTGTCATCTTTGCAGTCTGGCATGTTGGATTGAAAACAAGCTGTGAAGTCAGGGTGACCTGTGTTGAAGTCTCATTTCTGTGACCCTGGCCAAGTCATTAAAGTCTCTGTGCCTCAGACAAATTTCTAACAATATAAATCACAAAGTGATTGTTTATATATGTCACTGGAGGGAGATGCTTTCTGAGGGAGGTCCCTAAATCAAAGAAATCACAGTTCTTGAATAATAATAATGATAATGATAATGATAATAACAATAATTACCAGCACCTCACTCAGTTCTTTGTACATGATAGGCTTTGAAATGAATTAAATTTGCTTCAGTTATGAATTGATTAATTGTGTATAAGTTGCTTGTTCCCCCTGTTCCAATAGTACATATTTTCTGATTTGTAGATTACTGCTTTCACTGGTAAGGAAAACAGAAACAAATAAATATTGAGCTAGTCTACCTTCTTTTCCTTATCTATTATCTTTGTATTATCTACCCTGAGTAGCAATTCTATTCCTTCTGTGATCATCTTACTCCTAATATAAATTTTTAAAGAAATGCCATTTTAGGCATTTTTTACTTATTACAAACCTCAGCATATTCTGTGATCACCAAAATAGGAATATAGAGCTAGGAGGGACCTCAGACCATCAGAACAACCTCCCTCATTTTCTGTATGAGGACAATAAGGCCCAGGGTTGTAAAGTGTCCTGCCCAAGATCACATAGGCACTAAGTGTTAAAGATGGAATATAGACCCAGTTCCTCTGACTTTAGAGTACTATATTCCCAACCTTATTCTTGCAGGATCATGTTACTCCTTGGTATTCATCCAAAGTTATTTCTTTTTGCATCATCTTCTGCATGAGGTTTTACAGATTAATTCCCAATTTATCCACATTGATCTCTTTAAAATATATATCCATATATTTTTTAATTTTAGTTTTTTGATTAATAAGCATTTATTTTTGTACCTCTCACTAAAAAAAAGAAAAACAAAAACTTGTAGCAAATATGCATAATCAAGGTAAACAAATACCCACATTAATTATGTCCAAAAAGGCAGATTCATTCTGCATCTTGAGTTTAACACACATTTTCTTTTTCATCAGGATGTGTTTTTGTGTCATCAGAGTTTTGTTTCTAAGAATATGCTATTTCCACTCTATAGAGGTATTTCTCTCTAGAATTTTAGGCCACAGGGTCTCATTTATTTTCTTTGAAATATGCTTTCCTCAGATCTAGCTTGTACATCAGATTTTGTCTGGCATTGATGTCTTTCTCACAAACTCTAAGATGACATGTTTGCTTCTTCTCAGGGTCCCTATCATTTCCACTTTGATAACCTATTCCTCCTTCTTGGATAAAAAAAGCCAGTCTATCTTTGCCTGTTAGTCAATATGCTCAAAGCAGAACTCATTTGAGCTTCCTCCTCCCAAAACTACCTGTTTTCCCTTCCCTTTTTCGATTTAAGGAATTCTTCCAGTCTCTCAGGTTCTTAAATGGGCATTATCCTTAGATCCTCACTCCACCCCAAATATCCAATCAGTTGCCCAATTTTGACATTTCTAGGTCTGAAATATTTTTCATATTTGACTCCATCTAGCTGGTCACATGAATACCATGTTAGGCTTCATCATTTCTCTTCTAGATTATTGCCATAGCTTCCTAATTGGCCTCCTCCCATCAAATCTCTCCCCACTCCCCCATTCTGGTCTATCCTTGTTATAGCTACTGAAGTAATGCTCTTTAAGCTCATACATAACTATCACCCCTTTATTCAATACTCTCCAGTGACTCCCTATTGTTCTAGAATAAAATGTAATCTTCTTAGTTGTTAAAACTCTTCACAACTTGGCCCCAGTTTATTTTTACAGCTTGATTGTACCTCATTCTCCCTAGGGTGATCTAGCGATATAGACAAATGGATATATCTACTATCCATCTATCATCATCATCATCTACTTGTACATATACTTGTTGTCACCCCATTATAATATAAGCTTCTCAGAGCAGGGATTGTCTTATTCTTTGTATTTTTACTTGTATCCTCATTTCCCAGCAAATAGTAGGAGCTTAATGTGTGCTTGTTGATTGATTACTAATACCTGTTGAAGAATAAAATTATTAGACAAGTCAAGAATTTATCGTTATTTATTTTTAACAGTGAAATAATTTTACTAAATCAAAAGCAATGTTGCACAATGGCTAGAGTCCTAGGCTTGGAGTCAGGAAACCCAAGGTTCACATCTCCCCAGACATTTAATTGATATGTGATCCTAGTCAAGTCACTTAACTTGTCTGAGCCATAGATTCCTTATCTTAAAAACAAGGGGGGAGGGGATAATAATACTAACTACCTCTCATAGTTGTGAGGCTTAAATGAAATAATATATGCAAATGTATTTACTTTATGAATGAGAGCCATTATTATTGAAATTCCCCATCATTGCTATAAGTCATGTGTCTTTTGATAGGGCATATTTTTCCCCTCCCCCCAAAAACACACCTATTAATTGATAACATTTTGGCTTTTATAATCAGGAAAATGTTTCTCATTGTCTCTGTCTCCCATCTATCTGTATGTGTTGTATGAAACCAAACAGAGACAAAAACCAAATAGCCGAATGGGTAGTACACATGATTGACTAAACCATGTAAGGTCCCATGCAGGCTTCATGCCCATTGGTCCTGTTGCTGTTCCCACTCTTGTAGCTGTGATTTCAGAGTGGTTACTGAGGTTCCATCCTTTTCTACATAGAGTTCCATGTGGTGAGGAAAAATCTTTTAGATAATAGGAATAATAGACAAGCTCTATAATTGGGAAATGAAGTAATAACAATAAAACTTGACATTTATAAAGGGCCTTAAAATTTACTGAGCACTTTAATTACATCATTGTGTAAGAGTCTCACAACAACACAGTCATTATCCTCATTTTACAGACAAAGAAGATGAACTTGAGAGAGGTTAAGGAGCATGCCCAGAGTTATACAGCTAGGGTCAGAGATGATATATATTGGGACCAATGGCTGGCTGAATCCAGGTACAGCTCTGTACCCACTATAGCATGGACTCTAAGTGCTTCCTTTTGGTTTCTGATCAGCTCAGCACACAATAGGAAAAATTATAGAAATGACTATCAAAACATGCCTTCCCTCCAATTTCTTCTGCTCTGTTTTACAATCCTTCTTCCCTCTCCCTAACCCATATCTGAGATTTCATCTAAAACTGACATTTCATAGATAACTTTTAGTTAGTTTTGACAAAAGTTTTCTTTACCTGGGAAATATTATATATGGACTAAGATTATTCCTTTTGCCATCCAATCAGTCTGTCCCATTATTATGTCTCTGACTATATCATATGAAGTGCAGACTGACAGATTCTCAATTCAGAATCTAGATGTGGGGGATTGGATTACTTTCTGAGTCCAGCATTAAGTCCCATGATGCCATTTCAATATTGACTCAAGAAACTTTGTGGTCGTTTCTAAAATTGTGAACTTTTTTTGGTTTCCTATTTAATATGTCATGTGGGCTGTAGGATTCTGACATGTTTCCATGAAGCACAAACCACTAATACTAATAAAATATTGTTTAAAATCCATATTCACAGGGAGTATAAATATACAAATGCACTTCATGTCTTAGTCTAGGCTAAGAACACATTGATAGATTTTAAAACTATAATTACTTCTATTCCTTCCTAATTTTTTCGCCATCCCACTTATCACAGAAGCTGTTCCATACTTTGCCTTCTCTCTTCAAACCTGACACTTCTTTCCCAGTTCTGTTAGCTGAGTACTACATATCAAGTTACATTTGGCCCCAAAGTTGGAGCCATTTCCTGAGAGTTCCCTCTTCTCATCTCACATGCTCCTGGTATCATTCCCCATTATCTCCTCCTTCATTCAAGTCTCTGATGAAGATGTGAACTTTCTCCTTGTTAAGGCCAACTTCACTACAGAGGACCTTGATGCCATCCCCTCCCGCCAACTTTAGCTGATTGCCCCCTCTCTCACCCTACTCTTTCATCTTTAATATCTCCCCATTTACTTTGTTCCTTCTTTTTTGCCTATGAATACACTCATAGACTCTCCTTATTTTTAAAAGAAAGTCACTAGTTCCTACCAAGTCTTTCAGTTCCCATTCTCTCCTCCTCTTCTCAGCTAAATTCCTTAAAAGCTATACATTCAATGCTTCTATTGCCTCTCCTCTCATTCTTTTCAAAAGCTTCAGCAATCTGGCTTCTGACCTTATCATTCAGCTGGAACTGCTCTTTCTAAAATTACTAATTATCTTTTAAATTCTCAATGTAATAGCATTTTTTCCATCAGCATCCTTCTTTTTTTTTTCATTTTGCATATAAGGTATTTTATTTTTTCCGTTACATGTAAAGATAGTTCTCAACTTTTGTTTATACAAGCTTTACAATTTCAGATTTTTCTCCCTCCCTCCCCTCCCTCCCCCCTCCCCTAGATAGCAGGTAATCTGATATAGGTTATATCTTTATATCTATATATCTATATACATAGACATATATATACACATATATTTACACATAATAACATTAATCCTATTTCTGCATTAATCCTGTTATAAGAGAAAAAATCAGAGCAATAATGCAAAACCTCAAAATAGAAAAAAAAACAACAGCACCCAAAACAAAAGAAATAGTATGGTTCAATCAGCATCTATACTCCACAGTTCTTTTTTTTTTTCTTTTTGGGATTTGGAGATCCTCTTCTATCTTGAGTTCCCTGGAACTCTTCTGTACCATTGCATTGGTGAGAAGAATATAGTCCATCACAGTAGGTCAGCACTCAACATCAGCATTCTTCTTGACCTCTGTAGTATCTGACACTGTGGAGTACCTTCTCTTCCTGTATACTTCCTCTTTTCTGTTTTTTTTTTTTTTTTTGGAGGGGTGTGTGTAACACTGCTTTCTCTTGAGTTTCCTGCCTTAGGACTGCTTTTTTTTTTTAAATTTAATTTATTTATATTTTTTTGGTGAGGCAATTGGGGTTAAGTGACTTGCCCAGGGCCATACAGCTAGTAAGTGTTAAGTGTCTGAGGTCAGGTTTGAACTCAGGTCCTCCTGACTTCAGGGCCAGTGCTCTATCCACTGCACCACCTAGCTGCCCCAAGGACTGCTTTTAAGATCTCTTTGCTATATTTCATTCATGTCATAGTCATTGACTATGGGTGTTACCTAAGGCTCCATCCTGACTACTATTTTATTCTGTACTCCTTTACTTGATCAGTTTCAATGGAATAAATTATTATCACTATCAAGATGATTCTATCTATTGAGCTCTACTGTATCTCATAAACCACCAACTGCCTATTTGACACTTCAAACTGGAAGCTTCATAGGCATCTGGCACAACATGTCCAAAACTTATAAAATTCTCCCCCCTCCCAAAATAAAAATCAACTCTTCTTCTGAATTCCCACATTACTTTTGAGAGAACCACCATTCTTCTAGTCAGCCAGGTCCAAAACACTGGCCTTACCCTGGACTCCTCATTTTAATTCATTCCACATATCTAATAAAAAACTATAGGAGAGTGGATAATCTGGCCAAAGGACAGGGTAGAGAAAGGGGCAGATGACAGGGATATGGGGCTGTTTATACTTTGAGAATTGGAGGTAAAAGAACTGGTAGAAGACTGAAAAGCAGCAATACAATAGGTAGAAGAACCACACTTTGCTTTGTTTTAAATAACCCAGAAGGAATCCAAATCTTTCCTTAAAATTGCTGTATCCTTCAGGTGTAGGGAGAGGCTTTAAATGAATAAGTGAATGAATTAGGAGCAGCTGAGGCAGTAACAGTGCAGTCATCTTCCTGTCCTTTAAAAGAATCTTTATAGCTACTAGAGAATCAAAGAGTAGATGGTGAGTCCTGTGGATGGATAACTTAAGGGATTGTTTGTGGTGGGTGAATTTAAGAGATACTTAAGGACGTAGAATTCTTAGAATTATAAAGGTACTAATCAGGTATTTAAGGTTGCACTTTAACTATCAGTTTCTAGGTTGAAATAGACAATATAAGGCAAAAGCACTGACAAGGCCTTTGGGCAGAACTTCCCAAACTTTCTTAAAACACTGTGCCTTTTTTGTCTTGGTATTTTTTTATTTTTATTATGGTACCAGTAGGATGAAAGGAACAAATTCAGTTTATAGTTAGGTACAAACAAGTTAATAAGTGTTCGTGTTCTACAAACTTAATAGCATTTAAAAATATAATTAAGTTGAAATAATATTTTAAAAATTTTATTCTTAAATAATAACAATTCCAGAAAGATGGAGTAATTGTTGGTATGACCAAAAATACAAGGAAACAAAAACTCTTTCAAGTATTAAAGAACTATAGCATGATCTAATGTTGAAATTGTGAACTACCACAGACTAATACTTCTATTACTGTGGGACATATTTTGCATATTGCTGTTCTCCCTCAGAAATTTAAAATATCCTATGTATCCCCTGTGAGTCAGTGACTGCAAATACTACAGTTTTCATAGTTTGGTGAGCTTGATCTGCTGTAATCCATAGGTTGAATATATGCACTTGACCAACATTTAGACAATGTTGTGATTACTATTTACTAATAACCAACTTCATCATTCATATTTAATAGAATCGGTTTTTAATGTTCAAACACAGCGAACTTGAATTACGTACCTACTATTCAGCATCATATTTAATATGTTTTCAACTGTAATGTATCCTAGCTAGGCTTTTAAATGCATCTTGCAAGCTATTGTCTATAAAATGTTCCATAATGGACTATTTGCTCTTTTGCACACACATGTTCCCTGTCTATTCTATGTGCCTTTGCTGGGGCTATGCTCATGCCTAAGATGACAGAGTGCTGGGCATGGATTCAGGAAAACTCAAGTTCAAATCTGGCTTCAGAAACTTACTAGTTTTATGTCCCTGGACAAGTTACTTAATCTCTTTCTGCTGTAAAATTGCAATAGTAAATACCTCCTAGGTTGTCGTGAGGACCAAATGAAATATTTGTCAAGCACTTAGGATAGTGCCTGGCTCATAGTAGATGCTTAAGAAATGCTTCTTTCCTCCTTCCTGCTCCCCTCAACTGAGAGTGCATTTCCTCTCCAAATTACCATACATATGTATATTTGTACACACACAATGTTTGTGTATATACATGTACAAGTTGTCTTTCCCTTTATAATATGAGCTCCTTGGGGGCACTTTTATCTTTGTGTCCCCAATACTTAGCCCAAGGTTTCAAATGTAGTAGGTGCTTAATAAATGCTTATTGATTAATTGATTGATTCTGAGTGAGTATATTAAAGGAGATACCTTTGGTTTTGTCATAAGTGAAATTCAACAAAGGTAGACAGGCACATTCTCTGAGCAAGATAAGTTTAATAGCAGGGTGTGAAGCTGGTAATAAAATGGGTCTAATGACTGCCTCAGTTAGCAAAAAGACCCCAAAGAGACAAAGATCCTTTTTATATGATTAGAACAATGAACAGAACAGGTTAGTTGAGGAAAGAATACAGTTGGTTATAGGGTTGATAGCAACATGGGGGTAAGGACAACATAATTTATTACATCAGGAAAAGGAAAAGGGGCTTACACACATGTAGGGTCAAGACCACCTCTTCCTCTCTCCCTCTCTCTCCCTTCCCTTCCTCTCTCTCTCTCCCTCCCTCTCCCTCCCTCTCTCTCTCTCCCTCCCTCTCCCTCCCTCTTTCTGCCTTTCCCCCTCTCTTTCTTTCTTTCTTTCTCTCCCTCTCCCTCCCTCTCCCTCCCTCCCTCTCCCTCCCTCCCTCTCCCTCCCTCCCTCTCCCTCCCTCTCCCTCCCTCTCCCTCTCCCTCCCTCTCCCTCTCCCTCTCCCTCTCCCTCTCCCTCTCCCTCTCCCTCTCCCTCTCCCTCTCCCTCTCCCTCTCCCTCTCCCTCTCCCTCTCCCTCTCCCTCTCCCTCTCTCTCTCTCTCTCTCTCTCTCTCTCTCTCTCTCTCTCTCTCTCTCTCTCCCTCCCTCCCTCTCTCTCTCTCTCTCTCTCTCTCTCTTAGAGGGATGCTTTATTGATTTATGGGACTCAGCTGTATCCCTAAACTATTGATAGTGGACCATGGGTAGCAGACTCACTGGCTCCTGGGAATGAGATAAGACCACCTTTAATTGGCAAAGAGGGATAAAGATGATCAGTATATTTTGTGAGAATTTACCAGTTCAGCTTATAGGCCGTCAAAGATGGTACATAGATGTTATGACGTTTTTCAGGAGCTGAAGTTATGAGGGGTGGCAAGTTTCCTTGGCACAATGTGATTTGTAGGTGGTGCTGAGATAATAATTCCCTTAGAATTACAGTGTTTTATGAGAGTATTGAACCTCTAAACTTAGCTCAGAGTTTTTCTTTAATTAAAAGTGATCGATAGGAAGATGAAACTTTCAGCATCTATCAAGAGAGGAAGACTGAATTTTTGAACTCATGAGCTTCTTCACTCAGAGACAAAGAAAAGGCTTTGGTTGTTATATAAAATACAGAAAGAATAAGGTTACAGAATGGAACTGAATATAAAACACAGAATCAGTGTTTGATTTCACACTTTTCTTAGTTGCTCAAACCTGAAGAGGTCACAACTGCTTTGTCCCAAAGCACTGGAATGTAGAGGGCTCCAAAATTTCAAATTTCATTCCAGCAAAGTGGAAACAATTGAATTTAGCATATGATTGGCCATGGTTAAGAAAACATCAGGTGAGTGTCACCACTGAAATTAATTCCCCTTCCCATTGAGCAACATTTACAACTGTCAATGGTATCTTTTTCTCCCCCAGGGCAATCAGGGTTAAGTAACTTTCCCAGGGTCACACAGCTAGTAAGTGTCAAGTGTCTGAGGCTGGATTTGAACTCAGGTCCTCCTGAAACCAAGGCCAGTGCTTTATCCACTGTGCCACCTAGCTGCCCCAGTGTCCTTTTTATGAGACAGAATGGCTAGTGGTTAGAGGGATAGCTACAAAGAGCTGGTTTAAAATCCTATCTTACACATGCTGGCTACAAGATGCTGGGAAGTCATTTAATCTCTTAGTGCTTATAGGCAATTCTAACAGGTTATACATTGCAGAGAAGCTGTGATCTGCATTGATAAAAAGAGTTTCCTCACCTGGGAGGGAGTTCCCTATACCAGTGAAATAACAGGTTCAATCCTTATCCCCTGTTATTTTTACATGATTAATTACAAGGTTAAATTGTGTATGCTCTGTACTACTTGACACAGATGCCAAAATTATTAGCTATAGGTTTGCTAAGCACTGAGTTTATGCTATCTTCATAATTACCTTATGGTAGTTCCTTAAGGTGGCACAGATGATTTTAGAAGAAAAAAAAATAAGGTCTCTCTTAGACATGCCTGGTAATCTCAAATTTATGGAAGCGAGAGGAATGTCACAGGATAATAACGAAAGTTTCATATGCTTTATTCCCCTACACTGCCAAAAAATGTTAAAATTGAATTTAAAAAAGCCTATCTCCATTCATAAAAAAAGACTGATGTAACCAGAAAAAGAGAGATCTATTCTGAGCTTCCATCTAGATTTAAAAGGATTGTGGGAATATAAAAGGAAATGTTTCCAGCACTACATAGACATATGCTTGCACATACATGCAATGGAATTCTTCTGAAAAGAATGATCCCTTACAAATTCATGATAGAAATCACTTTAAGTTTATTTTCAGAAAACTCTGTTTCTGTTTGTCATTCAGAGAGTTCTCTTCTGGGATAAGCTTGGATTTATAAGGGGAAATGCTGTATCCAAGGCAGCGTTTAAAGAAGGAAGTTTATGAGTTGAAGCTGATTTTAAAAGAAGAATCACATTTAAATGAACTTACAGCTGGTCTGCAGCTGCCAGCTAAAATGCCAGTGGCCAAAGGGGGTCTTCCTTTCTTTTAGAAAGAGTAAAGTGAATGGGATTGCTTCTAACTTTGGAGGAAATTAGTTCTGGAGGTTTTCATACATTCAATTTTCAAACATTATCCTAAGTGATTTTTCCCCTTTCTCTTGCTATTTACAAAGGAGGAAAGCAGTTCTCTGAGGGAGTTTGAACATGGAAAGGAATGAAAAAGAAGAAATCACAAGGATGATTAGTGGTTTTAGAAAGTTGTAGAGAATTGTTACCAAGCTGCTTTGAAGTTCTGGAGCTGAAGTCCCAGAGCTGCACATGGTTTCTGGGAGGGAATGTATTCAATGATAGGGTTCAGACTGATTTAGAAGAGAAAATTCTTATCTAAGTCTGCAGGTAATACTAGGAGGCACCATGGTGTCTTGAAAAGTGCCTATGTTGTGTAGTAAAATGAGGACTAGCACTCATAGTATGAGGGGTTCCTGAGTCTTTTTCAGGGCTGCTCACCCACCTTTGGTGTCTACCTGTCCTCCACTCTCACCTGTGGATCCAAGAAGCTGTAGCATACTCAGGTGCCACACCTCGGTAAAACCATCTCAACAGACAGGCTAAAACAGGTTGAGGGTAACTGATGGGCCTCAACCCCATAGTGGATGTGAACAATTTGTTCCAATGGCCATTAAGGAAGCTGAGGCAGGTGCTGTGGAGTGCTTAGTGCTTGTTCAGATATCAAAGATGCCAAAGTAATTCACTGTGTCCTGGGCCATCACCAGTTGTCTTGACTTTGTTTTGCCACTGGACTCCAAAGATTCTGGAAGAGAGAGTGAGGCTAAAGACTGTGCAACTCTGCCTCCCTTAAATGCAGTTCATTTAAGAGTTAAGACATTACCCCATGATGTCATTGACCCTCTATAAAAATGGACAAAAATTTAAAAAAATTAAAATGAATGACAACAACAACATTTGCATTTAATCAAGTTACAGAAATATTTATTAAATGTCTTTTATGTGCCAGACATTATTCTGGATACTAGGGATACAGAAACCAAAATGAATCAGACTCCATCCTTAATACACCTACATTCTGTTGGAGGAAGCCACAGGAATAGACTGTGACCTTCTCAAGGGAAGGTACTGACAGATTTTTGGTCACTGAATCCCCAGCTCTTGGCACAGAGTAGGCACTCAATGAATGCTTGTTAATTGATTGTTGGTACAGTAGAAGCAGAGTTACATATGGAAATGGTTATACAGTCTTGCTTGGCCACTTATTCTGCATGGGATTTGAGCAAGTCATTTCACTTTTCTCAAACTCACTTTCCTAATCTATAAAATGAGAGGGTCAGATCAGATAAACACTAAAGTTCCTGTCACCTCTAGCTTTAAGATTCTCTTGTTGTCCAGCAGTCAAAAGGAAGTTTCATTTGGGATGTTGGAGATGGGGAACTGAAGTTAAAAGACATAAGTGGTTGGCTTCTCTATAGAACTGATTGGACTTAAAGTCAGAAGACATGTTTTTGTTGTTCAGTTGTTTGTCAATCGTGTATGACTCCTCATGACTCCATCTGGGGTTTTCTTGGCAAAGATACTGGAGTGGTTTGCCATTTCCTTCTCCATCTCATTTTATAGATGAGAAAACTGAGGCAGGTGGGGTTAAGTGACTTGCCCAGGGTGGCATGACTAGTAAGTGTCTGAGGCCAGATTTACACTCAGGAAGATGGGCCTTTATGACTCCAGGTCTGGCACTCTATCTACAGAACCATTTAGGTGCACCTCTCTATAACTACTATATGTATTACCTTAAGGAAGTTGCACCCTCCCTGAAACTTATCTGGTAGTGGGTATAATCAAATCTGCCTGCTAGCTCTTTAGGGTTATTGGGAAGCTACAATGAAATTATATACTTAAAAGTGTTTTATAAACCACAAAGCATTATAAAAATGTTAGGTATGATGAGGAAAGCCAACTCTGCATTATCCCTAAGAGCAAAAACTAGGATTTGAATATCAGATCTTTTACTTTATGTGTGACTTTGTATATGTCACTTAACCTCTGTGCATTGTAGTTTCCTTATGAAGGGAGGTTGAACTACAGTTATCCCTTCCACATTACAGAGGTTAAGGTTTAGGGGGACAGCACCTCCATGATCTGGAAAATCCATGTAAAATTTTTGACCCTTCCTTTGTACCAGAGAAGTCTGAATTATGGAATTAAAAGAAAAAAACATTGATATTATACAATACTATACATATATTTTATGTATTTCTGAGTTTACAAACTTTTCTGTGTCATCTGCTGGCCTTTGTGTGTTATCTGCAGCTTCTGCAAAACTCCCCCCAAATTCCTATTTAATTTCTTATGCCAACTCACAATATAGTGAAACTGCAATGGGGAAAGTCACAACGTGGAAGGAATAACTGTAGACTGAGGTCCTTTCTAGCTCAAAATCTGCCATGCTCTGACACAGAATATGAAATGCTGATGTATCACATTGGGGTGTAGGCCCACTCTGTTTTTGCTGTTATGACTGATGCATAAAAAAGACTAGTCTACTCACATATACACTTGAGTAACTGGAAATGTTATGGGTGGAGGGAACCACATTCAATTTAGTATGTATATTTGTATATCTGTTGGCATTCAAAAATGCCTTTTCATATTAAAAAGCAATGTTCTGTGGATATTTAAGTATTTTAGTGTCAGTGAATCCCATAACTTGTAGAGTTTTTATAAATATTTACTTACTATTAATATTGATCATTCTTTGGAAATGCAACAACAAATGTTGTTTGTTTCTGATTCCTATAGCCCTCACGGATGTTACCCTAAAATATTTTTTCTTCTCCACAAAAATTCAAAGTGAACATATGTTGTTGCAAATAAACATTAATACAACTCTCCACCAAAGTCTGGGTTAAAGATAAATATAAATATGTTTTTTTTCTCTCACCAGATGTTTGACATTGGCACTGCTTTTTACACGAACAATCTGAATCTTTCTTGGAAAATTCCCACCTTAAGAACTGCTACATCTGATCAGCTTCAAAGTTTTCTAAGGGTGAGTAAAAACTTCTCCTGAAATGTGACGTGTCTATTTTGGGTCATTCATTCTGGTTCCTTTTTCTTCTGTTATTAACGAGTCTTTTTATACTCTAGAATAATTAGTTACAGAGTAGAACATGATTGAGCAAAAGCATTTTGGTAATGTTTGTCAGTTGTTATTTCCATCTCTGTTCTCATATAATGATGGTAATGTCTTTTTTTGGGTAATAAAAAGTCAGGATCGGGTGAGATTGAATCAACAAGGCAGTTAGGAATAAAAAAAGAACAACCCTGTCTTTTACTGGATAACAACAGAAAGGATATAGACACAAAACAAGCATATGCATTGACAGGTGGATCTCTTCAGGTTCCAGCGCTACGTAAGGAAATGAGCCTGTCAAGTCGGTAAAATTACATCACCTTCTCAGTTCTGTCATATGGGGGATCTATGAGGTCTCCAAAGCAAGCCTTGGTGCATGAAACCAATCGGTTCAATAGAACCTTTTCATCATCAAGGCCTAGAATGGGCTTAGAATCATTAATTCCAAACTTCCTAGGCAACCCTTGGGTCAGGGTCCCATGGTTGATGTCCATGAAATTGCTTTTAAATATTTTTAATAATTATATTTTAAAATAATTGGTTTCCTTTGTAATTCTATTTTATTCATTTAAAAATTATTCTGAGAAGAGAGCCGTATATTTAACCAGACTGTCTAAGGCACAAAAAAGTTTAAGAATCTGTACCTTAGGGATCAGCATTGTGGTACAATGATAGTGAAGACAAAGAGAACTGGCATTTCTATGGGACTCAATGACAGCAAATCTTTTTATAAACATCTCTTTTTGGCTTCCCAACAACCCTATCAATTGTTTTACCATTATCTGGTCAGTCATTCAATAAACATTTATTAGATGATTACTAGTTTCAGAAATGAAAATAGAGCAAGTTAGAGACAGAGGAGCTAAAGATGCAAGAGAAGAAAGAACAATTTTCATCTCCCACCCTTTTTTTTGGAGGATAGGGGAGGGGAGAGACTGAGTCTCCCTATATTGCCTATTGCTTTCTGATACAGCCTTGCAGGGCTTGCTCCATGCACTCCCCTTTTCCATTGTGCCTCATTCCAAGAGCAGTGCCAGTTATTGCAGGTGTCAGAGCAGAGACTTCTTCATTGTAATGCTCCTCACCCACTACTTCCCTGATTATGCATTCTACTTATAATCTATAGCATCTTTTGGTTCCCCTTTTTTTCTTCCCGTATTTGTTTCAAAGTCTTCTCCTTAGGTCCACATTCTCTCATTCCCAAAGCGCTAGTTGCCTCTAGGGGTTCCAACTATTCTTGCTCCCAAATACTTTTCAAGGACCAAATACCTCAGACCATACAGTGTAAGGTACTCATCTCTCATCACAGACCAACTCCTCCATCCAGAGAAGCATTCATCAGTAGAACTCTCTCACTATCAAAATAAGGTTTCCTTTCCTTCCCTTTGCAAACTTTTCCTCTTTCTGTTCCTCTTCACCTATTCCTCTGTAGGCACTTCTATTTTTGAGATCACAGAGATCAACTTCTCTGCATCACTAGCACTTGCTTTAACTCTTTCATATCACACACTCCTCTGTATCCCCTCATTTTCTCCCCCTTTTTATGTACCCTCCTCTGTTGTAATGTAGTTCCACAAAAAAGCATTGATTCACCCATAGGCAGGTGCTGTCCATATTGCCCCCTATCTCGCTCTTCACTGTTACCTTTACTTCCACCCCTTGTGTACATTTAGGAAAAAAATTCCCTTACTGTTCTCTCTGTTGACACTCTGTTGCTGCTACTATTCTTGGTTACTGCATTTATTAATGTTTCCTTCATTTCCATTGTTTGGTGTGTTCACAAAACAAATAATCTCTTCAGTTCTGGTTTTCTTTCTATGAATATTTAAAATATCTCTTTATTATTGAATGTCCATCTTTTTCACATATAATTTAAGCTCAGATTTGTGGAATGTTGCTCTTCAGAACACATTATTCCACTCACTCTTACATTTTCTAGTGGGTGAAGAATAGTCTTACATTATTCCAATAGCCTTTTCTTTGTATTTGAAGATTTTTCTCCTGATGTCTTGCAGAACTTCCTGTTTCTGGATGGAATTGCTAAATTTAACTACTATGAACCTTGAAGTTTGCAGCCTTGAATTTTTTTTTCTGGAACCTATCTGAATTTTTAAAATTATAACTTTATTTTCTATGTTTAAAAGTTCTAGGTAGTTCTCTTCTATTATTTCCTTCATTGTGATATTACAGTTTTTTGATGTGTCATGTTCTTCTGGGAGACCTATGATCTTTAAGTTATCTCAATGCATTTTTTCTTTGAGATTAGTACATTTTGCTTGTGTCATGAACATATTTTCTTTTAATTTTATTATTTTTTGCTTATCTTCTTTTAGATAATCCTTTACTTCTCTGTATTTACACCCCCAATATATTGGTCTCTCTTTTGTTTCATTGGTGAGGCTTGGGACTGTAGATTCCCGTTTTTCTATTCTATCCATTATTTTAGCTGTGCAGGACATAAATTCTTTTCATATTTTTAATTTCTCTTTTGAACCACTCAGAAACAGTATGTGATGGTTCATCATTTTCATATTCTATAGTGTCCTCTGTCTCATGAAATACTGGATCATTTTCCTTCATTGTTCAGTATTTATTCATATTGCCTGAACTTGTTTATTAGATTTGGAGGTCATATTTACTTCTTTTGTTACTATTTTTCTTGTTGATTTTTCTTTTTCTATTAAAGATCTTTGATTTTTCTTCTTGGAATCTTTGATAATTTCAGTCTTGTTAACCTTTTTAATTTCACTTTTCCTCACTTTCTGACTTTCCCCACTCGATGTTTTCCTTGAGGTCAGGATCTCAAAGTGTCTCAGTCTCCTCCTACACTGGGCAATTCATGGTTCAACAATAGGTCTCTGGCCCAGTTTATTTTTTGGTGGTCAAAAGTGACTAGCTTAATTCTATGATCTTATTTTTAGGCTTAGTGGAGTGCTACATAGCAAACTCCATCTCTCCCATATCCCTCACCCATCTATACATACAATTATCTGCCCTTGTATTCTATCTCATTCACTGTATCCCTTAATTTGACTGGGCACTGGCAAGTCAGACCTTTGTAATGCTAGTGCTACAGGGCTGTGGCTGCTGGAAGATGTTTGCTCTTGAAGGGCTATGGTCACCTGACTGTCTGTCACAGGGCATATTTCTGCAGCTTGGATCTAGAATTTAGAGCCTCTGGAAAGTGTGCGTGTGTGTGACTATGGGGTGGATTTTATTGTAAGCCTAGGATTGTATCCTGGGGTATCCTATTGTAGTCTTAT
This sequence comes from Dromiciops gliroides, assembly GCF_019393635.1. Classification (NCBI taxonomy): domain Eukaryota; kingdom Metazoa; phylum Chordata; class Mammalia; order Microbiotheria; family Microbiotheriidae; genus Dromiciops; species Dromiciops gliroides. The sequence continues at coordinate 406,934,249 of NC_057861.1, forward strand.
TGCTGTTAGTGAGAGAGGTCAGGGAGAGGTACTAAGTGAGCTCGAGATCAGTGAGCATCAGTTCATGGAGATGGTTTTTTAAATCTTCTTTCAGATTCTAAATGTTCTAGATCATGCAGACAGCTAAGGAAGCTTTATCATTGGCACACAATTTCTGTTTTGGAGAGGTTTGAAAAGTCACAGGGATCAGAGAAATTGACTAGTCCTTTGTTTTGTTGTTCACATGGCCTTCTAAATTCATTTATAAAATCAAACACAATCAAAATAGTAATTAATAAAGGCCCACAAGTACAAGATACAAACCTAAATATACACTTAAAAATTGCATCCTGAATAAATAGGTTAAAGAACATATCACAACATCTATTAATAACTATATTAAAAAGGAATGATAATGATGAGACAATGTGCTAACATTTTGGAGATGTACTGATAGTCCTAAGAAGAAAAATGATATCTTTGAAAATATACATTAAAACAATAGAAAAAGAAATAATTAAGTATACTATTTAAAAGCCAGAAAATTAACAAATGAACATCAGAAATAAGCATAAAACAGGAAATCTTAAAAATCAGAAGGGAAACAGAACAGATAGCAAAAGGCTAAGAAATGCTTAAACTAAAAGCTGATTCTCTGAAAAGACTAACAAAATTGGTGACCTTTTAGTCAACTTGATCCCCTCATTCATGCTCAAAAGAAAAAGGGAAATCAGATGACCAAATCATAAAAAAATCCCAAGTTCAAATCGGAATAATTAGAGAAGTACCTGTGTCATCATTCTTTCTCAGTCTTCTTGCTGGCACTTCTTCCGAGTCACATTCACTAAATGTGGGTGTCCGCCATGTCTTTGTCATGTGCTTTCCCTCCTCCTTCTATCCTCTCTCACTTGGTGATCTCATCCATTTCATGCATTTGCTTATCATCTCTCTACAAATGATTTCCAGGTCTATACATTCCTAGATCCCCTCTTGAGCTACAGTCCTGCATCAATCAATAAATAAACATTTATTAAGGAACTATTATGTGCCAGGCATTGTTCTAAGCACAAAGGAGACAAAAAGAGGCAAAAGACAGCCTTTGTTTTCATGAAGATTATGATCTAATGGGGGAGACAACATGGAAATAAACATAGACAATATATACAGGATCAAGAGGAAATACTTAAAAAGAGAGAAGTCACTGGAATTAAGAGGGGTTAAGAAAGCCTTTCTATAGAAGATGAGAATATATTTCACACTTGAAAAAACCCAGAGAGGTCAATAGTCAGAGTGGAATATAGAGTGCACTAGAGGCATGGGGGACAGCCAGAGAAAATGCCTGTAGTTGAACAAGTAGGAGGCCAGTGTCACTGAAGAGTGCATGTTAAAAAAAAAAAAAGAGTGCATGTTAGGGGGAAACTGGGTGGTGCAGTGGATAAAACATCGACCTTGGATTCAGAAGGACCTGAGTTCAAATCTGGCCTCAGACACTTGACACTTACTAGCTGTGTGACCCTGGGCAAGTCATTTAATTCTCACTGCCCTGCAAAAAACAAACAACAATCACTCTAAAAAACATCCAAATAACACCACAGGAAAATGCCCGGAGCAGCAAAACTCACAGAAGAATGTGCTGAAATCATCTTATAACCAAGAACATCTTGGAAGGTCAGAAGGAGGGAGCTGCTGTGCTGATACAGGAGTTGAACCCAACCCTACAGTCACCCTGACACAGATCCAGTCCCAGGAAGGCCTCACCAGAAAAGCAGACCCCCAGAGCCTCTGAATCAGCTGAAGCACTAGTGTTGTCTGGAACTAAGTTCACAGTCTGGTGAGTGGGCTGAGCCCTGGGCAGGGGGGAGACTACAGGGGTCTATGCTGGTGCTAAGGCATAACTTGGCTTTTACACCCCTGCTGAGAACCAGGAGGTAGCCTCGAGTAGCAGTGGCCCAGGTTGGGGAGGGGCACAGGCTCATCAGAGTTAACAACCACAACACACAAAGCTGGTTGATTAGCAAGTTGGTCTGGCATCATCTAAGGACCAGGGAACAGGCCGGGCAAGTGAAGAACCTGATTCTCCTTAAATCATACCACCTGGGACTTCTTAAGCTTGGGATACTGCAGCCTGGAAACAGTGCCCCCCCTTTAAGGAGTTAAAAGTCTAGTAAAAGAAAGGCAAGATGAGCTGACAGAGAAAGATGAGGACCATAGAAAGTTTCTTCAGTAACAAGGAAGACCGAGGGGCACCCTCAGAGGAAGATGTCAACACCAGGGCCACTATATCTAAAGCTTCCAAGAAAAATATGAATTGGTCTCAGGCCATAGAGGTACTCAAAAAGGACTTTGAAGATAAAGTTAGAGTGGTAGAGGAAAAAATGGAAAGAGAAATGAGGGTGATGCAGGAAAGACATGAGAAAAAAGTCAACAGCTTGAAAAGTCAAATTGGCCAAATGGAAAAGGAGGTACAAAAGCTCTCTGATGAAAATAATTGCCTAAGAATTAGGACTGAACAAATGGAAGCCAGTGACTTTATGAGAAACCAAGACACAATAAAGCAAATCAAATAAATAAAAAAATAGAGGGCAATGTGAAATATCTTCTGGGAAAAACTGCTGACCTGGAAAATAGGTCCAGGAGAGATAATTTGAAAATTATTAGTCTACCTGAAAACCATGATCAAGGAAAGAGCTTAGACACCATCTTCCAAGATATTCTCAGGGAAAATTGCCCTGAAATTCTAGAAGAAGAAGCTAAAATAGAAATTGAAAGAATCCACCAATCACCTCCAGAAAGAGATCCCAAAAGAAAAACTCCTAGGAAAAAACAAACAAAGAGTACATGTTGGCATCACCAGCTGCCCATTGGATATATCAAACTATGTCTCATAAACACCCTTGTCACTTCTCAATTTCTCTGTTACAATGTAGGGCATCATCTTCCTCCTCATCATCCAGGTTTGCAATCTTGGTGTTATCCTTAACTCTTCATTTCTACTCACTCTATAACTATCCAATCTATTGTCAAATCTTGCCAGTTCTACTTTCATGACATCTCTCTGATGTCTTTGTTGTTCAGTCATTTCAGTCATGTCTTACACTTCATGACCCATTTGGGGTTTTCTTGGGAAAGATACTTCAATGGTTTGTCATTTCCTTCCACAGCTCATTTGACAGATTAAGGAAACTGAGGGAATGAGGGTTGAATGACTTGCTCAGAGTCACATAGGTAGTAAGTGTCTGAGGCCAGATTTGAAGTCAGGAAGATGAGTCTTCCTCACTCCAGGCCTGGCACTCTAGCCACTGTGCTACCAATCTGCCCCTTTTATATCTACCTTATCCCATATTCACTTAAGACTTTTAGAACCCTTCACAGTGCTGGGCACTTTCTACCTTTCCAGTATTCTTTTTTTTCCCCAGGGCAATGAGGGTTAAGTGACTTGCCCAGGGTCACAACTAGTCAGTGTCAAGTGTCTGAGTCCGGATTTGAACTCAGATCCTCCTAAATCCAGGGCTGGTGCATTATCCACTGCACCACCTAACTGCTCCCACCTTTCCAGTATTCTTATAATTTCTTTCTCTTCACATATTCTTCAGTCCAGCAGCATCGACCTCGTTGCTGTTTCTCACACATAAACCTCAATCTCCTAAATATATTGTTTTAACTGGATTTCCCCCTTGGAATACTCTTCCCCCCTTAACTCTGGCTTTTCTGACTTCCTTCATAACCTAGCTCAAGTCTCACCTCCTCCACAAGGCCCTTTTCACCTCCCCAGATGTTTACTTCAAGTTAATTCCTTCTAAGATTTCCTCAATTCATACTGCATATATATTGAATGTATGTATTTATAATATTGTAGGTACAAAATTGTTTTCATGTCCCTGCTTTCCCCCTCCCCCATTAGAATGTGAGGTCTTTGATGCCAGGGACTGTTTTTGCTTTATCCCAATCATCTCTCTACATAGGCCAAGTATCCCAAGAACTTGAGAGCACCTGACACATAGAACATGATTAATAAATGCTTATTGACTGATTCAAAATAAAATTCATTCAAAGGAATAAAAGACCTAGAACCTCAAAGGAGAAAATGAAAAGAAATTTGAATGCAAGGGAAGTATTACTTCCAGACTTCACTTTATAGCTTAAAATAGTCATCATAAAAATAATTTGATACTGGTTTGTCAAAAGATGAGTAGACCAGTGACATAGATTTTATAAACAAGACTCAGAGACAATATAACTCAATAACCTAGTCTTCAATAAAATTGAAAACATAAGTTGCTCATGGAAGAAATTAAATTTGACATGAATGAATGGGAAAGCTAGAAATCTGTTTAGCACAAAAAAAAAGAGTTCACATAACATACCACAATAGTTTCCAAAAGGGACTTGACTTAAATATAACAGGTTACCTCATAAAGATAATTGGGGGAATGGATTGAGTTATCCTTTCAACTATAGTTGGGGTAAAATTTTAAACCAAACAAACAATTCAAGAGATGACATTCACTTATATTTCATTAAAAAAAATAAGTGCCCAAAGGGTTATAAGACTGTGCATCCTCTTTGACCCAGCAATACCACTATTAGGTCTTTTTCCCAAAGAAATCATAAAAAAGGAAAAGGACCCACATGTACAAAAATATTTATAGCTGCTCTTTTTGTGGTGGCAAGGAATTGGAAATTGAGGGGATGCCCATCAATTGGGGAATGGCTGAACAAGTTGTGGTATATGAATGTATTGGAATACTATTGTGCTGTAAGAAACAATGAGCAGGTGAATTTCAGAGAAACCTGGAAGGACTTATATGAACTGTTACTGAGTAAGATGAGCAGAACCAAGAGAACATTGTACACAGTATCAACAACATTGTGTGCTGATCAACTGTGATAGACTTGACTCTTCTCAGTAATACAATGGTCCAAAATAATTCCAAAGGACTCATGATGGAAAATTCTCTCCAAATCCAGATAAAAGAACTGTGGAATCTAGATGCAGATTGAACCATACTGTTTCTACTTTTTTACTTTTCTTTTTTGAGGTTTTTTTCTTTTGTTCTGATTCTTCTTTCACAGCACGACTGAAGCAGAAATATGTTTAATGTGTTTATACATACAATAACCCATATCAGATTTCTTTCTGTCTTGGGGAGAGGGGAAGGAGTGGACAGAGGGAGAAAAATTTGGAACTAGAAATCTTATAAAAACAAATGTTGAAAACTATCTCTACATGTAATTAGAAAATAATAAAAATACTTTTATGATTTAAGAAATGAGGACATTTGATAAGAGCTTCTTCAATTGGAATTTTTGTTCTTTGTAGCTCGAGGAACTCTGTGCTTTACAATGCCATAGCATCAGTAAGATAATATTTGGGTTTTACAAGAATCAGGTTTTGTAGCCAAGGACAGTATGAAGTCATTGAAATTGCTATACACTTTTATAAAAATGACCCAGCCTAGTTACTTCCTCTTATTAAATTCTGATCCTAGTTCATTATACATTTGCAGTACTTATGTATAATGTTTACAGTGAAGAGCTAAATAGTCTGGAAAAAAGGCCTTCTTCACCCATCATATCTTTCCTTTATGAATTGCTATTGATCTTTAAAAATCTATAACAATTTTATGAATAGCTATAATTGAGCATATTATGTTCCTTGAAACATAATAGCTTCTTAAAGCAAATTTCTAACATGATTTCCTTAGAACCCAAACACTGATCTTTCATTCCAATACCCCCTTCATCTTCCCTTTTAATCTATTGCCCTATAGCTCTACTCAGTGCTTCTGTGATTTTGAGTTGCTGACTACCTGGAAAGGAAGGTCCCTTTTCCTGAATCCTTATTTCAGTCTATGTCAATTGCTTTCCTGTGACATCCCTGCCCCATTCTACCCTACCCTTCCAATGTAGTCTCTGGGACTCCCATTCTATTGTTAACAAGCTACATTTCATAATGGCCTCTCTCTCTACTCCCTGCCACATGCTGGAGAGGACAGCTAGGTGGTGCAGTGGATAAAGCACTGGCCCTGAAGTTGGGGGGACATGAATTCAAATTTGACCTCAGAAACTTACTAGCTGTGTGACCCTGGGCAAATCATTTAACTCCAATTGCCTTAAACAGCTGGGGCCATTTCCAGTCATCCTGATATATATCTTGCTACAGGAACTAGATGGTTCCGGAGGAGTGAGTGAAGTTGGTGATTTTTCACAACCCTCCCTCACTTAAATCACTGTAAATAATGACATCACCACAATGTCACAGTCCTCTTCAAGAATGAAGGACAAACAACAACAGCACCTCCTGGAAATTATTTAGTGTATATATTTTATGTATTTACATATGTACATGTTGTTTTTCCACCAGTAAAATTCAGGTTTTTTGAGGGCCAGAACAGTGTTGTTGTTTTTTAAATCTCTGGAACTTTGTTCATTTCCTGGCACATTGTAGACACTCTATCAACACTTACTGATTAAATGCAATCATTGTACCATAAAAGTAGATCTTTGTGTACAATTTCTAGTTCTCTCTGATGTTGTAGGAGAAAATATTTAATATACACTCAAAGGCTATGTAGAGATAGCTGTCCTTTCTCAGAAACTAGCAAATGGGATGCGTGTGTGTGTGTGTGTGTGTGTGTGTGTGTGATGACAAGAAGATACAGAAAGACAATGAATAGAACTTATGTATTATCCTATGGTGTTTAGAAAAGCAAGTCACTAGCAAACTGAGTAAAACACATCATTGTTTTAAAGTACTTTCAACTTCTTTTCCTTTCTGTAATTATGGAATTATTAGTGGTGGCTCATTTCAGTCTCTAGAATAGAGACTGACCTCTTAAATTCCCACATCTATCTAGATTCTCAATTTACTGGAAGGTGTAGCCAGGTAGTCTGTTTCTTAATGACAATGGGAAGGGGAGAGGGAATAAGCTTTTACATAGCACCTACTATGTGCTAGGCAATATACTAAGTGCTTTTAAAATACTGTCTCATTTGATCCTTACAACAACCCTGAGGGGGTAGGTCCTATTATTATCTTCACTTTACAGTTGAGGAAACTGAAACAAACAGAGATTAAGTGATTGCTTGAGGTCCCACAGCTAGAAAGTATCTGAGATTGGATTTGAATTCAGGTTTTCTGGACTCTAGACTCAGGGCTCTATCCATTGTGTCACCAGCTACTTCTGACTAGAGACTTTATCATGACAGTTTGAAAGCATAGCATATTTTAATAGCCACAAAAAGACACATAAGGCATTCCTGCCTACACAGTGAGAAAAAAATTCTAATTTAGCACAAAACATTTCCATAACTACATTAAAGGCTATATGCATTGAGTACAGTAAGTGCTTTTCCTTGGGTACACTGTATGCTAGATCATCAGTGCTATGCCATTCTGAAGCCAAGTGGATCTCATATTATAGATATAGATTAAAATTATCAATGAGAGGGGCAGCTAGATGGTACAGTGGATAGAGCATTGGCCCTGGATTCAGGAGTGCCTGAGTTCAAATCCAGCCTCAGACACTTAATACTTACTAGCTGTGTGACCCTGGGCAAGTTGCTTAACCCCAATTGCCTCACTAAAAAAAAATCATCAATGAGGAAGCAAGTAGAGTATTTTCCCCTTCCGTAAATCTTATATGCCTTGAGAAAATAATATATCTTCACATTAAAACATATCTATTTACTGGAAATACCCACAAAATTAGTTGGTATGCATACCCTTTGACCCAGAAATAATATTATCAGGAATATATTCCTGAGGTCAAAGACAGAGGGAAAGAACTCTAATGTAAATATACATATATACATACATAAAATTATATCTTGTTCTGGTCTCCCTTGCCATCACCATCTCTTCTAGTCAGTATAGTAAGTTTATTTGTAGCCATTATAAAGGAGCAATAGCAGGAAATAAGATTTCAAAGAAGAACCTGAAGTCATGTACAAAGCATCCCAAACATCAGAGGAATACTATTTATAAACTTTACCATATTTTAACTAAAATTTACATCCTCATAATATGTGCTGAACCACAGGAAGCCATCTAGGCACTGCTTGTCAAGGTTCTGGTCGTGTGATGTGCAAATTTCAAACAAGATCCAGTTCTCCACAGCTGCAGACCAGCAGAACACCAAAAAAAAGTGCTGATAACTTTGAGATGATCTGGATTTGTTAATGACCTCATTCCAATGTGGCATAGATAGAAGTTAGTCTGTTCCCCCCCCCAAAAAAAAACCCTATAAAAATGAGACCTCAAACTCCTTCCTCTCTTAGCACTTTTTCATCACCATTGGGCCCATATTGCTGAGAGTTCCTAATTCTAATCCACAGTTGTTTGAGTGATATTATCTGTTTCTCCCCTTCCTGATCTTCTTCGTCACGTGGACTTCTTTCACCATCCCATTTTCTGATCCTGGGACAGGGCACCTGCCTCTGTATCCCTTCCCACTTTTTGTGGTTTGTGACTTATTAAAGTGCAACTCTATTTCCCACTGCCAATCATGGTCTTTCCCAGAAACACAATACCTGCCCCCATTTCATAATTTCATAAATATATGATTAATTCACATGCACACACACATATATACAACCATATTTTTGCATATGTATACACAACTATATATGCATACACACACACACACACACACACACACACATATATATATATATATTTGCACTTTTGTCATAGCAAATAACTTGGGGGGAAAGTGGTAGACCATTAAGTGGGGAATGGTGAACAAATTGTGGTATATTAATGTAGTGGAATGTTTTTGTGCCATAAGAAATAATGGATAAGTTGATGATCTTTTAGGTCCTCTTAAAGTAGTTTTCCCCCTAAAACACATTTTAAAAAAATCAATGATTATCTTCAATTTAAATAATGTGAATCCTTTACACATTTTTAAGGAAAAGGAGGTTGGTGGCCAGTGATAGATCTATAAGTGTGAAGCTGATGACAGTATACTTCAAGATATTTTTTCTTGCCCAGTAACATATTTGACCTGACTGACATCAGAGTAGGGTTCACTGACTTTCCTGTTATGCTGTGATGTTTTGATAAGTCCTTACTTGTTCAGGCATGCCTCACATGTCTCCCTTTTGTTGAAGTTCCATCTCTTTATACGGAGGATTAGGTTCAGATCTGCAGCATGTGTTACTTTGGGCTGCATTTGAGCTCCTGGGCTTTGGGGCATTACGTATTCTAAACCTTTCTATGATTTTTTGCAGCTGCAGAGTAATCCTTGTTCATATGAATTGGCATTCTTTCATGAATAAAGTCCCTTTTTCTGACTTCAGGAACATAGTGTTGTTTGTTATTGAAATGTTGAAATTTAATCATTGCATATCTTAGAGTTTCAAGCACAGAATTTTCATTTCACAGATCAATCAATCAGTACTTTACCTTTTCTACTCAAAAGTTCTGGGCAAGTTTCTTGTCTTGATGTTTTTCTTGAAGACCTGTGATCCTCACATTATCTCTTGTGAGATCTGTCTTCAAAAGAAGTTGCTTTGGCTTGTATAGATTTCATGTGTTCTTTTAAAGTTATCCTTTGCTTCTTTTATGCCAAATTTTCTTTCACTTCTGTACTTCAAAGTTTCAAATCTCTAATTTCCTTTTTCAAAGTATCTACCACATTAAAGAGCTTCTCATCTTTTCTAACTTATCTACCATGTTGTTTGTTTTTGTTATTTCTGTTTTGAAAGTTTGGGTTTCTAACCTAACATCTATTCTAAAATATCTTATGCAAAAAGTTTTAGATCTCCTTTGAGCCATTTGGAATTTCTTGATATTCCATGATTTCTGACAAAACTACACAATTCTCTTTTCCACTGGGTACTTGAAGTTTATTTTCCTTCAAATCATAAAAGTTATTAAATGTCTTATGTCAGATGTAACTTCACATCCCTCTATCCTGTTTCTATGACTCTGCATTTCTTACTTTTTTTTTTTGAACAGACATTTCAATTTGAGTTTCTTCAGTTTAGTTTACTTGGGAATTATAGAGGTCATTCTGGGTCCCTGCTCATTTTAAACTATATGGGGGAAATGAACTCATTCCTGATAGATTTCTCCTGATTCTTGGTCATAGAATTCCCTTTCTCTCTTCCTAGTTCTATGTTATTGCATTTTCTGTTAGATCTCCCACACATTAAAGACTTTTTTCCTTCATATGGCTGAATAAATATTTTCACTATCCAATGTGAGAGTAGTTGGTTCACACTGAATTCCTGTCATGAAAGTATCACATCTTAATCCTGAAATACAAATTTGTGATGTAGCTTGTGCGGGCTGTTCCCCTTTTCTGGGGATTAGGAGGGGAAAAAAGTATCATCAAAGTATTTTATGTTCTTTTAGTGAGATGTATTTGTTATTATTTAAACTTTTCTTCTACCTAGTAAAACAGTTCTATCTTCTTAGCTTAAATTACTATACATTTCCAATCCAATAGACCGTTAAAAAAATTGTATTTTATTCAGAACTTAAGAAATAAAACAAGCATTTCTATAACATAGTAGAATTGGAAAAAAAGATGATTGTACAAGACACTTCAAATCTTTTGTGCACTACTTGCTATTATTTTTAGATATGTAATAAAGTTATCATTTAATTTTTTTCCTTTTTTTTCCTTCTTCCTCTGTTCTAGAGATAGCTACCATCAGACACGTGTGTGTATGTGTGTACAAAACCATTCTATAAATACTTCTATTTTTCAGTTCTTTCTCTGGATGCAGATAAAATTTTTCTTCATATGTCATTTACAGTTAATTTTGGTATTTATAATAGTCAAAATGACTTAGTCACTCAAAGTTGTTCTTAAAACAATATTGCTATTACTATGTATATACATATATACATACATACATACATATATAATGCCATTACTGTATATATATATACATATAACATTTTCTTGATTCTGCTCATTTCACTCTTCATTATTTCATGCAAGTATATCCATGTTTTTCTAAGATTACTGAGCTCATCATTTCTTTTTCTTTTTTTTTCTTTTTAGTGAGGCAATTGCAGGGTTAAGTGACTTGCCCAGGGTCACACAGCTAGTAAGTGTTAAGTGTCTGAGGCCGGATTTGAACTCAGGTACTCCTGACTCCATGGCTGGTACTCTATCCACCGTGCCACCTAACTGCCCCCGAGTTCATCATTTCTTACACCACAGTAGTATTCCATCACAATCATATACTATAACTTGTTCATCCATTCCCTAATTGATAAGCATACTAGCAATTTCCAGTTCTTTGCCACCACAAAGAGAACTACTATAAATATTTTAGAACATATAGGTACTTTTCTTTTTTCCAGTAAACATTTATTAAACAACTGTGTAATTTAAAATTCTAAATGTGGGTTCTGATCTGTCCCCCCAGGTTTTTTTTGGGGGGAAACTGACTAAAATTACTGATAAACAAGTTTAGGTTTTTAAAGGGTTTATTGAAAGATAGTAAAAGAAAGAGACAGATTGAGAACAGATTTCCTATAAACTGGCAATCCTAGCCTTCCTAAACCTCCCACTTCTGAAGTTCTCTGCCACCACGCCGGCTGTCTTGAACCAAAAGAGGAAGAACCCTCTCACCAGCATCTGCTTCCTCCTTCATGTTCCCCTCCCAGAAATGGGAGGTTCTTCAAGCCGATTGGCTGATGTCATTCAAATTCATTGGACCCGAAGGTGGTCTCAATGTGAAATTCAAAGTTTTTAGTTTCTGAGAACAATACCTTCTTAAGTACCAGCCAGATGCACTTACAATCTAGTACACCAGTCAGCAGTCAGTCGCTCTTCCCCAATTCAATCAGTTTAGATCAATCTCCAGGAGGGCCCCTGAGTATCTGCTAAATCTTGCCGTCTACCACATTCCATTATCTTGACACACAAATAATATGTGATAGGCACTGGGTAAATTGTTAAGGATACAATTAATACAAAGAAAGACAATCCCTGTGTTCAAGACACAATATAATAGAGGGAGACACAAAAAGAGGCAGTCTAGGAGGGGGAGGGGATAGTCAGGATACCTGGTGGAGGGGCATTTTTATTTTTTCCAATCCAATATACATTTGTCATGCATCTACTAGATTGGTGAGATATGCTGAAAACAATTACTTCACCTCCTTATTGATTGGATGACTCTAGGCTGATAGTTTTTGAGATAGATTTTATGAAGGAGACCTAGCAGCATTTGAGGCTTGGTGCAATCAGCATGATGTTATGCACAAACAGAAGCATTGGGATGATTACACTATTCAGGGGAAAATCTGTTTTTCATTTCAGCTTTCTGAAAGATATTCTCCATAATCCTTGATAGCCCTATTGGTGAATAAATGTAATAATAATAGCTAGCATTTATATAACACCTACTATGTGCCAGACACTATGCTAAACACCTTTATAAATATTATATCATTTGATTCTCATAACATACCTGGGAAATAAGTACTATTGTTACCCCTATTTTATAGTTGAATTTGATACACAGAGAGGTTAAGTGACTTGCCCAAGGTCACATAGCTGTTGAGGGTTTAAGATAAGTTTTCAACACAGGCCATCTTGACTCTAACTACTTCAGCTATTTCCCTGTTTTACATGTTACTTGATGTTAATAATTTGTACTTGGAATTGAGACTACTGTGGGTTCTAATTGGCCCCTTCCCCCCCACCCAGTCTTGGGGGGAAGCTGGCTAAAATCACCGATAAATTCAGCAAGAGTTTAGGCTTTTAAAGATTTATTAAAATATATATTATAGGGGCAGCTAGATGGCGCAGTGGATAGAACACCGGCCCTGGAGTCAGGAGTTCCTGAGTTCAAATCCGGCCTCAGACACTTAATACTTAACTAGCTGTGTGACCCTGGGCAAGTCACTTAACCCCAATTGCCTCACTAAAAATATATATATATATATATATGTTAGTGAAGAGAGAGAGAGATTGAGAACAGATTCCTTATCTTGAAGAGCTCACAATCCAATGGGGAAGACAAAATGCAGAGCCCTACGCTCTAACAAATTATGGGCAATATAAATAGGAAATAACAGAGGGAAGACACTAGAATTAAGAGGAATCAGGAAAGGCTTCTTGTAGAAGGTGGAATTTTAGCTGGGACTTGAAGGAAGTCAGAGTCAGAAGGCAGAGTTGAACAGGTAGAACATTTCAGGCAAGGGAGACAATCTTTGAAATGTCTGGATGGGGGCAGCTAAGTGTCACAGTGGATAAAGCACTGGCCCTGGATTCAGGAGGACCTGAGTTCAAATCTGACCTCAGACACTTGACACTTACTAGCTGTGTGACCTTGGGCAAGTCACTTAACCCTCACTGCCCTGCCAAAAAAAAAAAAAAAAAGAAAGAAATGCCTGGATGAAGAACATCAAGGAGGGTTATATCATTGGGTTTAAGAGCAATGAGAGAAGGTGTAAGTTCTAAGATACAAAGAATAAATAAATTTAACAAACAAGTGAATGAACGGATTCTTTTTAAAAAATTGGGACAGTCCAGTTCATTTCTTCAGTGACATTGGGGAATTGACCAACATAAGGGAGATAACAATTACACAGTTTTCAGATTGTTTACAAATATTAATCTTTACATCAGGATGACTGTATGACTGGCTCTGGAGGAGAGAATGAGACTGGTGACTTTGCACAGCCCTTCTTCACTTAAATCCAATTCATTGCAAGTCATGACCTCTGTCATGGTTCTCTTCAAGAATGAAGGAAAAACAACAACAAAAATATTAATTTAATTATCAGTAGTCAAAATGTGAGCCCTTTGTCTAGTGTCCAATGAATTGACCTACTCTTGGTGCCTACAAAGTATAAAAAGTCCTAGGAGATGATCACCAGTGGTGTGGGTAGATATTTAGTGAAGGATCTTTGAGAGAACCTGGATAAGGATTGCAGTGAGTAATAAGGTATCAATAAGTCATGAACAGAATCGCTACAGTGGATGTACATATCACTTAGATTAAAGATCCATTGAAGTGCTGAAATAGTCACATTTTTTAAACAACTCTTTTGTGCAATACATGAAGGACATCATTGTGAGATAAGCAAAAATTTTTGTTTAATTTTTAGTGTTCTATTGCATCTTCCCCTCTTCCCCTTGTCTCTCCCATGTTTAGATTATGCTCCATGTCTCCATATATTCTGAACCAGTCTCTCCTCCACTTTACACATACATACACGCGCGTACGCACACACACACACACACACACACACACACTACACACCTTTATTTATGTCATTTCACTTTGGTTTGTTTTCCTGGGAAAGTGTCATACTGTGGGTTTTTTCTAATGTTACTCCTCTAGCCTTTGCTTCAGTTAGTTCCAACCCACCCACAAGCATAAACTCATACAGTGTTAGAGAAGAAGGAAACTTAGAAATTAAATAGCCTATTTTTGTCATTTTACAAGAAACTGAAGTTATTTTGTATTGTATTCCCTTAGGGTTCGACTAAATGACTGGTTAATCTAATACACTAATCCACATTTAGATGTCAATGACTGATAATGATTATTTTATGCCCACAGATTATATTTTCATTTTAACTAGTGCATGTAATGCCTTGGGGAATCATTAAAAGGACAAGTCATTTAACTTCTCAAAGTTTCTATTTCTTAATTTATAAAATAGAAATGATATAATATGTTTATGCACTTCAGTGTATTGTAGTGTTATTTCAAGGAAACTATTTTGTAAACATGGAGAGGCTATATAAACATGAATTACTAATAACTGGGTTTTATTCTTGGCTTTATCTCTAATGATGGACAAATCACTTAGCTATTTTGGTTTTCAATTTCTTTAGCTAGAAAATTAAGAAGTTGGATTAAGTATTTCTTTGATATCTTACTATTAAAAAAATCTATAATTCAAACCCAATGGAATAACAGAGTGAGAATTACTATACCAGCTGGGAAGACTTGGGTCATGGGGCCTTTTGTTACTCCATACTGATAATATTTGGGAAGCTTCTTGCTCTATCTACAATAAAAGGTAGCTCCAAAACACATGGTTTGATATACAGCATATATCAAATCTCTGTAATAATAAACTGGGCTAGATAGAACAAAGCTCTAATCTATTTCTTCCTTTTCTCTATGCTAAATCTTCCAAACTGTCTGTTCTGCTGAACAAATAAACAAACAAAAAACAACCCAGAATGCAAATATGTGATTATGGACCTTTATTTTATTGATCCTTTCCCCACTAAATATACATTTTAGGGATTATTTAGTAAGTATTTTGCATCATGATTTGCAATAGTTTTGAAAGCTTTTCTTTTCCTTAGTAGTGCCAAAGGAAATAACCAAATGTCTATTTTGATGAACACCCCAATTGGACAGCTTTTATGTAGGTCAGAGTGCTTCATATTTGCATTTTTCTTGGCTAGTTATCTTTTGGGCTGAAACCCTTGACAACACTTTGACTAGGAAGCTGGCTTTATTCCTCTCCTCCCATCTCGATTGTCTCTGTGGGACTTTGCCTTTCTAGGACTCCTGTGCTTTCTCCTTGCCAAGGCTGGGTTGTCATACCATTTCCATATGGTCATTAAGTGCCTGGCTGCTTTCCTGTGGGCAGGGTCTCTCCCTTGGGGCCATCACAAAGGGTCCCTTTTACAGCAGCTTATTTTTATATGCTATGTATTTTCCTGCCACTCTCCTATAACAATCCCTCTCTTCCCACTTCACCTCTTACAGGTCTCTTCTCTACCCTCTGATTTTCCCTAATGCATTATATAAAAAGTCCCATTCCCTTAAGCTTTTATTTGAAGCTGGAGGGATAAACTTAAATACCATAATTCTGTAGGCCTACCATGGAAAGGGAAAACTAAATTTTCTTCCCAAATTCACTATGGAGTAGTTTCTTACTTTTATAACTCTTCAGAATATGAACATCCTTCCCAAATTAATATCAGTTGATTCTGATCACTCAGGTCCATTAGTGATCTCTTTTATTATTTGTTTATATTTCTGTAGGTATGTTTACAATTCTTTTTTTTTCTTTTTGTGGGACATTGAGGGTTAGCTGACTTGCTCAGGGTTACACAGCTAGTAAGTGTCAAATGTCTGAGACTGGATTTGAACTCAGGTCCTCCTAAATCTAGGGCCAGTGCTTTATCCACTGCACTACCTAGCTGCCCCTCCCACTTTTGAACACTTTAGCATGCCTGATTGTTGGTATCATGAGTCCAGTCACCTTTGTTGAGATCCTCATGGACAGCACATTCATAGAATAAGGTTTGTGTGCTGGCTTAGATACCTCAGGTAATGAATTTTAAATTCTTAATCCCCCCATTCATTTTTCTCTGAATGCTACCCCACTCCAATTTCTTAGACTAGGTACCATTCCGTTGTTGCATCCTTTCCCAAAAGGTTATTATTTCTATTTTTCCTAATGGCTATCTCCATTTAAGTTATACTGAAATAATTCCTCCTTTCCTATTCTATTCCATTTATGTCCTTTATAAAGGGTGGATCTTCTGGAATACAAATTTGAGTATTTTTCTCTTTAACATTTCTACATTTCTATATTTAAACTTCTCAGTTCATGCTCCTGTCCCCTTATTTATGTTTGTTTATTTGTTTGTTTTTTACTACTTTATTTTTGGCGGGCTTTCCTGCTATGATCCAGTTATAGAAATATAAGTTGATGAGAAGCAGTAAAGTATTCCAGTCTGTATGTCAAGTCATGAAGTCAAGTCCTATCTCATACTTTTACAATGACCACAACACTTCATTAGGCCTGTATAGCCTATCTCTGAATCTGTCCCCCACCCCCTGCATGCCGTTCACCACCAATGCTGGCCACTCTCATGGACCATATTGTGTTAAAATTGTATCTTGTTCTGGTCCTCCCAACCCCTCCCATTAGTACATCATATATATTTATACATGGCTAGTATTTGGGACAGATTGCCTCAGTTTACTCAAATAACTCGAGTAGACCACCAAGTCAAACAGAGGCAGATTTATTACCTTCTCATCAGAATGGGCAACCCCATGCAAGGGATGAGGAATGCACTAATGGGCTCATGAGTTAGTATTTTATGGAAGTTTTGAGGGGGGTGTCCCCACATGCACAAGGTGAGCTCACAATCTAACATCCAGTCCTGTCTCACCCAGGATGTGTGTTCAGCTCATGATCAGGGTATGGATGCATGCTCAGCTATGTCCAAGAGCTGAGGGGAAAGGGGAGGGGGAAAGGCTGAAACCACTTCACCCATGTAAGGAAGGGGCAAGGGGGAAGAGGGGAAAGATGGTACTGGGAGCTGGGGTTTAGGAATGCAAGTATCTGGGTGGGGTCGACACTAGCAGGAAACAGCTTTCCTGCCTGGTCATAGAACAAGGGGGAAGAGTAAGAGATGTGTTGTAGCAACGGCATGGCTAACAACAAAAAGGACTAAGGGCTTGGAATGTATGCAGGGAGGGATGGTACCAGGGTCAGCAAAGCAAAATACATGATTTCTGTTATTAGCAATGGGATGAAACACGAAGAGAATAATCTGACAATAACAGGGACTGGGGGCTGGGTACTTTCCAGACCCCATCCTCAGAATCTGAACTGACTTAAGTCCACCAGATCCCATTCAGCTAGCACATAGTATGAATTAAGATTGCAAAGAGGAACACAGACATTACTTATAAACCATCCCATAAATTAGGGAAACATAGGTGCCCCTGGTGACTATTTCATAAATTAACTGAGGCCACATCCTGATACTAGGTGTTAAATTAGGAGAAGCCAATTAGGCCACAATGTAATAGCTCCCTGGTCCTATTGACTGTCCTTCATCTATAAACTACTGATAAGCTCCAGACATGGACATTAAGACTAACAAAACATGATGAAAATAAACTAACCCTAAAGTTTTGCTGATAATTTTGAGATGATGTTGCTATGTTAGTGAACTAAATCAGAATGGGCATGGATAAGAGTTAGTATATCCTCCCCTACCAAACCCCTATAAAAGTGATACCCTCAACTCCTGCTCCCCCAGTATTTTTTCACCTGCTTTGAGTCCATGCTGCCTGAGTGCTTCCAGCTGTGATGAATGGATATGTTACTTTCTGTAATCCCTCCACTTCCCCATTCTCTTCCCCCCTCCTTCTACTACCCTATGCCCCTCTTGGCATTGTCTGCCTCTATACTCCCTGGGCTATTTGTTTTTGGATTCTCTGTGCCTCATTAAAGTGTGATTGAGACATTATTCCATGCTCATTGTTGGTTATCTGTTTAGGGTGAAGTTTAAGCTGGGCATTTTTCCCTTGGAGGCTCCCCACCCCAAACCTAAGTCTTTTTATTGTTTTATCAGTAGCATCCCAATGGTTTTCCTCCTTGCTCTTTTACTTCTCCCCTTTCCATTTCTTTATTGTCCCCATTTTCTCTCATGTAGCCACCTGGTATTTCAGCCATATTTATTATAGATTTGGCATTTATTTCATTATTTAGAAGTTATTAGTTTGATGTAGAAAACAACTACTCTGCCATCTTTGTGATCATATGATTTAAGCCATTTTGTTTCAAACACTCTCATTGTAGTAATATTGTATTTTTTTCCAAATACTTTCCCCTGAATTAAAATATAGTTTTCGTACCCATCTTCCTACAAGATAAAAACAGGTTAGAGACATCAATAATATCTCCTACAAGATGAACCAGATCAAAGAATGGATAGGAAAAACATAATATCAATTTAATATTTTGTCCTAATGTTATGGCACAATTGATACAGAAAATACTCAGCCAGGTACTTGAAGTGGAGAGAGAGAGTTTATTATGCACAGACCCAAAGCGGGTTTCAAGCCTCTATCAATTGATGCTGAGTCTTGTAACCCACCTGGTTATATACAAAAAGAGTAGGCATGGTAGAGTGGAAAGTTTATCAAAAGAAGATGAGGTCATTTATTCATTGAACAAAGGATGCATAGTGGCGCCTAGTGGTTAGGGGAGGCCTGTTGTTGCAGGTGGGGTACATCAAGGCCAGAGCCTGTCTGAGTCAGACAAGGTGGGAAGCAGAGATTACAGGACTGTAGCTGTAGCTGTAACACAGCAAGGCCAGGGTCTGTTTGAGACAAACAAGGTCAGAGGCTACGTGTGATTTTCCACATCACTAAGAAGAAATATATCACACAACATGATCATGTGGAGACTTCCCTAAGAGAGAAGCTCAAACTTCTTTCTTTCTAAGGGTTTATAAATTTTCTTGGCTCACAGGTTACAAATAACTTCATTGGAATGATATAGATTTATCCATTAGAAAAGTAAATCACTCAAACAATACAAATCAGTTTAACAGCTTAATTTAAAGCAGATGCTAATGAATAGATGGTGGAAACAGGAACAGGTATTATCAAAGACAAGGAGGTCTCTCTTCCTGAGGAAAGAAGATAATGAATGGGAATTTCAAAGGGGCATTTGAGTTTGTTTATTCTCTTGGGGAAAGTAAATAGGGACTGTCTGGTTCACTTTGAAGTCTTTGAACAAAGGGCATTTTGCTCCTATTAATCCAGGGTCCCATAAAAAATACTTTTGCATAATAAGGTACCTTCATCAAATCCAGATGATCCATATATTCATGTCAACAGTACTCCTTAGAGCTGTCAGTTTTGTGTCTTTATTCAATTTTATGTCCTCTGTTCTTTGTGGGCAGCACAAAGGATAGAGCCTGGGCCTGGAGTCAGGAAGACTTGAGTTCAAAATCTGTCTCAGACACACTAGCTGTGTGACCCTGAACAAATCATTTAACCCTTTCCCCCCTCAGTTTCCTCACCTATAACATGAGCTGGAGAAGGAAATGGCAAACCAATCTAGTATCTTTGCCAAGAAAACTCTAAATGGGGTCATGAAGAGTCAGATACAACTGAAATGACTCAACAAGTTCTTTTTGCTCCATATTTATTTGTTAGGCATAAAAAACCCCTATTTCAATGAATTGTTCATTTCTGGTGTTTAATTCTACTGAATTTTTTTCAATACATTAGACTACTTTGTTATACAGGCTATGTTGTTTTCCAAAATCACCATGCTAAATGGCATGTTTTTTACTATGGAATAATGATGTTGACTTCATTACAAACTACTGAATGAATGACCAAATGATGAATGACCAAAGACAATATCTGTATCTTCTTAATACTGATATTATCTTAGTAAAGTTGATTACAAATGATTATAAATAATGGGTTTCAGAAGAACTGTCATGGAATTTCATTGTTGGAATGGACCTCTGAGCTAATCTCTTTTGACCCTTGCTTGACCAAAAATTCCCTCTGTGGCACTCCCATTGAATTGAATTCCAGACTTTGCTTTATGACATCTAGTAAGGAGAGGCATACTATCTTTTTAGGAAGCTTCTACTTTTTGATGACTTTCAATTTGAGGATTTTCCCCCCTTTACATAAGGCCTAAATCAGTGTTTCTGTTACTTCACCCATTATTCATCTTTCTGGGGCTGAGCAGAACAAGTGTGGACTGCAAATTAAATGAGTCAGTAAAGTGATGTGGTGGTCAAAAATATTAATTTGGTCTTCACTGAAAGAAAAATAGCTTTGAAAAGTGGGGGGAGGGGAGATAAGTGATAGTCCCTCTGTGCTCTGCTTTAGTTAAATAACATATGCAGTACTGTGTTGAGTTTTCAGGCCATTGATAAGCTACAGAGGAGAGCAACCAGATGATGAAGGTCCTTGAGTCTATGTCATATGAGGGTTGGTTTGAGAAACTGGGGGTGTTTAATTCCTGGATAAGAGAAAACTCAAGGAATATGTGATGGCTATATTCAAGAATTTGAATCTCAGTTGCATGGAAGAGTTATGAAATTTGTTTTGTTTGGAGCCAGAGTGAAGAATCAGAAGCCATGGGTAGAAATTTCAAAGAGCTAAATTGAGGCTCAATGTCAGAGAAAGCCAGTAACAATCAGAACTGTCTGAAAGAAGGATAAGCCTTCTTAAGAGTTGATGAGTTTTTCCTTAGGGTATGGCTTCAAACAGAAGCCGCACAATCATTTGCCTGTTATAATAAGGAATTCCTTTGGGGGTATAGGCTGGACTAAAAAGCCACTAAGGTACCTCTCAACTCTTAAATTCTGTAATTGTATGAAGTCTAATCCTGGTGAAAGAACTGTGTTCCACAGTGTGTCCCAAATGCATTTGAATCATTATATTCAGCTCTGAACACCGTATTATACAAAGGGCACTGATTAAGCCAGAAGTGTCCAGAGGAAGCTGACCAGGATGGTGAAGTCTTGGGATCTTACTGTAAGAAGAGTCTTTAAAGACACTGTGGATGCTTAGCCTGGAAAAGTTATGACTTGGGGAAGGAGGAGAAGGCATGATAAGTGTCTGAAGTTCTGGCTAGGAGAAGAGGGCTTAGACATGTTATTGTTTTGCTTGGCTCTAGAGTTCTCAATGGAGGATTTATGGCAATACAAGAACTGCATAGAATTAGAAAGATGGTAGTGGTTTCAATCCATATTACATTAAAGATTCATATACTCATGAAATAATGGATTCATCAAAGTTTCTAATTATACTTTTGAATAAAATTTCAAAATAAAATTATTCCAACAAATTCAGACTAAGTTTCTTCTCACATGACAGCTATATGAAATCTTCCTTTTCTTCTTTTTAAAATCCTGTTTGCTTTTTGCTGTAATTTTTTGTTTTGTATCTGAAGGGTCATCATTATTGGGGAATTTCAGTGTGGAAACTCCCTCAATAATGCAGATCAGCTATTCATCCTCAATTTATAGTCTTAGGCCATCACCCTGCTGATGTCACTGGTTCTCTTTGAGAAGGAAGGACAAACAACCGTCTGTGACCTGACCCCCTTGGTACCCAACTGGCCAATTTCAGGTGGGCAGTGCTGCTACTTTTTCCTTTTCCTCCTCCTCCTTCTATTTTTCTTCCTCCTTCTCTTACTTTGCCTTCCCCTTCTCTTCTCCTTCTGTCTATATGGTGAGACATACCCTTACATCGGGGTGTTTTGTCCAAAGTAATCTAAATTTTGATCTCTTATACTTTACAAGATATTTTGGGTTTGGGGGACTGGATTCTCCCCCCCACACACACACACTTATTAATTCTATCTTTTTAAAAAACTAGGACAATTAACTTTTTTGTCTCATGTAGTTTTGATTTTTGATTTATTGAACTATATCTCTGAAACACCAGGCTTTGATAAAACACATTGAAATTCAAATGGAAGTACTTCGTTATAACTTTAAATCACTTTGGCTATAACTGATTGGCTCATAATAGGTCCCAGTCCAAGCCTCACTTGCTTATTGTTTGGGCTTTGATGGCTCAGAATGAGTGTAAATAGCCATTGTTTCTGTTCTGGCCAGAAACTGATTCTTTTGTGAAGGCAAACTGGGTCATCTTTTGCCTCAATTCTAGCCTAGCCTTTATTCACTGAATGGGTGTTGTCTCAGACAAACTGAGAGTTTGGAAAGACCTTAGCTTAAAAAGGTCAGAGTCTCCCACTGCATCTAGGGCTGACAGTCATCCTGACCTATGTCTTGCTACTGGACTCCAATGACTCTCAGGAGAGAGATTGAGGTTGAAGACTTTGCACTGCCCTGACTCACTTAAATCCAATTCACTTGCAAGTCAAGACATCAGGAAGGACAACCAATAATAGTCTTTGGCAGTTGCTTGAAGGTACTGTGATAAATGGTTATTTGTAACGAATATCTTGGAGGTTTAGTTATTGTAAGAAATTATTAGGGGCAGCTAGATGGCGCAGTGGATAAAGCACTGGCCCTGGATTCAGGAGTACCTGAGTTCAAATCCAGCCTCAGACACTTAACACTTACTAGCTGTGTGACCCTGGGCAAGTCACTTAACCCCAATTGCCTCACCAAAAAAAAAAAAAAAGAAAGAAAAGAAATTATTATTTGTAACCAATAACTTGGAGAGTCAATACTGAATAACCAATATTTTGCAAATTCAATCCACATTCCAAAGTCCTTCTTGATGAGATAAAGTCAATTCTCCTTGGTGCTGATCAGGGCTATAAATCTATAAAATAATATATTCTCCTTACCCCTGTTCAGGGTTATAAACTTCTAGGAATCTTGATAAGATTGACCCTTCTAAATTCTTGTTTGGGCAGTAAAAATTTGGTCTGGGGTGAAGACTCCCATTGTGCCTTGTTAAGGAGATAGACCTTTTGTTTAGCTAGAAAGGTCATTCACCTTTTTGAAAGAGGATATGTATTCTTTGACTAGTTAGCCCAAGGTGGTGGTGGTGGTGGTGGTGGTGGGTGTCTGCTATCAGTACTTCATTTTAATATAGTCTACCTCCAAATTAAGTTGACCACTCATAGGTGATTAGACATCCTTCAGGAACATCTCATCTTTATTTTTTTTTTTTTTGTTTTTTAGTGAGGCAATTGGGGTTAAGTGACTTGCCCAGGGTCACATAGCTAGTAAGTGTTAAGTGTCTGAGGCTGGATTTGAACTCAGGTCCTCCTGACTCCAGGGCTGGTGCTCTATCCACTGTGCCACCTAGCTGCCCCAACATCTCATCTTTAAAGGATATATAATCTGTGACCCCAATGCCATTAGGGATCTTTGGTCTGAGAGTGATTCCTGATGACCATCCTTTTATTAATAACCTGTTGACCTATTAATAAAATGATTAAATTATTCAGAAACAATGTCTCTCATAATTTTGATCATCACAGCACTGAGAAGATATTTTGCTGATGGTCGCACAGTAAATATTAGTTAGAGGCAGCCCTAAAATCCAGGGCCCCCTAACTTCATGCCTAGTCCTCTATATAATATACCATGCTCTATGTCTGAGGAATTCTCTAGTTCTCTTAAGAAAATGAAGCAAGTACAGATGGTTGATGTATTAAGTCAATTTTAATTCTTCACCTCCCCACTTTGAGTATCTGTTTTTCCTTGTTGTGCTTGTGGTGTAGTTCTTATTCATCTAACATCTTTGGGAATCGTATACTTAATTAGTGCCTTTTTAGGAGGGAGGCTGATATTTTCTTTCTTCTGTAAGTTTTGAGTGATATCTCATATATTCATTGGTTTCTCTCACTTCCTCTGCATTTATTAAAGTAATTTGGTTTGGCATATAAATCTCTTAGTACTGTTTCCTGAAGACAAATTGTATGGTATTTTTCCCCCTTTTTCTTGGCATTCTTCTGTTGGAGGAAATATAGTTATGTTTTAATTATGTGTTCTCCCCAAAATACTTCATCCTTCTTTCATGGTGATGGATTTTAATAACCTCCCTGTACACAGTGTTTTTTAAGTTGCCTAATAATCTCCAAATTTGACGTCTTGAAGTCAAATACCATCACCTTAGTGGTAATCATCATTCCCATTATTTATTATGAAGCAAAAGAAAACCAGTCTCATAGGTTAGTATTTGGAAAGCATGATAGTCTACTTTAAAAAATACAAATATTGCAATGTGTTAACATTTAAATAGATATGACAATTACAAGAAAGGAAATAAACTTCCGCATGAAAAACAGAAAGAAATACTAGGGTAATACTAAATTGCTTTAGGGTTGTAGTTATTTTTATTTTTTCTCAAGGATAAGCATTTCTAGACTCATTGACCCGTTTAATGGTGGGGAAAGATATATGGCCATCTTTTCTCACAGATTTCCCTCTCCTTGTATGCTTCTCTCCCCAAACCCTCAACTCAATTTTGAAAAGGAAATACAATTTCCTCCTCTCATAATTTCCTCTCAGCAGGCTACCCTACATAGCCGCAGCAGGTCTAAATGGGTGAATATTGGAACACATTAGCAGGGGAAGTTTCAATGTTTCCTTCAGGATAAATGACAATAGTTTGGGGATGTTTTTGAGACTAGATTTTCAGGCAAAGGAGTGGCCCAGAGATCGAAGCTAGGCTCCTGATCCTCTTATATGATCCATTCTTTCCCAAGATTGTTGTTAATGATAAGTTAATTCACAAAACTGAACTTACTTCTCTTCTTGTAACACAGTGAGGTTTCCTATGACTTAATTTATCTGTAAATATTCAAATACCAATTTAATCATCAACCAACATATCAAAAAGACTTATTAGGTACCCACCATGTGTCAGGCACTGGGCATACAAATACAAGAAATGACATTTGAATTCTTATGGGCATAACAGCAGGAACATATATAAGTATACATAGAATAATTATAAATAATAACAGATTATAGAAAGAATTTAATATAGAAATTTATATGGATAAATTATATAAAGAATTATAAAGAAATAATTATAAATAAAATAAATACAAATACATTGATAAATACAAGCTATTTAATTAGAGGCCAAGAATTAATGTGTCCCATTGTCAACCAGAGCCAGGATGGGGAGCAGGCAGACTAGGTGGCTGCCCAGATCACAATATACAAGTGTGCATTATGACTCGATAGGATCATAGTATTTGGAGCACCAAGGAACCTTAGAGATCACTTTGTAAAGTCTAGCTTCTTAAATTTAAAAATTTGGCAGCAGTAAAAAGTAATGTATACCTATATACCCAGGGTGGTATGAACATTTCTTTGTCAAAAAGGGGTCATGAGAGGAAAAAGTTTGAGAAACTCTGGTCTAAAGCACGCATTTTATAGAAAAGAAAACAGGCCCAGTAGTAACTTGGATAAGTAACTTGCTCTTGGCCATGCAGGGAGTAACAGACCTAGGATTTGATCCCAATTTATAAAATTAAGTGCACTTGCCAAGCTACTGAACAATTGCATTTGGTATTTTTTTAAAAAATTAATAATTGTTTAAAAATTTGATGAGAAAATTTTGGTGTTGGTTGCATGTAGTTATTTGCTTAATATTAAATCAGTAATTGTGAGTTCCGGTGAAGGCTCAGAGTCTCAGTTGGAAAGTAACATTCTCTTAGAGAGTAAAATTGTTTTTTTCTTTCACAGGGTTGTTGTTGGTGGTGGTTGTGGTGGTGTTGGTAGTGGTAGTGGTAGTGGTAGTGGTGGTAGTGGTGTGGTAGAAGAAGAATCCCAATTTCCAAAATTTGCCCAGAGCACACAGATGCCTTGGCCTGTATCTACCTACTGCCACCCAGCCATCATTTTTCCTGGCTACCAACAACTGGATTAACAGGATTAATACATCCAAAAGGTTTCTCACTGGCAATGAAGGTCTAGTGTCACACTTAAATATTGCCACCTGCCTACCACCCAACTGTTAGGACAGGGAAATGCTCTGTGTCAGCTCAAATCTCAACATTTGGGGGAAAAGCAGGGGTCCACAGTAACCACAAACTCATGCAAAATTCCCTTTTCTCACCTCCATTAAATTGGGTCCCCTGCTACTGGGGAGGAATTAGAGCGAAGACAGAAGGCTGACAGCATTACCTAGGGTAACAGCCAAGGAACTGAGCAACTTGGAAAAGACTAGGCTTCATGGTGCTCCCTTGCCAGGTGCCAGATGGGGGAAGGCCATGGGAGTACTGTCTATCACTCCCACAGCATTTGGAAAACTCACCACTCGATGAATGCTTTGCTTACTGGAGCTAGATTAGTGGACATGTTCCAGGAAAGAGACCAACAGACAGATGTTTCAAGGGAACATTCAGAAATTGAGTCAGGCTCCAAGAAGTCATTGATGAGCCAGCTCATCAGTCATATCCTCTGCCACAAGCTGAGAACTCCCCATCTCCTGCCTGCGCTGAGATTCTTGAAGGGCCCTCTCTGATGGAAATGAATCAGGCCAGGCTATGGGTCCTCAGGTGCAAAATCACCAAAATACTGGCAAGAACAAAAAACCAAAAAATGGGCCTCTGAATTTATGAGGTAATCCTGGGAGTGTAGAGGACTGACCCTGAAAATAAATATATTTTAGAGGGAAGCTGACTGTCACTTAGCAATGATGAGTCTCCCCTACTTGTAAAATGAAATTCTCTGAGGATACTGAAACACTTACACTGCAAATGGAGAGGAGCACCAAGAGTCGGGAAGTGCTGAGTTTAAATTTGTCCTCATATGCGTACTAGCTGTGCAGACAAGTCATTTTGCTTCTTTCAGACTCAGTTTCCTCACCTGTAAAAAAGGGATAATAGTACCAACTACCTCACACGGTTGTCATGAGGATCATATAAATGAGATAATATATGCATTTTGCAAACAAAGTGTTATAGAAATGTTCATTACTGTTATTATTCCTGAGAGGTCGGGTGTTGGAACGGAGATAATGCTAGTGAAGTAAGACAGATCTGCATTTGAATTTCATCTCCAATACTAAATCACCATATGGTCACACTCCATTGCTGTGTAGACAAAATGCTTTGAATTCTTTGAATCCATTTTTTTTCATCTGATAAATGGAAGTAATAATTAATACCTGAAGGACCTACCTCACAGGGTTGTTATAACACTCAGAGTAACAGGTCAGCAACAAGACTAGATGTTTTCACTGACCCTCACAACCCCCCAAACCTCTCCAAAATTAGAATTATTCACAAGAGATTAATTGTGACTGTCTCCTCAAACTAAAACGCCAGAACTAATGACGCAGCAATCCGATGAAGTAAAAGCAGAGCAGGTTAATCCCTAATCCCTAATGCCTCATTCAGCCCCACTATTCCCCCACCCCCAGCCTTTACACTTTAGCAAGGCAACAGAACGGGATAGTCTCTTGTGCTCTGGGATTCCCTGGTTGCAATTGTAGTCTGCCCTCATACTGTGATTCTGTGGCATTAAGCAACAGAATTCAACTCTGCCCCACCCCACTATATGTGGAGGAGGTGAAGGTAGAGGAAAACTGGGGCAGCTGTAGACTAGTCTCTAGCAGTGCTCAGCCACAGATCTAAGGAACAGAGGGAACTAGGAAGGCCACTAGTATGTCAGGAGCTCCACAAGACCTGTAAGAAAGGTGCTGGAATTCAGTTTAGGCCAGTTCTGCCCAACTAGAAGTTACTTGGGACAAACATTAAAGTTGATAAAAAATGAATTCCCCCAGTATGGAAGGAGGCTTAGGCAGAATTAAGGTTGAGATTTCAAGGGTTTCTCTAGCACTCTCAGAGACATAGATCTCTAATACACTTCAGGAGAGCTAGAGAAATGAGTCCTAGTTTTTCTTCACATCAACAGTATAGAAAGGCATTATATGATTGTAGAATCATAGAGAGAATTGGAAGGGAAATCACAGGCTATGTAATCCAAGACCCTCATTTTACAGGTGTTGAAAGCAAGTTTCAGATAAGTGAAGTGACTTGACCAAAGTCACATAGGTGATGTAAGAGAGCTGGATTTGGATCTGGATCCCCTGACTCCAAATTCAATTTTCAGCTACAGCAGACTTTAGGGTGGATAGGTGGCACATTGAATAACTGCAGGAGCAGCAGGCTTTATTCTTTACCAGTCCTATTTTCAGATGGCTGAGCTATGATGATGATGATGATGATGATGATAACTAAGATTTATACCTTATATACCTTAAGGTTTTCTTTCTTTTTTCTTTTTTCGGGAGGCAGTTGTGGTTAAGTGACTTAACCTGGGTCACACAACTGGCGCTCTATCCACTGTGCCTGTACCTGCGCCAGTACTTTAAGTTTTTCACAGCACTTTACACATATGATCTCATTTTAGCCTTACAACAACTATGTAGGTTGATGCTATTATTATCCCTATTTTACAGTTGAGGAAATGGAGGCAGACAAAAGTTAAGTGACATGTCCAAGGTCACACAGCTAGTAAATATGTGAGACCAGATTTGAACTCAGATCTTCCTGACTCCAGGCTCAGAACTCTATCCACTGTGCTACTAAGCTACAAGTATTGGATATATCTCCTGAGTGATGCAAAGATCTTTCTTGAAACATCTGCAGTCTCTCCTATTTGGGAGGTGGTATGTAGATGGCCTGTATGCCTGCAAGTTCCCTTAGACTCCTTATAATTTACTTAAATGAAGACCTGCTCATTCTTCCTCCTCTCTCCCCACAGTGACTTCTAAGCAGGGCTCTTCCCAGACAACATTACTATATAGGATTTTTGTCTTTGCCTTTCCTTTGTTCCTCCCTTTAAGTTTACTTCTCTGTTATGACACCAATATTCCCATTATTTTAGCCTCTCCCATTTCAGAAGAGAGGCATTTGAGAAAATTATTCAGATTAAGTTATCAGGGACTGAATGTGTTATCCACCTCAGAATGGTGCATTTTTTTTTCTTATGGTGTTTTAAAAAATAGATGCTCTCTCTCTCTCTCTCTTTCTCTCTCTCTCTCTCTCTCTCTTTCTCTCTCTTTCTCTCTCTTTCTGTCTCTCCTCTAATTTTATTTTTTTTAGGAGACAGTAACTTTGTGGCTTTGTGGAAAGAGTACTTCATTTGGAGTCAGAGGAAATGGATTCTAATCCTGCTTCTGCTACTTAAAACACAGGGAACATTATTCAAGTCCCTTCTACTCTCTGATCTTCAGTTTTGTAAAATGAGAGAGTGGGACAAAATGATTTTAGGGTCCATTCCAGCTCTGTGTCTGTGATTTTATGAGCCTATGAGTACTCTTCTAGGAGGTTGAGTCATTTGCATTTTAAAAGATGAATGTCAAGAATCTCATGCTTTCAAAGAAAATCACTTACAGTAGACTTGTTGGCTTCAGTGAAAGAGCAGTCCTTGGGCAGTTCCTCAAAACAGATCAGGTAGGTTGCATTCCCCTTTACAGTTCCCATAGATGGATCTCCACAATGTCACCATAATCTCAGAAACCCAGAGGAACATTCATCACACAGGATTTTGATACAGCTACAACCTATACATTAGAAAGAGAGGCTGAATAAAAAACCCTGAAAACTTACACACAAGAGAGACTAGGAGAGATATAAACAGTTCAAGAAGGTCAAAACTCCTTCTGATTTCTACTGAACTTAGAGCTAGGGGCTATTCTGCAAACCAACAAATGGTCAGTAGCAAAACAATGAAATGGAGTCTACAACCCATCTATGAAAATCATTCTTGAGCCTAGTACTAGGGTTTTAGCAAGTAATTATGCTACAATATGAGAAAAAAAAGTGTGTCCTTCTGAAATCTATTTCTGGCTCCCTAATGATATGAGCTTAATGTTTTCAGTCTTCATTTCATAGAATCATTGAATTTGACAGCTAGAAGGGACCTCTAGCTATCTAGTCTGTCCATGGAGGCAGTAGAATGGGAAGAGAACAGAGCATTTACTAAACACTTACTATATGCGAAACTGTGATAAGAATTTTATAAATATTAATTTATTTGATTCCCAGATGTCACAACAACCCTGGAAGATGGGGAGTATTATTCTCCCCATTTCATAGTTGAGGAACCAGAGGCAAATGTCTTGCCCAGGGTCACATAGTGCCTGAGGCTAGATCTAAATTTAAGCCTTTCTGACTCCAGACCACTGTACCATCTACCTTTCAGTGAAAATAATTTCCACTATAATATACATGAAGAATGGCCATCCAGTCTTTGCTTAAAGACCTCTAAGGACAGGAAACCTACCACAATTCTAAGTAACCCATTACACTTTTGGACTGCTCTAATCATTAGGAAGTTTTCCCTGGCATCAAACCTAAATTTTCCTTTACCAGTTTACTGATTAGAACTTGGACAATAGCTACTATGAATGATATAGCATGCAACTGGGTAATGGGTTAGCTATACCACTAACTCAAGGAAACTCTGAACCTGAAAATGAGATGGGATCAGATGGCCCTTTCATTTTTCTTTCAGAACTGCATAAAAGTACAAACAATCTCAAGTGACAAGGACATTCTTATTTACATTAAATATGAGCCCTCGTCACCTGAATTTGATCTCATTTAGCCAGAATATATGCAGGCTGTCCACTGTTGAGTGGACAGATGCTCAGGGACAAAAGCCCAGAAAGAAATGAGTTCATTAAATTATACATGGATACATTTCTGCTTAATTACCAGTTGTATTGTTATAACTTCATTTCTGTTTGACTGTTACCAATGTTATCAAGCAAAGTCTACCTGAAGGATTCCACAGGAGTCAGTAAAAGACCTATCAAGGATACTGAGATTAACATGTTGAAAGCTTCCTAAATACGGTTTTCCTCCACTCCAGGTGATATGAAGGGCAAGACTGAGTTTGAATTCCTTGCAAGAAAGGAAGTTGAGAATAGGCAAATCAATCACTTAAAAACAAAAGTCTTATTAATCCTGTCTATGGTCTCAGGAATATAATTTAATGGAAAATAGGCTTAATGGGAAGAGAAACCTAATTTAGCATGGTGTCAAATGTACCTATTACATATTATCATTTGTTTTTCTTTTATACATTTAAATAAAATAATACATATAAAATTATTTGTATATTTAAATTATATATATATATATATATATATATATATATATATATATATATATATATATATATATATATATATATATATATATCCACTGGCTAGGTGGCACAGTGGATAAAGCCCTGGATTCAGAAGTACCTGCCCCACAAAAAATAAAAATTTTTTAAAAGATTAAAAAATTATAATTGAATATTTGAAAATTTAAATTAATCATTTAAATAATTTAAATTATATTAAATATATACATATATATATTTTTTTAGTGAGGCAATTGGGGTTAAGTGATTTGCCCAAGGTCACACAGCTAGTAAGTGTTAAGTGTCTGAGGTCGGATTTGAACTCAGGTACTCCTGACTCCAGGGCTGGTGCTCTATCCACTGCACCATCTAGTTGTCCCATATTAAATATATTTTATAGGTTTTCCTTTATATATTATCATTTCATTGCATACTTATCATTTTATTCTCTCTTCAATTTCTTAGTGCCCTCAGATTACTATTGGTTACAGATTCTCTGATCAATCTCATCGCTATAATGAGAGGGTTGTTCTAGATCAGAGGTGTCAAACACCCGGCATATAATCACTTTGGAAAGGCAAAACTCCTGGGATAGAAACCAGATTAAAATGTAATTGCAGTGTTTAGCAAAATAAATAAAAATACAATATGGTATAGATAATGTTCCTTTGGGGTTTGCTAAGTCAATATGCAGCCAGCAGGGATTCTTTTGATTTGAGTTTGACACCACTGGTCTAGATTACCACAAAGGTCTGTTCTATCTTTAGGTCTATAAGCATATAAACATTTGAACGGTTATATAAAAGAAGAATTATATTGCCAGGCACATGTATCTAACTTTTTAATTGAAAATTTATCTTTAAAGATCCCTGAATTTTATGCAAAGCACAAATATTTAAAGAGTCTTACCTGAAGGTGGAGTATTTCATAAGCTATTCTGCATGTGGTAATGTATATGAAGATTAAATTACATAATAGGTTCCTTATATTATCTCTCAGGTACTTTTCCTAGAGGACAGCTAGTTGGCACAGCAAATAGAGTGCCAGGCCTACAGTCAGGAAGACTCAACTTCCTGAGTTCAAATCTGGCCTTAGACACTTAACTAGCTGTGTGACAGCTGGCAAGTCACTTAACTCTTTTTACCTCTGTTTCTCATCTCTAAAATGATCTAAAGAAGAAAATGGCAAACCATTCCAGTATCTTTGACAAGAAAACCCCAAATGGGATCACGTAGAGTTTGAAATGACTAAATAACTTTTCCTAGGCCTGGATTCATATGCTTGAACCCCGCATTATTCTTCCTGCCCCCACCCCCTGAATCTCTTCCTTATAACTAACTACTATTATAATCACCCATCATATTTCTTAGAATAAAAAAGGAAAAATTTTCAAAATAGATAAAATAAGATAATAATAGGAACTTTCCCATAGAGGCAGCTCTTTCCTAAGGTTTTTCATAGGGCTTCCCCCTGATGTTGGAAACATGAGCTTATCCACATTCAATAAAAATTATTTTTGCTACCATGTCACACTTCTCACAATGATGGCATTCCCATGATTTGATCTCCTTCCCAGACCACATCAGGGCAGAAAGTTGTGAATGAGCAGGGTCCTGGCCCACCCTATGGCTATTATCATGTTTGTCAATTTTGGGAAGCAGGATGTGGTGGGTTAATAATTGTCCATCAGGCCTGGTGTGACTGCCTGGAGTATGATTAGCATTAGGATCAGCTGGAACAGTAGAACCTCCCTGTGCTGCTATACTTCTGCCTCACTAATTGCCTGGAATCTGGAAAAATCATGGAAAAACATGCTGGGATAAGACATGGTCTCATGGGTGGCTAGCCCTTTCTCTCCCCACACACTTACCTGCTTCAGATGATGGCCATTGCAAGGGGGAACAATGAGGGTAGCTAGGGCAAAACTCATCTCTAAGCAGTGGACCCCATAAACCCACTCTTAATTTTCTTCTTTTTGTTAAGGGCACCACTTCAGTCACTGAAGTTTGAAGACTAGGCACCATTCTCAGCATTAAACTCCCCTCCTTCTGCCTATATGCAATTTATTACTAACTGTTGTTGAGACCTCCATAACGTCTCTTCCATCCATCCACTTCTTTTCACTGACACAATTACCACTTAATTCAGGACCTCATTATCTTTTACCTAGTCTATTGCAAGAGCCTCGTATTTGATCTTTCTTCATTCAATGTTTCCTCCTCCAATCTCTTCTCCATATAGCTGCTAACTAATATTGCTAAAGCATAGATATCACCTTGTGACTCCCTAGCTCAAGAAACTTCAGTGGCTCCCTTTGGCTTCTAGGATAAAATATAAGCTATGCATGTCATTTAGAGCTTTTCACAGTCTGGTTTTAATCTATTTTCCAGTATGTAGTATTCTACTTCACAAAGTCTATGATTCTGCCAATGGGGCCTATTTACTTTTCCCCAAATCTGAAACTCCATCTCTCAGCCTTTGTACAGGCTATCTTCTCTGTATGGTAATGTCCTCCTTCCTCAACTTCATCATGTG
Source organism: Dromiciops gliroides (assembly GCF_019393635.1). NCBI lineage: Eukaryota > Metazoa > Chordata > Mammalia > Microbiotheria > Microbiotheriidae > Dromiciops > Dromiciops gliroides. The sequence goes on from NC_057861.1 coordinate 406,968,085, forward strand.
GAACCCTGAACTCCCTTCAAGGCTCATCTTTAGTGTTAACTCCTATGACAGGTTTTTCTTTTTTTTTTTTTTTAGTGGTCCAATTGGGGTTAAGTGACTTGCCTAGGGTCACACAGCTAGTAAGTGTTAAGTGTCTGAGGCCAGATTTGAACTCAGGCACTCCTGACTCCAGGGCCAGTGCTCTATCCACTGCACCACCCAGCTGCCCCTACAAGTTTTCTTTATACCCATACTTAGTAGTATCACCACTCCCTTTTCCTGAAAATTCTTTCTTATTGATTTATTTTTTATTTGCTTTTATGAACATATACTATTTCCTCATAGAAGAAGATAAATATTTTGAAGCCTGAGACTGCTGTTTTTTGTCTATCTCCAGCTCCAGGAATTATGCATAGTGGGGCAGCAAGGTGGCACAGTAGATAGAGTACTGGCCCTGAAGTTGGGAGGACCTAAGTTCAAATCTCACTTCAGACACTTAAAAACTTTGTGACCCTGGGCAAGTCACTAACCCCAATTGCCTTAGAACATATGGGGCCATCTTTAGTCATCCTGATAAATATCTTGACATTGGACCCAGATGGCTCCAGAGGAGAGAGTGAGATTGGTGACCTTGCACAGCCCTCCCTCACTTATATCTAATTCACTGCAAGTCATTATATCACCCTGATGTCAGGGTCTTCTTCGAGAATGAAGGACAAATAACAAAAGTTGTGCATAGCACATAAAGGATGTTTCAAATATATTTATTGACTTGAACTGAAAATGTTCAGTTTTCTGTCTTTTCTAAACTCTTCTGAATACTGAAACCCAGCCTGAGTCATTGGTCTTCCTTGGACCATGATAAACCCTGAGTTGTTTTTTTTTTGGCCTCCACATTTCATAGATCAGTCTCTCCTAAACCACACTATGGACATCTCACCATTTTCTTGCTGCTGTCCCAACAAAGCAACTGAGTCCAGGCCAATGGGCAGCTTTTCTGGTGTCTATTTGCAGGGGAAAAGAAAATAAATTAATAAATAATGCTTCAGCTGTAGGTGAACAGAAACAAATTTAGGTCCAGACTGGTTGGTATTTGACTTCTAATCTATTTTGTTATAGATAGAGATGCCCAGGTTGTCCTCCATGCCATGATGACATATTGCAGTATAACTTTAATGAAAAACTTTCTGTTCTAAAGAAACATATGTAAAGTTAAACACTAGGATTATAATTCATGGAAGGTACAAGTAGGGTAAAAAAATTCTTGTCTTCATAGTCTAAAAGAGTTAAAAACCAAATAAACCAACCAACAAACCTGGAGGGACTATTACAACTGGTTGGTGCTTGGGATCAATGATGAATCTCCTGGAGAATCCAGAGGGTAGAATTCTTAACTAAAATGCCTCAAATGACCTACTTACTGTCTGAATTAGGCCCAGGTCAAGAGCTAGGGGCAGACGCCCCTTTTGTTTGTGCCTTAGGCCTCTGTCAGAGTTGGGAAGTCTGAGAACAAACTTGAGAAAAAAGATTGGGGCAAAGGTGTAGCTGCTACCTGGACTTATTAAATAACAAATAAAGAGAAAATAGATCTTATCCTCTTTCCCTATAGCCTGCTAGTTAGGAAAATATGCTGAATTTATATATGTGTATATATGTAAGAGATTTACACACATTAGTTTCCTAGTGGAGAGCTACTTCCCGCAATATTGTTTAGAGATTTATAGTTTTCAGGAAAACATAGGATCTTACTGAAGAGATTAAATACCCTTTATCACAGAGCAATAAGAAAGACTTAATAGATGAATGTGTTTAAATAGAGTAAAAAAAGAAGGAAAAATGGGTAGAATTTGTTATTTCTTATAAGTGGTGGGGGTGGTAAGAAGAGTATGTAAACTTTGAGTAAGGGATGGGGGAAGTGAGCATTAGGTAATTCTCATTCTTATCTGAATAGGAAAAACAAGGTTGAACATATATACATACTTAGACAAAGTATTTAGAATAGAAATACATAAAACTCAAAGGAAACATGTAGGGGTTATAGAGGGCTAAGGGAAAGATAATACTAGGAAGGAATATTTGCAAGCAAAGCAGCAAACTTCAATCTGGGAGAGTGGATCTTGAAGTGGATATAAAAAGAAAAAAAGCAAAGCAAGGAAATTAAAACTGAAGGGGTTCCCATCAGTTGGGGCATATGAAAGTAATGGGATACTGTTTCATCATAAGACTAAAGGGATGATTCTGGAGAATCTTGGGAAGACTTATATGAAGAGATACAGAATAAAAAGAGGAGAAAGAGGAGGAAAATGAATACCATTACAAAATGTTTACAATTACAATATTTTAAAGAAAGACAACTTTGAAAGGCTTAAGATAAGCAGTGACCATCAATGATTCCAGAGAACCAATGAAACATTTCCCCAAGTCCTAAAAAGAGAGGTAATAAAATCAAAGTGCAGAAAGAGTAATAAATTTTCTTTTTCTTCTTTTTTTTTTTGCAGGGCAATGAGGGTTGAGTGACTTGCCCAGGGTCACAAAGCCAGTAAGTGTCAAGTGTCTGGGGCCAGATTTGAACTCAGGGACTCCTGAATCCACGGCTGGTGCTTTATCCACTGTGCCACCTAGCTGCCCCAAGAGTCATAAATCTTCAGACCAGACTACCGTCTAGATTTGTTTTGCTTGATTCTGTTTATTTTTTTCAAGGTTATTGTTGTTTTCTGCTTTTAATTAGGGAGGTGTAATTTAGGAGCAGGGCTAGTTATAGTGATATTTTTAAAAAGAAGAAGAACGTTTTTTTTAAAGAAGACAATTGAAACATCTCAAAATACACAGAAGAGATTAGAAAGAAGTTTTCATGGAAGCATGGATAAGCAGTATATCTATGAAAGTAATCTGAATTTATGATATAATTTAAAATAGCAACTGATGATTTAATAGAGATTTACAGGGTATTTGGAAATTTTCATTTAAAAATTATGTTTGTTAAAGTCAGTATAAAGGGGCAGCTAGGTGGCTCAGTGGATAGAGTACTAGCCATGGAGTCAGGAGTACCTGAGTTCAAATCCAGCCTCAGACACTTAACACTTACTAGCTGTGTGACTCTGAGCAAGTCACTTAACCCCAATTGCCTCACAAAAAAAGAAAAAAAAGTCAGTATAAAGAAATGAAATTGAAAAATACAAGAAATTCCCTTGTTATTGACATAATTCTAAGCTCTTCTAGACAGTGTTTAGTCACAAGACTGCCATGTCACGTCTCTATTCTATAACAATGAACAGGAATGTTTTTACTTATAGATCAGTATAATAGATGATGTGCTTTTCAGGACACAAAAGTGCTGGTAGCTCAAATTATCTTCCACTATCTCTTGGCTGGTACTTGAAATTCCTCTAAGCTTTTCCCCTTTAAGTTATGGGTTTTCTTATTTACATGAAAAAAAGGTGTTGTAATATGACAACTCGCCCCCAACCCCCAACCCTCCACCTCACATTTTTTATTTTCTTCAGTACTGCATAATCCTATCCTCAAATTCTAAGGCCAATTAGAGAACTAGGTCTGTATTCTTAAAGGATCTTATCATTTGCCAGCTCAATATCAAAGCAGATGTTTTACTGGCCCTATGATGATTCCGTAAACCACTTCATATAACTGGTTCCTTGCTCTGTTATTGATTACTTTGGTTGTTACTTTTTGCCCCTATTCTAGTAATCTATTATTGCAGCTAGGTGGTACAGTGGGTAGAGCATAAGGCCTGGAGTAAGGAAGATCTGAGTTTAAATCAAAGTATTATTATTCTCCTATATATGAGTCTCCTGCTAAATATTTCAGATTATTGGTCCTCCTTGTATAGCAAAATGTCTTGCATCCTGACTGCTGGACCAAACTTCAGCATTTTCCCAACTTCTTGGACTATCACAGTGCTGTGCTCTGTTCACCAGATACATTCAAATCCAGATTCTATTTCTGTTGTGAGCTTACGTAAGTTACTTGATCTCTCTAGAGATCAGTTCCTCATTTGTAAAATCAAGCAAGTAAGATTATTGTACATTTTTTTTTAATGTTCCTTCCACTTCTTTTTTTGTTTATTTGTTTTTGTGGGGCAATGGCGGTTAAGTGACTTTCTCAGGGTCACACAGCTAGTAAGTGTCAAGTGTCTGAGGCTGGATTTGAACTCAGGCCCTTTTGAATCCAGGGCCGGTACTCTATCCACTGCACCACCTAGCTGCCCCAGTTCCTTCCACTTCTAAATCTATTCTCTTATCTATATCTATCTGTACATCTCTATTTATGTATATGCCACATAAATATGATGGAATGATAAGGGGTATAAGAGAACTAATAGCTATTGGAATCAGGATCAGCTTTCCTCCCTCCCTTCCTCCATTCCTTTCTTCCTTCTCTCATCCCCTTCTTTTCATTCTTTTTTCTTTCTTCTTCCTTCCTCCTTCCCTCTCTCCTCTACTTCCTTTCCTCCCTATGTCCTTTACTCTCTGCCCCTTTATAACTCATTCAAGGTGGAAGAAAAGCAGCCCCATCACTGGTATGTACATATATATATATATATGTGTGTGTGTGTGTGTGTGTGTGTGTGTATGTGTATGTATATATATGTGTGTGTGTGTCTATGTATGTGTATATATATATGAGTCATATTATAAAAGAAGAGTCAGAGCACAAGGGAAAAACCTCAAAAAAGAAGGAAAAAAACCCATCCCCAAATTAGAAACACTATGGTTCAATCTGCATTCATAAATCATAGCTCTTTTTTTCTGGATGCTGAGGACATTTTCTATCATGAAGTTCTTTGAAATTATTTTGGACCATCACATTGCTAAAAAGAGCCAAGTCTATTACCATTGTTCATCACACAATGTTGCTGTTACTGTGTACAGTGTTCTCCTGGTTCTGCTCCTCTCAGTCAGCATCAATTCATGTAAGTCCTTCCAGCTTTCTCTGAACTCCTCCTGCTCATCATTACTTTTCACATTGATTTTTAAAAACTTTGTGTTCTAAATTTTCTTCCTCCCTCCCTCCCTCCTCATTCTTCCCTATGAAATCCATCAATTCAATATAAGTAATACATGTGCAGTTACGCAAAACATCTTTTGATTAGTCAGGTTGTGAAAGAAAATAGACAAAATACCTTTAGAAAGAGGAACTAACAAAATTATACTTCAATCTGTATCCAGATGCCATCAGTTTTTTATCTGTGGATGGTTTGCATTTTTCATACATCCTTCTGATATCATCCTGCTCATCATTTCTTTCACAGTTACTATTGCTAACTGTATTAGTCTCCATCTTATTCCCTCCCCTTGATATTTACTCTTTTTTCTATCTTCCTTCACCCTATTCCTCCTCAAAAGTGTTTTGCTTTTTATTGTCCCTCCCCCAATCTGCACTTCCTTTCTTTGCCTCTCTTCCCACATCTCCTTCCCCTCCCACTTTCCCTCAGGGCAAAATATATTACTATAACCACTTGAGTATGTATGTAATTCCCTCTTTGAGCCAATTCTGATGAGAGTAAGGTTAACTCACTCCTCCACTCCTTCTGCATCTTCCCCTCCACTCCATAAGCTTTTTCTTGTTTCTTTTATGTGAGCTACTTTTCCCCAGTCCACCTCTCCATTTCTCTCTCTTCCAGTGCATTCCTCTTACCCTGTAACTTTATTCTGAAGATGTCATCATAGGTCAGCTAGGTGACACAGTGGACAAAGCACCAGCCCTGGACCCAGGAGGCCCTGAGCCCATATCCAGGCCCAAACATAAGCCACCCCACCCTGTCTGCCCCTCAAAAAACAAGGATAAACAAAAAAATAAATGCTTTACAGATATCATTCCTTCATATTCGATTCATAACTGTGCCCTCTGTATAAGTATATTGCTTTCAGCTGCCCTAATACTGAGAAAGATCTTATGAGTTAGAAGTATTATCTTCTCAGTTAGGAATATAAATAGTTTAATCTTTTAATATCCCTCATGATTTCTTTTTCTTGTTTACCTTGTTATGCTTCTCTAGGGTCTAGCATTTGAAAGACAAATTTTCTATTCAGTTCAGGTCTTTTCAACACAAATGCCTGAGGGTCCTCTTTTTCACTGATGTCCCATTTTTCTCTGCAAAAGATTATACACAGTTTTGCTGGGTAGATGATTTTTGACCGTAGTCCCATTTCCTTTGCCCTCTGGAATATCATATTCTATGTCCTCCAGTCCTTTAATATACATGCTGCTAGATCTTTTGTTATCTTTACTGTTGCTCCACAGTATTTGAATTCCTTTTTTCTAGCTGCTTGCAATGCTTCCTCCTTGACCTGGGATCTCTGGAATTTGGCTATAATATTCCTGGAGGTTTTCCTTTTGGGATCTCTTGCAGGAGGTGATCAGTGGATTCTTTCATTTTCTATTTTACCTTCTGCTTCTAGAATATCAGGGCAATTTCCCCTGATAATTTCTTGGAAGATGATGTCCAAACCCTTATTTTTTTCATGATTTTCAGGTAGTCCAATGATTTTCAAATTATCTCTCCTGGATCTATTTTCCAGGTCAGCTGTTTTTCCAAGGAGATATTTCATATTGCCCTCTATTTTTTTTTAAATTATTCAATTGGATTCGCTTTACTGTGACTTGGTTTCTCATAAAGTCCCTAGTTTCCATTTGTTCAATTCTAATTCTTAGGCAATTATTTTCTTCTGAGAGCTTTTGTATCTCCTAGCTTTTCAAGCTGTTGACTTTTTTCTCATGACTTTGCTGCATCACTCTCATTTCTCTTTCCATTCTTTCCTCCATCTCTCTAAATTTTCCTTCTATCTCTCCCACTTTCTCTTCCAAGTCCCTTTTGAGCACTTCCACGGCCTGATACCAATTCATATTTTTCTTGGAAGTTTTGGATGTTGGAGCTTTGACTTTGTTATTATTTTCTTCTGAGGGTGTTTTCTGGTCTACTTTGCCCCCCAAAAAGCTTTTTATAGTTGATTGCTTTCTTTGCCTACTCATCTAAACCTGGAAGCAGATGTCTGATTGAAATCTGATTCTCTGTGTTCAGAAGCTTGGTGTGCTTGTGCCCCTCCCCCACTGGGCCACCACCACTTGATTCAGTCCACTGGCTCAGAACCAGGGCTCTTTGCCCCAACTCCAACAGAGACTGCAGCCACTTCACCCCGGCCAACCACTGAACCCCCTCACTGGTCAGAGAGCTGAGCCTCAGAAAAAGATGCTGGTGCCAAAAACTCTTAGGCACCAGAGGCATGGTCTGTTCCTGCTTGGGTCTGGACTGCATGCTGAGCTCCTCTCTCATCTTGATCAGTAGGTAATCCCAGTTGAAGTCTTTGGCTAGAAAATAGTATCACTCTGTTTTTGTTTTTGTTTTTGTTTTTTTAATGGGAGTGAATGGTCGGGTTTATTGGGAGCTTGTGGGAGTCACAGCCTCTCCTCCACCATCTTGGCTCTGCCCCCCACTTGTCAATTTCTACTGCCAACTGACCCAGAAGTATTGACCTTCTCTATTTCTGTCCTCAGCTGATTGAGCCTTTTTTAGGCAGCCTGGTTCCCCCTCCCCACTCCTTTCCTTCCATCACACTCCTGGAGGTTCACCATATTATTTCCACACTTAGTGAAGAAACTCCATCACCTTTAGCCCAATGCAGCTCAGAACACCACCCAGGTCAAAAGAGCCAGAAGCCTTGGCTTCCCCAGCAGTAGAGATTACAGGCATCTACCACCATGCACAGCATTTTTTTTTTTAAAGCTTTCCATAGGATGTGGTACATGAGGTGAATCTGGAAGGAAGTCATTGATTCTAAGAAATGGAGGTGATTATTTTATTTGAATGAGGCGGACGGCTTTTGTAAAGGCAAAGATTCAAGAAATAGAAATTTGAGTTCAGGGAAAAAGTGAATGGGCTAAGTGGTCTGGAACATAGAATGCATGGAAGAGAAATACATTTTGAGGAAGGATAAAGATACATAGCAGAGAGGATAAAGGTGCAAAAGACAAACTTACCTACCTTGCTATTTTGCCTAGGGCTAGCTCTGACCCTGTAGAGTCAAGATCCAGAGAAAGCTTATCTATAAATCATTTGAGCCCATGTAAGCATTTAATACAACTCCAAATATTAGGACATTTTTCAAGGTTACAGTTAAAAGACATGATGCCACAGTATGTAGTTTGGCTGTGGCAACCTTTAGCTTTTAATCATTCTCTGAGAGTGATTAATGCTTTTCACTGTTTTAGCTACATCTCCCCTATCTTTAGTTGTTCTGAAGTTTGAATGATTTAAACATCTTCTATGCACTATAATGAGATCTAGCATCTATTGCTAGCATGCTAAGGGATCTCTTTTATGGAGCCCAGGTGATACTGGCTAATACATTTACTTGTTTGTTCAATTTGAAAGGTCACCTGATTAGAGTTGAAACAGCTGTTGCTAGATGTTTAATTCATGTGTCAACAAACCTCTCCAAGCTTACTGCTTTTCAATTGTCACAGTCCATTATAAGAAGAGCTGAGGAGTCTGTGCCTATAAGAAGTCTGGGAAATAGGTTACACCAGTCATTCAACATTTATCACTCACTTTGTGCAAGGAACTATCCTGGGTTGGCGGGGTAGGGATACAAAAGGATATAGGACATAGAAACTCCTCTCAAGGAGTTTACTATTGAAAAGGGGAGGTGTGTGTGTGTGTGTGTGTGTGTGTGTGTGTGTGTGTGTGTGTGTGTGTGGAGTACACAAATAAGTAAATAAATGCGACATGAAAGCAAATGAGATAAATACAGTGAGGGTTTTTTGGCAAATGACCACATGAATCCCTAAGATCCCAGGAAACTCTTCATGGCACAGTTAGCAACTGAGATGCACCTTAAAAGTAAAAAAAGAGAAAGAGATTTGAACAGATGGAGATGGGAGAAGGAGCATATGAGACTTGGGGAATGGTGTGAGCAAGGGTACAGAGATCAGGAGGGCCAGATTAGAAAAGAGAATAGAAAGTTGTTCAGTTTGGCTGGATCATAGAAATATGAAGTGAAAAATCAGTAGAAAGGCCTGGACAAGTAGATGAACACAGACTATCATAAGCTTGAAGCAGTAGGCAATGGGGAGCCATTGAAATGGTGTGTGTGTGTTTAGTAGAAAAATGAGGTGATCACAATGGTGCTTTAGGAAGATTAATTTGGTAACTATGTGAGGGATGGATTTCAGGTGAAACATACTGCAGGCAAGAAGACTGAGTAGGAGGCTATTACAATGACTTAACTGTGAAGGCAGGGAGGTGGTATGATAGAATGTTGACCTTACAGTTATGAAGGCCTGACTGAATACTGCCTGAGACAATAATAGCTCTGGGATCCTGGGCAAGTCACATAACCACTGACTACTGAAGTTTTTTTGTAAAGCAAAATCTAAAAAAAATCATCTAAAACATGATATAAATGCCAGCTATTCTTAAGAGATAAATGTTACAACAAGTTTTTTTTTGTTTATTTGTTTATTTGTTTTGGAACTAAAAGGGAATGGAAGTAAAAAGTATAGTAAAAAGAGAATAAGTAGGATTTTGGTTCAGCAGAGGAAAAAATGTGATGACTCCAAGCTTTTGAGCATAGGTGACCTAGTATGATGAATAGAAATAGAGAGGTTTGGACAGAAAGGAGGCAAGTTTAACAGGAGGTGACAGGATCTTAGTTTTGGAATTGTTGAATTTGAAGTACTTGTGAGCCATTGAGGTTGAAATATACAGCAGGCAGTTGGAAATATGAATCTCTGGAAAGTTTTTAGGAAGTAGAGAAAGGTTAGGAGTCATTTGCCTAGGGGCAACAATTTAAAATCATGGGAGTGGAAAATATTAAGAAAGATAGTACAAAGAATGAAAAGGGCCAAGGACAAACATAGTAGTCAGACTATTTTCTTTTTCACAGTTTTCAGGAATTCTAAGAATTATTACATTTTCTTGTCAAGTTGTCTTTTAGAACAATTACTTTTGGTCTATATTCTAAATAATTTTTGTCAGTTTCTGAGTTTGTTTTTTGGTAGTTTCTTAGTTTATTGAAATATATTGGTCAGAATATTTTCTTTTTCACAGCATTCATGATTTATAATTATTTAAAAAATTTTATCATATTAATTTGTCCTTGAGACCAATTACTTTTTGTCTATTAAATCAGGTCAAATGCTGCTTTGTGATTAGTCCTTTCCTTGAATTACAGTTTGATTTTTGAATCTTTATATTTGGTTTTACAAAAGAATGCTAAATTTTACTTTGACTCTAATCTGAGCAATATGTGAGATTTATCTTTATTTTTGCACATTCTCATATTTCTAGAAAAATATTGAGAAAATTGAATTGGTGTTTTTGGCATATGTCTTTCTTAATGGTTACTTGTAGGACCACCTCCTTGAAATTTTAGTGTTGAAGCTTGGTAATGAGGACTGAATTGCATTTTGTGTTGTTCATGATTTGAATCTTATGAATTGCATCTCTAATGTGGGTCTGGCATATGTGCAGACACTATCTGCTTGCTCAGATGCCATCTCTATGTGGAGGACTGTAGGGGGCTTATGGCTTCTCTCCACATGGAGAACATTAGGGAGCTATTTTCGGGAGAATCATGATGACATGTAAGGAAAGTACCTTGGTACATGATTGGACATTCTATAACTGGTTCCAGTTGCTTGCCCTCATGGTTGGGAGGAACTTTTTTTGATTAACTGAATGGCCAGAAATGGTGTCACTGAAAAGGTATAAATCAGTTCTTTGCCTCATTGTGTTCAGCTACACTTTGGTTGTGTGATAATATCCAGTGACGTATCAGACTGAAAGAGGAATAGCTGTGGAGTTTTCTCTTCTGAGAAAATGTGGCTCCCCTGAGAACTTCTTTAGCTTTTTCATTTATTCTTTTCTATGCCAGAAAAAGAGCATGGTGCCTGGCTTTGGGAGAGAAGTCTAAAGCATCCATATTACATTTCTATTTTTAATTTTTCCCTTGTCTTAAATTTTTTTGGTAGATTTTTAGTTTATTGAAATATAATGGGGGTAGGTAGGTGGTGCAGTGGATAAAGCACTGGCCTTGAATTCAGGAGGACCTGAGTTCAAATCCAGTCTCAGGCACTTGACACTTACTAGCTGTGTGACCCTGGGCAAGTCACTTAACCCCAATTGCCTCAAAAAAAAAAAAGAAAAAGAAAAAAAAAAGAAATATAATGGTCAGATTATCAAATCATTTTTATCTCTTTCTGAGTTTGTATTTTAGCTTCTATTGTTCCTTCTGCTTTTTTTGTAATTTTTCAAAATTATGCATTTAATTAAATCCCTTGTTTTATCTATGGATATTTTAAAGTGTACACTTTCATGATTAACTTGTCTTGAGATTCCTCATTTGCATTCACTTCCTTCTTTATTTCATCTTGTGATTTTTATGTGTTAGTTTAACTTGCTTTAATTCCATTAGTGTGTTTAACAATAATTTTATTGTCTTGATGCTACTTTGGGTAAGTATATTTTTTCTTCCTGCGTTTCTATCATAGTAGTTTTAATTTTTATTGTATTAGAGTGCTTTTTTGTTTGCTGGTTTCTTTGAAAGATTTAGTTTTTTCACCTTTTTTCTTTTTCTTTACTTTTATTTCTTTTTTTCTCTTTTGTGGGGCAATGAGGGTTAAGTGACTTGCCCAGGGTCACACAGCTTGTAAGTGTCAAGTGTCTGAGGCTGGATTTGAACTCAGGTCCTCCTGAATCCAGGGCCAGTGATTTATCCACTGTGCCACCTAGATGCGCCCCCCCTTTTTTCTTTTGATAATTGCTAGAGTGCTTGCTTCTTTTTGGTACTTCTAGTGCTGTTTTTAAAGTGAATATTGAGGTAGGCTCACTTGTGGCCTCTTGCTCCAGGCATCTTTCTGAAAGTTTTTGAGACATGAGAAGAGAACTGTGAGAGTATGGTATCATGAGAGTAAAAGTAATAAAACTATCTTCATGAACCAATTTGATTGTCATGGCTAATTTAATAGAGGAAGACAAATTAATTGTTTTAGGTAGACCAAGACTCCCTCTTGTCCAAAACTGTTTTGACTGGAGTTGTTGAATAAAATGTCTACAAAGACAAAGTCTCTGTTGATTGTTTATCTGAAAATCTTAGAGCTTTTTTTCTAAGTGTACTATGAGTAAAATAGTCTTTTGTTGTTCAGTCGTGTCCAATTTTTTGTGACCCTATTTGTGGTTTTCTTGGCAAAGATAGTGGTTTGCCATTTCCTTCTCTAGCTCAGTTTCCAGATGAGGAAACTGAGGCAAACAGGGTTGTGATTTGCCCACTGGCACACAGCTAGTGTCTGAGGCCAGATTTGAACTCAACAAAATGAGTATTTCTGATTCTGGGCCAGGCATTCTGTCCACTGCACCACCCAGCTGCTCCTAGGACATTCACTAAAAGGTATTTATGACTAATAGCCGAATCTTTATGCTAAAACACTTATGTACTAGCTGTATGACCCTGGGCAAGTCACTTAAACCCAATTGCCTCATCAAAAAAACCCAAAAACCAAAACAAAAAACACTTATGTAGTCATGATTTTCTTTTATAAGAGCTGGTGAGTGGGCTTGCCAAAACAGTCAACAAGCTTCCTTTACTAATAAAGATAAGAAAACAATCTATTAGCTATCTTCTTAATTCCTCCCATACTTGATAATGCCTGTTGGCAACTGCTGATTTTTTGTGTTTTAGTCCAGATTTCCTCTTATAGTAAGGGTTATGCAGGAAAGTTTTCTAAAGGGGTCATGAGATTAAAGGGGCTATTCAATATATACAAAAGGTCATCATGGAGTTATGGGGTTTGGGAAATGACTTACTATTTGTATGACTTTAGATTACCTTGTTCGAAACTAGAAATTTCTACAGGCACAGCCTTCAAAGTAGGGTTGAGGATCATGGGACAATAGGTATAGAGTATAGAAGAGATCTCAGGAACCATCTGTGAACATTGCGTCACTTTTTGGTGAAAGAGTTAAGGAAGAGTTTTGGGTCCTAGCAACACAACAGGGCTTCTGGTTTTTGTTTTTGTTTTTGGCTTTTGAAATTATTTCTCCCTAATTCTCTTTTAGAAGAGGAGGGGATAATCAATTTCCAAAGCTATTCTTACCTCTGTCTCTTGCCTGACTACTACTGAAAGAGTAGAAACTTGGTGATTCCCCTCCTATTTATCCTCTATTCTTGGCTGGACTCTGAGTCTTCTTCCCTTCCTTTCTTGATGGCCTGGCAGAACACATGCAGTTCCTTCTGCATTTGTTTGCTATAGTGGATCTCCCTTGACTTTGAACTGAATCAAGTAGCAAAGTTCCAGTTTTGTATACATTTTATCTCTTTCTATAAAAAGTTGAGAAGTGCTATCATGTCAATATAAATGCCCTCCATCTGTGAAATTCATTGTAATTCTCTTTATAGGAATAATTGTGTACTCTAAAAGCTTAGGGCGATTGTTAAGTATTTTATTCTGTATGAGTAATTTTTGATCAGTCTATTTCTAGTTCATCTTTACATGGTTCCTAATAAATAGTCGTTTCTCTAGGACAGAGTTATATAGCTATTTTGTGTGGTTCAGCTTTTCAGGAAAGTTGGCAGATAGTGGATGTGTCTCCTCTTTGGCATGTATGGGCATTTCTAATATGGCAGCAAAAATAAACTCTTTTAATAGACATTTCTGGTTTATTAATGGCTAAATATTTGACTATTAGCAAAACTCCTTAGATATATCAAGCACCAATTGGTAAGTGTGCTTTTAAAAATGTATTCCCAGTGCCTAGTGTAATATTTTATACAAAATAGGCATTTGATAATTGATTATTGAATTGATTTATTGAATTCCAAACATTTTGGGAGAATGTCAGTTGTATGTACTTCATGAGCTACCAAGCTTTGTATATTGAATGAGGAACCTTTAGTGGTACATTTATGATAGACGGAATAAAAACTGGCCTACCTATGTGTGAGTATTATTACTCTTCAATCTTTAATACTTAAAAAAGAATATTGAAGGTAAGGCAATGTCCAGAAGTTTTTTCACTTTATATTTCCAATGAACATCGAAAGTAGATAAGAAAACTTGAATAGAGTTTGGCTTATTAGGGCATTTCACTTATACTATCTAGATAGATACTATACTAATTTGCATCCTGGGAAAGCACCATAACATTTTTGACAATCTAAAATTTCAGAGAAGACAGCTAAGCAACATGAATTTGCCCATTACTAGTGAAAATTTCGGCTTTCCCTGAACAAGCTAAAATGTAGAAAATGAGCTATATCATATGTTGTGAGCCAAATTTAAGATAGGGAGAGTTAATTGGGTGGCTCGCCATAATATTAGGGTTCAGAAAATAATGAGGGACCTCTAGGTCCAAAGTTTCCTTTCTTCCAAACTGCCTTTTTAGTTATTTCTCCCAGGCTAATAAGGAGATTAACAGCCTCTTTTCCACAAACAAATCAGGTTTTATTAATAGGAATAAAATATATAACAAAGGTGAAATTAATAATGTCAAGGACAAGAGAAAAATGGATAAGCTCCCTGGCTCTAGCAAAGACTGACACAATCCCCAAACTTGCTTCCAGCTCAGCTAATTCAAAGAGCTGGCCTCGTTTCTATTAACTCACCACCTGGCGTCTGTAGTTTCAATAGGAGACAGCTGTGCAGCCCCTCTCCAGTCTGCTCTTGGAAGCTCACTGATAGAAAAAGAGCACCCCCCTCAGTGAGCATTCCCTTTTCTATGTTTTCTCTCCCTCCCCCAAAAGGGAGGTCCTTTAAGATGGTTGTGGGAGAGTGGTTCCCAGCTGACAGCAGCAGTATACTTCAATCAGGGCAGGCCAGGTGTGGCCCATATCTAATTATCTCAATTAGGTACTTAGTTTCTCAAACAGTACTAGATTAATCAGGTAGGACCCTTGGGTGTCTTCAAAATTCCAGTATTTTATCACAGGGCAATTGTTACATGTTATCTTGTTTGTTTGCTTGTTTAAGGGCACTGGGGAAGGGTGTCCCATCATAAATGAGAAACAGACTTCTCTTGGAACTACCTGTACAAAAGGACAGGAGTTGGAGAATGAATGTTACATGCACAGGAAATAGCTAGTGGGCCAGTATTACTGGAATGGAGAGTGCATCAAAGGGAGTGGTATGAAATACAGATATCAAGGTAGGTTGTATTGTGGAAGTCATAAGGAGCTATTGGGTACGTGCATTGGTCTATGCCACTTTAGACATAGACAGATTTGAAGATTGTAAGAGAACAAGAAACAGAGACAATGAAATACAAGGGTTAGTTCCATTCAGAGTACATTGGTCAGGTATGAACTCCTTTCATTTTTAGATAGATCATTTCACACCTTGTGAAGGATGAAAACTTTGAGTAGGTTAAGTTGTATATGAAAAGTTCAGAAAAGCAGCTGAGCAGGCAACAGCAATAATGAGTTTTCTGGAAGGCCACACATTGCCTCTGTACATTTTTCCCATTGCTTCAGTTGCATGGACAAACAGGAAAGATCTATAATCCTGAACACCAGAGTTGTTTAGCAATCTTGGGGAAATAATCATCACCTATAATAGGTAGTTTTTATAAATTAGGATGAGATTTATCACCAAGGGGATTGCCTACTCCTTAATCAGAAAGAGTCATTGAAAAGGAAGATTAAGCCTTGTATTCCTTTACAAATCAGACCAGTAGTTTGCATGTTCTAGTGGTCATATACTGAAATCTATTGTATTATTATGTCCATTATGGGCAAGGAAGCTGATTTAAACAGTATGTATGTTTCATTTTTAGAATATTGGTGGCTGCAAAAATGAAAGCTCATCAATGTTAATTGATTAATCCATTTTACTTCAGAGCAGATTTAGGCTGATTCCTTTATTGTAGAGGTTTGTTCAATGCTTAATAAACCTTGAGTAATTAATTTCAAGGGCTTAATCCATTTTGGGGGGCCCCCCAACTCTCTAGGGAGTTTCTGAATTTTTATTTCTAAGCCAGCCTCCTTGTACTAGAAAGGGATGAGTACAGACCTCCATTTGAATACTTTATATGTTGCAGGGATCCAGTGGGAAAATGTTGGATGCTTTCTATGTTTCAGGGATCCAGAAGAATTTTCACAAAGAAAAGTTAGTTTATTTGTTTTTTCATTTGAAAGTAAGGGGTGAGTTCTTTTCAAATCTAGATTATTATTGCTTGGTATTCTTTTGGAATCAGACTTTCTCTCTTGGGGGAATTCAAGTTTATTTTTGCTTTTCATTATTTTTGGGTGTCAGGCCTTTGCAAGCAGTGAGACAGGAGAATTTTACACAATGGCATATATATGAATATCTATTTATCTATATAAACATATATATTTATTGAATTAAATATTGGATACATATTTGGCAGTGAGTATAATTCTCAGGTGAACTAGCTATGGTAATGTTAAACCCTTATGGGACACTGCTAATTTGGAGAGCTGAACTGTGCCACATAGACTTTGTTGAGAACCTCGAGTATAAAGCAATAGGAAAATGATTAAGATTCCCCAAGTCATTGGAGAGGTTTTCAGAATTGGAACTATGAACCCAAAGCAACTAAACTGATTTGTTGCCCTCTCTCAACTAGGAGGGATGGCCAAAAGACAGAGGTGGTGTCTGTTTCTTGCCCTACTCTCCTTATCCCATTCTTACCCTTCCTTGAAAGGCAAACTTATATAAGAATTTTAAGCCAATTATTTCCAGTATAATGCTATGTAGGCAAGAATAAAGGGGAGAATACAGTAAGCAATCTGGATAGGGCAAAGCAGAAAGCAAGAGGTCAAAACTGCCTAAAGTGTGATTTAACTCTTGATGCTCCTGGATTGAGAGCTCCCAAGCTAATGAAATTTAATCAGACAACAGGCATCTGTTAGGCAAAAAGGTTTTGGTACTTTTGACTTAGTTATTCATATCTCAGAAATACAAATAGAAGCATCAAGAAGAGTAATTATATTTGGCTTAGGTGTCCGTAACTAAAAATTGTGCAATTTCCCCTTATTGCTTTCTTCCAGTTTCTAAATCCAGGTTGGGTATAATAGATTCTCCAAATTTTCAATCATCTCAATGTTTTCTCACCAGTTTCAAAGCTGAGGAGATGATTTCCTATTACTTATTGCTTCAAATCTCAGTCTAAGGTTATTGAATTTTCCCTCCCCCTCTCCAGTTCCAGTTCTTTCTCGAATGACCATTTTTTTCCACTCTACCTATACTTGACCTTATACTCTACAGTCTCCTTTAGACATTTATTTCCTGTGTATATAAATGTGGTTGAAGAAAAAGAAACTAGATGCGAC
The DNA here is from genome assembly GCF_019393635.1 of Dromiciops gliroides. Taxonomy (NCBI): domain Eukaryota; kingdom Metazoa; phylum Chordata; class Mammalia; order Microbiotheria; family Microbiotheriidae; genus Dromiciops; species Dromiciops gliroides. The sequence continues at coordinate 406,985,367 of NC_057861.1, forward strand.
TAACCTTTCATCTTATACTGATTATGTACAGATATTTTTGTTGATGACTTCAGCATCTCTCCTTATAGCGTTTTTCCTGTTTGCCTCCTTACCTGATGATGAACTGCATCACTTTGTTCTAAGTATACCACCCCATGCCAAATTTTCCACTAGTGAAGTTTAGGAGAGCATAAATAGCTTATGAATTTTTTAGTTTGAAATAGGGGTTATAGGTCAGAGGAAATACAAATACTCTATGGTTTCTTGAACAGAGCAGAATAAAGAGGTTGTTGATATAAAAATAGAAGATATATGTACGACATAATGCAAAATTTTGACTAGTTTTTTCTTCTAGCAGTTTTAAATAGATTTATCTTGGTCTTTGGAAGTAACATAAGGTTGGTTTTGCACATTTACATTCCATGATGGTGAAGCAGTTGAAAGAAATGAGTTGTTCTTTATTGCTACATTATAAAGAAAGGGAAAAATAAGAGGAAGGGAAATTTCTACCAACTACTAATATATGTGTACAGATAGATTCTAATTAATGTGAAAAAATTACTCTCCTGAAGCAGTGCATGTATTCAAATTCACACTATTTGAAGTTGTAATTCTGTAAAATATGGTATTTGGTTCCAGCTCAATAGGAATATGTAATGAGAACTCAAATAACTAGCCCACTTTAAGGAATTTGTTATTTGCACTAATCATAACCTAGCTCTGTGTGTGTGTGTGTGTGTGTGTGTGTGTGACCTTATATGATTAGATGCTTTAGAGAGGAACATGTTTCAACTAAGTCTGGACAAATATCATATGCTTTTTAATCTTTGCATATTCACCATTGTTGTATGGATTCAATCCAATTCAACAAATACTTGCTGAACATCTTATATGTGTACATAACACTGTGCTAGCCCTCTCTTAGCATTCTGAAAATTTTTGTAGGAGTTTGTGGCAGACAGAACTCTCTGGGCAATGTTAGCCCATATTGATGAATTTGTAGGAAAAAAGAGGCCTTGATTTGAACTTTGAAAGATGTCTAGGATTAGATAAGCAAAGAGAGAAGAGAAGAGGATTCAGGGCAAGAGTAATCAATTAATAAACAATAATTTATTATATTTGAGGCACTGTGCTTAGTACTAGGGAAATGAAGATGAAAATTTAACAACTGCTTTCAAAGACCTTATTTTCTAATGAGAGAGACAATATGTGTAAAGACATAGAGGCAGAAATGTTCAGGATTTGTTCAAGGACAGCAAGCCAACTAGACTACTTGGAACAAAGTATTCATACCTGAATGGAAATACACTAGAGTCAAATCTGTAAAAATATATTAGGTCAGATTGTAGGTTGGCTAAAGGGTTGGGATGCTATTCTTCAGTCCAGGGGTTGGGAAGTTAAAAAAAATTATAATGACTATTGAATCCCAGAAAAAAAAACATATATGCATATTTCTTAGGGAGTAGAGAGAATAATGATATCCACTGTGGCCTCATGCCCCATCACCCACCCCCAATTCAAGTACTTCTGAACTATTTTTGGCTAGTCTTTTTTACCCCCCATGGCAATGAAGGTTAAGTGACTTGCCCAGGGTCACATAGCTAGTAAGTGTCAAGTGTCTGAGGCCAGCTTGGACTCGGGTCCTCCTGAATCCAGGGCTGGTGTTTATCCACTGCACCACCTAGCTGCCCCCAGCTAGTCACTTCTTGCTCAATTTTGCAGTCCCATCCTGGATTAGAGTTTTGATTCTTTTCTACCCTATTAGTATGTGTTCACTTTTTACTTTACTTTTTTACTTTAACTCATTTCTGGGAATTGTTCAACCTGGCTCATTTTATGTCCTATTAGAAACAATTTGTACTTCATAGAAAGTTAGAAAGAACTTTAGAGACTTGTTTAGTCCAACCTGGAACAATTGTTAATCAGCTAACATCAAGGCTCAGTTTGATGGACAAAAAAATTCTGTATTGTTTTTGTGGTTGTTTAGTCATTTTTTAGTTGTGTCTGACTCTTTGTGATCTTATTTGGAGTTTACTTGGCAAAGATACTGGAGTGGTTTGCCATTTCCTTCTCTAACTCATTTTATAGATAAAGAGATGGAGGTAAACAGGCTTAAGTAACTTGCCCAGCATCACACAGCTAGTGTCAAGTGTCTGAGTCCAGATTTGAACTCAGGTCCTCCTGAATCTAGGGCTGGTGCTTTATTCACTGTGCCACCTAGCTGCCCCCCACCAAGAAGCAATTGTTTTTTAAATAATTGGGAGAGAGAACATGAAAGAAATTTTACGCAATTATTAAGTAAATAATATTTGCCCTCAAAAAGCTTCTATTCATATTTCTAGTTCTCTTATAAGGAATATTCCAAACGTCACCTAGTTATTTCCCTTAAAGTCATACACACATAAGTATGTGCGTGTATCTTTAAACACATATACATACATACTTATGTACGCATAGAAGAAAGGCTCTAATCCTTCAGTGTATCTGTCTCAGGTGACTTCTATTACCTCTCAATTTCCTGGCTCTGTGAAAAATTATTTCTGCCATTTTCATGGCAAAGAAACCAGCTAATTAATTTTGCTAGATTTGTTAGGTTTTCCTCCTAAGTAAGTGTAACCAGGGACTCAAAATCCATTTTCAGCAGTCTTCTCTGATGGAGATTGCTTACTGCATGTCTATGTGAGAAGTAGAATTGGCAAAAGCTTAGGAGAAGTGAGATTCTGGTCTTCTAGCTTCTAGTTTTGAGAGAAAATGCATGGATTCAAATTTTCTTCAGGGAGAGGTCCTCTCAGGGAGATGACTTAGGGAAAAAGTCAACAGAGGAGACAACATGTCATTTATGTACTTATCCCCAATTAACTGCACAAAATACTTTGAGGAAATCTCCCCTTGAAAACTCTTTGTTAGTTGATCCCAGATATCTTAGTCCCAATGGTAGATCATATTAAATCTGATTTCTGTTTGGTAATGAATTGAATAAATGGGTTCATTTCCCATTCTCCATGTGTTATCTTTCTGTGACTGTCATTTGTTGGAAAGGGAATTAAGCTTTGGATATAAAGCTTTGAGATGTTCCTTCTTCATTGATATAGTGATCCGAAGATCAATTTGAACCTAAAAAAATTTCCTCTAAGCTAACAATATTTACCCGTATGTGTATATACATATATATACACACATATTATGTGTGTGTGTATATAGAGAGATATATAATCTATCTATGTATATATACACACACATATATAATTCCAGACTAACAGTTTTGTCTCTCTGAGGATAGCAGAATAGCTAGTCTTATGATTCTGGTCTCATGCTTTCACTCCTAGAAGAAATCAAGACTTGAAGAAGGATTGGTTGAAGAAACTTTAGAAATATCTACTCATGATTCCCTGTATTGCATGTCCATGTAGATGCATATAACCTGTCCTGGCAAAGTATATACCCACATACTCACTCACCCACCTACGAATCCATTCACATACCCACACACCCACATATACCCCTAAAAATTGAATTAACTAAATTGTACTATATCAAATTAGATATTAGCTTTGGGTCTTTAGTTACTAAGTGAAGCGTTTCATTTCCTCATCTCCTCATCTTGATTGTTTTCTAAAACACTGATGTTGCTGGATAAGGGGCCACCAAGGAGTTTCTTTGTATGTATGAATATCTATTATATCTTTTATGTGTGTTACAATTAGGAGACTGATGAATTTGTAATCTCACTGATAAAAGTTTTCAACTATTTTTTTTTTAAATTCTTTTCTTCTTCTTCTTTTTTTTTTCCAGGGCAATGAGGGTTAAGTGACTTGCCCAAGGTCTCACAGTAGTAAGTGTCAAGTGTCTGAAGCCGGATTTGAACTCAGGTCCTCCTGAATCCAGGGACAGTGCTCCACTGCTCCACCTAACTGTCCCCTAGTTTTCAACTATCTTGTACAACTCTTGATTATGTCTTACTGTAAACTTGCAAAATGAGGTGGTCTACCCAATATGTTAGAGGCCTTCAAAGTATAGAAAGGTTAATACCAACGAAGAGTTATTTTTTTTTCTTTTTTTTTTGATGAGGCAATTGAGGTTAAGTGACTTGCCCAGGTTCACACAGCTAGTGAGTTGTCAAATGTCTGAGGCTGGATTTGAACTCATGTCCTCCTGACTCCAGGGCCGGTGCTGCCCAGGCCAAGAGTAATTTAAAATAATAAATCAACAAATATTTAGTATTTACTCTGTTCTGGTGCTGTGGCAAGCTCTGGAGATACAAAGAAAAAGAATGAAGTGAAGCTCTACAGGAGCTGGGTAAGCAAGGTGAGGTCTTTACATTCAGATAGCAGCAGCTTGGTTTTGCTCCATGAGGTCATTCTTTCAGAGCTTTGCTGGGAGGGAGAAGGCACCATTTCATGCCATTTCTTCCAGGTGACAGGGAGCAGAGAGGCTTCTGACACACTGGCAGCTTCCAGTGAGGTGAGATAATCTATAGTCACTTGCTACTTATGGCAGCAAAACTGGAAGTGATGCCACTGCAACCCAAGCTAAGCTACAGCAAAGAAGAAGCTAGGATGGATTGTGTAAAACTGGGCTTCTTGCACGGAGATCTATAGTGGCTGCAGTGATGTGGTTTTTGGATGGCAAAAGTGTGAACAACCTAAATCCAGACCAGAGTGAAACTGAATGGGATTTGCCATTTGCCATGAAATCCCAGAAACCCCAGTGGGAAGTGACTTTAGCCCCTGATGCTTTCCTCCTTATTTTCTTTGAGGGATTACTGAGAGAATTGCAGCAAGTTCCAGAACTGCAGTTTTATTCTTCTATTCCTTTTACTCCCCATCCCTACATCTACCAATTGGAGAGCTATATGTGGGAGGAGCAGAGCTGATCAAGTAAAGTGGTTCCTCCATAGATTTGTGGTGTATGTGTATGTGTGTGTGTGTGTGTGTGTGTGTGTGTGTGTATCCAGAAGCTGCTTTAATAAATCATGTGGTCATTACAAATTGAATTATCTAAATTTTATAAATGAATTTACTAACAAGAGTTTTTCCAGATGCAGGGTAGGGACTCAGAACAAAGATAAGTAATTTTCTATTTTAGTAATTTTTGAGCATATTGTGAATGATACCTCTAGATCTATATTAAATCTGGGGCCAGTAACCTTGCGCCATGTTCACTGAAGAGCTTGGAGTAGTGGGAGAGGGGAGTAATCTCACAATGGTGGCCAGAAAATATACTATCCTTCCTAGCTGACAATTAATTAAGTTACAGGCTCTTCTCTGGAGGCTTTTCTGCAGCAGCATGAACTAGTTGTGAGAGGGCATATTTTCTACAGCACCACCAAATATGCATATAACACACTAGTTTCCCTTGACATGAGGAGGTTAGCACTGGAGGTAATTAGGATACTAGCATTAAAATAAACACTTTTTTTTTGCTGTGTGATATAGAGATTACTAAATTTCTAGTAGACATGAAGAGACTATCCAAGTGATTTTTATTCTCTTCATCAGATTATTCCTAGTTTTTAGAGTCATTTTTCTATATTATTCTAGTGCATGATTTAAAAACATCTTCCCCCCCAAATTATTATTTCTTCATGGAAAATGAGCTGTTAATTTTATTTCTATAACTTAAAAAACTTTTATATAAACCTCTAATTGTAAATTTTTATCTCAGAAGGGACCTCCAGAGTCTTTTCCCCAAAGATATGTGTGTGTCTATTGGAGAAGTTGAGAGCATCTTATCTCAGGAAGCAGGAATGAGTACCACAGGGCAGATAGCAAGCTGAAAGGGATATATGGCTTTAGTCAAAGTAACTAGCTAACACTTGGACTATTTCTTTTGTTGAGGCTAGAAACATTTAAGTCTTTCACTGAAGGACGAGGATAAACTATTTGCTAACAGAGTTTTAAAGGTGCTATGTCTGGGACACTAAAGCCTTAAAATGCGCTGTTGGTACCCTGAATTAGGTAGCATCTCTAGACAGCACTGAGAGTAAAAATTATAGCATTTTAGAGGATGAATGAACCTTAGATCATCTAGCCCATCCTCCCCCTCCATGTTACAAATGAGATTGATGACAAAAACCTCATCCTATAGTGTTTATTCATAGTTTACAGAAACATTTTTATCACAATTCTATGTTTGTATAATTATTATCTCCATCTCATAGATGAGTAAACTGTTCTCAAAGAGTTTCTTTTTTCCCCTCCACTAGCTATATTCTACCACAGCTGGCACATGAAAGAGAGGCATCTTGCTTCCAAGAATTATAGTTCCAAATCCACTGCTCTTTCCAGGATACCATGCCACCTATACATTTGACAGATGAGGAAAATGACTTGCTCAAAGTCATACACAACACACATAGCTTGTAATGACAGAGCCATTACAGAGACTAGCATTACAATCAGTCCAACATGCCTTTTTCTGTTTTACTTGTAAATATTTGTAAACATCTATTGGCCCACTTCTCTATTGAGTAGGTACATACAAGGTCGAATATGGGAACTTCAAACTGCCCTTGGGGAAGGGGCAGCTCTCTAAATACAAAGAAAATCACTGATGGTTCAGGGAGGAAAGGCTAAGGCAGGTACTAGTTTCCTATATCAAGTACCTAACCTCTAACCCCCTTCCTTTCTTTGGGAGGCATCTAATCTCACTGTGAACTCAGAGTACTTCAACAATCTCTGAAATCTCCTAGTCATCTTGGAACCTTTTCAATACTTCTTCGTGCCAAAGATTTAACATTTAGTCATTGTTTCAATTCCCCTACAGAATTTTGTATTCATGCTAATGTGAATAAATAAGGCTACTCTGATACTTCTGAAGCTAGTACACTAATTACTTCTCAGAACAGTCTTGTCTATCCCACCCCCCAGGTGGTACACAACATGACCCCTGAAGATATACACAGAAACAGATATACAAATGGATATTTTTGAGATTTTCCTCACTTCCTTTGAAAGAAGAAAGTGAATAATGATAAAATGATGATTTAATAACAATACTAAACATTTATAAAGAGTTGTTTTGTTTTGTTCTGGAGATCTGTGAGGTGCTTCTACATGTTGTGCTTCAGTCATTCAGTTGTGTGACTCTGTGACCCCATGGACCATAGCACTCCAGGCCCTTTTCCACTATTTCTTGAAGTCTATCCAAACTTATGTTCATTGCTTTCATCCTTTTCCTTCTCCCTCCAATCTTTACCAACATCTGGGTCTTTTCCAATGAGTACTCTTTTCTCATTATGTGGTCAAAGTATTTAAGACGAAGTTTCAGTATTTGACTTTTCAGTACATAATCTGAATTAATTTCTTTAAATATTGACTGATTTGATCTCCTTGCTGTCCAAGGAAGCCTCAAAAGTTTTCTCCAGCACCACAATTTGAAAGCCTTGATTCTGTGCCACTCAGTTTTCCTTATAGTCAAACTCTCACAATCTTACATTGTTGCTAGAAAAACAATAGCTTTAACTATATGAACCTTTGTTGCTAAGGGGATGACTCTGCTTTTTAATATGCTGTCCAGATTTTCCATATATTTCCTTCCACAGAGCAAGTTTCTTTTAATTTCATGGCTGCAGTTACCATCTGCAGTGATCTTTGAGCCCAAGAATACAAAATCTGGCATTGCTTCCATATCTTCTCCCTCTATCTGCTATAAATAAAAATCTTTATTACTTAAAAAAATCAGCCTGCACTTCTAGTTCTCATACATTCTTCAATATACCTTAGTAAGGAATGTATAAGTTCTTACATATACTATTATCCTTATTTTACCTATTTATTTATTTGTTTGTTTGTTTATTTATTTGCAGGACAGTGAGGGTTAAGTAACTTGCCCAGGGTCACACAGCTAGTAAGTGTCATGTGTCTGAGGCCAGATTTGAACTCAGGTCCTCCTGAATTCAGGGCCAATGCTCTATCCACTGTGCCACTTAGCTGTCCCCTATCCTTATTTTACAAATCAGCAAATTGATGGTAAGAAGTTAATTGATATGAAGCTCACATAGTTACTAAGTGTACAATACATTCAAATGCAGGCCTTCCTGATTCCAAGTCCAGTGGTCTATACTATGCAATCTTTTTGCCCAGCTGTGTCTAGATCTATTTATAGCACACTGGCAGAGGTGAAACGTTTTTCTTTTTTAATTCAGTAGGCTTTTGTATACAAAATGTTAAGATTTCTTTCTTTCTTTTTAGTGAGGCAATTGGGGTTAATTGACTTGCCCAACGTCACACAGCTTGTAAGTGTCAAGTGTCTGAGGCTGGATTTGAACTCGGGTCCTGAATCGAGGGCTAGTGCTTTACCTACTGTGCCACTTAGCTGCCCCTAAAATGTTAAGATTTTGACTGACTTTACATTATCATTTACTATATAAAATGGGAAATTCTGAGTGACAATAGGGAAGTCAATGAAGTCACTGGAAGAATTGGGTTGAAACACAATAGCATCATTGTATGAGTGCCATTAAGATGGAAACTAAGATGTGAATGACATAATTATCATTTAAGCAGAAATTTAATGACTGGAATTGTTCAGAATATAACCAAATAGAAAGTCTTGATAACAGAATAACAAAAAATATTGTGGGACAAATAAAAATTTCTTAAGAAAAAAATAAATTAGAAGTACTTAAGAGAAAGTTGTTTACAAGGGAAAGAATACATAATAATATATGATATGTGGAAGCAGAGGTGAATTTAGCAACTGCTTTATTATGTAGGGGTGAGAGTGAAGACTTGAGGCTAGCACTGAGGTTACAAACCTGGGTAACAAGAAGGATGATAGTGCCTTCCACAGGAATAAAGATATTTTGAAAAAGACTAGGTTTTGAGATAAAGATAATGAATTCCATTTTGGATCATGTTGAGATTGAGATGTCTATAAGTCATCCATTTTGAAAGGTCTGTCAAGCACTTGGAAGCGCATGATTATAATTCAGGACAGAAACTGGAGCTGGATATATAAAACTGAGAATCATCAGAATTCAGTTAGATATAATCTCTATGAAGAAAGAGACTCTCTTGTTCTTGTTTTTGAATCACTGGCATTTAGGATAATGCCTTTTCCGTAATAGGTGTTTAAGCATGTTTACTGAATTGACTAAATAAAAACTAACCCTCCTCTCTCCCTTATATTTAGTATGTGGATTTTCACTCTGTATGGTTAAATTAATTAGTCTATTGGTTATTATTATTCAAAGAAACATTGTATAGTGGCCAGAGTAATGGATTTGAAATAAAAAGATCTGAGTTGAAAGCCTGCCTCAGCTCCTTACTGCCTGTTAATTCAGCCAAGTCATTTCATTTCACTGTCATCATTTTCCTCATGGGTGGGGGTAGATAGTTTCTGAGCTCCCTTTATTGTTTGAAACAGAACCATATGTATATCTTCTTTTTTATTTTGCCATTAAAAGAGCTCACCCCAAGCAAAACTGAAACAACAAAATCATTCCATTAATGTCAAAGTACTACCTATAGGATCATATGGTAATCATGACAACCAATTATGATAGATGTGTTCTGAAAGTTTAAAATTGCATTAATTTAATTATTACTAGTCAACCTGTCAGCACTTTAAAGTTTTTGATCAGGACAGGCATTTCTTTAAATCTTTTTTTTAAATTTAAATTAAAAAAATTTTTTTATTTCTTTAAACCTTAATGTACTTGATAGCCAATGATAGTCTTACTATGCTGTGGGAGAACAATTACCCACATTATGTCCAATTAAAAAAAACCTTAAAGTTTTGAAGGAATGAAAGTTTTCTAGTTCAATCGTGTTTACCTTTCTCCCTCTAACACATTATCATTGATTTTTGTATTTTCATGTAAATTTCATAGATTTTATTTTGAGAGTAGAATTAGAAATGGGGGAAAGGGGGCTTATCTTTCAGCATAATCATGGAATGCCAGTTTTGTGATAATTTGAAAAAGAGGACAAGTGAGAAGAAAACCCTATACGCCTTTCTTCAATGAAGCAAATTTAGTCCTTCATTTCTTCTTGTTTAGATTACTTGTATTTACCTCTTAAATGGTTTTTCTTCTTGCCTCTTTTCTCCAATCCAACTTTCCCATGACTCTTAGATTTCCCCTTCCAATGTATTATTATATCATTCCTCTACTTAGAATCTTTATGGCTCTCTATTCCCTATCAAATAAAGAATAAATGTTGAATTCTGACATTCTGGCTCCTTCCTAATCATCCAGCCTTATCATATACTTCTTCTCTTTACCTATTCCATGTTCAAGCCAAACTGCACTATTCCTGTGTCCATTCTGCCCTCTCTACTCTCTGTGTCTTTGAACATACCATCTTCCATATCTGTAATGGAATCTCGCTCCCAATTTCCATTTATTGAAATCTTTCCCTTCCTTCAAGGCCCAATTCGGATGACACCACCTCCATAACGTTTCCCTAGACTTCTGACCTCTACTTCCCCTTCTCATCCCTATAATAGAAAGCAAGCTTACCTGTCTCAAATTTTTTACTGTACTTTGCCCATCTCACTTTGTGCTTATTTTTACATTCCATTGTATCATCATGATTTCCACATCTGTCTTTCCCTCATTTGACTATAAACCCCTTGAAATCAAATACTGTATCATACAGGTTATGGGGTTAGGATTAAAGTGTAAACTGGCTAGCTTAACTGAAGGAAAGACACACTTTGAGAAGCAAGAGAAATAAACCTATTAGGTGTGGCTGCTGCCTGAGTTGTGCCAAGGGGACAGATAACTCCAGAAGTCAGAACCACCTCCCCTTATTCCAGCTTCCCCCAACCCTAAAGGGAACTTTCCACAGTCAGACGATGACCCCACATCTATCCCTCGGCCATTCTGTCCTCTATAAAAGCTTTTGCCTTTCTCCTGTTTGAGGAGATAGGTATCTCAGAGAGTTCGTCTCTGAACTATCTCTCCTTGAGACTCCTCTCAAGGTCTCCTTTTTCTTGCACTCAAATAAAATATGATTTTATTTTAATTGGATTTGTGTGTGAGAGGGTATAATTCTTTAAAGAGGAATACCTAAGGACCTCCACCAACCAACCTATTTTCCCTGTGATAATACATATCTTTATATCTCCAGTGCTTTACATATAGTAGGTTGTTAACAGTTGCCATCCATTTGAAATTACCTTAAGCATAATATTTTAAGCATTAGCATTACTTACTAAATACTTAGAGCAAATAAGATTGGAAACTGAAAGCCTTACCTTTTTAGTAAACGGGAAACAACAAAACAATAATTTTTTTTTTGGTGGGGCAATGAGGGTTAAGTGACTTGCCCAAGGTCACACAGCTAGCAAGTGTCAAGTGTCTGAGGTCAGATTTGAAGTCAGGTCCTCCTGAATCCAGGGCCAGTGCTTTATCCACTGTGCCACCTAGCTGCCCCAACAAAACAATATTTTAATAAAAAATTGCTTTTTAGCAGTCAATCTGTGGATCAGTAGTTACGTACCACATTAGATTTAATGAATGCTCATTTTGGAACTTTGAGTTTGGGGAAAAGCATATAATTAAGTAACAAAACTACTATTATTCAATTTCACTTGGGTAGCCTTGTGGATTTACTAAATTGCATATTGGGGACTAGTTAGCATTGTTTGCTTATTGTCTCAGGATAACTGGAATGGTATAAAATGCTATATAAAATGGTTTCTTCATATTTCTTTGAGATTGGATAAGATTTCCCAGGTATTTAGAAACACTTTGAAGAGTGGTAGAGAATCCTTTAAGAGTAAGGATATCAACTAGATGACACTTTTTTTTTTTTTTTGCAGTTTCTCAAAATTTGTTGAGTTTCATAACCACATAAGAGAGGCAACATGGTGAAATGGATAAAAAGCTGATCTGGAAGCCAGGAAGAACTAGGTTCAAGTCCCAAATCTAACACATACTGGCTGTTGTGAATAAGTGACCTAAAAAGTCAATATCCGCAGGCAGTTCCCTAAGACTCTGGGTTACAGAGAAAATTGTAATAATTATGGGTAGAATGAATTTGTTTATCTAGGAGTTCCCTCTATCAGTCAAATCATGGGTCCAGTTGTCTTCCTCCATTCCCACTGGCAAAATGTATATAGCACTGGGCTTGAAGTTAGGAAAATCCGAATTCAAATCTGACCTCAGATTATAACTAGCTGTGTGACCTGGGCACATCAATTTACCTTTGTCTACCTCACCTTCCTAAACTGTCAAGTGGGAACAATAAAAGCACTTGCCTCTCAGGATTGTTGTGAGGATCAAATGAGATAATATTTGGAAAGCGCTTAGCATAGTGCCTGGCACATAATAGGTGTTTAATAAATGTTTATTCCCTTCTTCCTCCTCTCCAATTGCATAGCAATACGCACAAAGAAATATTTTTAAAATATGCAAATATAGACACCCGCTGGATTTTAGTCTCTCTCTTTTGAAGATGACTTTGCTGATTGTGATTTCTGGGATTGACTTTTCAGAATAAGCAGGATTTGTCCTTCAGTGATTATTTCATTAGATATTCATTAAAACAGTAAATTAGATAGAATCCTAAATTATAGTCCCAAGTTGATATAAAGGATTAATTCCAACAAACATTTGTCAAGTGCCTCTCTACAAATCAAATGATAGTTGAAATACCACTGGGCATTGAACCCAGGAAACTCCATTTTGCAGTCCCATTTCTGTTCCTTATTTGTGACTACATCCATACTCAACTCCCTTGAGCTTCAGTATTCTTATCTCTGGGGGAAAAGAGATAACAAAACGTGCATTACCTATTTTACATTGCTTATACATTCATATGACCTTAGAGATTTTTCTTCATGCATGTGCATTTATTTATTTTGGAGGGGAACCAGAATTTTTGTTTCATTAGTGTAGATATTCAGTGCAAGAACTCCTTCCATTGATGGAATTCAGCAAGTACTCCTCATTTTAATGTGGACCACACTCAGGTCCAGTCAACCAACAGATCTGAATGATGCTGGCCAAATAGCTTGGTACAGTGTGTAATGGCCGCCTCTCTTCTGGTTTGCAGGTGGTTTGCTTTCTCTCTTGGCCTGTGATGCTGGAGGAGGCAGCCACTCATCCCTCCTTGCTCTCCTCTGTAGCTCTAGGAATGTAGGGCTTTTGAACTCTACTTGGAGCCATGTGTTCTCTCTTTTTACTAACATTTAATATGATTAATAAATGCTTAATACCAAAAAACGGGTGCAATAGCCTCTAATTTAAAAGTAGCAATATATTAGAAACCCCAGCTAAGTTCCCCAAAAACTTAGAACAGGGACAGGCTTCCCAAAAATATTTCATTATTTTTTCTTTCTTTCTTTCTTTCTTTCTTTCTTTCTTTCTTTCTTTCTTTCTTTCTTTCTTTCTTTCTTTCTTTCTTTCTTTCTTTCTTTCTTTCTTTCTTTCTTTCTTTCTTTCTTTCTTTCTTTCTTTCTTTCTTTCTTTCTTTCTTTCTTTCTTTCTTTCTTTCTTTCTTTCTTTCTTGGGGGGGAGTCAATTGGGGTTAAGTGACTTGCCCAGGGTGACACAGCTATTAAGTGTCAAGTGGCTGAGGCCAGATTTGAACTCAGGTCCTCCTGAATCCAGGGCCAGTGCTCTATTCACTGCACCACCTAGCTGCTGCTACCCCCAAATATTTCAAATAAAACAATACAATATTCTAGATGTGGTCTAAACAGGGCAACATACAGCATGACTAGTATCTCCACTCACTGTCCCCTCCCCCTATGATGGCATGTCTCCCTTAATGGAGCCTAAAGATCATATTCACTCTTTTGGTTTCCATATCACGTACACTGTTGAAATATTGAGCTTGTACTCTTCTGCTGAGACCTCCCTATCATTTTCACACAAACTTTTGAATCTTCCTGTTCCTTTTGCCTGTGTTGAGTCTTCTGAACTGATTATTCAAATATGCCTCTATCAAAGTCATGTTCTGATGCCTCATCATGGTTTGGAAGGGAAAAAAAATAAAGTAGAAGAAAAAAGAAAAATATGTGCTTCAATCAATCAAATATTTATTAAATGCATACTATGTTCCATTCATAATGGTAGGCACTGGGGATAAAAAGACAAAAACTAAAAGTAAAATAAAAATAATCTGTGTTTTTTAATGAGCTTGCATTCCACTGGGCTATATCTATAGCCCTACCTAAATGCATATCTATAGAATTAGTTACATATGGGTGTCTATCCACATATGGATAGGTCTATGATTATCTATGTATCTATATCTATATGAACATGTGAATATATACAGGGTGTCCAGCTTAAAACTGCACTAAGCCTTTTGGACACCATGTGTGTGTGTAAGTGCACACATATATCCATCCATCCATTTATATACATATGTACGTATATCTATACATAAATATATACATATATTTATGCATTTACAAAACATAGAGACTATAAATACAGTTTTTTGGCTTGTTTTGTCTTTTTTTGGGGGGAGGGAGTGGTAGTGATCAGGGAAATCAGGAAATGCCTGATATGGAAATTTGTACTTGAGGTGAACTTTAGAGCAAACTTGAGTTTCAAGAGGGAGAACATACTTACACATAGAGGATAGTATGTGTGCAGGAGCAGAGCCTAGAGACAGAGTCAGATTTGTAAGAAATGTCTAGTTCAGACTTGAAATCACAAGATCTAAGAGGCACTACAAACCTCACTATTTACTAACTGGGTGGCCTTAACAAGCCATTTTCATTCTCTGATTTTCAGTAAAATTAATTTATTAATATTTTTATTTTTTGCCTCAGTGATATTTTAGGGATTAAATAAGATGCAAGACTTAAGTCACTTTATGCCTGTAAAACTGTACAAATCTCACCTATTATTATTATAGGTACATGTCAAATTATGTGACACTTGACTTGTTATATTTTAAATCCACATGAAATTATCTAAGCAGATCTCCTTTAATAGAGACTCAAAGACCACTGACTAAGTGGTTAATGACATCACTGACAGCATTAATGAAGGTCCATTTCAAAAGTAAACCTGAAGGGCAGCTAGGTGGCACAGTGGATAGAGCACCGGTCCTGGATTCAGGAGGACCTGAGTTCAAATCTTACCTCAGACACTTGACACTAGCTGTGTGACCCTGGGTAAGTCACTTAACCCCAATTGCCTCACCAAAAAAAAAAAAGTAAACCTGAAGACACTTCTCATTGTCATTCAATAAAGCAAAGATAAGTGACCATTCATTAACCTATCCTTGTTAAGCTGTCATATTTGCTGTGTGATCTAAAACCCCCAAATTAGAATGTGGCCATCTTAATGAGCAGTAAGGTCAGGGGGTATTTATAGTTCAGAAAAAGGCCCCAGTTTGTCCTCTCCAAATGGTGAGATTCTTTTTGTCAGGAAGTATAATCAATATTTTGATCTCTACTGAAGCTCCAATTAAACATTAAGCTCTTCTAAAAATAAGTTTGCTTTTACCACAAGCTAGCATAGACTATAAAAAATAATAGATTTGGATTTTGGTAGATACTAAAAAAGATGCCTTCCTTGCACTGTTAAATTAGATTTTATTTCTGTCCACAGCTGTTTGCTGATCAGTTTATCAGCACTCGCGATGGCCCTATCAGAGTATAGCTCACTATTCCATTGCTTGTCATTCTGCTGAGAATTCTGGCTTTGGGTTATTCATTCTTCACATTTGCATTCAGATTTTGTTAATCCTAATGAGCTGTCATTTAAATAATAGCTATAGATGTATCTCTGACTACCATTATTTTAAATCATTTCACAATTGAAAAAAATAAGCTATTTGAAGCCTCACAATTATGCATACTCTGTTTAATAACACTGGCAAACAATCACATCTATAAATTATGACTGACAATAGAATTCTAAAATGGATGTTTATAATAGATTGTAAAATATTTATAGTAGATATATGTATATGTGGGGGAAGGGAGAGTAGGCGACCTTTTACTTTTTTTTCTCCTAGTGTCTCATCAGTTTGTTTTGATTAGTAGTAGAACTAATGAATTCAGAAGGGAATGGTTTCCTACTTTGAAAGGGATGGATTGCTGCTAGTGGTAGAACACTTACAGAAAGATGTTGCCTTTGATTTTTGTTTTATTTTGCTTTAATTTGCTTTCCACTGGTGAGATTATATACTTATATATAGGGAGCTTTGAAGAGCTTGTTTCTCTAGATCTTTTTGGTATGTCTTGACCACATTTGAGGTTTGTTCATAGTTGTGTAGTGTTTCTCTCTGTCTCTTTCTATGTCTCTCTCTCTTTTTTGGGGGGGGGCAATGAGGGTTAAGTGACTTGCACAAGATCACACAGCTAGTAAGTGTCAAGTGTCTGAGGACGGATTTGAACTCAAGTCCTCCTGAATCCAGGGCTAGTGCTTTATTCACTGTGCCACCTAGCTGCCCCAGTTGTGTAGTCTCTTAATGAAATAGGTTTTAAGAATGGGAAGAAAGATGGTATTCTAGTTGTCATGGATTCACTCACCCCTCCCCCAAAGTATCAAGATTAAATCTTTGGTATTATCAATATTGATTTTATACCCAATTCAGATTCTTATAGCAATCTTAATATTAATCCATTATTTGAATGGTTCTGGTTGTTAGACCAACTTCAGTCTGTTTTGTATTGTTAAGATCTAGACATTAAAAAGAAAATCTACCTGGAAATACTCCTTTTTTTACCTATAACAAACTATCTTTAAGAACTAATGATTTGGGGCAGCTAGGTGGTGCAGTGGATAGAGCACTGGCCCTGGAGTCAGGAGGATCTGAGTTTGAATCTGGCCTCAGACACTTGACACTAGCTGTGTGACCCTGGACAAGTCACTTAACCCCAATTGCCTCACCAAAAAAAATAAAAAGAACTAATGATTGGAGAAAATCAGGGACCAATATTATAACCCTCAGACTTACAGATAAGTTACAGATAAATATGAAATATTATCTCATAAATCTCTCTCTGAAAGGCATTATATTTTAGTGGATCACTAGACTGTTTTAGTGAATATCTAGTAAGGCATAAACACATGTCCAGGTATATATGCCAGAAGTTCTCTATCCTTCATAAACAGATGACAAATTTTCATATTGAAAATAGAAACCTAAAGCTGACCTAAAAATTCAAAAAATAAATTAAACTGGAACTGAATCATTAGCATAGACATAATTGTTGTCCACAATCTCCCTGGCATAACATTAATACACAAAGATTTAAGAGCAACATTTTAATGGTTATCATCAATGATATATTCAAACTTTTCAGACTGTGTGGGATGAAAAACTCTCAAATATATAGAGAACTAGTAGAAGAAATCAAAATCACGTGTGAAAAGGATGCAGAACAAATCATCTTCATCAGCTTGTCTGCTACTGGAGTTGTCCCAAAAATACTTTCAAAACATAAGCTTCCATTATAGCATTTTTATTCATTTGCAAAAGTACCCATTTTATGTTCCTTCATCCTCTTAAAGTTAAACATAAAAGAACAATAGAAATATGGTGACTTGTCCCAAAACCATTTAAAAAAATCTATATTACATTGAATATAAATGAGAAGAGTGAGAGTGACAACAATAAATCTCTGATATTTGTATAATACTTTAAAATGGACAAGTGTTTTGCATATATTTACTTCATTGCTTCTCACAACAAGCTTTTTAGGTGTCATTATTATTCTGATTCTATACAAAAGGGAATTGAGACTCATAGAGTTTAAGTGATTAGCCAAGGATTACATAGCTAGTAATTCTCTGTAGGGAAATTCAAAGCCAGATCTTCTTGACTCCAAATCTAGGGCTCTACCCATGATGTGATACTGCAGCAGGTCTTGGATTTTTCACCACATCATACTGAACCTTCATCTAGGCTATTTGCTTTGCCTCCAATACTCTCTACCTGCCTCTGACTGTCTAAATCCTAGTGTTAACATGGCCCATTTCAAATGTTACCTCCTCATCAAGTGTTCTATGATCTAGCCAACACGGGAATGGTCTCCCTTTCCTCTGAATTTCTACTACCTATCATTTATATATTGTTGTGGCATATATTTATATTTCACCTGTAATCCCACAAGTGATGGAAGTGCTATCACTGATTATTGCTAAATGAGGGGAGAATAGTCATGGTGGAAAAAAGGAAAAGAAACTTGTTGGGGATGGATCTGCTCCCTGACAGTTGATCTGCAAGGCTCAGCCACAGAAACCTGTTCTGGTTATGGCTCTGAAAAGCAGAGAAGTGGTTTGTTTTGTTTTTAAATCTGCACAGACTTTGTAATACTTGTATTTCTACCAAAAGGTCAGATAAGTTATCAGTGTTCCAGGAGTGGGCTGGGCTTCCTCTGAGAAGAGAAGATAAAGGTCTTGAGGAGGCTTCTCTACTTCTCTAGTTCTAACTTAGCAGAGAAAATGAAGTGTTCCTTAAAAAACAAACAAGCAGAGACAAATCAGAAAGGCTGGGGGTTCTGGGGGAGGAGCAGGACTGGGTGTGGAGAATACAAATAACTAAAAAGGAAGAGAGGAATCCTGACTCATGCCAGGAAGTTGAACAGTGGAAGAATATGATGTTGAGGTGAAATGGAAGGAATATCACTGAATGCTTAGGATCTAAAGATCAGACATGATGGTCTTCTGACCATCTGAGGAAGAAGTAGCTCCTTTTCCACTAAGGAATGAAAATGTTGAACTCCAAATTTCTTCAGATAAGAGACCATTCTGTAAGCCTCAGTGCAAGAAGAATAATTTAAGTTACTAATTTACTACTGATAGGTACTTAAACAAACATTTTATCAATCAAATGACAACAATTGAGAGGGCTAGTGCATGTATCCGGGATGTGACAAAGAACTTACTCAAATTTGCCAAACCAGATAATACTATTCACCTCTGATGATTTGCATGGGCACATACAATGCTGCTAGAAGGAATCTATTATAGAAAGTGTTCCTAAGGTTAATGATATCAAGTAGGGAATTTAAGGCCTTAGGAATACAGGTAGTATTTTTATAACATTTATCAATTAATGGCAAGGGCCACAGAAATGAAAAAGAAGATGTGGAAAGTAAACAGCTCAGACCATGTTTAAGAATGGATTTTATTTTGGGGGTATATTCTTTTTTATTTTATAAAAGTATGTTATTATTTTCTAGTTACATGTAGAGAGAGTTTTCAACATTTGTTTTTATAAGATTTCTAGTTTCAAATTTTTCTCCCTTCCTTCCCTCCCTCCCCACTCCCCAAGACAGCAAGCAATCTGATATAGGTTATATATGTACAATCACATTAAACATATGTCTGCATTAGTTATGCTGTGAAAGAAGAATCAGAGAAAAAGGGAAAAACCTCAAAAAAGGAAAATAAAAAAAAGGAGAAATAGTATGGTTCAATCTGCATCTATATTCCACTGTTCTTTTTTTCTGGATTTGGAGAGCATTTTCCATCATGAGTCCTTTGGAACTATCCTAGACCATTGCATTCCAGAGAAGAGTCAAGTCTGTCACAGTTGATCAACACACAATGTTGTTGATACTGTGTACAATGTTCTCCTGGTTCTGCTCATCTCACTCAGCACCAGTTCATGTAAGTCCTCCCAGGTTTCCCTGAAACCTGCCTACTCATCCTTTCTTCACATTGATTTTTTAAAACTTTGTGTTCTAAATTTTCTTCCTCCCTCCCTCCTCATCCCTCCCTATGAAACCATGGAATTCAATATAAAACATACATGTGTAGTTATGCCAAGCATCTTCACATTAGTCAAGTTGTGAAAGAAAATAGAATAACTTTAGAAAGAGGAACCAACAAATAAAATTATACCTCAATCTGTATTCAAATACCATCAGTTCTTCCTCTGTTGCTGGTTTGCATTTTTCATAATTCCTTGTGATAGCATCATGTCTTTCACAGTTACTATTGCTAATTGTATTACCCTCCATCCTATTCCCTCCCCTTGATATTTATTCTATTTTCTAGCTTCTTTCACCCTATCCCTACTCAAAAGTATTTTGCATTGTACTGCCCCCTGCCCCAATCTGCCCTCCCTTCCTTCACCTCTCCCTCCCCTTTTCCCCATCCCCTCCTACTTTCCCTCAGGGCAAAATATGTTACTATACCCACTTGAGTGTTTATGTTATTCCCTCTTTGAGCCAATTCTGATTAAAGTAAGGCTCACTCACTCCCCCAATGCTTCCCCATCTTCCCCTCCACTCCAAAAGCTTTTTCTTGTTTCTTTAATGTGAGCTACTTTAGACCCTTCCACCTCTCCCTTTCCCTTTCTTCCAGTGCCTTCCTCTCACCCCTTAACTTTATTTTAAAGATGTCATCATGGGTCAGCTAGGTGACACAGTGGACAAAGTACCAGCTCTGGACCTGGGAATTCTAGAGCCCAAATCCAGCCCCAGACATAAGCCACCCCACCCTGACTACACCACCAAAAACAAGGATAAATGCTTTACAGATATCATCCCTTCATATTCAATTCATACCTGTGCCCTCTGTCTAAGTATATTTCTTTCAGATGCCCTAATACTGAAAAAGTTCTTATGAGTTGGAAGTATTATCTTCTCATGGTAGAATGTAAACAGTTTAACCTTGTAATGTCCCTCATGATTTCTTTTTTCTGTTTACTTTTTTATGCTTCTCTAGGGTCTTGTATTTGAAAGTCAAATTTTATATTCAGTTCAGGTCTGTTTTGGGTATACCCTTTTTTTTTTTTTTTGGTGGGGCAATGAGGGTTAAGTAACTTGCCCAGGGTCACACAGCTAGTAAGTGTCAAGTGTCTGAGGCCAAATTCAAACTCAGGTCCTCCTGAATCCAGGGCTGGTGCTTTATCCACGGTGCCACCTAGCTGCCCCCTGGGTATACTCTTAAAAATATAGCTAATGACAGAAAGACCAGAAATATGATAAGATAGTTATTTACTTCATCAGAAACATCAGAAAAAGGAATTGTGCTTGAGATATAAAATAATTACAGATGAATCACAGGATAAAAAGACAGATTGCGTAATATTGAAAACCTCATGAAACATCAGAGAAATAAAATGCTAAGAATAACCACTTAGCTTCCCCATACCCCAAACCTATCCATGTCAAGACAACTTCAAGGCTATAATAAGTGGTCGATGCTGATTCTGACCAGCCAGGTAAAGGAAAGAAAAGTAATAGGAGAAGAGAGTATGGTAAAAATAAGGTAAGGTAGAAGCACTGCTCATTCAGGACAGAGCTAGAGTCTAGAGGCAAAGGAGTATAGGTTTTTAAAGGAAAGAGAACTGAGAATCCAGCTACTGTATCCAATACTCAAATATCATAATATGAGGATGTCAGTAAACAATCTTCATGCCTGGTGCCAGTAGTCTGTGCAGAAGTGTCAAAATGTGAAGAGGGAACAGACAATACAAAAGGAAGACTGAAGGACGAAATTTCCAAGAGAAAGCCTAAAGAAAAGAGACTCTATCCCAAAATTATATAAATCAACAAAGAAGGTAAAGAAGTCAGAAGGAAAAAATATGTAAAACATTAAGACAAGCCAGGACACATGGAACAAGTTTTAATACAAAAGAAAATTAACTAATATTACTTTATGAAAAACAGAACCTTACAGTATATATCATGAAACAATGGGAAACAACAGAAATTTTCCCAATACATATAGGAATAAAGCAATATGTCCCCTTTCACATGATTATTTGTCAAAGTTCTAAAAAGGCTATAATTATAGAAATGAGAGTAATAAAACAAGAAAAAAATAAATCAAAATTGTAAACAGGGCTAAAAGGAGATAAAATTATTATAATTTTCAGGTAAAAATGTGATCTATTTAAAAAACTATAGATAGAATCAGTAAAGAAATTGAGACAATTTCCTGACTTCAGTAAAGTAATGGGATAAAAAATAAACCCACATAATTACCAACATTTCTATATAGCAATAACAAAATCCCAGAAGATATGATAGAAAGGAAAATATGATTCAAGTTATTATAACATATATGAAATATTTACTAGTTGATTTAACTGGGTAGACTCAAGACTCACAAATAATATTCCAAAAATTCTTTAAAGAAATAAAGACTCAAGTAATGGAGGGGTAATAATTCCTAATGATTGAGCTGAGCCAAGTTAATAAAATAATGATATTGCCTAAAATAATTTGCAGATATCAAAATAATAAAAGCATACTTCATAGAATTAGACAAAAAATAAAAATAATTCAGAGGAACAAAAGTTTCAACTTTAAAGAGAAATAAATAAAAAGGTAGCTGTGAAGAGGAAAAGCTTTCCCTGAATACAAATTATATATAAAGCAGTTATCATTAAAACCATGTGGTACTGGTTACAGAATAAAAAAAAAAATAGGTCATAGGAAGTCATTGGATAAAAAATAATCAGAAGCAAAGAAATGCAATAATCCATTGATCATAAATAAATAAACTAGTGAACATAAGTTCTTTGGAGAGGAACTATTTGACAAGAACTAGCACTGGGAAAATTAGAAAAAAATTTTGTAGAAATTATAAGTTCAAAATGTACATATGACATGAAATCAGAGATACCATTACAATAAAGAAAGAAATTAAAAGAGAACTGAATCAGATACCATTCACAGTTGTGTCTAGTCATACAGGTCTTTGTCCACTCAGGCACAGAAGTGATCACAAAAGATGAAATGTCGAATTTCTCTTACACAAAACTAAAAAGCTTCACTAAAAAAAAAAAATCAATGCAACTAGCATAAGAAAGGAAGCTTAGGACTTAGAAAAAACAATTTCATTAAATATGTCTGATAAATGCCTGATATACCTATCTATATAACCTGAATATATCAAGCTGAGTCATTCCCCAATAAAGTATCCAAAAGATATGACATATCTTGAAGAAGTTGTAAACTACTAAAAGCCATATGAAAGATCACTCTAAATTATTAATAATAAGTACTATCTTTCTAAGCAAATATGAAGTCTCATCTCCTGTCCACAAAATTGGAAATGTAAGGAATTAATTGTGATTTGGGGTTTCCATGACCCCATCTTTGCTTTATCATGGTCAGATTGAAAAGATGTAACCTTAAAAAAGCCCCACCTAGAATTCCCTCACACCCACAGGGCCTGGAGAAATTATAATGGGGACAGCCCAGCAGTATGTTGAAACAATTGGAGACTCAGCATGGCTAAGAACCTCCTCCCTTCCAGTGGGAGAGGCAGGAAGGAAGGAAGCAAGAGAAAAAGGGAGAAGGAGGGAAAGAGAGGGAGAGAGAGGGAGAGAGAGAGGGAGAAAGAGGGAGAGAGATGAAGAAGGAGGGAGTGAGAACAGGAGAGAGAGAGAGAGAGAGCGCGAGAGTGAGAGCACGCAAGAGTGTGTGAGAGTGGGAGTGCTGGTGGTGGTTGACCTTTGGACTGAACTAGAAAATACTGCACAGCTGATTCTCCTTGGAGCTGCTGATTCCAGGTGGTGGTGAGTTTGTGTTGTTTGGGCGAGGTTAGCTCTTTGGGCTAGCTGAGCTGGAGGCAAGTTTGTTCTAGGTTTAGATTCTAATCATCTGGGAAATGGGTCATATCTTTCCCTTTCCCTATTCCCTTTCTCATTGTTCCTGGCACTATTAACTTCACTTATGTTGTAAATTTGTTCCCATTAATAAAACCTAATTTGTTTGTGGAAAAGAGGCTGTTAATCTCCTTTCTTATCAGTCTGGGAGAAATAACTAAAGAAAAGGCAGTTAACTCTGGACCTAGAGGTCTCCCATTATTTTCTGAACCCCAGTATTACAGTGAGCCATCCATTTAACTCTCCCCATGCTGAATTTGGCCCATACAGAAAAGATGATAAAAAATGAGAAATTCTTTGTTGGACCAGCTGAAAGGGAAACATATTGATATATTGCTAGCAAAACTGCAATGGTCCTAATATTTTGGAAACAATTTGGGGTTATGTAAATAACTAAAATGAGTAACTATTTAAGTAACTAAAGTAACTAATGTAAGGGGCTAAAATTCTAGCTAGTCTGTCTAAAATATATAATGAGTGGTCACCAATAAATTATAAGCTTTATCAGGAGTAAGACTTTTAAGCATTTATTAAAGAGAATAAGAATTTGGTGAAAAGAAAGAGAAAGGCCTAGATTCTTCTATCTATTATAAGGAGAGTGCATTTCTAGCTCCCTTCTCCACCTGAGTCTTGAGGAAAGAGAGTGAGAGAGCCAGCTTCGCCCCCTCTTCCTCCCACAAGCAAATGTCACTTCCTGATGCCAAAGAAAAGCTGCATGGCCTTGCCCTCAGAGGCCTTCTCCTCATGGTGGAGCTTTCCTACAGTAAGTCTCTAGCAGGTGGCATCATTCCAATCATTACACTAAGAAAGTAACTAAAATATCCATACCTTTTTGTTGTTGTTGTTGTTGTTGTTTTTTGTTTTGGTGAGGTAATTGGGGTTAAGTGACTTTCCCAGGGTCACACAGCTAGTAAGTGTTAAGTGTCTGAGGCCAGATTTGAACTCAGGTACTCCTGCCTCCAGGGCCGGTGCTCTATCCACTGCACTACCTAGCTGCCCCCTATCCATACCTTTTGACTCAGAAATCGCAATGCTAGTCATATTCCACAAGGAGATTAAAGTTGGAGGAAAAAAGTCTCACATATGATAAAATATTTATTAGTGCACTTTTTGGTGATGACAAAAAGTTGGAAACATATTAGATGTCCATTAATTGGGCAATAGTGAAATGAATTATGTTCTGTGAATGATATAGAATATTATTTCATCATAAGAAACCATGAATATGAAAAATTCAGAGTTGTGTAAAAACCTATGAAGAGTGAAGTAAGAATAATCATGAAAACAATATTACTCACAATAACTACAACAATATAAATAGAAAAAAAACCTATATATTTATTATGACCAAAATTGCAGCAGGGAAGTGATAAGAATATGCATCCCCCCTTCGATGTCATGTTCTTTAGTGTATGCCATTCTCTTTTGCTGTGATGGTTAGTTTTTTGTTTCTTTCTTTTTACATGGGATGGCTCACTGGGTAGGAGAGGACTATATGCAGAAATGAAAGTAATATAAAATAAATAATACTGATAAAATTACAAATTTAAAATATTTATTGAGAAAACAATGGCCAGAGGGATAACTGGCACATTGGATGACAGAGACAGCTTCAAATGTATTTTGACAGGCTAGAAAGTTGGGTTGAATCTAGGAACTGAATAATGAGAAATGTATAATCTTGGCTTAAAAAAATAAAATACACAAGTAAAAATTGGGACTGTCCAAGGACCACTTTATTATAAAAAGGTTCCAGGATTTCAGTAGACTGAAAGCTCAATAAAAGTCAAATGTATTGTATGGATGTAGAATAAACTAATAGTATCTTAATTTGCATTTAAGAGCGATAATATTGAGGACAGTGGAGCTAATTGTACCAGTGTTTTGTGTGCTACTCAGAAGAGATCTGAAGTGTGTGTTAATTTGAGAGCCATACATTTTCAAAAGGTGCTGACAATCAAGTGGGTATTCTTATCCTAGGATTTGAAAACTTTGAAAAAAATGTTAACTGTATTTCAATATAATTGGTTTATTTTCCTATGTATTTTGTTTTATGCATTAAAAACCACCATACTGAGAAGGGTTCAATAGGCTTGACTAGATTACCATAGGAGTCCATGACACAAAGAAGGTAAAGAACCCCTGTATTAGAGTGTTCAGCAAAAGTAAAAATGGTTGCTGAAGGATCCTGAAATCATGACATGTGAAAACTGAAAGATTGGGGAATTTTTTTAGGGGGAACATAATAATTGTAATGAAATATTTGAAGGTTAGGATTAGATTTGTTCTACTTGGTCTTAGTGGAATAATAGATGTAAGTTGGAAAAAGGAAAAATTAGGCAAAAAATGTAATGAGTTGCTGCAGAAAATAGTGCATTGTCTCCCCACCTCCCTCCTCTGAGCATTTGAAATCTTCAAAAAAGTCTGAATGACTATTTTTGGAACTATGCTTAGACAGGTAAAGGTTGAATTAGGTAAACTCAGTAGTCCTTCCAATGAAATGATATGATTTTGTGAATTTGCAATGCACTTTCAAAAATCATCAGCAAAGTGAGAAATTAGAAAAAGCTATTTCTTTGATGACCCCTAACAATACCATTACACTATCAGCTTTCCAACATTACTCACAGAATATGTATTGTTTATTATTCATTGCCATCAAATGAACAAACCAAGGTCAGGAGAAATGTGACAATACTAAATGCACCAAGAAACAAAATAAAACAATAATGGGTTGTATGTTAAACATCTACTAATATCCCCTTTCCTAACTGTGCTTATGTTCTGGGTTTATGCTCATTGTTGCCTTTTGTTTTATAATACTGTCAGAATTCAAATCTGATCAGAAGAGGGGGCAGCTAGGTGGTGCAGTGGATAGAGCACTGGCCCTGGAGTCAGGAGTACCTGGGTTCAAATCCGGCCTCAGACACTTAACACTTACTAGCTGTGTGACCCTGGGCAAGTCACTTAACCCCAATTGCCTCACTAAAAAAAAAAAAAAATCTGATCAGAAGTGACCACAATTGAGAGAGTTAAAGGCAGGGCTGTACATACAAGTTAGCAGTCTTTTTTACTAGTGTCTAAAGACATGAACAATCCTTTTCCTTAGGGTGTCTTACAGTGGAT
This sequence comes from Dromiciops gliroides, assembly GCF_019393635.1. NCBI lineage: Eukaryota > Metazoa > Chordata > Mammalia > Microbiotheria > Microbiotheriidae > Dromiciops > Dromiciops gliroides. Next base: position 407,011,970 of record NC_057861.1, read on the forward strand.
AAATCTGGCTCTATTACCATTTTGCTATACCTGTCTTGTTTAAAAAAAAAAAGGACCTTGACCTTTTTTGGTAACTAATCAAACATTTTTCAAAATGTAACCTCTTGAAAAGCTAAGTGTTAGTATTAGCCCATAGTCATCTTCAATATTTTAATTTAAATCCACAAAATCTGTTAATTATACAGTGGTATGAGCATTGATTGGAATTGGTAGATATTCTTAAAAAAAGATAATGCTTAAACTATGCCAGAACTTTACAGTCTAGCACTGGGATAAGAAAGCTGTGAATAACTACAGTATAAAACAATATGTAATAAGAGTATCTGAGAAATGCAAGTAAAGTGTTATGAGATTTAGGGAAGAAAGGCCATTGCCAATTGTATAATCTAGGGAAAGATTCATGGAGGTAGAAGAGCATGGGAAATGGTTTGTAAAGCATGGATAAGAATTGAACAAGTAAAGTAATCTCTCAAAAGAACTTTAGCAAAGGTACAAAAGCAAGACAATTTAGGATATGCATGGGAGATGGTGAGTAGTCCAATCTGGGTGGAAGTCTAGGTATAAGGAAAAGAGTAATTTGAAACAAAGTTGGAAAGGAAAGATTCTGTTACATTATGGAGGGCCTTGAATGACAAGTAAAAAAGATTGAATGTTATTTTGGTAGCTAATAGGGAGCCATAAAAGGATTTTATAGCTAGGGATGAAATGATGAGATCTATAAATAAGAAAAATGAAGTCTGGCCATGGTGTTAAGGATTATGTAGAGGTAAAAAAAGAGTGGAGAATAGTATGACTATTAGAAAGTTCTTACAATAATACAACATGATGGTAACCAATCCCTATACAAAAAAAAAAATTATAGTAGCAAGAGAGAGGAGAGGATAGAAACAAGATACTGAAGAGGGAAAATTAATATACTTTAGATTAGATGAGAAGTGAGAGAGAGGTGAAGGCCAAAAATAGCATCAGAGTTTTGAGTACATGTTTGACAGTGTGAAAGGTAATGCTACCTACAAAAATACTAAAGTGAGGAGAAGGCGGTTTGGAGGAAAAGATAATATGTTCATTTGGGATGCCAGTGGAATACTAATGCAATGATGTCTTCTAGTCACTTCAAGACATAGGAATAGAGTGCATAAAATTTGTAAAACATTTATATGAATCTCCTTTGTTTGAAGATAGTGACATGCAACCATACTGTTTTAGTGGAGGCATCTTTACGATTCAATGAATTTGTGACTGGGTTCAAGGTCTCAAAATCTGAGGTTAAAATGAAGATTAGGAAAAGGTACTACTATTTACATTCAGAGACACCCATATAGTGCTGACTGGAATACTTTTTTTTATTGTTACATTTTTATACCTTTTAGAAGGGGTTGACTCTAATAAGGTTGAACCTAATTAGGCACAACTGTGAAATAAATAAAGCTTGTCTCTAAAAATGATGAGGCAAAGATAACCTTAATCTGCATTTTTGGAGGACATCACTGAACTCAATACCTCCTTTTACTTTTTCTCTTTTCCTTGCTCACTGTTAAAACATGATCCTACCTTTTATTAAATACTTTTACCTTACCGTGAATAGTTTATATAATAACTTTAAAACTTTGAAAACTGTAAAAGCTCTGACCATGTATGACCATTCATAATTCCAAAAGATCAAAAATGAAGCATATTATCCAGATCCTGACAGAGAGAAGATGAATTCATAGTGCAGAATGAGACATTTTTTATCATGCCCAATGGAAGAAAATATTTAGCTTGAATATGCACATTTGTTACAAGAGATTTATTTGTATAGTTTTTTGTTCATTAGAGTGGGTGTGGGAAGAAGAGAAAATAGATTTATGTTTATTAAAAAATAGAACTAAATTTAAAAATACAGAGAAGAGGTATTTTTGGTCAAGTATCTAAAACCAAAACCTAGCATCTTTATAATGGTGGAAATACTAGAAACTTTCTTATTAAATATAGGTGTAAAGCAAGAACACCTCTTCTCCCTGTATATGACCAAAAATTTCACAAAAAGTAAAGGATCAAAGGATCTGAACACTTCTTTTTTTAATTTTTAAAGTAATAAACATTTTTATTTATTGTTTTGGGTTCCATTTATTATCCCTCCTTCCCTCCCTCCCCTCCCCACTCCCTGAGGTGGTAAGCAATAAGATATGCGTTATACAATTCTCAAAAGAAAAGTTGCAAACTATAAACAGCAATAATGAAGAAAGCTTCAAATCACTAATAATAAGAAAAGGGTAAATCAAAATTATATTGAAGTTTCACGTCATCATCTCATGCTCAGGAAATTTATTTATTTATTTATTTATTTTATTTGGTTTTTGCAGGGCTGTAAGGCTTAAGTGACTTGCCTAGGGTCACACAGCTAGCAAGTGTCAAGTGTCTGAGGCCAGATTTGAACTCAGGTCCTCCTGAATCCAGGGCCAGTGCTTTATCCACTGTGCCACCTAGCTGCCCCATAAAGAAATTTATAAAGATGACAGAAGTCAATATTATAGGGTCTGTGTGTAGACAGTGACATCAGTGAATTGATCGAACTGTGAATCAGTATAACCATTTTGGAAAACAGTTTGGAATTATTCACATAAAGGGGTTAAATACCTTTATCCCTTTTCCCAGAGATTTCACTACTAGGTTTATACCTTAAGGAGGCCATAAGAAAAACGTTACCATATCCTCCAAGATATTTAGAGCAACACTATTTTTTAAATTTGTTGGCGATAGCAAAAAAGAAAAAGAAAAAATAAAACAACATAGATGCTCATCACATGGGGAATGGCTAAATAAATTATGATATATAAATGCAATAGAATATTACTTTGATATAAATCATGACAAATGTGATGTTTTTCAATCTATGGATAAATGTGGCAGTCAGAAATGAACAAAATATTCCAGAAGTAAGCTGACTCAGGCAGAGTACATTAGAATATTCACTTCCCTAGCACTAACGTAGCCTAATACAGCCAAAAATCACATTTTTTTTTTTTTTGGCTGCCATATCCAACTATTGACTCATAGTCAGTGTTATTATCCTATAAAGAAACCAGATCGTTTTCATTTTAACTGCTATTTAGCCATGTAACCTCCATTTTTTAGTTCAGAAGCTAGTTGAAATCTAGGTGAAAACTATATATTAATTTGTTTATCACTATTATATATATATATATATATATATATATATATATTTTTTTTTTTTTTTAGTGAGGCAATTGGGGTCAAGTGACTTGCCCAGGGTCACACAGCTAGTAAGTGTTAAGTGTCTGAGGCCGGATTTGAACTCGGGTACTCCTGACTCCAGGGCCGGTGCTCTATCCACTGTGCCACCCAGCTGCCCCACACTATTATATTTCAATTAGATTTAGTCTAAAACATTTGTTTTAGCCTGTGAACACATTTTTAAATCATGACTCAAAAACTCCAAAATGTGGTTGCTGAGGAAATGAGATCACTCCTTGTTAATTACTTATATTTTGTATAATAATTAAAAGTCTTGGTCCAAGAAAGCCTAAGTAGGATGGCTTCTAAGTAGGATCACAACCTGAGAATCAGAACTGATCTTACCAATGTTATCATACATATGGTAAGCCTGCTGTGCTTAAGAGTCTAGATAGGCAGCAGAGAGAAATGATTTCAAAGTCAGGAACACACTGGGTTCAACTATCCTCTCTGGGATACTCCCTTGGCATAACGAATATGTGACCCTGGGCAAAACCATTTAGCCTCTTGAAGTAAATAGCAAAAAATTTTTTAAAAAAAGAAAAAGAAAACCTGGAGGCTTCCCTAATAGGTCAAGGAAACTTTTGTTCTACTTAGCCTTGGTGCTGTGTTTGACAGTTTTTCTCTCAAGAGAGAGTTATTAAGTTAATTTAAATAGTTTCTTAATCAGACCAATTATACGCTATGGAAGTATTACACAATAATAATGGTGTGGTAGCTAAAACCAAAGTTTACACATATGCACACACACACACACACACACATACACACACACACATATATATATACACGCATACATACATATATATAATTTTGGGGGGAGGGGTAAGCTTCACAGGTAATTCAAGATTTCATGCTCCTGGCATTCAAATATTATGACTTTGTATATTATTTGATAATTTTTATTGGTATGTGCTTGGGTATGGTTTATTTCATAACAGGTTATTCAACTGGAATTTGCTTTATTACTATGTAGTGTTTTTGTTAAAGCACATTTATGCTGTTTTAACCTTTTTTAGTCCCTTAATATTATTTTGTTTCATTGCCAGGTTTATGGACTTCCATAGCATTAACCTACTTTTAAAATGTTGTCCTGGAGATTTCTGGGGCAGAGCCAAGATAGCAGAGGAAAAGCAGTAAGCTTGCAGAACTCATGACATGATCTCTCCAAAAAACCTGCAAATAATGCCATAGGACAATTTCTGGAGCAGCAGAACCCACAAAAGAATGGGCTGAGATCATTTTCTAGCCAAAGATGACTTAGAAGGTTGGCAGGAGGGAACTGCTGTGCCGGGGTAGGAGTCGAGCCCAACCCCACAGTCATGTTGACACAGATCCAGTCCCTGGTAGGCCAGAGAAAGAGACCCCCAGAGCCTCTGAATCAGCTGCAGTACCAGTGTTATCTGGAATTAAGCTCACAGTCTGGTGAGAAGGCTGAATGTTTGGCCAGGGGAGATTATAGGGGTCTCTGCTGGTGCTGAGGCAGAACTTGGGTGTTTTACCCCTGCTAGGAACCAGGAAGTAGGCTTGAGTAGTGGTAGCCCAGGTTGGGGAGGGGTGCAGGCTCATGGGAGCTAACAACCACAGCACACAAAGCTTTGATGCCTGGTTAATTAGCAAGTTGGCGTGGGGTTATTTATGGATGAGAGAACAGGCCAGGCAAGTGAAGAACTTGCCCCTCCTTAAATCTTCCCACCTTAGACCCCCTGAAGCTCAGGACAGTACATCCTGGAAGCAGTGCCCCACTTTAAGAAGGAGTTAAAAGTCAAGTAAAAGATGGGCAAGATAAGCATACAGAGAAAGATGCAGTCCATAGAAAGTTTCTTTAGTGACAAGGAAGATTGAGTTGCACCCTCAGAAGAGGATAGCAACATCAGGGCTCCTACATCCAAAGCTTCCAAGAAAAACATGAATTGCTCTCAGGCCATGGAAGTGCTCAAAAAGGACTTTGAAGATAAAGTAAGGGAGGTGGAGGGAAAGGTATGAGAGGTGGAGGAAAAAATAAAATGTCCTAACTATGTTACTCTTATGGTATTTTTTAGGCAAATTGCATTTTTACATGAACCACATGTGACTTATAACAGAGCAAACCTTAATAAGATATTTTTATCTTTATTTTTTCTTTCTTCCCTGAAAGATATGATTACTGTTATGCTTAATTTCTTTTTTAATAAAGTATTTTATTTTTTTTCCTGTTACATGTAAAGATAGTTCTCAACTTTTATTCACACAAGCTTTCCAATTTCAGATTTTTCTCCCTCCCTCCCCTCCCTCCGCCCTCCCCTAGACAGCAGGTAAACTGATATAGGTTTTATATATATATATATATATATATATATATATAATATTAAACATATTTCTGCATTAGTCATGTTATAAGAGAAAAATCAGAGCAATGAGGAAAAACCTCAAAATAGAAAAACAACAACACCAAAACAAAATAATTAGTATGGTTCATTCAGCATCTATATTCCACAGTTCTTTTTTTTCCCTGGATTTGGAGATCCTTCTCCATCATGAGTTCCCTGGAACCCTTCTGTACCATTGCATTGGTGAGAAGAATATAGTCCATCACAGTAGATCAACACACAATGCTGATGATACTGTGTGCAATGTTCTTCTGGTTTTGCTCATCTCATTCATCATCAGCCCACGCAAGACCTTCCAGGTTTCTCTGAACTCCTGCTCATCATTTCTTACAGCACAATAGTATTCCATTACATTCATATAACACAGCTTGTCCAGTCATTACCCAATTGATGGGCATCCCCTCAACTTCCAACTCCTTGCCACCATATAAAGAGCAGCCACAAATTTTTTTGTACATGTGGGTCCCCTTCCCCCTTTGGGAAAAAGACCCAAAAGTGCTATTGCTGGGTCAAAGACTATGCACAGTTTTATAGCCCTTTGGGCATAATTCCAAATTGCTCTCCAGAATGGTTGGATCAGTTCACAGCTCCACCAACAATGCATTAGTGTTCCAATTTTTCCACAGCTTCTCCAACATTTATTATTTTCCTTTTTTGTCATTTTAGCCAATTTGATAGGTGTCAGGTGGTAGCTCAGAGTTGTTTTAATTTGCATCTCTCTAATCATTAGTGATTTAGAGAATTTTTTCATATGGGAATAGATAGCTTTGATTTCTTCATCAGAAAACTGCCTGTTCATATCCTTTGACCATTTCTCAATTGGGGAATGACTTGGATTCTTATAAATTTGATTTTAGTTCCCTATATATTTTAGAAATGAGGCCTTTATCAAAAGTACTGGCCATAAAAATTGTTTCCCAGCTTTCTGCCTCCCTTCTAATTTTGGATGCATTGCTTCTGTTTCTACAAAAATTTTTTTAATTTAATGTAATCAAAATCATCCATTTTGCATTTTATAATATTCTCTATCTCTTGTTTGGTCATAAACTGTTTTCCTTTCCAAAGATCTGATAGGTAGACTATTCCTTTCTCTCCTAATTTACCTATGGTATCACCTCATGTCTAAGTCATGTGCCCATTTTGACCTTATTTTAGTATAAGGTATAAGATGTTGGTCTATGCCTAATTTCTGCCATACTATCTTCCAGTTTTCCCAGCAGATTTTGTCAAATACTGAGTTCCTATCCCAGAAGCAGGAGTCTTTGGGTTTATCAAACACTACATTACTAGTGTCATTTACTACTGTGTTTCCTGTGCCTAGCCCATTCCATTGATCCTCCACTCTATTTCTTAGCCAGTACCAGATAGTTTTGATGACTGCCACTTTATAGTAAAGCTCCAGGTTTGGTACTGCGAACCCACCTTCCTGTGCACTTTTTTTTTTCATTATTTGTCTTGATATTCTTGATTTTTTGTTTTTCCAGATGAATTTTGTTATTATTTTTTCTAGATCTATAAAATAATTTTTAGGTAGTCTGATTGGTATGGCACTGAATAAGTAAATTAATTTAGGTAGAATTGTCATTTTTTACTATATTAGCTCTGCCTATCCATGAGCAATTGATACCTTTCCAATTATTTATATCTCATTTGATTTGTGCAAAGAGTATTTTGTAATTGTGTTCATAGAGTTCCTGGGTTTGTCTTGGAAAATAGACTCCCAAGTATTTTATATTATCTACCATTACTTTAAACGGAATTTCTCTTTATATCTCTTGCTGCTGGACTTTGTTGGTCATGTATAGAAATGCTGATGATTTATGTGGATTTATTTTTTATCCTGCTACTTTGCTAAAGTTGTTAATTGTTTCAAGGAATTTTTGACTTGATTCTCTAGGATTCGTTAAATATACCATCATATCATCTGCAAAGAGGGATAGTTTTGTTTCCTCCTTGCCTATTCTAATTCCTTTAATTCCTTTTTCTTCTTTGATTGCTAAAGCTAACATTTCTAGTACAATATTAAACAATAGGGGTGCTAATGGACATCCCTGTTTCACCCCTGATCTTATTGGGAAGGCCTCTAATTTATCTCCGTTGCATATAATGCTTGCTGATGGTTTTAGGTAGATACTGTTTATTATTTTAAGGAAAGCTCCACCTATTTCTAAGATCTCTAGTGTTTTTATCAGGAATGAGTGCTGTATTTTGTCAAAAGCTTTCTCTGCATCTATTGAGATAATCATATGATTTGGGTTAGTTTTCTTATTGATGTGGTTGATTATGTTAATAGTTTTCCTAATGTTGAACCAGCCCTACATTCCTGGTATAAATCCCACCTGGTTATAGTGTATTATCCTGGTGATCACTTGCTGTAATCTCCTTGCTAATATCTTATTTAAGACTTTAGCATCAATATTCATGAGGGAAATTGGTCTATAATTTTCTTTCCCTGTTTTTGCTTTGCCTGGTTTTGGTATCACCACCATATTTGTATCATAAAATGAATTTGCTAGAACTCCTTCTTCACCCTATTTTTCCAAATAATTTGTGTAATATTGGAATTAATTGTTCTTTAAATGTTCGGTAAAATTCACCTGTAAACCCATCTGGCCCTGGGGATTTTTTCTTAGCGAGTTCATTAATGGCTTGTTCAATTTCTTTTTCTAATATGGGTTTATTTAAGGATTTTATTTCCTCTTCAGTTAACCTGGGCAGTTTGTATTTTTGTAAATATTCATCCATTTCATTTAGATTGTCAAATTTGTTGGTACACAGTTGGGCAAAATAATTCCTAATTATTGATTTAATTTCCACTTCATTGGTGGTAACATGAGCCTTTTCATTTTTGATACTGGTCATTTGGTTTTCTTCTTTCTTTTTTAATCAAATTAACCAATATTTTGTCTATTTTATAGGTTTTTTTCATAAAACCAAATTTTAGTTTTATTTATTAATTTTATAGTTTTCTTGCTTTCAATCTTATTAATTTCTCCTTTAATTTTCAGGATCTCTAGTTTAGTATCTAATTGGGGATTTCTAATTTGTTCTTTTTCTAGCTTTTTAAGTTGCATGCCCAATTCATTAATCTCCTCTTTCTCTTTTTTATTCATGTAAGCATTTAGAGCTATAAATTTTCCCCTAAGCACTGCTTTGGCTGCATCCCATAGATTTTGGTATGTTGTCTCATTATTGTGATTGTCTTGGATATACTTATTGATTGTTTCTATGATTTGTTGTTTGACCCATTCATTCTTTAAAATGAAATTATTTAGTTTCCAATTGATTTTCATTTTACTTTTCCATGGCTCTTTCTTACATGTAATTTTTATTGCATCATGATCTGAGAAGGATGCATTTACTATTTCTGCCTTTCTACATTTGACTATGATGTTTTTGTGCCCTAATACATGGTCAATTTTTGAAAATGTGTCATGTACTGCTGAGAAAAAGGCATATTCCTTTCTATCCCTATTCAATTTTCTCCAGACATCTATCATGTCTAACTTTTCTACTAATCTGTTCACCTCTTTCACTTCTTTTTTATTTATTTTTCAGCTAGATTTATCTAATTCTGAGTGGGGGAGATTCAGATCCCCCACTAGTATAGTATTACTGTCTAATTCCTCTTGTAACTCATTTAACTTCTCCTCTAAGAATTTGGATGCTGTACCACTTGGTGCATACATATTTAATATTGATATTACTTCATTATCTATAGTACCCTTTAGTAAGATGTAGTTTCCTTCTTTATCTCTTTTAATGAGATCTATTTTTGCCTGTGCTTTGTCTGAGATAAGGATTGCTACCCTCTGCTTTTTTTCACTTTAGCTAAAGCATAATACATTCTGCTCCAGCCTTTTACTTTTACTCTGTGTGTATCTCTCTGCTTCAAATCTGTTTCTTGTAAACACCATATTGTAGGATTTTGGTTTTTAATGAACTCAGCAATTCACTTCCATTTTATAGCACAGTTCATTCAATTCACATTCACAGTTATTATTACTAACTGTCTATTCCCCTCCATTCTATTTACCCCCTTTGTACTTTTCCCCCTCCTTTCACTCTTACCCCTGCCTCCCCCAATCTGCCCTCCCTTTTTTATCACCTCCCTCCCTTTTCTTTACCCTTTTCTCCCTTGCTTTTGTCTTCCTTTCTATCAGTCCCCCCTTTCCCTTCCCCTTTTACTTCCCTAAAGAATGAGCTAAGTTTCTTTATCCCAAAAAACATATATGTTATTCCTTCTTTGAATCAAATCTAATGAGAGTAGGGTTGAAACAATGTTCACCCCCTCCTTTCTTTCCCTCTAATGTAATAGGTTTTTTTTTTTACCTCTTCATATGATGTAATGCACTCCATTCCACCTCCCCTTTCCTCTCCTCCCCACAGACTCCCTTTTTAGCCCCTTAATTTTCTTTGTATCATCATATCAAAGACAATTTATATTTATACCCTCTGTGTATAGTCCTTCTCTCTGCCCAAATACATTTATAGTTCTTAAGAGTTATGAGTATTATCTTCCTGTGTAAGGATGTAAACAGTTTAACCTAATAGAGTAACTTTTTTTCCCCTCTGTTTACCTTTTTAAACTTCTCTTGAGTCTTGTATGGGTCTTTTCATAAGGAAACATTGAAAGTCCCCAATGTCATTGAATTTCCATCTTTTACCCTGAAAGAGAATGAAGATTTTTGCTGGGTAATAGATTCTTGGCTGCAAACCAAGCTCCTTTGCCTTCCAGAATATCATATTCCAAGCCTTGAGGTCCTTTAATGTTGAAGCTTAATGTTAATTAATTAATATTAATAATTAATTAATGTTAATGTTAATTTAATGTTGATTGTGGTCCTGAGAAATCCTGACTGTGGCTCCATATTTAAATTGCTTCTTTATGGCTGCTTGGAGTATTTTCTCCTTCACCTGATAATTCTGGAATTTGGCTGTAATATTCCTTGGGGTGTTCCTTTTGTGGTCTCTTTCAAGAGATGATCGGTGGTTTTTTTCAATGATGATTTTATCCTCTGATTCTATAATATCAGGGCAGTTCTCCTTAATAATTTCCTGGAATATGGTGTCTAGATTCTTTTTCTGATCATGGCTTTCAGGCAGTCCAATGATTCTCAAATTGTCTCTCCTGGATCTGTTTTCCAGATCAGTTGTCTTTCCAATGAGGTATTTCACATTTTCATCTATTTTTTCATTCTTTTTATTCTGCTTGACTGATTCCTGGTGTCTCTTGGATTCCTTATCTTCCAACTGTCCAATTTTAATTTTTAAGGAGTTGTTTTTTTCAATGAGATTATGTACCTTTTATTTCCATTTAGCCAAATTAATTTTTTTAAGGCATTGTTTTCTTCAGTGAGATTATGCACCTTTTTTTTTTACATTTGGCCAGATGAAATTTTTAAGGAATTGTTTTCTGCAGACAATCTTTGTGCTTCCTTTTCCAAGCTGCTGATTCTTTTTTCATAATTTTCTTGTGTTGCTTTCATTTCTCTCAATTGATTTTTAACATCCTTTTTGAGCTCTCCCAGGAAGGCTTTTTGTTCTTGAGACCAATTCACCTTCCCTTGTGAGGCTTTACATGTAGGCAATTTGAGGGTATTGTCCTCATCTGAGTTTGTGTTTGCCTCTTCCCTGTTGATACAGAAGCTCTCAATGGGGAGGGCTCTTTTTTGCTTCTTACTCATTATTGCAGTTTATTTATTTATTTTTTAATTTGAGGTCTGCTCTGGCAGCACCAGGATCCCTGTTTTGAGCTAATTGTGCTGGGGTATAAGTGCTGTGTCACCAGCTTTTTTTTTTTTTTTTTTTTTTTTTTTTTGCGGGGCAATTGGGGTTAAGTGACTTGCCCAGGGTCACACAGCTAGTAAGTGTTAAGTGTCTGAGGCCGGATTTGAACTCAGGTCCTCCTGAATCCAGGGCCGGTGCTCTATCCACTGTGCCATCTAGCTGCCCCTGTCACCAGCTTTTTACACACTGAGGCCTTTATGGTGTGTGCAGTTTCCCCTCCCTGTACTTCCTGTCTGAGCACACTAGGATCAGTGGGCCTAGTCGTGCCTATCCTGTTTGTGGCCCTCCAGCTGGCAACTTGCCCTCTTGGCTGGTGCAGGTAGGTTTTTGGACTGTCCTGCTGGGTCACCAGATTTTTGAGCCAGGATCCAGGAGCCAGGCTGTGCTTCCTGCTGACTTGCCCTGACCCCCTCGGTGCTGGCCTGCTGCACTGCGATGTGCCTCCCTTTTGCCCAAGTCAGACCAACCTTTCCTGAAGTCTTCTAAATTATCTCTGGTTGGAAGACTGTGTCTCTCTGTCTTTTTGCAGGTTCTGTAGTTTCAGAATCTGTCCAGAGGCTTGATTTAAATTTTTTTTTTTTGAGGGAACAGAAGGAGAGCTCAGGCAACTGGCTGATTCTTTTTTTTTTCTGTTTTTGTGGGGCAGTGGGGGTTAAGTGACTTGCCCAGGGTCACACAGCTAGCAAGTGTCAAGTGTCTGAGGCCGGATTTGAACTCAGGTCCTCCTGAATCCAGAGCCAGTGCTTTATCCACTGCGCCACCTAGCTGCCCCCATAATAAACTTTGTGCTGATTCTTTTTGAGAACTTTAACTTTCTTGTTTTTCAATCATTTTCTAGGGACTATTCAATCCTGAATCAGTTTACTTTGCAGTTGGAACCCAGAAACTGTGTCTGTTGGAAAAGGTACCTGCATACGGATTCCCTATAGCACAGGTAGAAAGGGCCCTACCAAATCCTCCTGGCCAATCCCTCTTCTGCTAAGTTGAAGGGAGTTGACAACTGCATACATCTCTCACCTGAAGAGAGGATCAAGAGGGTTCCAACCCCCAAAATGGATTTCCCCATAACTCAGAAAAAGAAGCAGATGACATCAGGGATAGATCACTTTTCCAAGACACTGGACATCGGCTGAGTATCCTGTGTTTGTTATGATTCCTTACATCAATTTAAATCTTTTGCAACCTTTGTCCCTGTACCAGCTACTAAATTTAACCCAGTCCTTATTCTTTGTATTATCTATACCCATGAGCAAATTCCTTTTCAAATTTGCCAGATGCTTATAAAATCACTCCCCTTTATAGATTAAACCAAGATTTTCAGGACAACTCTTGTTGAAGCAAAACATTGTTTCCTTGGCATTTCTTTTGGTCATCAATGAAATTCCAGTATTCTTCCGGTGACCAAGTAGATGAAATGACAGGCACAATTGACTGAGAACTGACTGATCCTCAACTGGCTTCAGTTCAGGGCTAACCAGATATTATTATTCTGGTTTCTGATTATTTTGTAAAACTCCCAAACTCTCCCCTCCTAGATTCCCAAATGTTCTTTATGGACTTTAACTTGTTATGCAAAAGAACTTATTTGGTAAAACTATGATACTTACCACTTCCCCCAAACACACACACACACACACACACACACACAGAGGCAGTCTCATCACTCTCTCTGTCTTAGAAACCTATAGCTTAAACTGTGGGTTGATAGAATCACATAACTGAATGTGGGGGTTGCAAAAAATTTAGTAACAGCAAAAGGGTATGTCTACATATTTTATATACCTATATACTCAGGGTCGCAGAAAAATTTCTCTGGTGGAAAAGGGTCATGAGTGGGAAAAGTTTAAGAAGCTCTGGACTATATAAACTGTTCTCAGCCACCACTCTCCTTTGGGTACTCTAGTGTTTGTTGAGCAGTACCAGGAGAAGCAACTCCTCTCCCCTACTAAAGGCCTCAATCTTGTTGTATTGATTGTTTTCATTAAAATTTCAGGTTGATACTATGTACATCCTTGAGAAAAGTGTCAAATAAAAGGTTTTTTTAAAAGCAGTAATAATGGGATAAGTTCTTATCATGATAAAAAATTATTAAAAAAATAAAAGTACACAGTGGGGCTTATACAAAATGATGTATTCTTTTGTGACTGAATTTTCTAGCTATCTGTATTTTCTTTTAAAATAACACTCAGATAGTCAAATATTATCTGATAAACTAAAGAATTTGTGAAATAGTTTTGCTATTTCTTCTCATTGCCATCTGCTGTTGGAGAAAAAAAATCCATTATTTACTAAGAAAGTACTGAAAAAAGATTTCTACTTTAAGACCTAGAGAAGGGGAAGGAACAGTGAATGTTTCAATAACCAAATCTAGGAAAACAGTGGGTTGTCTTCAGAATCCATCTCATCACCCTTCGCTGTCTCCCTTTCCCCACAAATGGTCTCTTTTCTCAGTACCCAAACTCTTCATGCTCTACAAGCATCCCTTAACTATTGCAACCAAGCAACATTCTCCACTTTGGAGCAAACAATCCTTCCTTTCCTGGATCTCAAAAGTTCTGTGCATTCCTCTCAGGACTTGCTTTCTAATATCTGATCAATTAACATGTACCAATGTGGCATTGGTTGATATGTCTCAATGTGTTACTGTTCTTAAGAGGTGGAATTTTAAAATTTGGAATCCTGGACAATATGCTATTCCAAAGGAAGAACTCTACAGTTGGGAACTTAGGCATTGAGTGCAACCAGGAGGTTAGAACCCTCAGCAGAAGTCTTTTCCAATTGAAGTTTTCTGTGTATAAGGACAAGCCTGGTCAGTGGCTACCAATTAGTCCAAGGTTGCTCTCTGTACTCCTTTGGGAATATGTTCTATTTTAAAGTACCAAACAAAAACCTGTTTTCCTTTTTTAAAAAAAATGTAAAGATGCTAATTTTATATTCATGTGGAGATTAGGCTGATTCTTTAATTTTGATAATCTTTATAATTTGCCACTGTAACAGTGATACTGAGACTTTCCCTCCCACTAGAATTAGGCTAAGTAAATAGGATGGAAAGGCAATTGAAGTTACTCAGTATGTATTGGTGGAGGAATGTGACCTAGGTTTATGAGTAGAGTGTAATGTATTAAATATTACTTCATTTTCTTTATATTAAATATATATATATATATATATATATATATATATATATATATATATATATATATAATTTATTGCTTATTCCCCCCTTATCATTAAATAAGTGTTTTATGTTTGAAATTAATGGTGTTATTGTTAATGCCTGATTTCATATAGATGGTAGGGGGTAGTGTCCGCAACAAAATAAAGGTTTACTCTTAGGACCCTGAGATAATTGTGGTGATACACTCTGTCCACTATACCACACTGTCTCTCTATATGAGAATATTTCAGGGAAATTGTGGGAAATCTTGCTATGGACCAGGTAGATCCATTTGTCTTACCTTTTTCCTTCAACAATGGAAAATATAAAGATGATAGTATGGTTTTGTTATAGTTATTAAACAGAGCCCTGAATTTGGAGTCAGATGATCCAAACCTTCTGCTGTTCCCTTTGTCAACTTTAGTAAATATCTAGTCTTGATTTTGTTATCTATAAAGTGAGGGAGTTGGAATGGATTGTTTGATCCCTAAAAGTCCCATAATTATCTTCTCCTTTTCTCTCTTTCCCTTTCTCTTTTCTTCTGTTCTTCCTTTTTTAATCTCTTTTATTGTGGCAATTCCAAAGATTGTAAATAGTATGAAGCAGCAAGAGATGATTTATTCATGTTGTAGTTAATACCATAAAATGAATCATTTCATCCAGAACAACAGCATAAGAAATTTCTATTTGTTTGAGAATCTGGTGTAGTCATTCCATCTAAAAGCTCCATACTGAAAGAAACATTGATTTAGCTGGCAAGGATTCAAAAAACACAAGCAATGATGAGTTAAAAGCTTAAATGGAAGTGATGAAATTAAGGTAAGAGTAGCAGGTAAAAGGAATAATTAGTAAAGTACATTTAATTTATGGCATGGAAAAGGGTAAAAATAAAAATAGTATTTTTAGAGTTTATAATAAGCTTTAGTATGAAAAAGAACAGTTATTTTCTTTAATTCAAGGGACCTAGAATATCAAGTAAAAGCTTTCAGGGACTCTAACAGAAGGAAGATTCTTGCAGTTGTCAGATCAACCCAGAAAATGAAATAGGCTTTTACATTTCATGGCAACCACAGATTTCGTACCCCCAAGATAAGAGATTATTTTCATTTCACTAGTCAAACAGTGTCTCTGACCTTCTGTAGATAATTAAGCCCTATAAATCAATAAGTCCATTGAAGCTCAACTTAGTGCTGCCATTATAAAACTCCCTTTTCATGTATTTTAGGGGCACAATTCTATATATGTACCTCCCCAAACCAAACTTATTTCAGTGGTGTTAAATAGAATGCAGTGTTTGATCATTTTCTGCCTTATGCTCTTTCTATAGATAACCTAAATTATAGTATTATAAAAAAATTCTTTAGAAATTCCAGTGAACTAAAAAATACTATAATTTCTCTATTAATCATTCATTTTGTAATAGACTCACTCTAATTGAACATCTCTCCTTCTCTGTCTCTTTACTCTCCAATCCATCTTCCATACAGGTGCCAAAGTAATTATCCTGAAGCTCAGTCTTCAGGAGGTCCTTGTTGCCTAATGATAAAATGCAAACATTTTGGTTTAGTATTTAAAGCTCCTCACAATTTGATTCAAACCTATCTTTCTAGATACATTTCACATAACACATTCACCTATTCTATGTTTTAGGAGCAAATTGTCCTATTTGCTGTTCTTCAAACTTGACATTCCATTTCCTGCCTCTATAAAGACTGTCTTTGTAAAGACTGTGCCTTGTGTCTGAAATATACTTCTTCCTGATCCCACCCTTAAGGATCCTTGGATTCCTTCCAGGATCAGCTCATATGCCATCCCTTAAATACGGGTTTCTAACTATTTTTGTATGTGTCATGGATTCTTTTAGCAATCTGATGAAAGCTATGGGCCCTTTTTAAGAAGTATTTTTTTTAATAATTGAAGGAAAACCCAAATTTTATGGTAAGATCACAGAAAATAAAGATGTATTTTTTGCCATTCAAGTGTGAGAGATAATATGTTGTGTTTTTCTCAGGGGAACCATATCCTGATTGTATATGTTGTTATTTTCCTGGTTTCTAGCTTACATTCTGACATTGTGTAACATCAGGGACACACAGGCTATACCATAAATCTTAACTTGCCCCCTCTTCCCCCCCTCAGCTTGAGCTCATTGTCTGATCAAATTATACTATATATCCTACTGTTCTCTGAATGGGGTAGATGTCACATATAGATTGTAAATCCTGATGGCCAGCCAGTGGGAGTAGGACAGAGGTTGGAGGGAGTATTGCATTAGAATAATATATAATACTTTGTTTCTGAACTTGTGGGTGCACCCACCATACATGGGTGTGTGCCTCTTTTTCGAGAAAGAAATTTTTTTTTCTTTAACTCTCCTACTGACTCCTGGTATTTATTTTGAGTAAGAGGTCTTTTGTCCCACACACAAGTTCACAGACCTCCTGACAACCATCCATAGATTCTAAGTTAGTAATCCTTGCCCCAAAGGAAGCATTTACTGAATACCACAGTATTGTTTGGATTCTTGAAAGACAGCATTTATCTAACAGTGGCAGAGTCATTTCTGTACAGTAAGCCCTGTAGGAGGGGGTCCAGGTGCAGAGCTGAGTCAATAGTTGTTCTAGACCTCAGAGGACCTGGCAAGGTGAATTTGCAAGTCTGTTTGAAGGCAGTTATTAGAGTCAGCAACTCTGACTCCAGATTACACCTGGAATCCTCCAGACTATTTTGCCAGATAGACAGATTACTTGCCAGAATTTCTGCCATAATGCAAGCTTTTTGTGGACCTTTGCAGACTAGACCCAAGGCTTCTTATCTAATAGGGCTGACTACTTACTGGCCCATTCTCTACCTCATGAAAAACAAACAAGGAAAAAAAAAACCCACAACCCACTCCCTTGTTAGAAAATGGACAAGGATTTCTTCAGGCATTCATGGATACTGTTGGCTACTGGCAGACTCTTCTCCCAATTCAGCTGAAACTCTAGGAATACAGACCTCTTATCTCATTGGTATGGGTTACTACCCTGTGTTTCTCTGCAACTTGTTGCAACTTATAGTACCCTGTAGTGGTGGTGGTTGTTCAATTCTTTCAGTTGTGCCTGACTCTATATGACATCATTTGGGGTTTTCTTGGCAGAGATACTGGGATGGTTTGCCATTTCCTTCCCCAGCTCATTTTACATAGGAGGAAACTGAGGCAAACAGTGGTAAGTGACTTGCCCAGGGACACATAGCTACTAATTATCTGTGGCCAGATACGAACTCATGAAGATGAGTCTTCTTGACTCCAGGACCAGAATTCTGTCCACTGTGCTATCTAGTTAACCTCTTGATAGTTACTCTATATAGTCACCCAGAGCATTAATGGCCTACATAGGGTCACATAGCCACCATGTATACAAAGAAGGCCTTAAACCAAAGTCTCCCTGGTGGTTTTGAGGCCAGTTCTTTATCCATTGTTCCAAGCTGCCTACTGAAGAATAGGGGACCATGTATTTATATATGGAAGTGATCTCAAAAGCAATATAATGTAACTCTTTCATTTTACAAATAAGGAAACCAATTCCTAGAAATGAGTTAAATGCTTTGCCCATAATTGTATAGGTAGTTAATAGTAGGGAAATGATTTGAACTCTGGTCCTCTAACTCCAAATTTAAGACCCTTTCCAAAATACTATGAGGTGCCTAACAGGAAATTGTCCAGTCCAGGCAAAGTATGATGAAAGAATATGCCAGTTCCTCCCAGACCTTAAGTCAATACTTGGCTTGGAGTAATACACCTGTTTTCAGAGAGCTTTCCTATAGTCATTTAGAATAAGTGAATTTTGAACACTGGACAGGCTACTGAGCTTCCATCAATGTCTGTATACTGAGGCCCACACTACAGTCAAGTACTGGGAAACAATTGAATAATGATCAGAAACTGGGGATTGTATTTATCCCACCCTTGCAGACTAATAATTCCACCCAGGTGTGAAAAATCCCTCTCTTCCCTCAATGTATAGGTCAATAACATTCTACATGAAACCTTTTCTGAGTTTCTTCCCTCTTATTTGTCTGTAATAACATAATCTGTGCCATCCTGTGAGACTCAGGGAGGGTCCTTTTCTCTTCGCATTTGTGCTTAAAGCATTGACTAAAAGAGTTGTATACTGTCTCAAGCCACAGACCCCAGTTGCACCCCAGACAAGGACTCCCTCCCTAGCATGTTATTTATCAGGACATATTTAGCATAGCTGAGGAACAGAAGTTTTGCCCATAATTGTCTGGTTGTACCATCACTGTAGTTCTAGATGCCTCTGTCCTGGCTAACTGAATGTCCTCATTTCCTAGGTCAAAGATAACAGCCCTGAAGTAATTCTTGGAAAAGTACTGAAAAAAAAAAGAGTTTTACCAAACCTGATACACTCACCACTAGAGAGCTGGTTATATTTTGCTTTATTTTTTTATTTTTTTTAATTATGGAATAAAATAAGCATTCTTATAACATAGTATAATAAAATAAAGATGATTGCACATGAAACTGTGAATCTATTACGTCCAACTTGTATTCCTTTTATTTGTTTTATTTTTTTATTTTTTTGCTGGGCAGTGAGAGTTAAGTGACTTGCCCAGGGTTACACAGCTAGTTAGTGTCAAGTGCCTGAGGCCGGAATAGAATTCAGGTCCTCCTGAATCCAGGGCTGGTGCTTATCCACTGTGCCACCTAGCTGCTCCCTGTAGTCCTTTTAAATATATAAAAAAGTTACAATGTGAATTGTTTTCTTTTTCCCCCCTTTTTTCTCCCCCATTCATATGGCTACCATTAGACACAAATATAAATATTATATATACACACATATATAAGTGAAATCAATTTATATATGCTTCTATTTATCAGTTCTTTCTCTGGATGCAGATAGTATCTTCCTTCATATGTCCTTTGGGTATTTATAACAGTCAAAATGGCTTCGACACTCAAATTGCACATTTATTAGAAAAAGTGTGGAGCTAAGTCTGACGTAACTAGACAGCAAGAATCTATCACCTATAGGCACTGGTAATCCTAACCATTGATACCGGTTCCAATGGCTCAGTTGACAAGGGATAATGATGGTCACCCAGTTGTATATACACCATTGTCCATTTACAAAGGAATGAATAGCTGTCCCTTTTAGACTCTATAGTATAGATGGTACAGACTCTATAAATTATTATTAAGCCTTCCGACTTGGAAATAGCCTTGTAGATTTTCAAAGGCTCATGAATTTGGTATTTCAAGAATTGCTGGACTAGAGTGTGGTTTATTTTGGTGATATTTTATATATTTCTGACATTCTGCCAAGTATGCCTAATGAATCTGACCATTCTCCAGAACTTACATTAGTCAATGTATATATGCCAAAACTGAAGAATGTCAATTTGAGATGGAAAAAATAGGTTGGTGGTGAGGAATCCATACAGATCCATGAAAAAGGCTCACCACACTGCATTTAGGGACCTCTACTTCTATGAAAGACATATAGTCTTTCCTTGGCTTCATGTCCACATTTTCTGCCTCATGAATATCCTTTATTGATCTGCTGAATCAACCCAAGGTTTTACAATAAATACCCAAGATAGAAGACTCATTAATGACCTGAAGAATTGGTTCATATCCTCCTTTCTCTTCATATATTCAGATCCAGAGAAAATAGTTAATTAGGGAGACCTATGCTTTCAACATTAAGTAGACCAACCTCACACAAACCACTTTATTGTCTCCTATGTCCTGACTTTGAGAATATTTATTCTGCAAGTTGACTGGGGTTTAAAACAACTATGTATAGTATCCCTGAATGCTACCTTCAAGTATTACAAATCTCATTGAATTTATTATTTATTGCTTGACTTAGAACTACAGGAGACAGATGAGAAAACTGAGGCCTAGAGAAGTAAAATGACATGTTCAATAGATTTCAAGCAGCAGAACTGGAATTTGATCATAGATATTTCTGTGAGATAAATATTTATCTAATATTTTTGGACCACCCTATTCATGATACTTCAGCTGAAGATTTAAATTTCTATAAGATATAAATAAATGGTAGGTAGTATATCACAGTATGGAGAAAACTATCCTTGTAATCACAAATATCTGAGTTTGTCATACCTGTGACTGATATGGGTTTTGTGACCCTAGGTGGGTCACTTTTAATACCTTAGACAATTTTCCAAGAGTTTATGCTGTAGAGAAGGTGCAAACCTGCACTGGGACAAGGAATTGCCTTATTCTTGTACCAGTGAAATCACAGGTCTAAGCCTGATCCTTATCTCTCAGTATCTGACAGAATGCACATATCAAATCTCAGAACACCTCCTTCTATTTTTTCACCTCCAAGCATTGATAAGTTTCCCCCCAGAGAAAGTTTTTATGATTTCCACTTGGCCACTAAGAAGTGCCATTCAGTACAAACTATGTGCTTTGTTTTCCCCCTGAATTCTTCTTTAAAACTATAGTTTTCCCTGGAAAGACACACATGAACTGAAGCAGAGAGAAATGCACTGTATTCAAAATAGCAGCATTAGTGTAAGATGTTTGCTGGGAAGCATGTGGTTATTTTCATCAAGGCAATGATCCAGTATAACTCTGAAGAACTTAGGAATAATTGTAGTTCATCTATAGAGAAAGAACTGATGGTATCTGAAAACAGACTGAAACACATTTTTTTTCTTACAATTCCTTAATCTTAAGTTTTGTTTCTATCTGTTTTCTCTCACAACCTAGATAATGTAGAACTGTTTTCCATGACTACTCATGTATAATTTATGTTGAATTGTTTGAGTTCTTGGAGTGGGGGTGGGAGGGGAGGGAGAGAAGTTGGAACACAAAGTTTTTTTAAAAAATTGATGTGAAAATTTGCTTTTACATGTAATTTGGAAAATAAAAGTCTCAAAACAAACAAAACAAAAAACAAAACAAGGGGCAGCTAGGTGCCACAGTGGATAGAGCACCGTCCCTGGAATCAGGAGTACCTGAGTTCAAATCCGGCCTCAGACACTTAACACTTACTAGCTATGTGACCCTGGGCAAGTCACTTAACCCCAATTGCCTCACTAAAAAAACAAACAAAAAAACAAAAACAAAATAAAAATAAAAAAAAAAACCCTTAGTTTTCCAGAGTCCATTCAAAGACTACCTAGAGAAGTTGGATGCTTCTGAAACTGATTTGAACTGTAAATTGTGAGTAGTCTTTGTGGTGCGTAAAAGGGGGCTAGATGGCTACAATCCCAAACTTGAGAGCCCTTGAGCAGAGCAGACCATGTCAGTTTTCTCTTATATCCTTTTACCCAACAGAAGCTCTTAGATGCTTGTGGAAGGATTGGTATACCCTTTCATTAATACTCAGGTATCCACTTCTAATTCTGTATGTACCCTGGGTTCAAACAGTATTTGCTGTAAAGGATTTTCCTCAACCCACAATAATGCCCTTAGAGTCCCTGCCCTCCATAATTAATTGTGTATGCTTAGGAATGCCAATACTTATATATCCATCCACAGTCTTTCTCCTGAACTCTAGGCCCACATCATAGGCTCCTTATTAGACATTTCAGACTCAATGTCATTTAGTCATTGCAAACTCAACATGTTCAAAACAGAACTTCCTCCTCATATCTACCTCACCTCCAAATTCCCCAATCATAGGGGAAGTCACTACTACCCTTCTGGTTATGAAAGTTAGCTATCTTAGGGTCATCTTCTACCCCTCATTCTTTTTGTTTTGTTTTGTTTTTTGTTTTCACTATGGATCTCGGTGTACTTTATTCTCCTGCTGTCTACAGCTGAGCAGCCCACACAGAGGGCAGAGATGAGTAGCCCTGAGGAATGATCAGATTTCTCTCCCCATTCCCCGTTCCCCATTCCCCCACCTCTTAAGCCCTATCCCACTCTCCCCTAATTTTCAGGAATGGTTTATAAGTAACACCACCCCCTCTAATTAAAAAAAGGCATTAAGAGCCAGGCCTCTTTCCATTCAGGGTTGACGAATCTGTAAGCTCTTTTCACAAATGGAGCTTCTCTCCTCCAAACACCTGGATTTGTTTTCTTTTGCACATTGGTTCATAGATCAGCACATTTGACTCTGAACCTGGCACCAAAAAGGCACAATATCTGATACCATGTACAAGAACTATTAGAAATGCTGCAGTGGGGGCAGCTAGGTGGTGCAGTGGATAGAGCACCAGCCCTGGAGTCAGGAGTACCTGGGTTCAAATGCGGCCTCAGACACTTTACACTTACTAGCTGTGTGATCCTGGACAAGTCACTTAACCCCAATTGCCTCACTAAAAAAAAACAAAAAACAACAACAACAACAACAACAAAAAGAAATGCTGCAGTGCAGATGGGCAAAATTTAGCCAATCCCTCTCATGGATGAAAAAAATTAGACTGTTGGAATATGGGATGTCAAGGGAAAAAGATAGGAATGAAGACCCCTTTCTTGTAAGCTTCAGGGATGAAGGTATAGAAGGGAAGAGGAATCCTGTTCTAGCCCTCATTCTTACCCCCACCCAATATAAGCAGTTGCCAAATCTTGTTTCAATTTCCATAGCATCTCTCTTTTGCATTCCTGTCTTTCCAGCCTTACACATCCCATTCTAGTTGAGGTCCCTATTACTTGTCAGATCTATTGCCATGGCCTCCTGTTTGCTCTCCTTGCCTTAGGCATTTGCACTTTAGTCCATCCTCTATACAGTTTCTAGTCATTTTTTCCTACTATAAAATCCAAGTCTGATCATGTTACTAAGCTGTGGTGGATCCATGTTATCTCTAGGATCAAATATTGACCCTTACATTTGATAGTTAAATATTTACAACTGGTACCCTCCCTAAATTTCCATCCTTCTTACACACTGCTTTCCTCTATGCTATTCTGCCATTTCTCTTCTCTTTGGCTTTGAACAGATTGTCACCCATGACTAGGAGACACTCATAGCATAATAGAGTTATATCTAGGAGGGATAATAGAGGTTATTAAAGCCATCTCCTTATTGTATGGATGAGGAAACTGAGGCAAAAAGAGGTTAAATGACTTGATCAGGGACATGTAGTTTCTAGTAAATATCTACAAGATTTGAAGCAAAGGCTTCCTGACATTGTCTAGTACTACATCCCATATCCCCTTACCATGCCGTCTGACTTCTGCCACTTGGAATTCCTGGTTTCTTTTAATACTCAATGTTAGCATCATCTTTTACAGGAAGCTCTTCCCCTGGTGCTGTTGCTTTCTCTCAGAAATCCATCTTAAACTTATTTTGTACTTATTCTACTTAAATAGTATATGTCATCCCGTCCATTGGAATGTAAACATGTTAGGGCAAGAGTTTTTTTTTTTTTCTCTTGTCTTTATATCTCCAGCATAGGTACTTAATAGGTACTTAATAAATGCTTGTTGATAAACTGTTCAGGATGTCTTTGACTTATGACTGTGTTGGGGCCATCTCTAGTCCTGAATGCACTAGTGGGAGTATGGGCTCAAAGGGTGGCCACAGGAAGTAGTGACTAGTGTGGATGCCCTACATTTAGTATATAACTTCCACCAACATCCTCTTACCAAACTGTTGTTTTGGGGTCAGGGAAATGTTTTGGGGTAGTAATGATTTTGCCCATTATTTGATGAACTCAAGAGAGTCAGGGGGCAGCTAGATGGCGCAGTGGTTAAAGCACCGGCTCTGGATTCAGAAGTACCTGAGTTCAAATCTGGCCTCAGACACTTGACACTTACTAGCTGTGTGACCGTGGGCAAGTCACTTAACCCCAATTGCCTCACTACAAAAAAAAAAAAAAAAAAGAGAGAGAGAGTCAGGATAAAAAACTAACACTTTACAATAGAGGAGAAACAGCTAATAGCGGTCATAAAAGGACAAAAGTTGGGGGAGAAAGGTTGAGACAAACAAGTGATCAGCTTCATGGTCCTCCTTGTAGTCTGCTTGCTGGTCTGATACAGGCATCTTGCTTTGCATCTGTGCCCAGAGAATCACTTATCCTTTTGTCTTAGCCCTCTTTGTCCCACCCAGCCTTTTGGATTTTGGTGTTCTGCAAATATTCTGGTATCAACACAGCCTGGCTTTTTTGCTTTATCCTTATTCTCTCCCCAGCTCAGATCACACTTTCTCCTTCCCAGACAGAAATTTATCTTTCCTGGCAGCAACATTGTCTAAACACTGGTACACGTTGACCTTTTCTCAGCAAAAGTGTGAAAAAATAAGTTAGGTACTTTGACTTTAGGAAAACCTTTTGTGGTATTCAACAAACTTATCTGAGCAAATTAACTTGCTGACTGTACCAATTAAAAGCCAAAGGTAAAGCCACATTTCTACCCCCTCCAAAAAAAAATCAGCATTTTAAAAGTATTCAAATCCTGCCTCTCACATCTGTAGGCTTTGTGACCTTGGGCAAGTCATTTACTCTCTTAATGTCCTAGGCACTAAAACCTTAAATTTCAGAGGAAATTCCTCACCCAGAATTCCCTAAATTCCCTACATTAATGAAACCAAATGGGTGCATGTGTATATGTGTGTGTGTGTGTGTGTGTGTTGTAAGAATCAGACTCATCCTGACAATTTTTTTTTAAAACATGGTCTTCAGGAAGTAGGAAATATTCAGTTCATTGATCTCAAAGATGTTTTATTTACATTTGGAAGAGCAGAAATTTCTGACCAATAGTTATAGTATTCCTAGTGCTTTATATATTTATGGCTATGTGAATCTCCCATTTTAGTCCCATGATTAATAATTACTATCAATAGAGAGGAAAGTAGAAAAGAAATACTTCTTTCTTCTCTGAGTATATATTTACATAGAAAAATGTTAATATGAAAATATAAAAATATGACATCCAATCTTAAAAAACAATCAACTCATTGATCATGAGAATCCCTCGAAAATGTACATAGGAATCCTTGAGCCTGAAAGAGTACTAAAAAAACTAATCTAAAAAAAAGAGTAAAAGGACTGTAAGAAACAAAACTTTTTACATGTACTGCCTCAAATACACATTAGGCTAAGAATCTTGTTTCTCTCTTGCATCTCTGATTTAGGGTTATTTGTAAGGCAGTTAGATGATGCAGTGGACAGAATGCTGGGTCTGGAGTAAGGAAGATCTGAGTTCAAATCCAGCTCCAGAAACTCATGAGCTGTGTGACTCTGGGCAAGTTACTTAACCTCAGTTTCCCTATCTATAAAATGGGAATAATAACAGCACCTTCATTGCAGGATTGTTTTGCTATTGATAATATTTTATAAAGCACTTAGTACTTAGCACATTATAGATCCTACATAAATGCTAGCTATAATTACTATTGCTATTATTATTGTTTTGAAGTTATATAATCTAAGAAAATGTCTTTACATTTTTTTATTTTTGCTGGAGGCCATAACATCTCTCACATATCTAACAAGGATTAGGGAGAAGGAGTATTATTCTAGACACAGAGTTATATAATATGATGTAATGATTTTTTTTGGTGAGGTAATTGGGGTTAAGTTCAGGGTCACACATATAGTAAATGTCAAGTGTCTGAGGCTGGATTTGAACTCAGGTTCTCTTGACTCAAAGGCAGGTGATCCTCTATCCTCTGCACTACCTTGCTGCCCCATGATTACTGTTTGAGTACCAACTTTGCTATTTATTAGTTGTGAAATGAGCAAATCACTTTAACTCTCTGACTCTTAGTTTCTTAATCTGTAGAAGGGGATGATAACACTAGGACTGAGTGGCAGCACGATATGGTCTCCACCATATCATAGGACTAAGCTTGGAATCAGGAAGATGTAGTTTCAAGTGAGGAAAACCTAGCCTCTATCACATGCTGGTCATATGACTCCTGTCAAATTGCTTAAGCTATAAGTTTCCTAGGCAACGAAGGACTTACATTATAAAGTGTAGAACTGCATTGGGAGAATTCCTTCATTGGGAGTTCATTTATCAAGGAATTCCCAGGTCTAGACAAGAAAAGAAATACTTGTATTACGTTAAAGAGATCATCATGAGGACCAAATGAAAGATATAAAGAACTTCACTTATCTTTTTTTTTTTTTTTGGTGGGGCAATGAGGGTTAAATGACTTGCCCAGGGTCACACAGCTAGTAAGTGTCAAGTGTCTGAGGCTAGATTTGAACTCAGGTTCTCCTGAATCCAGGGTCAGTGCTTTATCCTCTGTGCCACCTAGCTGCCCCCAGAACTTCACTTAGCTTAATCTTAAATGCTACACACATCAGTTGATAATATTAATGATTTCAACTGCAAAAACAACAAATTCTTTCAGCTGAGAAGAAGTTAGAAATCTAAGCCCATGTCTGCTGTACCAATGTTTGCTTATTCAAAAACTTGGTTATGGAAGCTCAATATCTGTGTGAAACCAGCTTGTAGCAGCTTATTATTTAAGGACATGAGTTACTTGAGCTTATCACAATTTTTTCAATCAATACTTATAGTCACAAATTATACATGGTTACAGGATTGAAATGTAACCCAAATTGAGAACTGGGAAAATAAAATGTGCTGAAGCATGTTTACTCTGTAAATACTGCCAACTTATTCACTTTTTTCTTCTTCACTTTTAATATTTCATATCTTTTGTATTTCTCATGGCCTAAATAATTCAAAGAGTTGTGGAGGTGCAGAAGTATGAACACAAGGCTTTAAGGTAACTTTTACTTAAAAATAATAACATTATGGGCTTAAAAAAAGAATTGTAACAAGAATAGTATTGCCCTTGAAAAGATTCATGATTTCACAAACATCCCCAGAGCATAGTAAAGCAGTTCCATTAAACACTTATTAAATGCCTAGTATATGTAAAATGCTCTGCTAGAGTCTATGGAAAAATCTAGGAAAAATAAAATGAGATTCTTGTTGTCAAGGTTATGGCAACATATTTGGGTAAATAAGACAACTATACACACATAATATAAATCTGATAAGATAAGTATATAAGACAGATGCAAAGAAAGTACCAAACCTAGTGTTTAGTATAATGCCTCACATTTGATAAAGGCATTTTAATTGATTCATTCCAGGAAGGAAAGATTATTTTTATCTGGGAGGATTAGAGAAAGCTTCACATAGAGTATACAGCATCCCATGTAGTCTTTGAAGGACATGTAAGACTTCAAAAGGAAGAAATAGAGTAGGGGGGATGGTTAAAACATTTGAAATAGAGGGGATGATGTCAGAAAATACACAGAATTGAGGAATAGTATGTGTATAGTTCAGTCCAGCCACATAAAAGAGTACATGAAAAAGGAGAACTATATAATAAGACTGAAGAGGCAAATAAAACTATATTACAGAGTTTTGAATACAGGATTCTATTTGTTCCATAGATAGTGTTGAGACTGCTATTCATTCATTCATCTATGCATTTATTTATTTGCTTGTTTCTTAGCAGGGGAATAATGTGATCATAATTTGTTTCCAGGGACATTGTATGGAAGCAAAAATTACTTGAAATCAATGTTTACGCTCTGCTGGACTGAAGAGTCTTCAAAGATTACTGCTGGAGTTTGATCTGAAGAGCAGGGAAGGAGATATTACTGATGAGCCGACCAGTCTCCATTCCAACTGAGGCTGCTTGCAAGAAGATTATAAAAGAAAAAAAAAAACAGTTCAATATTCTAAGCAAGTGCTACAAAGTTGAATACTGTTAGGAAGCAGAGAAAGAGAATCAGGTGAGCAGTGCAACTCTGAAAAGTCTGGTTATCTCTTCTGTCTCATTTTCTATTGCCTATAAAAATGCTAGATAGCACAGTGTATAAAGCTCTGAGTATGGGCCTGGAGTCAGGAACATCTGAGTTGAATTCTGGCCTCATCACGTATTAGCCATGTGACCTTGGGTAAGTCACTTAACCTCTGTTTGCTTTCAAACTTTGGAGAAGGAAATGGCAAACCAGTCCAGAAATTCCATGGACAGTATGGACCATGGAGTCACAAAGAGTAAGACATGACTGAAGAACTGAATAACAATAAACATGTTCATGTCTCCCTTCTCCTGAAAAACAAAACAAAACAAAACAAAACAACAACAATGCTCACTTGATCTTTCCATCCTCACTAACTATTGTCCTACATTCTGGACTCCTCACTATCCAAGCTGTTGCCAAGGCCAGTCAATTTTACCTTTGTAACCTTTCTCAAATATGATCCCTTCTCTCTTCTGACTGACACTGCTACCACTCTGGTGTAGGTCCTCATCACCTAACTCCTAGATAATTGCAATAGCTCACTGGTGGGTCTCTCTGCCTGTTTCATATCTCTCCCCATTCTAATCCATCTTTCCCTCACAAAAGTCATTTTCTTAAAATGATGGTCTGGTCATCTCACCCCCAGCTCCCAAACCCTTACTCAATAAACTTCAGTGGCTTCCTATTGCCTCCAAGAACAAATATAAATTGCTCGGTTTGGCAATCAAAGCCTTTTATTTTATTTTATTTTTTATTTTTGGGCAGGGCAATGAGGGTCAAGTGACTTGCCCAGGGTCACACAGCTAGCAAGTGTCGAGTGTCTGAGGCTGGATTTGAACTCAGGCTCTCCTGAATCCAGGGCCAGTGCTTTATCCACTGTGCCACCCAGCTGCCTCCAATCAAAGCCTTTTATAACCTAGCTCTCTCCCACCTTTCCAGTCTGCTAGGACCTTACTTCATCATACTCTTGGATCCAGTAACACTGACCTCTTGGCTGTTCTACTCCATCTCTCGGTTCCCAGCATTCTCTCTGGCTGTTCCTCATCTCTGAAATGCTCTCCCTCCTCTGTTCCAGCTGCTGGTCTCCCTGGCTGCCTTTAAATTGCAATTAAAATTCCATGTTCTACAAGAAGTCCTTCCCAACCTCTTTTAATTCTAGTTCCTTATTTGCATTAGTTCCTATTTATCTTGTATATAACTCTCTCTCTCTCTCTCTCTCTCTCTCTCTCTCTCTCTCTCTCTCTCTCTCTCTCTCTCTCTCTCCTCTCTAATTTATTTGCATGTTGTCTCCATATTAGACTGTAAGCTCCTTGAGGACATGGACTGTCTTTCGCCTCTTTTTGTATCCCTAGTGCTTAGCGCAGTGCCTAACACATTTGTTGTTCGGTCATTTCAGTCACGTCTGACACTTTGTGACCTCATTTGGCATTTTCTTGGCAGAAATACTGGAGCAGTTTGCCATTTCCTTCTCCAGTTCATTTTACAGAAGAGGAAACTGATTGTCCCTGGGTCACATAACTAGTAAATATCTGAGGCCAGATTTGAACTCAGGAAGATGAATGTTCCTGACTCTAGACCTGGCACTCTATCCATTGTTCTGCCTGTGAGCTACTTTTTTTGAACTAGGAAAAAAATAATTCCTTTTCATTCCTAACAAGATCTTGGTAACTAATTTGGACCTATGCGTATCAATGGTGCTGATATATTTTGTCTTGATTTTCCATGAAGATAAGGTCAGAAAAGTGGTAAATTTCCACATTTTAAGAATGGAAAAATAACAGACACAAAAACTTTTCAAAAAGACATGAAGAAAGTCAAGGAAATGTATTG
Source organism: Dromiciops gliroides (assembly GCF_019393635.1). Taxonomy (NCBI): domain Eukaryota; kingdom Metazoa; phylum Chordata; class Mammalia; order Microbiotheria; family Microbiotheriidae; genus Dromiciops; species Dromiciops gliroides. The sequence continues at coordinate 407,042,057 of NC_057861.1, forward strand.
CCAATGAAAGCAAGTAGAGAAAATGAGGGATAGTTGATAGAACCAATTGCTCCAGAGAAATCACAGATGATGAGGACTAAGAAAAGGACAATACATTTCAATAATGAAGACATTGTTGGTGACCCTTGAGAGCAGCTTTGGTTGTGTACAGAAGTCAGATTGCATGGGTTAAGAAGAGTTGGGGAGCTGGCCATATATGTATGAAACACTCCTTGTCAGAGTTTGAACACCCTTCTTATCAGGAATTTTGTTTGAATTTCTTATTTTAGATTAGTCTTCACCAAAGGAGAGGGAATTAGTTTTTAGATGATCAGCTTGATTATTTTGACCAAATTAAACATTCAATTTAGTGAAAATAATTCCTATTGGACTGATTTGAACACTCGGTTGGATCAAAACAGCCCCCAAACTTGCTTCGATTCCAGGAACTTGTGGAAATATAGGTTCCTTTTTATTTTAAGTTGTTGCGTTTTCCCCCCATGGAATGAGCATTTTCGTGTCCGAGTCTTCCAGTTATGGAAAAAGGAGGGCCTGTTCAATGAAGAACATACAGCTCTTGGTGAGTAATCAGGAACAGAGCTGTCAACATTATGAAAACACTCTTTTGAAAGTTGTGACTTTTTTTCAAAAGGCTGTCATAAAAGTAATCTGTCTTTTCAAACTTCACAGGGTGATGCTTCATTGCCATGATTCAGCAGGTGTTCTGAAGGAGATGCTAATAAAATCTCCAGGCATTATGTGGTTTAGAAATGATACACTGGCTTTGCAATTCTGAAAATAATCTTAAAAAGCAAAACTAATTTAGAAATCTCATTATGTCCAAGGAATGGCATTTCTCAATGTATAAACAGAATAAATGCATGGAGGGCTGGCTTTTTGCAAATTATAGAGTAGGTGAAGTTTGTTTTGGGGTACCTCTTACTAATTATTTCTGTATTTCCCTTTACCTCTTTCTGTGCTGCTTTTCTTCTTTTCCTCTCAGCTGAGCCTCTCCTATCTTAAATGAAAGTAATTGGGGAAAATAAGTCATATGAAGCTGTCGATGACATATGTTACTCCTTGTCAACAGTCTATTTTAAAAGTGTATAGCAGATAGAGTGCTGCCTCTAAACGTAAATTTCATTCATTGGGGCACCTTTTATTTTTGGAGATTATAAGAATTTGAATTGAAGGGGATCTTGTAAATCACATAGTCCAACATTCTCACTTTATGGAAGAGGAAAATGAACCCCAGGGAGGAGAAATTATTTGCCCAAGGTCACATAGCTGGTAAAAAGAACCAGGATTTGAACTTGAATTCAAGCCCATTCAATCCACTGACAAGCACTATTGATTCTACCACCAAATAATCTCTCACATCTGTCTTTTTCCATTTAATCAGATAGCCAGAATCTTAGTTCAGATTCTTATTGCCTTTTGATGAGCTATTGTTAACAGCCTCCTGAATGAGCTCCCTTCTTCTAGTCTCTTCTTTCTTTGGTCTGCCCTCTATACTGCTGAAGAAATAGTCTTAAGGTCCATGTCACATTTCAGCTCAGAAACCTTTAGTAATTGTAGATTAATTATAAGATAAAATAGAAACTCCACAAACTGGTATTTAAAATCCTACATTAATTTGGTCCAACCATAACATTCCAGGTTTATTTCAAGCGACCTTTCCCACCATATTTCAGACAAATTGGCTTAATAGTTCACCATACGTATCACTCTAACCTCAAGTCTCTTCCAGCCTTCCACTCACCCATGTATATTCCTGAACGTTATTGGAACCCAAAGGACATTTAACACACTCGCAACAATACTATACGTGATGGGTCATGAAAAGTCTGACTTGGTGCAATTGTTGAGAGCCAATGAGGGATTTACCTGTGGTTAGTGATTTGGGTCACTAATGGGATCTAAATATGCAGGTCCTCTCTAAGAAGTTACTAGGGGAAGCACAGCTGGTCATCCAGGAGTCTTGGAGCTGATCAAATGATGGTTCTCAGCTTTTGTAGCTAGAATGACTGAGCATAGCAGGATCTGAGTTCAAATCTGACCTCAGACACTTGATACTTACTACCTGTGTGACTCTGGGCAAGTCACTTAACCCTCATTGCCCTGCAAAAAAAGAAAAGAAAAGAAAAGAAAAGATAGAATGACTAAGCATATAAATGATGCAATGCCACTGTTCATATTCTGCCTAATGGGTTTTTTTGGTACCTCAGGAAAAGAGGTCAGTTCAAACTTAGACTGTATTTCTTTCTTTTTTTTTCTTTCTTTTCTTTTTTCTTTTCTTTTTGCTGGGCAATGAGGGTTAAAGTGACTTGCCCAGAGTCACACAGCTAGTAAGTATCAAGTGTCTGAGGCCAGATTTGAACTCAGATCCTCCTGAATCCAGGGCCAGTGCTTTATCCATTGTACCACCTAACTGCCCCCTTGACTGTATATATTTCTTTTTTTTTCCAGAGCAGTGGGGGTTAAGTGACTTGCCCAGGGTCACACAGCTAGTAAGCGTCAAGTGTCTGAGGCTGGATTTGAACTCAGGTACTCCTGAATCCAGGACTGGTGCTTTCTCCACTGTGCCACCTAGCTGCTTCCCATCATGTCTTCTTGACTCTATTCTGCCACTGCACTGCGATGACTCTGGAAGAGACAGTGAGGCTAATGACTTTGTGCTACTCTGCCTCACCTAAATTAAATTTACGCATGAGTCAAATGACATCACCCATACTATTTTACCATTTTTACCTTTCTCAAAGTCCTGTGTCAACAATCAAGTGACAAAGCAGCAGGTGTAGATACATTGGGAGCTGTAGTCACAATCCTGCACACAGAAAACTCAGGCTATATGGTCATCTTCTCACTGGAAGCAGCAGTAGGAATTGGCAGCCCCTTGGATTGCCATTGGTACAGGGAACATGCCCACACTTTTATAGACACAAAATCCAGTAGACCTGAAAAATGGAAAGCTCTTGTTGAGAAAGAACTCAGCAGGTATTGCATCCAAATAGCAGCCCTAAGTGAAACAAAGTTGGCAAATGAAAGCCAGCTTACTGAAATCAGAGTTGAATATGCATTTTTCTGGAGACACCAAAGTGAAGGGGAGCATTGTGAATCTTGTGTAGGTTTTGTAATCAAAACTAATCTAGTCAGGGGCAGCTAGGTGGCACAGTGGATGGAGCACTGACCCTGGAGTCAGGAGGACCTGAGTTCAAATCTGGCCTCAGACACTTGACACTTACTAGCTGTGTGACCCTGGGCAAATCAGTTAACCCCAACTGCCTCACCAAAAAACAAAAACAAAAAAATCTAATCTAGTCAATACACTTGTATGCCTACCAAAAGGAATGAATTACAGCCTCATAACAATGTGATTGCCACTTGCAGGAAAACACCACTCCACCATCATCAGTGCCTATTATCCCATGATGACAAACCCTGATAAAGTTAAAGAATAATTTTATGAAGACTTGGATACCCTTATCGTCAATGTGTCAAAAGAGACAAGCTTATAATTCTGGATGACTTTAATGCTAGAGTAGGCTCACACTACCATACATGGTAGGGAGTCTTGGGAGGAATGGAGTTGGAAAAAGTAAAAACAATTGTCACTTACTACTGAAGACTTGTGCATCTCATGACCTTCTCATCACCAACACTGTCTTCATTTACCTAAACACAATAAAAATTGATGGATGCACCCTTGCAGCACACAATGACATTTAATAGACTATGTGTTTTTTTGTTTTGTTTTGTTTTTTTAAATAGACTATTTGACTATAAGGAGAAGAGAGAGGCAGAATTCGAGAGTGATAAAGGCAAAGTGTGGTGCAAAGTGCTGGAGTGATCACAGACATCCTCTCCAAGCTAAATATTTGCATTCAACATAGGTGGTGATCCCAGGGCAAAATGATTACAAGAAGACAATGTCAACAGATTAGAGTGCTTCTCTGAGAGGGAATAGTTTGTTGCCAACTTCAAGGGAAAGTTGAGCCAACAAATGGTTGGCAATAGTGGAGCAGAAAATGAGGGGACAGCTTTCAGAGATTTAGTGTATAGGACTATATTTGTTCACTTGGGTCAGAACATTCACAAACATCAAGACTGGATTGATGAAAATGACGAGGAAATTCAGAATCTGCTAAATGAAAAATAAGAACTCCACAGGGTTTGCCAGTAGGATAGTTTATCCATCCCTAAGAGCATCATTCAACTCCATCAAAAGTAAAGTACAGGGGCAACTAGGTGGCACAGCGGATAGAGCACCAACCCTGAAGTCAGGAGGACCTGAGTTCAAATCTGACATCAGACACTTAACACTTACTAGCTATGTGACCCTAGGCAAGTCACTTAACCCCAATTGCCTCACCAAAAAAAAAAAAAAGTACAAGCTAAGCTTAGAGAGATGCAGGATTCTTGGCTCAATAAGAAGGCAGATGAAATTCAGTTTAATGCTGATCGTAACAATCCAAGGTACTTTTATGATGCCCTGAATGTTACTTATGGGCTAAAGACATATAGTGCATCTTATCTCAACTACTCAGTGCTGATGGAACCACATTGATTAGTGATAAGGACATGACCTTAGAGAGAAGGGCTGAATACTTCCCTAGTAGTTACAAGAGACTATCATCAATCAAAGCTGAAGCCATTGACCATTTACCTCAGGTTGAAATCAACCCCCCTCTAGACAAATTTACAACCAAAGAAAAGGTTTTGAATGCCATTAGGCTCCTCTCCTGTGGCAAAGCACCTGGTGATGATTCTATTCCGGCTGAGATTTACCAGGTTGGGGGTCCATTGCTCATACAAAAGCTGACTAAAACTTTCTGTATTATATGGCAAGAAGAGCTTATCCCCCAGGAGTTCAAGGACTCCTCTATTACTCATCTTTTTAAAAGTAAAGGAAACAGATTGTCCTGTGACAATCATGGGGGGGGGTGGTGGAGTTCTGTCTCTTAGTCATTGCTGGCAAGATTCTTGACAGAGTCCTTTTTTTTTTTTTTAGGCAATGGGGGTTAAGTGACTTGCAGTGTCAAGTATCAAGTGTCTGAGGCCAGATTTGAACTCAGGTACTCCTGAATCCAGGGCCGGTGCTTTAACTACTGTGCCATCTAGCTGCCCCCGACAGAGTCCTTCTTAATAGTCTGATCCTTCACCTAGAAGATCATCATTGACCTGAAAGGTAGTGTAGCTTTAGAAAGGGCTGAAGAATGGTCAATATGGTATTTGCTGCCTGACAATTCCAGGAGAAATGCCAGGAGCAGAACAAAGGTCTGTACACAAAATTTGAAGATCTGACCAAGGCCTTTGATACTGTCAGTCATGAGGACTTATGGAAAATTATGTCAAAATTTGGCCTAGAGGGGGCAGCTAGGTGGCGCAGTGGATAGAGCACTGGCCCTGGAATCAGGAGTACCTGAGTTCAAATCTGGCCTCAGACACTTAACACTTACTAGCTGTGTGACCTTGGGCAAGTCGCTTAACCCCAATTGCCTCACTAAAAAAAAACAAAAACAAAACCAAAAAAATTTGGCCTAGAGAAGTTCATCAGTATTCTACATCAATTCCATGATGGCATGCTCACCCAGGTTCTGGATAAGGGATAATGCTCTCACACTTTCCCAGTAAACAACAGAGTGGAACAAAGCTGTGTGCTTCCTCCCATGCTTTTTAGCATGATGTTTTCAGCCATGTTGTCAAATTTTTTCGAAGAAGATGAAAACAGCATCAAGATCAGCTATTGCACTGGTGGTAAATTCTTCAACTTGAAATGGCTACAAGTCAAGACTAAAGTGGAGGGAGTTTTTGTGCATAATTTTTTTTTTGGCAGATAATTGTGCACCCAATTCAGACTCTGAAGCTGAGATGCAACAAAGTATGGATTGAGTTTTGTGCTAAGTTTGGCCTAACAATTAACACCAAGAAAACACAGATGCTCCATCAGTCAGCACCACACCATCCATACATGGAACCATTAGTTACAGCAAATAGAGAAATTTCAAATGCTGTGGATAAGTTCACTTACCTTGGCAGTATACTTTTCAGGGACATACACAATGATAAAGAGGTTGATGCACACATTGCCAGAGATAGGGAGGCTCTGAAGGAAACTGTGGGAGAGAAGAGGCATTAGACTGACTACCAAACTGAAGGTCTACAGACTTGTTATATTAACCTCATTGTTATATGCTTTTGAAACCTGGACAGTATACCAGCACCATGCCAGAAAACTGAATCACCTCCGTTTGAATTGTTTCAGGAAGATTCCAAAGATTACCTGGCAGAATAAGATACTAGACACCAAGGTCTTCTGAGCTAAATTGCCAAGTAGTAGAGCTAAACTCTACTGAAGAGAGCATAACACCAATGGCCTGGCCATGTTTGAATGTCAAACTTACATTTGTCTAAAATACTTTTATGGAGAACTCACAGAAGGCAAGCACTCACAGGGTGGCCAGAAAAAGTGAAAGAAGGACACTTTCAATGGCTCTCTTAAGAACTTTGGAATTGATCACTTGACATGGGAGACACTGGCACACAACTGCCCAGAATAGCATGCCCTCAGCAGAGAAGGTGCTGTGCTCTGTGAGTAAAGCAAAATCAAAGTAGATAAAAAGAAACACAGATGATCAAATTTAGAGAATCCACTTCAAATATCCATATGGATTATTTGTGCCCAATCTGTGGTACAGCATGCTGAGCTTGTATTCATCTGATCTGCCGTAGTTAGATACACTGTAACTTGACTCTAACTTGACATAGTTATATGATTTTGGTCATCTTCTAGAACAAAGGATAACAACCAATTAACCGATTATTTAGCAAAATTAGATGTTAAATAAAGTTCTAGAAAATTCTGATTTTAACAATCAACAACTAAGATGAACATTTCCATATACATTGTAGAACAAAAAGGCCTTGTACATGGAACTTTGAATCTATTATGTAGAGCTTACTTTCTTTTTTAACATATATAATAAATCCAAAATGGAACATATATTGTGGTTTACATAGGCATTTGTAGGCTGACCTGAGGGCACCCAATTACCATTTCAGTAAGGAAAAATGTGTTCTGAGTTCTAAAAAACCTTACTACCAACGTTTTGGAACAAGACTTCTGAATTTCAGGATTGTGTACAGTGTAGTAAAATACTGACCCTTAAGATATAGGTTCAAGTTTTGTCCCTAATATGTACTGGCTATGGGACCCTGGGTAAGACACATAACCTCTTAGTGCTCCATAGCAACTCCCAAAGACCATAAACTGCAGCCCAAGTACTAACCTGCATTGGTAGGGAAGGCTTCTTCATATTGGTGGAAATACTAATGTAACAACATCAAAAAGTATAGTGACTATGTGACTTTTTAATTATTGCTAATTTTAATATAGCAGAGAAAAGGCAGTGACTTGCCTGAGTTCTCCTTAAGACCCCTCCAAATACCTTTAAATAATGCCATAAGATAATTCCTGGAGCAGTAGAACCCACAAAAAGACAGGGTGAAATCATTTTCTAGCCAAAGACAACTTAGAATTCCAGCAGGAAAGGTCTGCCATGCCTGCACAGCCCCAGCCCTATAGCAGACCTAGCACCAGTGTACCAGCCACAGCAAACCAGGAGCAGCCTTGGAGCCTCTGAATAAGCTGGGGCAACAACTGCTTCTGGAACTAAGCTCACAGATGGTAATAGTGTTGAAAAATTGACCAAAAGTAGATTATAGGGATCTCTTTGCCAACAGTGAAGGAGGACCCTGTTGTTTTGCCCATACTTGAAGCCAGGTCACAGTCTTGGGTAGCTGTTTCAGGCTGGGATGGAGCACGAGTACCCTGGAGCTTGTGGCCACAGTGGAGTGGGATTCTGTTCATGGTTCCAGGGCAGAAAAGCAGGCCTGTGGTTGCTTGCCGACCAGAGCACAGGCCAGGAGAGTTGTAAACATACCTCTCCTTAAATCATACCACTTTGGAAGAACTAAAAACTTACAAATTTCTAGAAGTATGTCTGAAAACAGCTGCACAAACCCCCTGAAGCTTGGGACAGTGTGCCCTCCACCCTGGAAGCAGTGCCCAACTTTAACAAAGAGTTAAAAGTCAAGAAATAGGCTGGGAAAATGAGCAAATGGAAAAAAAATGCTGACCATATAAAGTTTCTATGGTGACAAGGAAGATCAAAATACACCATTAGAAGAAAATAACATAGTCAAAGTTCCTAAATCCAAAGCCTCCAAGAAAAATATAAATTGGTCTCAAGCCATAGAACTCCTCAAAAGGGCTTTGAAAATAAAGTAAGAGAGGTAGAGGAATATATGGAAAGAGAAATGAGAGTGATACAAGAAAATCATGAAAAAAATGCAACAGTTTGGTAAAGGAGACACAAAAAAATACTGAAGAAAATAACACCTTAAAAACAGACTAGGCCAAATGGTAAAAGAGGTACAGAAAGCCAATGAGGAAAAGAATGTCCTGAAAAGCCAAATTGGCCAAATGGAAAAGGAGGTACAAAAGCTCTCTGAAGAAAATAACTCCTTAAAAATTAGGATTGAGCAAAAGGAAGCAAATGACTAGGAGAAATCAAGAAACAATAAAGGAAGACCAAAAGATAGAAGGCAATGTGAAATATCTCTTTGGAAACACAATTGACTTAGAAAATGGATCCATGAGAAATAAAATGAAAATCATTGGACTACCTGAAAATCATGATAAAAAAAAAAGCCTAGACATCATTTCCAAGAAATTGTCAGGGAAAATTTCCCTGATATTCTAGAAGTAGAAGGTAAAATAGAAATTGAAAGAATCCACTGATTGCCTCCTGAAAGAGATCCTAAAATGAAAACTCTCAAGAATATTGTAACCAAATTCCAGAGCTCCCAGGTCAAGGAGAAAATATTGTAAGCAGTCAGAAAGAAATAATTCAAGTATTGTGGAGCTACAGTCAGGATAACAGAAGATTTAGCAACTTCTACATTAAAGATCAGAGGGCTTGGAATATGATATCCTGGAGAGCAGAGGAACTGGAATTACAACCAAGAATCACCTACCTAGCTGTAAGGGGCTAAAATTCTATCTAGTTTGTCTAAAATATCTAATGAGTGGTTGCCAATAAATTATAAGCTTTAGCAAGAGTTTAGACTTTTAAGCATTTATTAAGGAGAATAAAAATTTGGTGAAGAGAGAGAGAAAGGCCTAGATTCATCTATCTATCAAAGGGAGAGTGCATTTTTAGCTCAACTCTCCAACAGAGTCCTGATGAAAGAGAACAAGAGCGCCACACTATCCCCCTCTTTCTCCCACAAGCAAACATCACTTCCTGACGCCAAAGAAAAGCCACATGGTTTTCCCTCAGAGGCCTTCTCCTCATGGCTGAGCTTTCCTACAGTAAATCTTCAGCAGGTAGTGTCATTCCAATCATTACACAGCAAAACTTAATATAATACTTCAGGAGAAAAAATGGGAATTCAATGAAAGAGAGGACTTTCAGGCATTCTTAATGAAAAGATCTGAACTGAATAGAAAATTTGACTTTCAAATACAAAACTGTAGAGAAGCAAAAAAAGGTAAACAGGGAAAAAATCATAAGGGATATTAAAAGGTTAAACTGTTTACATTCCTACATGGGAAGATGATACTTGTAACTCATAAGAACTTTCTCATTATTAGGTTCCCCCCCACCACCAGGGCAATGAGGTTAAAGTGACTTGTCTGGGGTCATATAGCTAGTAAGTGTCAAGTGTCTGAGGCTGGATTTGAACTCAGGTCCTCCTGAATCCAGGACCAGTGCTTTATCTACTGTGCCACCTAGCTGCCTCCACTTTCTCATTATTAGGCCAGTTGGATGGAGTATACTTAGACAGAGGACCCAGGTATGAGTTGAATATGAAGGGATGGTATCTTTAAAAACATAAAATTGAAGGGTGAGAGAGGATTGCATTGACAGCAGAGGAAAATGACAAATGTTGTAGGACATATGAGGAAAAGGAGACATTAATGCATTGTTGGTGGAGTTGTAGACTGATTCAAGCATTCTGTAGAGCAATTTGAAACTATGGTCAAAGGGCTATAAAATCATGCATACCCTTTGACCTAGTAATAGCACTACTAGGTCACTATCCAAAAAGAGATAAAAACAAAAAATTAAAGGACATATATGTACAAAAATATTATGGCTGCCCTTCTCTGGTGCAAAGAATTTGAAATTGAGGAGATTCCCATCAACTGGGGAACAGCTGAACAAATTCTGGGATGAAATTATGATGTAACACTATTGTGCTGTAGGAAATGATGAGTAGGATGGGGAGGGAGGAAAGAAGAGAATTTGGACCTAAAAAATTTGTTGCTAATTTTGTAAAATTAGCAACAAATTTTTTAGGTCTTGATAATTTTTTTTCCATTTATTTAGAATTTTATTTTTCCCCAATTACATGAAAAAAAATTTTAATGTCCAGATTATTCTTTGATCTGTCAGTATGGTGAGAGACACATGAAGCTCAAGGGAAGGAACTGGGCATGGTTAGCACAAAGAAAATGGAGGAATGTGGTGGTGGCATTATTTAAATATTGGAAGGGTTTTCATGGTCAGTCATAAGCATATATGTGAGCTGTCAAAGTACTGAATTGTATTTCCATCTCTATCTGTATTTCTGCATCATATATAGATAAACAGGAATTAGACCTGTTCTCAATTGGCTCTAGAGAGCTGAACCAGGAACCATGGGAGGGAGATGCAAAGAGGCAAATTTAAATGTCATACCAGGAAAACCTTCCTAACAATTAGAACTCTCACAATGTAGGATGGTTGCCTTAAGGGCTGGTGGATTTGCTTAAGAAGAGGCTGGAAAACCACTGATTTGGCATATTCTAAGAGGGAGTCCCTTGGCACATGGCTTAGGCTAAATGGTCATTGAGTAGGCCCTTCCAGTTCTCAGAGTCTATGATTCATAGGCTCCCCCGTATTATATTATGATTATCTGTGCACCAGTTTTACCCCCAAGTCTATAAACTCCTTGAGGGCAGGGATTATTATTATTTTTTTTAAATCCTGAGACTTGAATTCATGTCTTTTTGTGTGTGTGTGTGTGTGTGTGTGTAAGGCAATTGGGGTTAAGTGACTTGCCCAAGGTCACACAGCTAGTAAGTGTAGTGTCTGAGGCCGGATTTGAACTCAGGTCCTCTTGAATCCAGGGCCAGTGCTCTATCCACTGTGTCACCTAGCTGCCCTTGAGGGCAGGAATTATTTTTAAATTGTTTTTATTTCTTCTTAATCACCTGCTTGTTTATGAATGTCTGACTCTTCATGACGCCCTTTGAGGTTTTCTTGTGGTTTGCCACATCCTTGTCTAGTTCATTTTCTAGATGAGGAAACTGAGGCGGAGATAAGTGACTTGCCCAGGGTAAATGTCTAAGGCCAGATTTGAACTGACTCAAGTCCCAGTGCCTTATCCATTGTGCCACTCGGTTGCCCCAACCACCAAGCATGATTTTTTTTAAAGCAAAAACAAATTTATTTATACATTAATGTTGAGGGCTAGACTAGAGTTTAAGAAAAAAGGAAAACAGTATGATACAGTCCTGTACAGAAGAGAGAAGACAGGTTATGAGGAAGGGGAAAAGATGCATGCACACACATACATATAGGAACAAGATGAAGGGAAGATAGGCTGGGCAGCTTGGGTCCAGGCTCCTGGCTAGTCACCAGCAAGTCCTTTTTTTTTTTTTGTGGGGCAATGGGGGTTAAGTGACTTGCCCAAGGTCACACAGCTAGTGTCAAGTGTCTGAGGTCAGAGTGAACTCAGGTACTTCTGAATCCAGGGCTGGTGCTTTATCCACTGCGCCACCCAGCTGCCCTCCACCAGCAAGTACTTTTTAAAGGCTATGGGGTTTGTTAAAAGTTCAGCAGCATGTGTGTTCAATGGGCTGTCTATGTTGGGTTCTACCAGCAGGCTCTGGATAGATAATAGTATGGTCCTGACATCATACAGAGCTGACCACTTGTCCTTGAGGATGTCCAAACAGATATTGCCTTGGGTATCCACATTAGAATGGTAACAAGGTGTGACAAATTTCACAATGGGAGCATTATATGGGAAGCCACTGGGGAACTCCAGGGAGAGCTTGTACCTCAGGTCTTCATATACTGTCCCAGAAGCCCCATGGATGGTCCCAATCCATTTGAAGAAATTGTCAGACTCTGGGAAGGCAGAAATTCTTTTGTTTCCAGACATCATTAGGGTCATCAATTGCTGCTGTAACCTCTTGCCCACGGATCCACGGGCCACACCCGCCCCAGGCTAGGCCTCCTTATGGGAGGCTGGGGCAGTGCTAGCAGCAACTGAGTCACAGTTGTGTGAGGCCATGGGGGACCAAAGATAAAGCAAGAGAAACTCCCAGGCAGCAACTGCCTAGTATGGTGTTTTAATAATGGTATGTAGACAAAAATATTTGTTAAATGGCTTTAGGTGCAAGAATATTGCAATGAAAGTGAGATGACTTACTACTGAAGCAGGAGTATTCTGGTAAATATTTAATAATGACTTTCCAAAAAGAAACTATACACTTTCAAGTTTAATCTGCATTATTAACATTTTCTCTATTGCTTCTTTAAGTTAAGATAGTCAACAAAACAACAAACCAAGCCATTATTTATAGAATTTGCTGATTTCTCAGTTGTAAATTCTTACAATACAAAGTTAATACTCTGCTCTCCCGAGGTGGTTCCAGCTGGCTCTAGCATACCCCAATTTAGGCCACTTGCTACTTATATGAACCTGGATGAATCACACCTCTTTAGTTTCCTCATCTGAAAAATGAGGGGTAGGGAACCTGGCATTCTTTAATGATTCTGTAGCAAGTAGTCAGCACATACTATAGTTCCTGAAATTTTCTATATCCTTTTTACAAATATTCCCAGTAGGAACACAATGAGGAGTAGATATATCCATTTAAAGTACTCATCACTTTATAAGCCCTTCCTTTGTGGGTGTAAAGCCTTGAAAGTGAGGGGTGGGCAGGCATGAGTAAACAGTCATCTGTTCTGGGATTTGTCCTGAAACACACCAATCACTTACAGCTTGACATAGTTTGCCATATATCCCAGAGTCAAGAAAGCTTTGTGCCACTGATGTCTTTTCTCTCCTGAGCTTGTGTGTCCTAGCAATAAATCACTTAAATCTCGAACCTTGGTTGTGTTTCCCAGTCACTTCTGGCATTTCTGAACTAAATACACATGTAAACAAGGTTCTCTGGCACATGAGGGTTAGCCTAGATTTTCTCTAAGGCCCCTTCTTACTCTGAAATTCCATCATTCAAAATAAGAAAAAACACTTCATAACATCCATAACTCAATCTCCCCTGGCTTAGGGAGCAGTACTCCAATTTATCAGGTTTAAAATGTCCTTCCTGAGGCTATTTATGTATCTTCCAAATGTTTTATGTTTCCTTAATTCCATACAACTCAATCAATGAAGTTCTGCATTAAGGGCTTTTTAATGCTCACATAAGCAGTAATCATGCATATGTTTTAGTACTACTATGCTACATAATGATACAAGTTACCATCATTTGTGGGGGTTTTTTTCTTCAGCAAATTTAAGAACGTCTAAGATCATAGAGCCAAAGGGCCAAATGAGGTTAAATGACTTTACTGGAGTCACAAAGGGAGGACTTGTATTCAGGTCTCTTGATTCTATATCTAGTTGTCTATCCACTATCCCATACTTTTAATTAAATATTTATCACAGAAGCTAAGAAAAAATATCCTATCACAATGAGCACTTAATAAATGTTGGAAACAGACTAACATTTCAAATATTATGAAGTAATTTCATGGTCAGTCATAAGCATATATGTAAACTGTTTTGAATTATATATGCATATAACTACATCATCTATGGATGAATTATTCATGGATATATATTATATATGCATATATACATATAATTTAATATACCTACTCCCACATACCTATAAATATATGCACACATACATACATACATATATATATATAATTTGCCAAGAGCTCTGAGAGGTCAATATATGTAAATATGCACACATATACACAAAGACATACACATACATGATTTATCTAGGGCACTGAGAGGTTAAGTAACTTGCCTAGGGTTACATATCTGGTATCATATCTATATCATCTATCTCTATCATCTCTATATCTATATCTATACATACGTACATGTTATATATGTATATATACATACACAAACATGTGTGTGCATGTGTAAAGAATGTCAGAATGATTCAGAAAAGGGTTTTAGGATGGTTAGAATTTACTCAGTAGACCATAAGGAAAGCTGTTTTGTTTTGTTTTGAAGGAAGTAAAATTATCAGAAATTCACATTAGGAAGGTAACTCCAACAATCAAGTATAGGATATATTAAAAGGGGCTTAAATGAAAGGCTCAGCTAGGAGACTATTTTCAAAGTGTAGATCAGGGTTTCTTAAACTTTTCCCACTTGTGACCAATTTTTGCTCAGGAAATTTTTACGCCACCCTAGGTATATAGGTATATAAAATAGGCACAAATAACCTTTTACTGTTGCCAAATTTTTTGCAACACCCACATTCAATTATATGATCTCTTATGGGGTCACAACTCACAGTTTAAAAAGCTTTAGTCTAGATGATCAGTAATGAGATTGTAAGGGGCTAAAATTCTAGCTATGATATCTAAAATCTAATGAATGGTCACCTTAAACATAACACCAATCTTTGGGCATTAAGTATTTATTAAAGTATATTAGGGGTAAGTAAAGAGAAACATGTGGATCAAGTATGAAATTTGTTTGCTCTTCCTATCCTACCTGTCTCTTGCTCCCCACCTGAAGTCTCCAACCGAAAGGCCCACTTGCTCCTCGGTTTCTCCCAGAAGCCTCCTGAGAAACCGGAAATAGGGCTATCCACATACACAGTTCCAAGCTAGTTGGCTGGTAGCTCTGATTGACAGGTCCCACAGGTGGTTCTATAGATGTAACTTCTGGAAACCGGCAACTTCCAGATGCCTGGTAACTTCCGGATGCTAAAATCACATGGTTTCTAAATCACATGCTTTCTCCTCATGGTGGAGATTCCCTGCAATATCTTTCCCAGAAGGGGGTGTCATTCCAATTCTCACAAGATAAAATCCTCTTTTGGAACTTGTAGAAGTGGAGAAGAGGTGCAAATTTAAATGATAATATTTTTATACTTCCATGTACCAACAATCTCATCCATGTGAGTAATTTCTCACAAATTGATGATTTCAGTCCATTTAATGGGATACTTGTCCATGTGTTTCCATCATCCTCTAGGGAGAGATAGATACAATCTCACCACAATACTGGGGACTTCCCCTAGATCTTATGATAACACAGTAGAGTACAAGGACTGTCTATATGTTATCAGTTGCAACCTCTGCAAGACTGTCCCCATCTTATTCCTTAGTAGTATATTTTTCTGATATAATTAGAATTTCAGGAATAATAAATAAATATATGCATAAACATACAAATATATTATGACATAATACTTCTAAAGCGCTTAATTAATTATTCATTGGTAATATGCTATAGCACACCCATACCCACAATGATCCTCTCCATGATCTTTTGGGTGACTTGCAACTTTAATTCATCAGTGATTATGAAATTTCATACCTCATAGCCATATATCATTATAAGAAGAAATGTGATATTAAAAATATGATACTTTATTTGAGAAGCTTGGAGTCATTAAAAGTATGTAATTTCCAAAATGAAATCCAATAGATTTTCTCCAATTCAATTCCCACCCCATTTCATTTGAGTATCACCCAAAATAATACATAGATCTGTGACTGTCCAACTAATAGAATATCATAATGGGGAAAATAGGCATTTTTCATCCACTTGGTATTTTATGTGTAGATAGGTGAATTCTTTTTGATAAATATTGATGTATCAAATGAAGCTTAAAAATATTCTAGAACCTGATGCAATTAAGATATTTTGGATGTTGCTGATGAAAAATGGCAAGATTTATCAGCTGGGTGAGAGAGATGAAGATTATGTCAGATGAAAGACAAAGAGTTAAAGATGAGCCTGAAGTTTTGAGCATAAATATTAGAAGATGACAGTGCCAATAAAAGAAACAGGAAGGTTAAGAAGAGACGCTATTATATTTTTATCATAAAAGTATTTTATTATTTTCTAGCCACATGTAAAGATAGTTTTCAATATTTGTTTTTATTAGATTTTGAGTTCCACATTTTTCTTCCTTCCTCCCTTCCCTCCCCAAGACAGAAAGCAATCTGATATAGGTTATATATGTACAATCACATTAAACTTATTTCTGTGTTAGTTATATTGTGAAAGAAAAATCGGAACACAAGGTAAAAACCCCCCAAAAGAAAAAAAAAAAACAGCCAAAAAGTAGAGACAGTATGGTTAAATCTGCATTCAGAATCTACAGTTCTTTTTTCTGGATGTGGATAACATTTTCTATCATGAGTTCTTTGGAATTGTTTTGTATCATTGCACTGCTGAGAATAGCCAAGTCTATCACAGTTGATCATCATACAATATTGCTGTTACTGTGTACAATGTTCTCCTGGTTCTGCTCACTTCACTCAGCATCAGTCCACTTAGGTCTTTCCAGGTTTTTTCTGAAATCTGCCTGCTCATTATTATTATTATTATTATTATTATTATTATTATTATTATTATTTTTATTTTTAGGCAATGGGGGTTAAGTGACTTGCTCATGGTCACACAGCTAGTAAGTGTCAAGTGTCTGAGGCCGGATTTGAACTCAGGTACTCCTGAATCCAGGGCCGGTGCTTTAAACCCTGCGCCACCTAGCTGCCCCTGCTCATTATTTCTTACAGCACAGTGGTATTTCATTACATTCACATTCTACAATTTGTTCAGCCATTCCCCAATTGATGGTCATTCCCCCAATTTCCAATTCTTTGCTATCAGAGAGCTGCTATAAATATTTTTGTACATGTGGGCCCTTTTCCCTTTTTTATGATCTCTTTGGGATGCAGACCTACTAGAGGTATTACTATATCAAAGGGTATGCACAATCCCATAGCCTTTTGGGCATAGTTCCAAATTGCTCTCCAGAGTGGTTGGATCAGTTCACAACTCCACCAACAATGCATTAGCGTTCCAATTTTTCCACAGAGAAGCTATTATTTTGGTAGGATAGACAATGAATTTTGTCATTTGATATGTCAAATTTCAAGTGACAGTAGAACATTAAGATGGGAAATTTCCTAGTAAGCTTTGGGAAGTGAATCTAGAGTTTAGGAAAGAGGTTAGGAGCTAGAATATAGGTTTTGAAGTCATTTACTTAGAGGTAATAGTTGAAGATAGTCTTAAGAATAAATTAAATTTCCAATGTACAACCTGTAAAGAGAGACAAGGAGAGGTCTCAGGATAAAATTCTGCTGAATCTCAACATTTAGGGGTGAGAAGAAGGAAAAGAGTTAATGGAGAAAGCATACAGGTGGTCAAAGAGCTAAGAGAATACAATATAATATTAAAGAAGCCTTAATGATGGAGAGCTTTAGAAAGGAGGGGATGATCAAGATACTCGAATGATATTGAGGAATTAGTTCAATCAAACAAATACTTATTGGTAATGTTAAGCAGGCAAATGATGGAAAAGGTCATTAACATGGAAACTAGCACATCCCTGCTAATGAAAGTCATGTTAAAAGGCATTAGATGTATGGTTAGGTTATGAAGAGCAAGCAATGTGTACTATTATTTCTAGAAGTTTGATAGTAGAAATAAGGGGAGTGGATAAGAACATGCTAATTTGAGAAAATAGCAAAATGTATGAAAGTTTTTTTTGGGGGGTGGGGAGCTGGGGGTGGGTATTTGGTTATATCTAAAGATCCAGAGGACAAAATGATTGAAAATGCAACAGATTCTCAAAAGTAGATCATAAAAGTCTCTATTCACAATGCAAGATTATATTGTATTTATGAATATTCTTAGGTTGGAAGCCCAGCATAGATAGGGTCTGTGGGTTGACAAAATGTTTTTTCCCTGTTTTAACCTACTTACTAAAAAGCAAATAAATATTATACCTGCTAGAGAAAGTCAATTTAATTCTTGTATAACCCTCATCTATATTGATTCTTGCATGGTATAAGCATATACTATAGAATCCTTATTTATTCTTGTTCCATTCTCTGTTTTCATTATCTTGTGGCAGAAGAGAATGTATTTTGCAGTCTCCTCCTTTGATCCCCAATTGTTTGATTCTTAGTGCAAATGTAAAATCAGAAAACCTTAAATTGAGTCATGAGAAATGCCTGCTTTCCCATTTAGTTGCATGTTTTTCCTTATACTGCTTTTGTAACTAACTTCTGAAAGGCAAATTTATTTCCCTTTCTAATCTAATTTGTGTTTTTACTGTGTCATTATACTGTGCTTTACATTGCTAGGATTTAAAAAGTCAAAATTACTAATTATCCTGGAAATATTTGGGAAGATATTGCATACAGGATACCTTGTTAAGCTTTTAGAAGTCAAATCTATAGCAAAACTGTGCATTTTTGTGACTCAGAGTCCTACTTGTCACAAGAGTTGAGTTTTGTGATTTTGTGTAGATCCTCCCATATTGAATTTTCTTACACCCCATTATTTAGCTCTCTTCTCAATTCTTTTCTCTAAAGCTTTACTTTGTAGATCTCCACCCACCATGAAAAAATAGAGTAAAGAGATAAATCTTCTCAATATAAAAACCCAAGATAGAGTCTAGGAGCAGAAAAAAAGCGCTGTTAGTAATCACCAATCAGGGAAATAAATGACAGCCTAATGACAAAACCTAATCAAGTGTAAGAGATGTGGGTGGCTATTGGAAATTAGTTATAATTGATTAGAAATAAAGATGTCTTTTTGAAAATCTATTTTAATGGATTCCGTTTCTAAGATACTAAAAAAATTAAAGGGAGATCATATTCATGCTACCCACCCCTCTCCTCATCTATAGTTTACAACTCAACTGGGGAAGGGAGGAGGATTATCCTAGAATCACAGATTCAGAGGCTATGGTAATCTCAATAACTATCTAATTCAATCTGCCCTTGAAAAAAGAATCACCATAACAAGATATCCAACATGTGGTCATCTTGTCCCTGCTTGAAGATCTCTTACAACATTATATCCCACTTATGGACAACTCTACTAGGATGTTTTTGTTGTTTGTCTGGCATTTTCCTCTTAGCGACTGTCATCCATTACCTTATGGCAATCAGGGTTAAGTGACTTGCTCAGAGTTACACAGCTAGTAAGTATCTGAGGTCAGATTTGAATTCAGATCCTCCTGACTTCAAGGTCAATTCTCTGTCCACTGCATCACTTAGCTGTTCTATCTAATTCCTTTTCTGCATGATAGATGGGTCTCATACTTGAATAGCTATTATGGCCCCTGAATTTTCACCTCTTCAGGAAAAGCATCCCCAGTTCTTTCAAGTAATTCACATTAAACATGAATCTCAGTGACCTGTATGACTCCACTTCTAGATTTGGAGCAGTGTGCTTTCCTCTATGTGCCACGATTTAAATATTCCAAAGCCTCAAGAAGGCATAATAGGGCATAGAGTGCTGAAACTGGAATTAAAAAACAAAGACTTGAATTCAATGTTTAAAGTGCTGTATAAATATTAGCTCTTATTAGTATTTTACTGTTATTATTATTATTAATAAACATTAAGTACAACTACTAATTCCAGCCCTTATAGAATGGACTCGATCTTTTGAACTCAATTCAAAAGTTATTGATGTTGCTTCAAGTAACCTTGGATTCTGCTTCATCAACATTATCTCCCATACTCTGCACATTTACTTCACTTGAGGTACATACAGATCGCTATCTTGATCTCATCATTCACAACTCTTTTACCACCATGACCTAAAACTCTGAAATTCCTCTCTGACTGCATTCTAGTATTTCATCTCTTCCTAGTTCTCCTTTTTCTTTAACCTTTTCTCCCTCCTCCTTGTAACCTTTAGTTATTCTACTTTCTTTTCTATGCCAACACCCATCCTCCCAACCCCCCTGTCTTTGTTTTAAAATCACTACCCTGTGAGAAACTGCTTCAAATTTTCTTGTTCTCTGCCCTTGTATCTTGTGCTCCATTGTGTATCTAGCTGTTTTTTGCCTTTCCAAATATTGACCCTGGATTATATCCACCATTATCCTTTCACTATTCCTACTTTTGAGCTATTGAAAACTGTGCAGAAGTTCACATAACTGTGAAAATACATTTGTTGTCTAATTTCAGCTGGGCCTCACTACTTCTTAGCAATGATTTCTACTATGTTCTCCATAGCAGTGGTTCCAAGTCTTTTCTTCATTCTCAAGCCATCTATACTTCCACTCTATTCTTCAGAAGAGTATCATGTCTTATATTTTGTTAAAAAATAACACCATCCACTGAAACCTTCTTATTTCCAATTGTACACTTTGAATCTTCTCAACGACATACACCATTCTTCTCCTCCCTTTTCTGTCCATTTGCAGAAGAAGAGACAAGCCTTCTCCTTGCAAATAAGAGGCTCTCTACTTTTTGCCACTGATTTTTTCCTTTCTTCTCTGGAAACTTTCTTTTTTGATAGTCTCATATCTCTATTCTTTCTGCCTTATGTATATATTCAAATATTATCTCCAGAAGTCTTTCCCTTGACTCTTCTATTCCATCAATCTATCATACTATAACTGTCCTCCCCTTTATAATCAAACATCTAGAAAACAACAGCTTACATTCATTGCCCTCACATTCTTACCACCTAAATCACTGTGATATTTTAAAAATTTTCTCACCTAATGACAGACTGAAGGCACTCTCTCCATGGTTACTAATGATCTAATTGCTAAATTCAATGACCTCTCTGTCTTCATTCTCTTAACCTATTTTCAGTATTTGATATAGTTGATGGCTTCTACCTTTTAGGGTATCTCTCTATCTGCCAGATTTTTGTGACATTGCTCTCTCCTGATTTTCTTTTTACCTATTTAAGTGATCTTTCTTAGTCCCTTTTATAGAGTTGCTGTCCATATTTTATATCTTAAATGTAACTTGTACAAGGCAAACATTTACACATAGGTCAGAAGAAGTGGTACAAGGATACTTTCAAGGTCTTTCTGAAGGACTTTAGTATTGATTGTGAGAAATGGGAGATACTGGCACAGGACTGCCCAGCAAGGTGTGCCTGCATCAAAGAAGATGCTGAGCTCTATGAGCAAAGCAGAATTACGGCAGCACAAAGGAAATGCAAGATGTATAAATCGAGACATCATCCCAAATTTTCAAATGTACTATTTGTGCTTGACCTATGCTAGAGCCTTCCAAGCTCACATTGGACTGATAAGGCACAGTCAAACAAACTGCATCCTGGCCCCAACAATGTGATTGCATTGGTCTTCTTTGAGTATGAAGGATGAACAACAATGTCTTACGTGGGCATCTACCATGACTCTGTCTTGGGTATTACTCTGTCTTGCTGTGTCTGTGTCTAAGTGTCCATGTATGTGTGTCTCTCTCTGTCTCTGTCTGTGTGTCTCTCTCTGCCTCTATCTTTCTCTTTGTCTTTCTGTCTTGGTCTGTCCATCTGTTTATTTCTGTCTCTCTGTCTCTTTGTTGGTCTCAACATGATTCATTGATTCATCTATCATTTCTATGAAAATGACTTCCAAGTACACCATTTATCACTCCCTTGAGCCCTGGTCTCACATCACATCTGTTGTTCAAAATCTCTTATTAAGACATGTTGAATGTGAGGAATTCAAAATATAACTTTCTGTCTTTCCCCTTGATCCAAATCTTGAGCCTAAGTTCCTTATTTCTGTCAAGGGCAAGACCAGACATCTAGGTTTACACATGTAATGTCATATTTAAACTCTTCTGTCCCTCACACACTCACTCCTTTATGCAATTAGTTTCCTGGGATTATTGATTTTAACTATACAATACACCTTCCTTCCATTCCATCCTCAATAGAATATGATGGCCATCTTCTTAATTCAGGTCTTTAGTTTTACCTGGAAATGTCTTTCCAATCTATTCCTTTCTTTGTGAATAGAAAGAAAGGCACCACACTGTCAGTCCTTCATCAACTCTTGCCGAGACAATTGAAATGGTCTCATAATTACTCTCCTTACCTTTTCTCATTGCCATTGCAATCCATCTTCCACACACTTACCAAAAAATATTCCTAAAGCATGGATTTGACCATGTCTCTTACCTACTCCTGAAATTCTAGTGGGTCCTTATTCTTGATCCTAATTTTAGTGTTTAAAGCTATTCACATTATGGCTTTAAACTAGCTTTCCAGATTTATTTCATATAACTCCTTTTCACACACTCTAGCTTCTGGTCAAATTGGTCCACTTGATGGCTCTTTTACAGAAGATTCCATCTCCCTCCTTTAAGCCTCATTCCTGGAATCCCCTCCCTCCTCATCTCTAGCTCTTGAAATTCCTTATTCCCTTCAAGGTTTATCCTAAGGGTTGCCCTTCTATAAAACACCTTTTCAGATTTTCTCATTTAGTGTTTCTCACAAAAATGCCTTGAATCTCTTTTATAGTTTCTTGTTTGTTATATGGTATTCAGTACTGAGTAGAATATAAGCTCTTTGACAGTCTTATTTTGTTTTTTGTATCCCCAAAACTTATATAGTGCCTGGAATGAAGGAGGCATTTATTGAAGACATTCAATTTTCATTTGGAAAAGAAATTATCTTACATGCAAGAGATAATGTCATGATATAAGAGATAATGTCATTATGTTCTGCATGACATTATTACTGAATAGTTCCCTTTAAATAATTTTAAAATGAGAAAACCTCCTTCAAAATATATTACCTCTATGGGAGATATAATCTATGAAATATTTGATGCAAAAAAGAAACAAAAGATTAAAAAAAAGATTGACTAAATTCAGGAATATTTCATTTGTTCATTTTTGCAATAAGGTTATGAGAGATTGGATTAGAATAAAGAGCCACTGAATTCTAGCTCACTAGTTAGTTGCCAAGTCACCACTGTCTGTGTATGTAATCTGCTCACATAGTTTCATTCTTAAAAGAGAAACTTGGGGCAGCTAGGTGGCGCAGTGGATAGAGCACTGGGCCTGGATTCAGGAGGACCTGAGTTCAAATCTGGCCTCACACTTACTAGCTTTGTGACCCTGGCAAGTCACTTAACCCCAACTGCCTCACAAAACAAAAACAAAAACAAAAAAATTAAAAAAAAAAGAGAGAAACTCATTAGGAAAAACAAAACCCAAAATTTCTTAATCCTCTATTATAGTAAGGAAAGCACCCATTAGGAACTGATGATATGTTGATGGATGTTTTAGGTGTTATTCTTTCTGCCCAAACCTTTGGGTCTAAAGAACTAATTACACTATATGACTTAATTAATTGAAAATGAAATCAAAGAACGGGGGAAGGAAAGAAAAGAAGGAGGGGAACAAACATTTATGATGTGGCTACTTTGTGTTAGGCATTATGCTAACCATTTTACAAATATTATCTCATTGGATCCTTACAACCACCCTGAGAAGTAGTCCCTATTATTATTCCAATTTTATAGTTGAAGAAACTGAGGCAGACAGAGATTAAGTGATTAGGTCATAAGCCAGTAAATATCTGAGGCTGGATTCAAACTGAGTCCTGGTGCTCTATATGTTGTACCATTTATATACTACAGAAGGTAGATAGACCTTTTTCATGGAGATCCTAGAGGGATGGTCTGAGTTAACCAAGGCATTATTTTTGAGTAAGCTTATATAAAGTAGTATCAATAGGTAGGTTAGCTTTTTAGTTTGATGAAGTGTTTAATCTTACCTCGACCATTATTGGCTATGCATAAAGATTTATGGGGCTACACCTGCTATGCATCTTTGCTAAATCTTTGTTTATGTCTCTTGGTTGATAATTTGTTTACATTTAATAAACTTTAAAAATTCTTATTGATTCAATTTCTTCATATTGTGAAATTGAACTTGGGTCCAGCATATACTTGGTTTAAGACACAGAGATAAAGGTTTGTATGATACATGGTAGAATATTATGAGAGCAAAAGAGAGATACAGAAATAGAAATATAAGGAAGATGAGACAAGAGGGAGAACTTTCATCTGGAGAGATCAGATTGGGGATTCATGCAGCAAGTGACACTTGAATTGGGTCTTCAAGGAAAAGAGGTACATGCCATTAGTTTGAGATTAAATTAGAATCAGATAATGGAGGACCTCAAATATTTTAGTAGGAAATAAACAGATGATTTAGGAAATTCCTCAGACAACAATGTAAATGATAGATTTGTAAGATGGGGGGATAGGAGTCAGATCATTTAGGCAATTTGTTTAAAAAATAATATCTCATGTAACAAGTAATGAAGAACTCAACCAAGGTATTTTTGCTGGGAATAGAAATGAGTGAATGAGAATAATATTTTAGTAGTGGAAGTGACATGATTTGGAAATTGGTCACTTACATAATAATAGACAAAATTTATGAAGCACTATAAAGTTTTTAAAGAGTTTTCCTTACAACATTTATATAACGTAAGGGCTCTTATTTACATTTTAAAGATAAAGGATCAGAGTCTCAGAGAGCTTTAGTGACTTTTTTTTTTAGTAAGGTAATTGGGGTTAAGTGACTTGCCCAGGGTCACATAGCTAGTAAGTGTTAAGTGTCTGAGGTCGGATTTGAATTCAGGTACCCCTGACTCCAGGGCTGGTGCTCTATCCACTGCTCTACCTAGCTGCCCCCTTTAGTGACTTTTTAAACTCAGATATTCTTGATTCTAGTTCAGTGCCCTTTCTAGGGCACTGACAGATGAGGAAATTGGTTCAGAGAAGTGAGCCTGGTTAAGCAAGTGCCCAGCTTGACACATATGTATATATGTGTATCAGAGACAGAATTTCAACCCAGATCTTCTAAGTCCCCATCAGTCCTCTTAAAATAGTACTCTTTTCATTATTATACAATGGCAGGTTTTGAGAGAGTAAGGAAGAAGGAAGAATCAAGATGACTGAACTTTTGTGACTATTTAACTAGGATGATTTTGGTACCATTGATGAAAATGGAGAAATTAGAAAAATAGAGGAGGGGGTATTGGGGGAAGTTTATAAGTTCATTTTTAGATTAGTTGAGTTTTAGTTGTTAATTGGATATGATGATGGTGGTAATGGTGATGATGATGATGGTGTGTGTGTGTGTGTGTGTGTGTGTGTGTGTGTGAGAGAGAGAGAGAGAGAGAGAGAGAGAGAGAGAGAGAGAGAGAGAGAGAGAGAGAGAGAGAGAGAGAAATGTCAATTAATAAATATAGTACTGGAATTCTGGGGAAAGGTTCAGGGAAGAGATAAAGTCTTCTATTTAGAAGTGATACTTGAAATGAGGGAAATGAATAAAATTTCTGAGAGTGTATAATGATAATAACTAGCATTTATATAGTTCTTTAAGGATTGCAAAACACTTTACATATGTTATTTCATTCGATCCTCCTCCAAATCCTGTAAGATAGATGCTATGATTAGAACATTTTTCAGATGAGGAAAGTTAGGCTGATTGAAGTTAGTTGTCGCTTTCCTACAGTAACATAGTAAGTAAGTGCTGAAACAGGATTTGAACTTGGTTCTTACAGTAAGCCCAGTACTAAAAATTCTCTAGCCACCTAGGGACCTCTAAATAATTGAGACAGAAAGGAAGAGGGCAAAGGACAGAGTTCCAAGGGACATTTATATTTAAGGAGCAGAAGGGAATGAGGAGCCAGTTAAGGAAACACAGAATACTTAGGAAGAGAAACAGGAGAGTTACTGATATATCATTGGACAGCCTGGAAGAGGCAACAGCACCAAATACTGCAGAGGCTAATAAGCATTTGAGAAAAGACCATTGAATGTATTAAGAAAGTTGTGATGATTTTCACAGAAATTGGATTAAGATGGTGATGGGAAATGGCACCCAGATTGCAGGGCACTGAATGGTGGTTGGTGAAGGAGGGGGGGGGGCTGTACTTTCCATCAGTTTATCAATAAAGGGGAAGAGAGTGAAGATGATAGCCTGAGAATGTATTAGAAGGAAGTAAGTTTTTTAGATGAAATAAACAAAACTTTAATAATATGTTTGTACCTGACCAGCAGGAAATCTTTTGAACATATGAAAAAAGAGTTCCTGGAGGAGACGGGAGGGTATAGGCTCCAGGGCACAGTCAGTGGGGTTATCTTTTATTAGAAGGACCAGCTCTTACTCTAAAGTTGTGGGGGGAGGGGGAAGGAGTAGTGGTGAGGAAAATAAGAAGCAGTTTGTTATAGAGATGTGTCTGACTTTTGATGACCTCATTTTGGGTTTTTGTGGCAAAGATACTTAAGTAATTTGCAATTTCCTTCTGCAGCTCATTTTACATAGGAGAAACTGAGTGTTAAGTGACTTGCTCAGGCTCATGCAGCTAGAAATTATCTGAGACCAGATTTGAATTTAGGAAGAGGAGTCTTTCTGACTATAGGCCCCTCTTTCTACTTACACTGAGCCACCTAGTTGAGGAGGTAATTGAAGAGTCCCAATTGGATGGCCTTGCTCATCTCTGTAAAGTAGGGGATGTTGTTATATTCTGTGAGAAAGGGAGCAAAAAGAGTCGGGGGCTTGAGAAGGAATGGTATACAAAAAGGGCAATTAAATGTGTGGGAATCAAGAGGAAATATTATAACTGCTTATAGCATATTTTTTCTAAGGCATATATCTTGTAAGTGTGTGAATTCAAACTAGCATTTTAAAGTTCTCTGCTATTCAGCTGCTACCTACAAACAATTTTTTCTCTCACTTTCTCCTCCTCCCCATCTCATTTTCTCTAATAGTTCCACTTTTGTTCATTCCTCCCACTCTAGTCTCTGCTTTGTGTCATTGTTCCTAAAGCTTAATCCTCCTATAACAGTTTCTTAACTACTCTCTTTTTATCTTATAATGTAGTCTAAAGGCAATCTATTTGGGAAACAGACTAACAGAACTTTACAAAGCAGGCTTATGACACCTAGCCTGTATCATTAGGGTCTCAAAGTGGTATCTTTTTGTGTATGTGTTTAATCTAATGAGCAGATCCTCTATAACTCCATGATACTGATATATTCTTATAACCAGAGTGAAATGTCTGTAATTGATAACTTTAGTTGCATATTAATGTTAACAATAAAAGATCTGACCAATCAATAACTTTTTTTGGTATGATTCTCTCCTAGAAATCATAGATTTAAGCCAGGATCAATTTTTTTTTGTTGTTGTTATAGGAGAGATGATACATTTTTATAAGACTAGTTCTGTTGGTAGAACTTGAAGGAATGGGACAGAATGACAAATGTAAATGAGTTTTTTTGGGGGGTGGGGGATTATCTTTGATTTCAATGATATAGAAAACTCCCAGAGCAGCAACTCTCTCTACTGAAACAGATTGGAAACTCATGTATCACAAATATAGAGTTGCCTAGGGCACTGAGAGATTGAATAACTTGCCTATGATCATATAGTTTGTATCAGACACAAAGACCTGAACCCAGAGCTTCTTGACACCAATGACAACCCTTGATCCACAAATGTGCGAAATACTCCATCAATCAGTTCAAAATCTCTATTCTTTTTTGTATTGGAATGTTGGTAAATCTAAGCCTCTGCCTGGGGAGGTGAGGTAACCCAACTGTATTGAATATGAAGTTTGTTCAGTGTCTAACAATCATTTATTAAGTGTCTAGTGTGTGCTTTGCACAGTCCTAGGCTCTGAGAATACAAGTTCAAAAAGGGAATACTCCCAGCAAGGCACTTGCATTCTATTGGGGGAAAAACATGTATACAGAAAAGTAAAATATAAAACACATAAAAAGTAATTTACAGGAGGGGGTATTGTTGCAATTGTAGGAACTGAACATTGAAACAATTCTGGTATTCTATGAGGCAGAGATGAGAAGGGAATACATTTCAGGTGTAATCTGGCTTCTAAACAAACATGGGGAGTTTTGCTTCCAGAAAAAGACATGAAGAAGTGTTCATCAGAGAGGTATTAGGAAAACCAAAGAGCAGTAGTAAAAACTCAAGGAAGAAAGAATACTACCAGCACTTTGACCACCATTTCCCTTCAGTCATTGATGGAAATAGGATACAATATTGAACTTAAGAGACTTGAGAATGACACTGTCTTCCATACCACCTGTCCTGAATCCATTCAATGACTAGGAGCCATCATTGAAGGGAGAAATTTCTTTGGAAATTAGTAATATTATTCAAGTTGTTCCCTACTACCAGCAGCTGCTGACCAACTTATGAGGACGTAAATCTAAAATCCCTGAGAATCTAGGCACACACCTCATCTGCAATTCTGCTTCCAGCCTTGCCCTTAAACCCATCCACTTGGAAAATAAGTCCTGTGGATATATGACTAAGTTACTACTTCTGTGGGTACTGCATTCATCAAGATCCAGGAAAGAAAATTCTTGCCACTATTAAATTTCTCAACATCAGAATCTGATATAATTTTATTAGTGGAAATGATATTAGAGATGATGAATTATTATCTGCTTTATTGCTACTTCCTAAGGATCATGGAATTTTTCTGTTTGAGGAAACCTTAAATACATGTTCTTTTCCTAATTAGAATGTTAGCTTGCTTAATATAGGGACTGAAAATTTTCTGTTTGTATCCCCATTACTTAGAACAGTTCTTTGTATATCGCAATCTTTTTTTTTTTTCATACAAGAGGAGGGTATGGTCAGTAGTGTCAAATGCTTTAGAGAGGTCAAGAAAGATAAACATTGAGAAAAGGCCACTGCATTTGGCAATGGGATTATTGTAAAAAAAAATAGATTATTAGGGCCTAGGAGAAAGTAATTTCAGTTGAAGGATAAGGCAATAAGCTAGATTGCAATAGTTTGAAAAGTGACTGGGAGAAGAGAAAGAAAATAAAATAAATACATAAAGTCCCCCATCTCTTGCCCTCCTTCTCCAGGAGTTTGGCTGTGAAAGGAATGAAGATAAAGGATGATTGCTTTAGGGATGAGAGAATCAAAATGAAAGATTTATTCATTTTTGGGGGGTAATTTGTTAGGATGGGGTAGAAGTAATTATGTTTGTGAACAAAAGTGAAGGAATATGTTGAGATTTGAAAATGATGAAATTTCTAATAAGAGTACTTTCTAAATGTAAGTGGATGAAACAAAAAATAATGGGACTAGATTTTTAAATTTATATATATATATATATATATGTACATAGCATATACATATGTAGAATAAATTCTGTGTATCTATATGGAATAAACAAATATTTTCTATTTTAGATGCTCGTCTATATAAATAGAAAATGCAATCACATATGTTTGAAAATATTTCTCTCCAACTTAGGCTGCTTAACGTTGTAGATGATGTTTGTAGGTAGGCCACAAAGAGTACAGATCTGGAAATGTGTTATAAAACCTCCCTCATGTTTTATTTCCATGGTGCTATTTTTTTTAAACAAAAATCAGCGCCAATCAATGCCAAAATAGAAAATGTTCCAAATCAACTATATGTCTCTGATTAGTTGGAAAGATAAAATATATCACATATCCTCAGATATTACAGTAGAACCAAGCATCAAATTTGGACATAAATGTGATGCTTTTTTGTTTTCCAAGGGTGCAAATTTAAAATGACAATCCAAGAAAAGAACAGGTCCATTGAAAAATCTAGTTCTGGATTCCTGGGACTTTAGAGACATTCTGGTCAGCCTCTTATTTATTTTTTTGCTGGGCAATTGGGGTTAAGTGACTTGCCCAGGGTCACACAGCTAGTAAGTGTTAAGTGTCTAAGGTCGGATTTGAACTCAGGTCCTCCTGACTCCAGGGCCAGTACTCTATCCACTGCACCACCTAGCTGCCCCCCACACTAATGCATTTTTGATGGAGCTATGAATTATTATAATAATTCTAAAAAGCAATTTAAAATTATACAAAGTGGCTAATGTCCATATCCCTTGACTCAGAGATTCCATTGCCAGACCTATAGCCCAAGGAGGTCATTCCTAAAAAGAAAGGTTCCATATACCAAAACACTTTTTGTGGTAGCCAATAACCGGAAACAAAAAATATATCCACCAACTGGGGAATGGCTAAACAAACTGTAGTAAAGGGATTTAATGTAATATTACTGTACTTTAAGAAAAGAAGAATGATGAATACAGAGAATCTTGGAAAAACTTAAATGAACTGACAAAGGAAAGTTAGCAGAGCTAAGAAAATTGTACATAGTGACTACAATGAGGTAAATGGAAAGAATAATTACAAAACGGTTGAAAATAAGTTGCAAAATTGCAAAGAATGAGCTTGGTCTCAAAGATGAGATATGATTAAAAACACAAAAACAAAACTCAATTTTGTTGCAGAAGTTAGAAGGTCTATGAATGTGGAGTATTGTATATCAGTTTTTTTCAATGTGTTGATTGTTTTTGTTGATTATTTTCCCTCTTTTCCCTTTTTCTCTTTTGAAAATAGCTTATTAAGGGGGCAGCTAGGTGGTGCAGGGGATAAAGCACTGGCCCTGGATTCAGGGGACCTGATTCAGATCTGACCTCAGACACTTGATACTTACTAGCTGTGTGACCCCGGGCAAGTCATTTAACCCTCATTGCCTCCCCCCCCCCCCGCCCCAAATAGCTTATTAAAAGTAATGGTTCTCTGGGTGGGTATAGAAGAAAGAATATAGGGGACATTTAGGGAATGTAAAGAATATCACTAAAAATGCATTTTTGTTTTTTTAAAGAAGCATCCTCCATGGGCAATGTCAATTCCTCTCATTTCACCTCATTGTCTTTACCTATGAAATAAGTGACTTGGGCCAAACTTCAAGACATCTTTTAGCTCTAAATCTTGCGATCCTACCCATGAATTGATATTTAGTTTTGGTTTTTTTCCTAATAATTATTACTGCAGAATTCCTGAAGAAAAAAATTTCTAGGAACCTTTTATATATAATGTATTTTACTCATCTCTATAGATAAGAGAAAACATACACAGACACAACTATGTAGGCTTTATTCTCAAGAGACTTATAAAAATGAGGCGTGTATATAAATAACTTGGTGGAGCATTGGAAAGAGTGCTGGGCCTAGAGTCAGGAAGAACAGAGTTCAAATCTAGCCTCAGACACTAACTAGCCATATGATCCTGGGACAGTCACTTAACACTGTTTGCCTCAATTTCCTCATCTGTAACATGAGCTGGGTAGGGGAATGGCCAACCACACCAATATCTTTACCAAGCAAACCACAAATGGGGTCACAAAGAGTCAGACATAACTGAAAACAACTAAACAATAATATTTATATTATATTATATTATATATATATATAGAAATGATACAAACTGGAACATAGAATCAATTTTAATGCAGTATAAAGGATGGATTTAAAAATGAGTTATCATTAAATGAATTTAAAAATTATCAAACAATGGTGAAGACCCACATGAAATATATGGAATAGTAATCTCCCCTATTTTTTTTTTTTTGGCATATTAAAGGCTATTTCAGGCTATTTCTGTGTATCATTTTAAATTAAAAGTACCCTTTGCCTTTTTTCAACTACTCACTGAAATTAACAAAGGACCTAAATATTTTTAATAACTTTAAAAGTCTTAGTGTAGGGGCAGCTAGGTGGCACAGTGATAAAGGACCGGCCGTGGATTCAGGAGGACCTGAGTTCAAATTCGGCCTCAGACATTTGATACTTACTAGCTGTGTTACCCTGGGCAAGTCACTTAACCCCCATTGTCCTAAAAAAAAAAGTCTTAGTGTAGACGTGGGTGACACACACTTATAGAGGCTGAGGCTAGTGGACTGCTTGAGTTTGGAAATTCTGAATTACAGCAGGGCTAAAGCTAATCAGATGTTTGCCCTATATCCACACCAATATGGTGAGCCCTCAGGAACAGGGAGTCACCTGGATTTCTAAGGAGGGGCAAAATCAACCCAGGCCAAAAACAGAGGAAGTCCATTTCCCACTTTTGGCTTTGGCAAGATAGGGAGATGCAGTTTCAAAAGAAACAAAACAACAACAGCAATAGCAACAACAAAGAAACTCAATGTAGTACAATTATTCTTGATGTAGGAAAAAATGTAGAGGGGCTAGATTAATTGACAGTTTTTCTCTTGGATGCCTTTGATGTCATGACTATAAAATAAGTTTTATGGAATCTGAATATGAGGCCAATAACCTTATCTTCAGAAATGCCCTAGTAAAGGATCACACCCTGAGTGTAACATGAGAAGGATTTATATGTTGCTCCATATGGTTTTATCTAATTGGTACAAAGAATCAGGTTTCTAATTTAAATGCAAATGAGTCTTGTAAGTGAATGTTTCAGTCAGATAAGGACAGTATACTTTAAAGTATTTGGGCCCAAACACCTTTAACTACTTAGGGAACCAAAAGAGTTAATCCTTTTTTCTTTCTTTTTTTTTTTTTTAAATTGCATGGGACTGCACTGGACTTTCTCTGGTCATTTTACTCAGCTAGAGGGTGTGGTAGATAGACTATTAGACCTGGAGTCAGGAATATTTGGCTTCAAATTCCACCACACAGATTTACTAGCTGTGTAGCCTTAGACATGTTACTTAACTTCTTTATCCTCATTTTAAAAATGGAGATAATAAGAACACCTATTATACAAGGCTGTTGTGAGAATCAAATGAAAAAAAGTGCACAAAGTGCCTTCAAAGGGGCAGCTAAGTGGCACAGTGGATAAAGTACTGGCCCTGGATTCAGGAGGACCTGAGTTCAAATCCAGCCTCAGACACTTGACACTTACTAGATGTGTGACCCCGGGCAAGTCATTTAGCCTTCATTGTCCCACAAAAAACAAAAACAAAAACAAACAAAAAATCCCCAAGAAAACAAACAAAACAACAACAACAACAACAACAACAAGGACAAAAGGTGCCTTCAAAACCCAAGTTCAAATCTAACCTCAGACACTTACTAGCTTACTGGCTGTGGGCAAGTTATTTAATGTTTGTTTGCCTCAGTTTCCTCATCTGTAAAATGTGGATAATAATAGCATCTCCCTCAAAGGGTTATTGTGAGTGTCAAATGATATAATAATTGTAAAGTGCTCAGCCCAGTGTCTGGCACATAAGAGTAAGTGCTATATAACTGTAAGCTATTATTATTTTTATCATCTATTTCTTCTTTTTGTTCTTGTTCTTGTTTGTTGTTCTTTTTATTCTTCTTCCTACTACTATTACAACTGCTACTGCTACAACTACATCTGTGACTATGACTAAAACTACTGTATTATTATGAATGCACCATGGTCCATATGAATGTTACAGCTACCTCCAAACTAAATTGGCCTCTGGATTTTAGAGGGTAGGCTATTTTCTGCCTTGATTTTCATTCAGCTGGCTTTATTATGTCATGAATATGCCACTGGATGAAAAAGCAAGGGAAAGTTACTAGAAGAAAGGATCTCATTTTAAAATAAGACTTCAATGATGCATATACTATATTCATTTTGAGATAAGATGATTTTTTTCTATAAGATTTTAAACTAAATATAATTAGTGTCATAGAGATAATTCCACTAATTAAGTTTTCTTTTATTCCTCTTTGTAGGTTAGGATGATATTGAGTTATTTTGTGTTTTATTTATTAAAACATTTTTAAAAAAAAATTTATAAAAGACATTTTGTGTCTTTTATACCCTCATTCTTTACTGAAAAGAAAATAAAGAAAAACAAAACTCTTGTTGCATTGTCAAATGCAACAGATGCTTATACTGTTCATGTCAAAAAAAATCTATTCTACATCCTGAATTCATAAAGCTTCTATTAGGAGGTAGATATCATGCTTCCTTAGTTCTCTGAAACTGTGGTTGGTCACTGCATTTATCATTATTCATAATTCTTTTGAAATTGTTTACTTTTACAAATTTGGTGTTATTATATAAATTGCTCTTTTGTTCTGTGCATTTCACTCTGTATCAGTGCAGACAAGTCTTTTAAGATTCCACTGAAATTATCTCTTTCATCATATCTTATGGCACAATAGTATTCCATTTAGTTCATATAACATGGTTGCTTTAGTCATTCCCCAATTGATGGGTACTCCCTGTGTTTTCAGGTTTTTGCCAATTAAAAAAAGAGATACAACACATATTCTTTTTTTGGGGGGGGAATGAGGGTAAATTGACTTGCCCAAGGTCACACAGCTAGTAAGTGTCAAGTGTCTGAGGTTGGATTTGAACTCAGGTCCTCCTGAATCCAGGGCTGGTGCTTTATCGACTGTGCCACCTAGCTGCCTCCCACATATTCTTGTACATATGGGTCCTTTTCTTCTTTCTTGGATATTTCTGAGTGATGGGTATTACTTTTAGTCTTGAAAAGTTTATCCTATTGGAGTAAGAACTCTAGCAGACTTTATTAATCTAGAAAGTATTTGAGTATGGGTCTGATGATGTGGGTCTGTTCTCAGAGGACAAGCTCTGTTTCCATTGGCTCATCATCAGATTGAATGTATAGTGATGAATCTTTTAGACACAACATCTTTCAAAGACCATCAACTGAATTATAGAGGTATTTGCAATATTTATCAGTGGAGAGAATACTCCCAATAAAAAATCACAGATCCAGTATGATGGGATGAAAATGAAAAAGCAAAACAATGTTTAACAATAAATTCTAGACCTGCAAGGGACCTTAAAAATAATTTAATCCAACATTTACTTTACAAATGAAGAAATCTAAGCCGAGTGATTAAGGACTTCCCCAACAGCAGATTTCCTCTATAAAACAACACTTACCTAGCCATATATATATATATATATATATATATATATATATATATATATATATATATATATATATATATATATATATATATGTATATATATGTATATATATGTATATATATGTATATATATGTGTGTGTATATATATATATATATATATATATATATATATATATATATATGTAAACCTTGGGGTTTGATTGCTCCCTATACTTATTGAAGTTGTGACCAGAAGTTTGCTTGAAACCCATATTCCCTAGAATAATACTTTAGAGAGCTGAGAGATATAATTCTAGCCTCTCTCTTGAGAAGAGAGTGGCCAAGTTTCTGGCTACAATGTTCTATTTCGCTCTTCTTGGCAGTAATTAAATTGTCCCTTGGAGAAATGTCAAGGCAGAAGAGACTAGAGTTGTTTATTCTTCCTTTCAAGTGACACAACCACAATTTAAATTTGTAGTGAATTTGTGGTAGGGTGTGAATGAGAGAATACCACAGAATGAAGAGGTGTAGTTGTTCTGTGATCTGCATGGCTGATCAATAAGAGGATGGATCCAGTTTAGTATTTGAGTAAGATTTTTTGTTTTTGTTTTTGTTTTTGCTTTGGTACAGACCTGATTTTACTTGACAGTGATTTGATTGGTATAGGGAACTCCCAATAAAGAAACTACTTTTTACAAATACAAATCTGTCACCTGGAGCCTTAGCTGCAGTGTAGCCAGTATTTTTCAGAGAAAGTTCAGTTGTCCTGATTTGAGGGCACTCACCACCCACCTCCTGTCATTATACTCTAATACCTAATTGAATATCTGTCCAAAATATTTATTAATTGCATATTATATGCTATTATGTGGGGGTAGAAACAAGATTTTCAAAGCTTATAAACAAGGTCAGCCTCACATAATTTGTAACTGCTAGAGCTAAGATTAAAACTGAGATTTCTTCTGAATCCAAGTCCAGCTTTCTTTCCACCACACCCTGCTGGTTGTCAAGGCAAGTTCTAGTGGCCTGTAAATTTGATATAAACCATCATTTAGGTATGGCTGCCAAAAAGCTAATTCAGCTTTAGCCTGATTTATTAGAAATAAAATTCATAGAACAAGTAGGGAAGGGAATACAGTAAGAGTCCCAGTGTCCTAACTTTATATCTGGAATATTATGTTCAGATATGGGTGCAACATTCTAAGAGGGCTAATGAGCTGGAGCATGTCTAGAGGCCTACCATGACAGTGAAAGTTCTTTTCATTGAATGATTCTTGTCAGACCAGTCTTTTAAAAAATTTTCTTTCATTGTGTTGTTCCAAATCAATTACTATAACAAGTCTAAATTTCTCTTTCTGGCTTTTGAGGTTCATTATAATCTGGCCCAAGGTTACTTTTCTATTTTGCCCCCTCACTTCTCTTCCATTCCTTTTAAATGTCTGTTTAAATGTCTCTTCCGGGTACCTAGATAATTTCTGCCACCATGTCATTCTTCCTGTATAGAATGCCCTCCTTTCCCCTCTATTGTTCTGCAAATCTTATTCATTTTTCAGAGTTTACCTTAAGTCCTACTAACTGCTAAGGCTTCCCTGATCACACTAACTTCTCAATTCTCTGAAATTTTACTTCAGAGATCTTTACCAAGATCACTAATAGATAAATTACAGTTTTTCACTTAACTGTTTTCTAATTTCATCGTATATGCTTGTTCTGCCTCCCTACCACAAATGTAACCTCCTTCAGTCAGTCACAGATTTTATTAGTTGCCTACTTTGTATTAGGCACAGGTGTTCATTCTAAGAATATAAAGGAGGAAACAACCCTCACTCTATGGGACATTACATTCTATTGGGGGAAAGAAAAAATACATAAATATGTATGTAAATATAATAAATACAAATAAATCAAGTTGTGGGAAGGGATCAAGAAAGGCTTCATGTAGACGTTATTTTTTGATCTAACCCCTGAAGGAAAACATGGATTTTATAACATAGAGGCGAGCAAGGAGTGTATTGCAGGTTTATAGGGATAGCCAGATAAGGGCACAGAGACAGCAAATGAGGTGTCATGTGAGGGAGAAGGACCATCTAGCTGGATCATAGAGTGCAGTGGGAGTTTTGGAAAGATAGTTTGGATCTAGGGCATGAAGGGCTTTAAAACATCTAAATAGGAGAGTTTATATTTTATTCTTGAAATATTAGGGATTTTGAGTAGGGGATGAAGTGATTAGCTCTGCATTTCAGAAAAATCACCTTGGCAGCAGCATGTAAGAGGACCTGGATTGGGAGAGACTTGATTCAAGCCAGCTAGATCTTTGGCCACCACCTTTTATTATTCCTCACAGTGCTAGGCATATAGTAAAGCACCAAATAAACATTTATTGGTTAGATTATTCCATTCCTGCAAGTTAAAAAGTTAAGTTCAGTGTTTCTATTCACAAAAATGTATATATTAGTAAAATGCAGTGTCTAGTAATGCCTTTGAGACAATGCCTTAGGAATTCTGTGTTGGCTCTTCTCATGGCATGAGGAATTAATTTAGTTTCAGGTTCAATCGGAAATAGCTGCAGCTAATGCTGTCTTGGGATATTCTAGAGCTGACAGAAAGCCTAGCCTGCTTTTTACCATATTTAGTATAGCTTATTGCTCCTGGACATGGAGTTCTTCATGTCTATTCTACATTTTATTTGCCATCTTGTTTCCTCTGTCTTTTTTACTTTGTCTGTAGTATCTTCATTTCTGTTTGCATTCTCCTTTCTAGAGCCTCACTAGGTTGCTAAACTCCTATTGCTCTTCATAGAATGGAAGAGGCCAAAGGGCAAGAGGAACATTTCAATAGAAATTATAGGGTAACATGGGGAAGCTAGGAGGTGCAGTGGCTAGAGTACCAGGCCTGCAGTCAGGAAGACTCATCTTCCTGAGTTCAAATCTGGCCTCAGAAATTTATTAGCTGTGTGACCCTGGGCAGGTCATTTAATCCTGTTTGCCTTAGTTTCCTCACCTGTAAAATGAGCTGGAGAAGGAAATAGCAAAGCATTCCAGTATATTTGCCAAGAAAACCACAGATGGAGTCACAAAGAGTCAAGCACTCATGAAGTGACTGAAGATAATGGTTAATGAAAATGATAAGAAGGTGCAATAAAGTAAGATACTGTTGAGATCTAGTGTTTGTATCCCAACTTGGGTACAACAGGCCATAGCTTTAACAAAAATCTACTCAAAATTCTTTCCATATGGTAAAGACTCACAGTTGGCAAATCAAACCAGACATACTAGTCTAGTTCAATGTGAATGAACTTTTCCAGTACCACAAAATGTTATATTTCACAACTAGAAACAATTTATAAAGAGTACCATTTGATAAAATGGTGAACTTTGGAAGATAACATGTCAAGTTAACTTTGTTTTTGAGAGTCAATAGCAGTTAATGTTGTTGGTTTTTAATTTGAAAAATTCCTGAATTCTTTGCTACTTTACCAAGAATAAAGCAATAATACATTATACTCCCATACTTCTTAGAAGATTGCTTTTCAAAATACATTGTATACAATCTGGAATTTATAAAAAATGTGAGATGATGATGATTTTTTTCTCAGTGAGACCCATGGCCAATTAAAAAAGATCAATTAGGAAATATACATAAAGAAAAAAATAAAACAAACAAGCAAAAACCCCAAATAATGAACAATATGTATTCATTAGATTATGACATTGGTCAAAAGGATATACTATTGAATTTATCCATCAATTCATATATCTTGGACATGCACTGTATATGGTCAGTGAACTGGGCATAAGATTAGTTAAGAGGAGGAGGGCAGGCTATATCTCATTCAAGAAATTACATATTGTTTTCAAAGATCACAAACTGTTTTATGCCACAAAGGCCTTCAGAAGAGTCAAAACTGCAGTGGCCTTAAAGGACAAAAGAAATACATGTAAGTATGTAAAAGTGGGTTGCAGAATATTCCTAATGACTTGTATTCCAGAAGGAGACGAAAAGACAAAAAAGGAATAAAGGATATATAAAGTAGAACAAGGACCATGTATGTATTAAGATCAAGTAATAGGGGCAACTAGATGGCGCAGTGGATAAAGCACTGGCCCTAGATTCAGGAGTACCTGAGTTCAAATCTGGCCTCAGACACTTGGCACTTACTAGCTGTGTGACCCTGGGCAAGTCACTTAACCCCCATTGCCCCACTAAAAAAAAAAAAAAAAAGATCAAGTAATAGCTGATGGACAGTCCAAATGTTACCCTGAGTATCCAAGAAATATTAAAAGAACCCAAGGCAATCAATCTTCCAAAGCATTGGGTAGATTCCTTTTTTAGGGGGAGGGGGGAAATGGGAGTAGCTTTTACAATCTGATATTTACTTCAAATGTGTATCAAGAAGAAGCATACAAACATTTTTCACAGCACATTGGGGAAACAACCTCCCTTATACCATCTAGGACTCTTGGGAGTGGGAGAGTAGAGTAGAATTAGGCTCACAAATTTGCTCAATTTCTACATAACATTGGTCCCATCAAGTTCATGTCTAAAGTTGGCATTTCTTCCACATGAGTCTTTTTATGAACTGGGCTACTTAAGGTCACTCCCAAATATTACTTATCTGGTTCCTCTAGACATTGATGCTTCACTGGCTATAAAACAGGCCTGTATTCTAATCCCCAGATTTTAGTGGCTTACTCTTCCAACCTTAAATTTCCAAGTTTGGAGACACTTATCCCTGTACCTAGAATGGAAATGAATGAACAAAAAGGTTTAAGAAGCTCTATTTCTCATAGAACCAAATGGCCTCAGAAAAAGATGTTCCTATGGCTCTCCCTCTTATGGCATAGTTTCTCCCTAGATGTACCATAGTACTGGCTGAAGATAATGATGTGAAGAGTGGCAAAGAGAACCACTGGGATATATCTTCATGGCTAATTTATGAAAGAACAAGGTCTTGAATCATACAGGATAACAAGGAATGAATAAGTTACACTTTACACCAGGGAAGGGAGAATTTAAATAGGTAAGAACATAGATCTATTAAGATATTAATGTGTTTTGTTCATGACAAAAAGACAAACATTTTATACACCTTGTTCATCTAATCATCCTATTTCCTCTCAAGTTGAACCCTATGCCTAGAAGGTTCTCCCCAATTTTATGGCTCTCTCTCTTCCATTAATATAGAAGGTTCTTTGAATTCCTCTTCCATACATCTTATCTAAAACTCATGCTGGCTAACCATTCGACTCTATGGCTTACTGTTTTCTCATGACCTAATACAGCATATGGATTCTTTTGCATAAAGATTTAATATAAGGTTAGAGTTTATATAATTTGCATATTTGTTATATGGTTGCTGAATTACTTTTTGGTCCTTTATAAATCTATTCATATCACTGTATATAGTTGTCTTAATTTTTATGTTTCCACAGAATATAGCCTGTGACTTTTGGATATATTATACAGTGCTTATCATATAGATAGCAAGGTGGCAGAGTGTATAGAACACTAGAAGACTTGAGTTCAAATCCAGTCAGACACTTACTAGCTATGTGCCCCTTGGCCAGTCTGATTGCCTCAGTTTTCTTGTCTGTAAACTGAACTGGAGAAAGAAATGGCAAGCCACTCCAGTATCTTTGCCAAGAAAACCCCAAATGGAGTCACAAATTGTTGGACACAGCTGAAATGACTAAATGACAACAAAAATTATATACTGTGCCACATCCAGATAAGCATTTCTATAATGTTACTGCTGCTGTCACTAATGATGAAAACAAGGGGGAAATAACCTATAAGAAGGAATGGATAAATAATCAAAACCATCTTACCTAAAGCTTTGTTGTGTTTGTTTTTCCCCTTGCTTAGGAAAGCCTTCCTTCATTGTCCTCTTTACTCTTTCTGGCTCCCTGGACTTTGAAATCATGCTCTCATAGGGGCACCTTAACTACCTCCCTTCATTTCATCCTCCTTTTATATTTTCTTCCTTCAAACTGAAAGCTCTTTGAGGTTAGGGACTATAGTTCTTTTGGTTTTTATTTGTTTCCCAATAACTTAGCACATTCTTGGCCAATGTGGCTTAATATATGTGTTGCCATGCCTGCTCTGTTGCCTTAAAAAAAGTTTTTATCCTTTTTTCCTGAGACATATAGTTGCAATGGCCAATGATGACAGCACTCATGGCCTCTAGCTGTATATCTGTCCTAATTTAGGTATAGACAAGCCACCTTTCCCTTATTTTAGCAGAGACAGAGCTGGAGTTTTCCAAAGGAAATAAGGGTTTAAAAAATAAAAATAATTACAAAGTTTCCTAATTACTATCATGCCATAGAAAGGTTCAGCTGACCCAGAACTTGAGTAGCTTGGAAAATAAACTCAATTCCTTTTCTTTACCTCAACTTCAGTTGAGTTGGATGTTAAGGTACTCTCACAGTTTTAGCCTGTGCTAACTTCCTTTTTGGCACTGCCTGCTATATATGATAGGATTCTTAATTCTTTCCAGGCAAAACTTCCTATTTTTTTCTTTTGAAATGTCATTCCATATACTCTGTTTGGCCTTCATTCTAACTTTGCTTCCTTTCTTACCTCTCTCTCTCTCTCTAGTTTCTCATTTTTAGTAATTTAATTTGTTTTACAACTCTAATCTCCAAAATGTTAATGACAGCACCATCCCTTGTATCACCCAGGCCCATAAAATGGAAATTGTTTCTCACTTACCTCTCTCTTTTGTTATACACTGGAATATCTTCCAAATCCTGTTATTTTACTTCCATATTATGTTTATCATTTGTTCCCCAATCAATCCCCTCTGCAAACATCCTAGTTTAGATGCTTCTCTTCCCTTTTCTTCCTTTGTTTCTCTTATGCTATCTTCCATATTTGTAATAGATCTCTCCAACTTTGCTATCCATCTTTTGAAGACTTTACCTTACTTTAAGGTGTGTCAGGTTCCACCTTCTCCATTAAGCCTCCAGTCACCCCCGCCACCTCTAAAGTAAATGCCATTTCTCCTTTATAAACTTCTCATGACATTTTCCCAATAGAACTTATTAACTATCAATTATTATTTTCTAGGCTAATTTTACACAATTAACTCTTTATTTTATTTTTTTTTTTTAGTGAGGCAATTGGGGTTAAGTGATTTTCCCAGGGTCACACAGCTACTAAGTGTTAAGTGTCTGAGGCCAGATCTGAACTCACCTACTCCTGACTCCAGGGCTGGTGCTCTATCCACTGCGCCACCTAGCTGCCCCCACAATTAACTCTCAAATACTTCTGCAGAGGCTGGGATGAGCAGCCGACTGAAGAGCAGTATGAAGGCATCGTGTAGTTTCTTATATTAACTAATTATTTTCGCTGATTTCTTATATGGCTTGTGATTATACTGCTAAAAAGCTTCTCATTGTAAGTACTTTCTACATTTACGTGGTCTGAGAGAAGCTCAGTCTCTTTCTTATTTAAGCCTCTTGACTTTGGCTAAACCTCTCCATTTTACTTCACTGTTCCTTTTATGAAAGTTATTTGTGTACCTGTCCCCCCCCACCCCAACCCCATATTGTACAGTTCTTATCCTTATACATATGCAGCATCTGCTCTTTATAGCTATTTAGTCTTTTGTATAGGAAAATAAAATAAAAACAATAACAACTATAGACTTCTTTGTCTCCTAAAAGTTTTGTTCCTGGGCTACCAGACCTTCTATGCTGAACTTTAGTCCTGATGGAGGTCTAGGCCCTAGAAGCCCTTATCTTTGACTATTTTCTCTCTTGTTTAGTTTGCCTAAAGTTTATTTACTATCCAGTATTCTCCCCTAAAGATTTGCTCCTTCACCCATTATTTTTTGTTTCTTTATAAACCTGAGTTGTTGTTGTAGAGGTGGTGGTAGTGGTTATGTTCCAACCCCTATATATGCCTATCTTCTCTCTGGCCAAGTGGCTTTGATGTCATTATCTTCAGAATTTATTGTGCTCATACCTGGCCTCTCAAATGATGATTTCAAAGTCTAGGGACCTGCTCTTAGAGACATGCTCATGAATAACATGCTCTAAGAGCTGCAGAGCTGCTCTTAGAGAAGAATTCCTAAATTTCTCAAATGAAAATTCTGAGTTACTGCTTCAAGGTATATTTTCTCTCACAAAAGTGGTTTTCTCAGTACGTTATTATCAGGTCTCACAAGGTCTAGAGACTCTATTTATCTTCCATTTGCCTTGGTAACTGCAACTTATAAGAATCTCTAGCTCATAGTCATGAGTTACTTGAATTTCTCACTCCTTTGTTACCAGTGCCAAAGCTTCTAGAATAACTAAACTAATCTTTATGTAAATAGAAACCTACCCCACAGTGCTTTGCATCTGCTAAGAGGCAAAAACTCCATTAAAAAAAAAACTGTCTATGCCTTACACCCAGCTATGCAGCAGCTGTAGCCTAACTTCTTTTGTCTTCCGGCAGAGAATTTAAATGCTATAATCCATTTTCACAAAGTGAGAATATGGTGCTTATTTTAACAGACATTTTTAGAGTAAGATAATTGTTAGCAATGCAAGCTATTAAAGGGAGCTTTGATTCAACATTTAGATAATATTTCAAGATTTGATCATATTTTATTTTTTTTTCTCTAAAAGTTCCTGTACATTAGGAGCACAGTTAGTCATTGCTAGTACATTTGGATACAGGATGTCAACTGGGCTAATTCTTAATCAAACTCTTGGAGAAACTCTGGGAGACCTTCCCGACAAGATTGATTTAAGAACTCAAGTAGAGCAAAGGATACAGGATCTCAACCACTGCCACAGGAACTGTGAATACCTTCAGCCCATTCATGACTCCATGCTGCAGAAGTCATTAAAACTTTAGATTTATCCTTTCTGTCAGGGATATTCAGAAAGTCACTAATAGAATTGTGAACAGAGAGAACATTCAACAGGATTTGGAGGGATAAATTAAAGTTAGCTATTGACATTAATGTAAAGATTTACAACTTAAAATGAGTTTTATCTCCTCATTGGTTTGTCTGTTTAAAACTAACTACCTGACTCTAGTTACAATTTTTGAATGCCAAATCAAAGAATCAACTTTTCAGTGAAAAAAAAAGGAA
Source organism: Dromiciops gliroides (assembly GCF_019393635.1). Taxonomy (NCBI): domain Eukaryota; kingdom Metazoa; phylum Chordata; class Mammalia; order Microbiotheria; family Microbiotheriidae; genus Dromiciops; species Dromiciops gliroides. The sequence goes on from NC_057861.1 coordinate 407,085,898, forward strand.
GGGTGTAAAAATGAAAATTGAAAATGACTCATACCGGGGAGTGGGAAGTGTGAGAGTAGCAATTCTAAGAAGGGAACTGAGTCAACCATAACATTTTATAGAATTAATAGACTTTATACAATTATAATTTTAAAAGATTGGTTCTAATTTATTGGTATAAATATTGTCTTCATGACTATTAGTTTGACAATGGATGGTCAGTTTCTACCATAGTGGAGCAATTTTTTTATAACTATAATAGGAGAAAATATTTGGGTTAAAGTGTGTAATAGGCCTGGCCCCTTGGATGGGTAAAAAGTCTATAAGTAGGCTATGTGCATTCATTCTAGGACCAAATCCTGTAATTTGGGGATCTCCCAACCAGTAAATATCTAGTATGGACTCTTGTGGTGGAGAATCCTACAAGCTTTACTAAATTAATTATAATTTAAGCCAATTCTTGTGCTTTAAAAAAGGAGGTGAGGTCTCAAAGAGAATATTTTAGGTCTTATGTAAGAGTATGCATAATGGGGACCAACACATTCAGCCCTCTCTCTCTCTCTCTCTCTCTCTCTCTCTCTCTCTATATATATATATATATACATATACATATATATATACACACACACACATATGTATATATATATATATATATATATATATATATATATATATATATATATATATATATGATCCTAGGCCACACCCCACCTACCCATGAAAATCTTCCCAGCTTACCTCATATACACACATGCATCATATGGAAACCCTAGATGAACAAGAATAAAATATACAGTTTGACACTTTGCCTGCACCATCAATGTTTAGACTCTTAGAAATGAAGCAGGCCTTTAGTGATACTATTATAGATGAATAAATTTACCCCCAGAAAGCTAAATGGATATGTGCTAGTCCTTGTGGTTAGTTGTATCAGAGCTGGTCCTTGAATCCAGGCATCCCATATTCAGAAATCTTTTTGTTTTTCTTTTCTTTAAAAAAACTGGTAGATTTTATTTGGAAACAACAGACACTTCCCAACAAATATAAAACCTACTTACAAAGCACATTTCCCCTCCTCTCCTCTGCTGATATATATGGGGTGGGGAACAGATTGCCTCTTAGGAAATAGGAAAGATGCTTCCTTTAGCTTTGGCAATAATTAACCAGTCTGGGGCCTCTTTTTGTCAACTTCATTTATATTATTGTCACTGCATACTATTATTTTACAAAACCATTCCCAAAATCATTGGATTATTAAAAAAAACCTACTGATTATCAATAATAATAATGACTGACATTCATACAGATCTTAGAGGTTTGGGAAGCAGGTTATATATGTTACTTAATTGGGAACTCACAGTAACTCTGGCTTATAGGAATAAGGAAAAGAAGGAAGGAAGGAAGGAAGGAAGGAAGGAAGGAAGGAAGGAAGGAAGGAAGGAAGGAAGGAAGGAAGGAAGGAAGGAAGGAAGGAAGGAAGGAAGGAAGGAAGGAAGGAAGGAAGGAAAGAAAGAAGGAAAGAAAGGAGGAAGGGAGGGAGGGAAGGAAGAAAAAACCTTTATTAAGCACTTAACTATGTGCCAGGCATTGTGCTAAGTGCTAGAATACAAAAATAACCAAAAAGAGAGACAATTTTTCCTTCAATGAGCTTATATTCTAACATTTTAATGAGGGAATAAAATACACAAAAGGGAGCTGGAAAACAATATCCTCTATAAAATGGAGTCCCTCAGGAGAAATCCAACAATGGGAAGGGGCCTTGTGAAAGGATATCACAGAATGAAAAGCAAAAGAACTGTAATGGATGTTTTCTGGGCAAAGGTGCTGAGGGAAGTTACAATGTAAGGAAGTAGTAAAGGCATGGTTTTGAAGTCCCAAATTTTAGAAGCAGGGCCAAGAAAGAAATATAGGCAGACTGACAAGTGCCCCTCCATGAAATGGAAGCCTTAGGAAGGAATAGGAGGTGACTATGTAGTGGAAAACTTCAGGTTGAGAAAACCAAAGAGTTGATTGAATAGTTTCTGGGCAAGCAGGACCTAGACACCAAGGGACATTCCAGGATGTGACATGTTAGAGATATATTTTAATCCAGAAAGTCAGAAACAGGGCTGAGAGGCTACAGTATTATTATGTTCTCATTACAGATTATAAAACTGAGCCTTAGAGTCATTATGTGACTTGTTCCTACACATAATGAATGTCAGAAGCATGATTCAAAACTAGGTCTTACTGATTCCAGGTCTAGCACTCTATCCACCCTGTGCCACACTTCTGGTTGACTAAATTTAACAAGTTATTTTTGAAATATTGTGACTTGTTATTTGACTACTTTTAAAATAGTCTGTTGGTTTAGACACAGTCTAGAACCCAGTGGTTCTATAGCAAAGCACAAGCATAGTCCTGGGACATCCATTATATGAAAGTAGTATTCTCATATGGGACTACAGGAAGGGAGAAAAAGTTTTGGTTAAAATAGAATTTATTAAATAATTGCATGTCAAGAAACTGGTAACAGAGAGGCATTCATGGTGAATGGGCCAGTCCTGGAGTTTGAAAGACTTAGATTCAAATTCTTCATCTTACATTCATTAGTTTTTGGACCTCTGGGAAAATAACTTAACTTTCTTTGCCCCACAGAACAATGAATCCTTCAATAAACAACCATTTATTAAGTTCATACTTTGTGGAAGGTACTATATAATTCATTGGGGGATACAGAGACCCTCCTCAAAGAATCCCTTCCCTTAAGGGACTTTCATTCTAAAAGGAGAGAAAACATGAATGTATCTATCTATGCATTTTTGGAAAACCTTAAATAGTTACATAATAAATACTAGTTAAGTATAAAGAATGGATGGGGAGAGAGAGAGTACCAGCAATTGTGTGGATCAGGAAATTTTCTAACAAGTTTCATATCTGTTGCTGCTTTGCATTGGAAATGTTAAATTATCATGGCTATTTGAAGATCTTACACATGCTGAATTTGTTTTCAAACCCTACTCATCAGTATTTGTTGTATGTGGAGGAGAACTAAATTCTAGTTGAAAAGTGATATAAGCTGGATGACCTTCCTTTCTTAGGCAATGAACCACTAAATAGCATGAATATAATAATTTGAAGTTCTATATAAGTGCCTGAGGCAACTAACACTAAGTTGTATACCATTCCTCTTCTATTTTTACCCTAGAATGAACACTAGCTTCTTCATTTAAGTCATAGGTCACTATAAAAATAACTGCCTACATGGTGTTTTATGGTTTACAAAATTCTTCACAAAGATAATCCCTCTGTCAAGATTAATAAAATCTCTATGAAGTATGTAATGGAAAAGTTATCTATCATTCCTATTTTATAGAACTGGAAACTAATGGTCAGACAGATAAAATAACTTGACCAAGTCTATACAGATAGTAAATAACTCAGCCAGGATTCAAACACATGACTTCTGTCCTAAAAATCCATTGTACATCTTATATCTCAGGTATTTCCATTAAATTTAAAGTAATGTTGAGCAGAAGTAACAATAATAATAGCAAGAATAACAAAATATTCTATTATTACTCATCAAATATTTATTTCAAAAATTTATTGCTAATAATGATAAAATGGAAAAAATACAATTGTCTAAATATATTGCCTCTATCATGTTATGCATGGCCAATAGACATGCTATAAGTATGATTACAAAACATAGTATCACTAATGAAATACATGAAGTTAATAGAAAATGTATAAATGACAACAACTAGGGAAATCACATTGATATTTCCAAGAATGAAGTACTTTCCTAAGAATTGACAAGGCCTAAGGGTCAGGGCATTTCTGTTTAATCTATACAATCAGACCAGTACTAGGATGAGGTGATTGAAACTTTATCCAAGGGTAGGAAGTTATATAAGGATAAGATACTTAAAATGGCATCGTCAAATATTTCTATCCCACTAAAAATAGTTTCAAGATCTTTTGGTTGGAAGAGTATACAGCTGTAGTGTGTGAGGCCATTTAAAGATGGTAAGATCAGGGGTGAGAATTAACTTGATTGTTACTCAGAATTTCTTAGGATGAGAAAGGTAGTACTAAAACATTGGTTTGGATGAGTAGTAGGAAGAAAGCTAAATGTTGACCAAAATTTTATTACTATCTAGGAGAGAATCTTCCCCACATGGCAATCTGAGACTGGTGCACTTCCCCTCTTCTATCCTCCACATATATGCCCCTTCATGTAGGGATCTAAGGCAAGGAAAAGGAAATACTGCATTTAGCAATGGGGGCATGTCTCTCCCATGATATTTCCCAGTGCTTAGCACCTATTAGGCACTTAATAAATGCTGACTAACTGACTATGCCCTAATAGTCAAGTTTTGTAAAAGTGATATAAAAGTGAATGTTTTTTGGAACATAATCCACTGTCTTCTACAGTTTCTAATGGGTATAGAAGAGTCTCAAGTTATTCAGATTTCCTGCCTTTTATATTTGAAGGTCTTTCTCCTGGTCACTTTCAGAATTTGTTACTTGTCATGAATATTGTTAAATTTAACTACTATATGTCATAGAATTTGTAATATAGGTTTTTGTTGTGTTTTTCTTACCTAAATTAATTAATTTAGTACCATACCAATCAAACTATAAAAATTAGTTTAAAGGGCTAAAAAATAATAATAATATTCTTCTGGAAGAACAAAAGCTCAAGGATATCAAGGGAATCAATGAAAAAATGCAAAAGGTGGTCTAGTTATGCCAGATATCAAACTGTACAAAGTATATAAAAATTGTATTTAAACTCTATCCCAAGCTATATAAAGCAGTAATTATCAAAACAATCTGGTACTGGTTAAGAACTAGAGTGATGGTCCAGAGGAATAGAATAGGTATGAATTATGCTACAATAAATGAACATAGTATTGTAGTATATGATAAACCCCCAAATCCAAACTTTTAGAACAAAAATATCATTATTTGACAAAAATTGATGGGAAAACTGGAAAAAAGTATGGCAGAAACTGGGTATAGACCAACATCTCACACAATATACTAAAATAAGGTCAAAATGCATACATAATTAACACATAAATGGTGATACAATAAGCAAATTAAGAGAGCATGGACTATTTTATCTGTCAGGTTTTATGGACTGGGAAGGATTTAGGAACAAAGAAGTTATAAACAAAATTACAAAATATAAAATCAATAATTTTGGTTATATAAAATTTAAAAAGTTTTTACACAAACAAAACCAATGCAATCAAAATTATAAGGAAAGCAGAAACCTGGAATGGAAATTTTGCAACAAGTATCTCTGCTTAAGACTTCATTTCTCACCAATTCAAATGTATAAAATATAAGTCATTCTGCAATTAATACATTGTCAAAGGGTATGAACAGGCAGTTTGCAGATGAAATCAAAGCTATCTATAGTTATATGAAAAAATGCTCTAGATTACTATTGATCAGAGAAATGCAAATTAAAACAACTCTATCAGAGTGGCTAATAGAACAAAAGAGGAAAATATTGAATATTGGAGGAGATGTGGAAGAACTGGTACACTAATCCACTTAGAGGAGCTGTGAACTGATCTTACCATTCTAGAGGGAATTTTGAACTATGCCCAAAGGGCTATATAACTGTGTATACCCTTTGATCCAGCAATACCATTGCTAGGTTTATATCCTAAAGATACCCCCCAAAGAGAAAAAGACCTATGTATGAAAAAATATTTATGGCAGCTCTCTCTCTCTGGTGGTGGCTAAGAGTTGGAAATGAAAGGGATGCCTATCAATTGAGGAATGGCTTAACAATCTGTGGTATATGATAGTGATGGAGTATTATTGTGCTCTAAGAAATGACAAGCAGGATGATTTCTGAAAGTCCTGGAAAGACTTATATGAACTAATGTATAGTGAAGTGAATAGAACCAGAAGGTTGCTAGTAATATTGTTTTTTGAAGAACTGTGAATGACTTTAACCATTCTCAGCAATAGAAGGATCCAAGACAGTCCTAAAAACTAATGATGAAACATACTATCCAGCTCCAAAGAATCAACTTATATTGATTGAACATAGACTGAAGCATGCTATTTTTCATTTTCTTTCACATTTTTCCCTTTTATCTGGATCTTCTTATACAAAAAGACTAATATAGTAATGTTTGACATTGAAAAGGGTAGGGAGAGAGGGAGGGAAAGAATTTGGAACTCAAAACTTTAAATACAAAATATTTATTAAAAAAAAGAAGACCTGGGTTTGAGTCCTTGACATGAAATTTATCCACTATGTAACTGAGCAAGTCAAATAACATCACGTCGCAGTTTCTGTTGTGAATTTAATTTCCTATTCTTATGTCAGGAACTCAATTTGAATAAACAGCCTAGTCCTCAGATATTTTCCGTCAGTGATAATACCATATGATTATAAAATATTATTATATTTATTAAAAATTATATAAAATAAATGATATTATTATTGCTGAGTATTTAGAATTGCCATTATCTCAAACTTTGCAGAGTATATAGGCCTTGGGCACTTATTTTTAGAAGAAGTATTGGAAATATCTATTTACCTATCTATCTCTCTATTTTCCCTCTTTGAACCAATTTGGGTGTGAGTAATGTTGTCTGCCTTTGCTCCCATTTCCCCCTCTCCTGTAAATGCTCTTCCTTGTGTGTCTCTTTTTATGTTTGATATTTTTTAGTATTTTTCTTTTCCTTTCCTCTTTCTTGCAAGGAATACCTCTTTCTTGCCTATCCATTTATTTTTACATCATCACGTGATAGTCAATTCACATCTGTATTCCCTATGTATACTCCTTTTAACTGTCCTTATAATAGTAAAGTTCTTAGAAGTTACATGTATCATATTCCCACTTAGAAAGGTAAACAATTTAACCTTATTGAGTCCCTGATGAATTCTCTTTCTTGTTTCTTGTTTTATATGTTTTCTTGAGTCTTGTATTTGAAAGTCAAATTTTCTATACAACTCAGGTCTTTTCATGCACAATGCTTTAAATTCCCCCACTTCATTGTCTACATTTATTCTCTTGAAGGATTATATTAGCATTTTTGGGTAGGTAATTCTTGACTATAATCCTAGCTCCTTTGCCCTCCGGAATATTGTATTTCAAGCCCTCCACTCCTTTAGTGTTCAAGCTGCTTACTCTTATGTGAACCTCATTGTAACTCCATTGTTTCTTAATGCTTCCTTTCTGGCTGCTTGAAATATTTTTTGACCTGGAAGCTCTGAAATTTGGTTATAATATGCCTTGGAATTTTCATTTTGGGATCTTTTTCAGTTGGTGATTAGTGGATTCTTTCAAAGGCTATTTTACCGTCTGGTTTTAGGATATTGAGTTGCTTCTCCTTAATAATTTCTTGAAAGGCTCTTTTTCATTTATCATGGCTTTTGGACAGTCTAGTAATTCTTTTTTTAAAATTATTATTATTTTGCAACAAACATTTATTTTATTTTTTCCAGTTACATTTAAGGGTAGTTTTCAACATTCATTTTCATAAGATTTAGAGTTCCAAATTTTTCTCCTTCCCTCCATTTCCTCCCCCCTCCACAACACAGCAACCAATCTGATATAGGCTATATATGAACAATCCACAAATTGAGTACTTTTAGAGTACTCATTTTATCAGTTCTTTCTATGGAAGTGGATAGTATGCTTCATCATTAGTCCCTTGGGATTGTCTCAAATCATTGTATTGCTGAGAGTAGTAAAGTCATTCACAATTGCTCATAGAACAATATTGCTGTTACTATGGACAATGTCCTCCCAGTTCTGATCACTTCACTATACATCAGTTCATATGAGTCTTTCCAGGTTTTTCTGGAATCATCCTGCTTGTCATTTCTTATAGCACATTAATATTCTATTACAATTATATACTACAGCTTCTTCAGTCATTCCCCATTTGATGGACATTCCTTTGATTTCCAATTCTTAGCCACCACAAGGAGTTGCTATAAATATTTTTTGTACAATTTTTTTTCCTTTTCTCTTTTTTTCACAATTACTATTGTTAACTGTTTCCCTCCATCCTATTCCCTTCTCCATGATATTTACTATATTATCTATCTTCTTTCTTCCTATCCCTCTTAAAAAGGGATTTTCTTCTTAAGGTCCCCCAATCTGCCCTCCCTTCTTTTGCCCCTTTCTCTTTATCCCCTTCCCCTCCTATTTTCCTGCAGGGTTAGATAGATTACTCCACCCAATTGAGTGTACATGTTATTCCCTCCTTGAGTCAATTCTGATGAGATTAAAGTTTTTGAGTTTCTTCTGATGAGTGTAAACTTGATTTACTGCCCTGCTCTTTCCCCATCTCTTCCCCCACTCTATAAGCCCTTTCTTGTTTCTTTCATGTAGGATTTCACCCCATGTTAACTCTCCCCTTCTCCCTCCTCCAGTGCATTCCTCTCACCCCTCAATTTTACCCTAAAGATGGCATCATAGGGCAGCTAGATGACACAGGGGACAAAGCATCCACCCTGGACCCAGGAGGACCCCAGCCAAAATTTGGCCTCAGACACAAGAAACTCACCCACTGCATGACCCCAGGTATGTCACCTAACTCCAACTTTTTATGGTCCTCTAGGCTCTTGTATTTGAAAGTCAAATTTTCCATTCAGTTCAGATCTTTTCATCGCAAATACCTAAAAGGCCTCTTTTTCATTGAAATCCCATTTTTCCTCTGAAAGATTATTATCAGTTTTACTGGATACATGATTCTTGGTTGTAATCACAATTCCTTTGCCCTCTGGAATATCATATTTCATGCCCTCCAGTTCTTTAATGTAGAAGCTGCTATATTTTGTGCTATCCTGACTAGAGCTCCACAGTACTTGAATTCTTTCTTTTTGGCAGTTTGCAATATTTTCTCCTTGACCTGGGAGCTCTGGAATTTGGCTATAACATTCCTTGGAGTTTTCCTTTTGAGCTCTCTTTCAGGAGGTGATCAGTGGATTCCTTCAATTTCTATTTTACCTTCTGCTTCTAGAATATCAGGGCAATTTCCCACAACAATTTCTTGGAAGATGATGTCTAAGCTCTTTCCTTGATCATAGTTTTCAGGTAGAACAATAATTTTCAAATGATCTCTCCTGGATCTATTTTCCAGGTTAGCAGTTTTTCCAAGAAGATATTTCACAATGCCCTCTTTTTTTATTCATTTGGATTTTCTTTATTGTGCCTTAGTTTCTCATAAAGTCACTAGCTTTCATTTGTTCAATCCCAATTCTTAGGCAATTATTTTTGTCAGAGAGCTTTTGTATTTCCTTTTCCATTTGGGTTTTTAAGTTGTTGACTTTTTTCTCATGTTTTTTCCTGCTTCATCTTCATTTCTCTTTCCATTTTTTCCTCTACTTCTCTAACTTTATCTTCAAAGTCCTTTTTGGCACCTCTGTGGCTTGAGACCAATTTGTATTTTTCTTGGAAGCTTTAGATATATGGACCCTGATGTTGCCATCCTCCTTTGAGGGTGCACCTTGATCTTCCTTGTCACTAAAGAAATTTTCTATGGTCCTCACCTTTCTCTGTCTGCTCATCTTGCCTTTCTTTTATTTAACTTTTAGTTTCTTAAAGAGGGACACTGTTCCCAGGCTGCACTATCCCAAGCTTCAGGGTGTCCCACATCGTATGATTTAAGGAGAGGCAGATTCTTCACTCTCCTGGACTGTTCCCTGGTCTGTAGATGACCCCAGACCAACTTGCTAATCAACCAGCTTTGTGTGTTGTGGATGTCAATACCAATGGGCCTTTGCCTCTCCACTGTCTGGGCCACTGCTACTCAAGCCTACCTCCTGATTCCCAGCAGTGGTGAAAAACCCCAATTCCACCTCGGCACCAGCAGAGACCCCTGTAATCTCTCCCTTGCCAAGGGCTAAGCCCTCTTAGCAGACTGTGAGCTTACTTCCAGACAACACTGGTGCTGCAGCTGATTCAGAGGCCTTCCTTCTTCCTCTGGTGAGTCCTTCCTGGGACAGGATCTGTGTCAGCATAACTGAAGGGTTGAACTCCACTCCCATCTTAGCACAGCACCTCCCTCCTTCCAACCTTCCAAGCTGTCCTTGGTTGGAAAATGATCTCAGCACATTCTTCTATAGATTTTGCTGCTCCAGGAATTGTCCTATGGCATTATTTGGAGGTTTTTTGGAGTGATCATTTCATGAGTTTGAGAATTCAGTGCCTTTCCTCCACCATGTTGTCTCTGCCCCTCTTTACCCAGTCTAGTAATTCTTAAATTACCTCTCTTTTATATACTTTCCAGCTTAGTTGTTTTTTGCAATAAGCTATTTCACATTTTTCTGTTTTTTAAAAAAATTCTTTTGACTTTGTTTTATTGTTTCTTGAAGTCCACAATCATTTGATCAATTCTAATTTTTAAGGAATTGTTTTCTTCAGTTAGTTTTTGTACTTCTTTTTCTATTTGGCCAATTCTGATTTTTCAGGAGTTATTTTAATTACTAAATTTTTATATCTCTTTTCCCATTTGCCTAATTCTGTTTTTAATTTCTGATTTTCTTCAGTATATTTTTGTGTGAGTCTCTTTTGCAAAACTACGAATTATCTTTTCACAGTTTTCTTCCTTTGGTCTCAATCTTTATCTAAGTTTTCCTCCACCACTCTCATTTTCTTTTTTTGCAGGGCAATGTGGGTCAAGTGACTTGCCCAGGGTCACACAGCTAGTTAAGTGTCACATGTTTGAAGTTGGATTTGAACTCGGGTCCTCCTGAATACAGGACCGGTGTTTTATTCACTGTGCCACTTAGCTGTCCCCCACCACTCTCATTTTCAAAATCACTTTTTATGTCTTCCAGGAATTCTTTTTGGGCTTATGTCCAATTCACGTTGGTTTTTTCGCCACTGAGGCTTTGCTCATAGGTCAAAATGACTACAGGGTCTTCTTAGTTTGTGTCTTGATTTTCCCTGTCACCATAGGAGCTTTTTATGATCAAGTTCTTTTTGTGTGATTTGCTTAATTTTCTGCACTGTTTTACAATTTTGAACTTTAGGCTATTGTTGGTCTCTGTTCCTGGCAGGGGGTAGGGTTAGAGGAGGGAAATTATCTCAAGATTTCAGGGTGTTTTGCACTGTTGTTTTCAGAATTAGTTCTGAGAGTTTGGAAGTTTTGCATGCTTCTAAGGTGGTGTGATGTGAGAAGAGGTGTTGTCACTTCTTTCCTCATCTGTACTCTGATCTTTATCCTGGAAGGGTCCCTGATCTTTTGGGATTGCCATCAATATTCTTCCCCAGGGCCCTTATTCCCTTAGGATAGAACATTATACTGTTCCCGATGGTCCTTGATCCCTTGTGACTGAAAACAATAATGTTCATGAAAGCTCCCCCAACTTCTTGACTGAAAGTGCTCCTCCTTACCTTTGAACTATGACTCAGAAGTGGGTATAGGCAATGAATTTGCCCAATAGTGTCTAGTTCTATGTCTAATACTATCACAAGGGTCCCCTTTAATATCTTTATAACCCCTTACTCTCTCTGGGCTGAAAGCCCCCAAAGCTACAGCTGCTTCTATTACAATTACCTAGTCCCACTATTGGTATTTCATTCACATGGTCTCTGGGTCACTCCCCACCCACATCCTATGTCAAAGATCCTTGTGACCTTTTACCTTGTGGATGCAATAATGTTTTAATCTGACCTTTTGTTGGCTCTCCCACTCCAGAATTTAATTTGAGACATTATTTTAAATTTGTTTGGAGGAGAATGTCGGGAGAACTTGGCTGAGTGCTTTTCCACTCCATCTTCTTGGCTCCAAGACCTTTATTTTACAGATAAGAGAATTCAGGCTGAGAACAATAAAACATTTGCTTTTGTCTAACCTCAGATAAAATACACTTGTCCTACTAAATATCTATAGAGAAGTTTCACTTTATGAAGTAAAAATATTTCTGAATTACTTTATGAATCAACCTTTTTGTAAATGATGCCAATATTTCAATATATCAGGGATCTATAATTTCATAAATGTGAACACTTTAAAAATCTAAGCCTTTATTAAGTGCTTCCTATGTGCCAGGTACTATGCTAAACTTTTTATAACTTTTTTTCATTTGACCCTCACAAATATCACCACCACCACCACCACCACCATTATTAATTCCCATTTTACAGTTGAAGAAACTGAGTTACACAGGTTAAGTGACTATCCCAGGGTCACCCAGCTATTTGAGGCTGAATTTGAGCTACCGATGCAGGTTGAAAACTCCTTGTAATTCAGTAGATGATTTTCAGGAGTTGTGTTCAAAAAAAAATCTTCCCTCTGAGATGAAGAGAATCTAAATTTAAGCAAGTTGGACCTTAGAATTTATCCACTTAGGAAATAGTTTTTGAATCAAGCAGTACATCAACAAATATTTAATAAATGCATACTATATTCAATCTGGTAGGTTATATAGTTACAAATAATCCTATTAAGTTTAGTTTTAGTCATGTAGAGTTTAAGATGTCCATGGGGCATTCAATTTGAAATGTCCAAAAGACAATTGATGATGTTGAGGTTGCTTCAAATTTGTGGTACCAAGGTGTAATATAAATAATATGATCTTAGAGCCAGGATAACCTGGGTCCAAGTTCAACTTTTGACTCATGCTGGCTAAGTGATTTTTGGCAAGTCACATGATCTCAGTATTTTGGCAGCTCTCTAAGATTGCAAAGTGAAGAGAAGGTGCCAACCAGCATTGGAAAAGTGGGTGTCATTATATTGAGGTTCCCTATAATATTAAAACTACAAGCCTTGTTCTTATAATAGTCTAAATGAGCCAGAAACTTTTAAAATTGATTTTGGTTTACAAAGCTAATCATCTTTGATTGAAAAAAAAATAGATGACTGTTTAATCTAGATAAAGAACCATGCAGGAAATCATTCTTCACCTACATCAGAACAGCTATTTGACATTTCTCATTTAATTTAGTAAAATATGTCTTATTGAAAATCTTTTTGGAAGAGCTCAGAAAGGAGAGTAAATAGACAATTATTATGAAAAAGTCATCTTTTCATATGCATCAAAATCCACAAGATCAGACAGAGCCATTATTTTAGGTTTTTCATTATTTAGATTGGCTTCATTTTGCTTGATATGATTGTGAGGGCTTTAGTGGTTTGCCAGTTCAATATGCATAAGTGGCTCAACCTGACAGTCACTAAGTTAATGCTAGCCTAGTATACTTTGAGAATCATGATGTACAGGATGAGTGAAGTGAGAGTTCCATTGTAGTTTGTCAGTCAGATGATGCTTTTCAATGCTCTATTCAGATCTAAATACAACATTTTAGTAGAGACATTAACAAAGTGGACAACAGAGGAGGACAACATTGGTGATTTGGGTACTGGACACCATGCCACATGACATCACTTGAAGAAGATGCAAATTTTTAACTTGGGGAAGGAGAGGGAATTAATAGGGAAAGCACGAGAGCTAATTGCTTTGCTCTGGAGGGAAGAACTAGGAAAAATTGTTGGAATGTCTAGAAAGGCAGACTTAGGTAATGGAAGGAAAACCTTTCTAATAAGTAGAGTGCTTTCTGGGTAGAACGAGCTGCTTCAGGATACCATTGGAGCTGTTGAAGTGAAGGTTGAATGCACATATTTTGGGGATATTGCAGAGAATTACTATTCAGTTACTGACTGAAATAGATGACCTTGATAATCCCTCCCAACTCTGGGCTTCTACTACTTTGTGAGTGAGTTCCATCTCATAACTTAATTGCTTTTCTCCTTTAGGTAAAACTGCTTTGGGAGATTTTTTTAATATCACAATGCCTTGCCACATTTGTGTAGAATTGGTCCAGGTAAATACAATGCCACTAAATCAAACTCTTCTTTGTCTTGATAAACACTATAATTCATCAAAGGGTGAAATATAAAGTTGACACCATAGACATGATAATTTAGTCTTTAACTTTATTAGCTATTTGTGGTTATAAAAAAATTGTTGTTCAGTTGTTTGTGACCCCATGGACTATATAGTCTCCAGGAGGTTTTCTTGGTAAAGATACTGGAGTGCTTTGCCATTTCCTTCTCCAGTGGATTAAGGCAAAGCAATTAATTGACTTGCCTAGGGTCACACAGCTAGTGCATGTTTGAGGTCAGATTTGAACTCAGAACTTCCTGACTCCAGTTCCAGTGCCCTATTTATAGAGTTACCTAGCTACCTATAAAAAGTCAATAAACATTTAGTAAATGCCTACTGTATACTAGACACTGTGCTAAGTGCAGGGGATAAAAATAATAAGAAGAAAAATGGTCCCTTCCTTCAAGGAGCTTACAGGTTAAAGAAGAAAGACATACAAAGTAAAGGAAAGCTAAAAGTGTGGGGGGTGGGAGATAACATAGGTGGGGGGATGGTGGAGTCTAGTCCAAGTAGTACAGCTTGTGGGAAATGAAGAATTGGTTATTCTGTGAAGCCTCTTTAAATGGAAACTTTGAGGAGAGTTCTTTTCTCTATCTTTTAGACTTCCAATAAGAAGAATAGGGGGCACTGAGGGTACTAAAGATTTGTTAATACTAAAACTAATGCAGTCTCTCAAGATGATGAGTTTCTTAGTGAAGAAGTTTCCTGGGAGTATGATATTATAAAATGTTTTACAATCCATATCACAATATAAACATATAAATGTTCTATGATGTTTATATATATATAAACATATATATATAATATATATATATATATATATATAAAGCCAATAGTACAAAATAAATTCAATTCCTATGTTTTCAATCTAAAAAAGGGATAGCATTACTTTAACAAAATTGACTTTCTGTTATTGGTAACACTAACCCAGTCACATGGTTTGTAGGACTGCTGACCATTACTTATAATTTAATCAGTCCTCAAGAAAATTTATACCACCCTCAATTTAGGATTTTGGATAGCAAAATTTGAAAGCCTTCACTGGTTGTTTCACATTAACTTTAAAACACCCAAGATGTCATAGAATTTCAGAACTGGAAAGAAGCTGAAAGGTTATTCAGTTCAAGTCTCCCACCTTCAAAGGTGAGGAAACCAGCTTTATTCATCCATAGACCATGGACCCTTTGGATATGATTTGGCCAGGTCTATGCAGGAGTAATTCTGGGCAATTTACATTAAATTAGGTGTGATTTTCACTGACTCCCAAAGGCCAGAGTTAGCAAGCAGTTCTCTACATGTACACATTGGAAGTAAAGTGGAATGGAATAAATGATGATGATTGTCAATGTTGTACTACTAATAGTAACAATAATAGTTAATAAGCATTTATTATACTATGTGCAAGGCATTGTGCTGTTAAGGGCTAAAATTCTAGCTAAACTGTCTAAAATATCTAATGAGTGGTCGCCAATAAATTATAAGCTTTAGCAAGAGTTAGACTTTTAAGCATTTATTAAGGAGAATAAGAATTTGGTAAAGAGAGAGAGAAAGGCCTAGATTTCTATCTATTAAAGGGAGAGCACATTTTTAGCTCCCTTCTCCACCAGAGTCCAGAGGAAAGAGCGCCAGTCTCCTCCTTCCTCCTCCCACTACTCCGCGTCACTTCCTGATATCAAAGAAAAGACTCCTGGTCTTGCCCTCAAAGACCTTCGCTTCATGGGCAGAACTCTTCTACAGTAAGTATCCAGCAGGTGGCGTTATTCCAATCTTTACAGTCCCCCCTGTTGTTCCTCAAGAAACAAAATGTTTCCTTGACGGAACAGTAAAAACAATATAATAACTATTGCTAACTAATAATATGTGAACAACAATATAGAAAAGGAAGAGAGGAAAGTTTTGTCCAGAGGGGCGATTTTTTTTTTTGTCCTCATGAACCGACGCTTTGACATTAGTCTTGCAAAGGGAGGGCCTCTGCAGAGAATACATGTTACAGATGGTGTATATTATAACAGAAAAAGAAAAGAGAAAAAAACAAAACAAAACTGTTCATTTAAAGTCTCTGAAAGTCTTTTCTCAGATGTCCTCTAGGTGTAGTCGTGGAACGGAAGTCTTTTCAGGGGTTGATGTGTGGATACTGGTAATCAGCCAGGAAATTTCCTACAAAATTGAGCTTAACACAACTTTAAAATAGCTTTGTCAATAATCAAATCAAACAATGAAAGTTCTCAAAAACATGTCTAAGGGAATACAGACTCTTAGTTGTTACACATGAAACATATAATAAAACAAAAATTGAAACATTCTTTAAAATTATAATATTACTATAGTCCCCCTTATGGAGGGTAATTGAGAAGACAATTGCTGCAATATTAATTATTAAAAATAATTTTTATCTTTGTTTCATCACTTTTTGCATCATCTGCCTAATTATCCTCATGCCATTATGAGAAATTTAAAATCTAATATAATTAGTAACAGATGTCAAGGCCAAATTCAACACTGTATTTATCATGACACCTGAGATAATTATGGGGGTTACCATAAAAGAACAGAGAAATGATGGGATATGAGCATTCCCACACTTGAGCAATATATACTGCCCATGCAGTATGCCAGGTCTAAAATAGGTGGATGGAATATATGTCCATGCCACCGAACATATTGGAGGAAACTGAGTCAGACTTAATCAGATGCATGGGATTGAGATGTCCATGGCATCAGGCATATAGGAGGGAGCATAGAAGCCAGGTGTAGGAGTGAGATGGGTGGGATGAATACTTCCAGCCATCTGTACAATACTGTGGGGAAAAATAAAATAAAATATTAAACCAAGAGAATCCAACCTCAACATTAGTCAAAAGCCGTTCCCTCGGCCATACCTTGACTTCATGCATGTCTCCCCTCATGTGACAGTTCAGTGTCTGCTCTTGCATGTATTCCTCTTGTGATTGGATGGCATCTTGGCCAACTGGCATCTGATAACTCAGAATAAAGGCAATTAATGTCTTAAATGATAAGTTCCCATAATCCAAGTCTCATATGGATTTAAAATTGAGGATAATAAATGATTGCAAAAAATGTGAATACATCTTGACTCAGAACACAATATATAATTACGCAACAATTTCAAATAATACCCATTTTTTTTACTTAGTATACAATTACTTTTGTGAAAAATCTGAACATATTTAAATACAAGTTAAAGCACAACAGAATCTCAAAGAAAACTTTTTTTTTTTGAAAAAAGAAAACTTTTACAAATGTTCCCCTCTTTTTTTTTTTTTTTTGGAATATGCTTATCAAAAATAATACTTCTAGAATCAATTTACACTTGCCATGGCAAACAATTTGCCAGGGAAATGCTTTAAAGAGTTTGATCAAATAATCGGTTGAGAAAAAATAACAAAAACAAACAACTCAGAATATGGGAGCACAATACTCCTAGAATTAACACTGTATTATGAAATCAAAACCATCTTGCAATTTTTTCAAAATTAGATAAATGAATAGAAGAAAATACACATGGAACAATAAAAGACAGTGAAATTCAAACTAAGGAAATCTAAATGAACATGAACTTAGAGTATTATAAAATATAAACTTGATCACATGACTAAAAAGCTTTTACAAATATTCTCCTTGTTTTAAAAACTAAGTATAAAACACAACCTCAAAAGCATGAAAATCTCTATGAAAATAAACCCATACCATTAATTTCAAAATGTATATATAATAGCATAGAAATCCTATGTAACCTCTGAACTGATACTATTACTCTGAGTGAATTCAGAACACTTTTGATTCTGATATCTAAAATCCCCAACACTCATATCAATACCTTGCTGCTTACTTCTACATTTCTGTAAAATATATACCCTTCCATGGCAAAAGCAGAGTCTTGAACTATGTTGATGATTGTCATTCTTATTCAGCTTAAGTTTTTCTTCTTTAACCCCTCTATATTGTCTGTCAGTCTTTTCACCATACAAATGCTTTATAAGATTACTAATGAAAGACAAAAGCAGGTTAGCAAAATTATGAACAAAACGAGCATATCTGGAATTTAAAGAGTTTTCTAAGATTGTCTCAAAAGCACAGCCAGGGCGGGGAAGGGCTGAGCCTGAAGCTGCAAATGTAGTTAGAGAAAGTTGAGCATGCGCACCAGATCTCTGGACTTCCCAGGCAGGGGAAGCTATGGGCTTGGCCATAGGAGGAGTAGAGGGTGGGGTCTGGAGAGGAGGGGAGGGACCAGAGCAATTTGAATCAGACTTGATTTTGAACTCAGGCCTGGATTCCTCTTCCCCCACTTTGCCTCCAGGTGCTAGGGGATTAAAAGCTTCTAGAGGGTGGGTCATTGCCTCCAGGCATGCAAAATTAAAGCAACAATTACTGTTAGAACTGGGAAAAGCTGCGGGAATCTCTTCAGGTTTCTCTGAAAAAGCATGGTTGGGAGAGGGAGAGATATTTCCTTGTGTGAGTAAGTTGCTGGCTCTTTTAACAAAAATAAAAAGAAAAATAGAAAATCCACAAAAACAAAGCATTAACATGATCTTATCTCCCATTTGTCTGGTTAAACAGACTAAAATCAAAAATAGGATAATTAGGGAGTTTAAAAGGTCCATTCGAAAAAATTTAAAGGAAAACACAGCCAGTACACCAGTACTTAGCAGTTAAAGGGAAAGGGAGGGGAAATTTCTTACCCAACCAGAAGATCAGAAGAAGACTGAAGTTTAGCTTTCCTCTTCGTGGTCAGCCATCTGTTAAGGGCTAAAATTCTAGCTAAACTGTCTAAAATATCTAATGAGTGGTCGCCAATAAATTATAAGCTTTAGCAAGAGTTAGACTTTTAAGCATTTATTAAGGAGAATAAGAATTTGGTAAAGAGAGAGAGAAAGGCCTAGATTTCTATCTATTAAAGGGAGAGCACATTTTTAGCTCCCTTCTCCACCAGAGTCCAGAGGAAAGAGCGCCAGTCTCCTCCTTCCTCCTCCCACTACTCCGCGTCACTTCCTGATATCAAAGAAAAGACTCCTGGTCTTGCCCTCAAAGACCTTCGCTTCATGGGCAGAACTCTTCTACAGTAAGTATCCAGCAGGTGGCGTTATTCCAATCTTTACAGTGCTAATGTAATAGTAATAATAGTAGCTAGCATTTATATATGGCTTTAATATTTGTAAAATACTTTACAAATATTATCCAATCTTCTTGGCACAGTCCTGAAAGTAGGTGCTTTTATTATTCCCATTTTACTGATGAGGAAAATGAGACAAATAGAGGTTAAGTGATTTAGCCAGTGTTATATAGCCAGAAAATTTCTGAAGCAGGGTTTGAACTCTATTCTTCCTGACTCCAGGGGCAGCTAGTGTCACAGTGGATAGAGTGCCAGGCCCAGAGTCAGAAAGACTTATTTTCTTGAGTCCAAATCTGGCCTTAAACAGATATTAGCTGTATAACTAGGGGCAAATCATTTAATCTTATTTGCCTCAGTTTCCTTATTGGTAAAATGAACTAGAAAAGGGAATGGTAAAGCACTCCAGTATCTCTGTGAAGATAATCCTAAATTGTATCACAAAGAGTCAGACATGACTGAAAATGACTTAACAATAACAATTTCTTGACTCCAGTTCTGGTACTCTATCCACTGTCCTACTGACCTGCCTAACTAACATAAGGAACAACATGCAATTAAAAATAGTGATACAGACAGTTTAAGCACTAGAAAACATTTTTATTTGTAAAAGCCCAGATTGTTATTTCCAAAAGCTGTTGCTTTCCTTGAATTAGTTTCAGTATAAGAAAACAGTATAATCATTGATTCAGTATTGATTAATATTTTTTTCCTAATTGGATGTGACCTAGAAAATGGTTAAATTTTGAATTGTTCATCTTCGGCAGTTGCAGAATGTCATTATGTCGTTTTTAATGAGATTTTAAAAAATAGATATAGCAGCCCAAGTGATTATTTCATTCTGTGTCACTCAGCAGGGCACATCAGTATTATGTAGTCACTTGTTTTTCATTTAAAAGAAAATAAAGCAGACAACAAGTTAATTGCATCCTTCCAAAAGATTATCTCTGCTCTTCATCATAACATTTCCCCTCTTTATAAGAATACCAAATGATACCGTATTAACACAATATAATAACTATTTATAAATAAGACATATCACTTTTCTCAACTCAAATGAGATACTTATTTCAATATATCATAAAAGAAATAAGTGAAAATTACCCTAGAAACCTTTTTTTTCTTAGAACTTGCATATAGAAAAATCCAAGGATGTATTAAAATATGGTCATTTTCTTTTTGCCTCTACTGTTTGTAGTCTCTTATTCAGTTCCTTCCTTCAGAATTCAACAAAACCTATTATCCTCCAGTTTGGCACCTCAGTCATTTTCTACTCCTGCATCTCCATCATAGACTGTCAATTAACAAATCCTATTTAATTGTCTCTGTACATCTTAGATATCATTGCTTGATTAAAGTATCAATAGGAAAGAAATACAAGGTTTGGATAAAGGAATAAACTTTGAACACATTGAGTAAATATACTGTTAAGAAAGAAAACAATTATCTTAAATAACATAAGAGAACTTATAAAAATATAGATGTTATATACTATAAAGTCTTGAGGGCTTGAAATCTAAATGGGATACAAATGTATTGAGTCCAATAATATAAAATCACTTAATGCCAGTGTGGTGTAATGGAAATCGGACCTGCTTTGTAGTTTGGAATACCTAAGTTCAGGATCTGCCTCAGACTCATACTGTCTGCGAGGCCATGATTAAGTCACCTATCTCTCAGTTACAGGCAGCTTTCCAAGGCTACACATTATAAAGCAGCTGATATGTGGCAGAGGAGAAAGTTTCCAAACAGGGAGTACTTGTTTTACATGATGAAATTACATATCTGGCCCAATTTAAGCCAAATGTGTCCCCATTCTAGAACAGAAAACTGAAATATGATAGCTACCCAGTCTTTCAAAATTATAATATGCTAATGAGGGAAATTTAACTTTTAAAAACAAATTGCCTGTGTTTTAGATATTGTAATTTCCTTTTCATAAACAATGTGAAAACATTTTTTAAAAACTGTATATAGGGGCAGCTAGGTGGCGCAGTGGATAGAGCACCAGCCCTGGATTCAGGAGTACCTGAGTTCAAATCTGTCCTCAGATGCTTAACACTTACTAGCTGTGTGACCCTGGGCAAGTCACTTAACCCCAATTGCCTCACTAAAACAAAACAAAACAAAACAAAAACTGTATATAGCCCAACTTATGTATCCATTTGTCCCTATAAATTATATACTGAAATTTGCTTTGCTATGAATAGCAAGTAATCTAATTAGGTAATTACCAAAGAAGCCAATCTCCTAGCTAAATCACCATCCTAGAAAATACTGGCATCCAGAAAATATTGTTCTTTCAGAAAGAACCCTTTCCTATACATAGTGATTGACCTCTAGGAAATGTTGGCTAGATCATCATATGAAATATACAAGGAACAACTCTAATTTTCTCCAAAGAATGTGTTTAACTCAAGTTATGGAAACAACATGAAACCAAAATGATAATCAATCACTAAGTTAGTATGTCAAGAAATGTATAGAGGGGCGGCTAGGTGGCGCAGTGGATAAAGCACCGGCCCTGGATTCAGGAGTTCCTGAGTTCAAATCTGACCTCAGACACTTGACACTTGCTAGCTGTGTGACCCTGGGCAAGTCACTTAGCCCCATTGCCCCGTAAAAAAAAAAAAAAAAAAAAAAAAGAAATGTATAGAGCCATAGAGATGTGGTATGAAGGAGAAGGAGAAGGAGAAGAAACAATTCCTATTCACAAGAAGTTTCTATTTTAGTGAGAGACAAATACATATGTATGTTCATTACATAAATATATGCATATATGCAATATAAATATAAGGTTAAATACAAATCTATACAAAATAGTTGAATACAAAATAGTTTGGGAGGGAGGTCACTGCAACTGGAAGGAAAAAATGATAGTTCTTCAGCTGTTTGGGTTTTTTTTTTGTTTGGTTGTGTTTTTTTTTTGGGGGGGGGCAATGAAGGTTAAGTGACTTGCCCAAAGTCACACAGCTAGTAAATGTCAAGTGTCTGAGGCTGGATTTGAATTCAGGTCCTCCAGAATCTAGGGCCAGTGCTTTATCCACTGTGCCACCTAGCTGCCCCTCTTCAGCTATTTTAAAGAAACAGAAGTACTTTGAGGATAAGGGTAAGGAAAAAGTGCAATGTAGAAGTGGAACGTCTTGTACAAAGGCATAGCTATGGCAAAGAGAGTTTTCTGTGTAAAGACCAAAGAGAATATCAAATTAGTTGGATCCCATAATGTAGAGAATAAAATCTAGTGAGGGTGGAAAGAGGTTGAAATCAGATTATATAAGGCTTTAAAAACTCAACAGAGGAGTTTGTAGTTGATCCTAAAAGTAATAGGGAACCACTAGAGTTTTTTGAGTAGGGGAGTCAAATGGTTATATCTGAGCTTAAGTAAAATGACTTTAGCATCAGTGTATAGAATGGATTGGTGTGGCAAGCAACTTAAGACAGGTAGTACAGTTTGGAGGCTGCTGTAATTATCTGGTTAAGAAATTATGAAAGCCTTAACTAAGGTGGCAGCTATGCGAATGAAAAGAAAGGGTCAAATGTGAGATGTGTAAAGGTAGAGATAAAAAGATTTGGTGAATGATTGTATTTAGCTAAAGTATTTTGAAATACAGTCCTCCAGAATCCTACTCTCTAACCTTAATCATCCTTCGGAAGGGTTGCATTTTATCCATATGGCACTCTGGGCAAGCCATGTGTGGCCCATCTCCAATCACCCTGCCAAATTCCATTATTTTACCACACAACCAATGGAATTTCTTTCTTGGAAGAATTGTGGAAGGAACTGAGCTCTTTACTTAATTAAGTTGCTTAATCAGACATAGTGAGACCAATTCTGCACAAGAGCAAAGTAAGTGAAATATTCTCTCTCTTGGCAATAAAATGTAAGCTTCTGAAAGAAATGACCAATTCAAGCCATGAGTGTAATGATTAAATAACTTAAATGAGGTCATATTTATCCATGACAAGCTTCTTTTCTTTAAATAACAAAATAAAATACTTATTTATATTATAAAAATTTAGACTTCTCAGAAATCTGACAGCACATCAAAACTAGAAATTGAGAAAGAGCCAAAAGATGCCAATATTCATTCTGAGTTTTTGTTTGGGAAACTACAACCTGGATCATATAATGTGATGGAGCATGAGAAAAGCTCTGAGTTTGGGTTGATTTGACTTTAATTGAAATCCCAGTTCTGCCATTTAATTTCTTTCTTTTTTATTTTATTTTTTTGGTGAGGCAATTGGGGTTAAGTGACTTGCCCAGGGTCACACAGCTAGTAAGTGTTAAGTGTCTGAGGTCAGATTTGAACTCAGGTCCTCCTGAGTCCAGGGCCGGTGTTCTATCCACTGTGATACCTAGCTACCCCTCTGCCATTTAATTTCATTGTGGCCTTGGACAAGTCACTTCACGTGGGTGTGTCTCGATTTCTTCATCAGTAAGTAGAGATGAGGGATTGGGTTAGATGAAATCTAAGGTCCTTCTTTGACCTCAACACATGATCCTAAGACTTTAGGATCCTATAATCTTTAGTGGTAGTAACCTTAAGCTCTGTGGCATAGTAATTTCCCCAGAGAGATATGCAGAAGAATGGTAGAACTGAAAAGTTAGAAGGGATCTCATTCAAACCACATCCAAATCCCTTTAAGAGGATCCCTGGAAAATGCTCATTTGCCCCATCTCTTAGTATACTCTAGTGAAGGGGAGTTCATTTTCAAGGAAGTCAGCTTCAGATCTCTCTACTTTGTACAAAAGAGTCTCACATGACTAATTAAAACTTTTAGAAATCCAAATGTTTTATGTCCATAGCATTCTCCTGATTCATTATCCCAGAAACTCTGTCAAAGAGAAAATAATATTAATTTGGCATGGTTAGTTGGTTCCAAGAAGAAAAAAAGTGAACAATTGGAAATGGCCATGTCATTCATATTAGAAAAGTTAGGCATGGCAGGGGAGATTTCAGGAGAACATTTTTCAAAGTGTTAAAAGAAAATACATATGAGAATTTATGGCCTAAAATTCTACAGACAGTCAGTCTAAGAGGGATGGGAAGTTTTTAATAATAAAATAATGACTGTATACAGAAAAACAATTCCAATGAGGAGAAAAAATGATTAGGTAACCACTGTGGATACAGAGGAGGCAGTACAGTGCAGTAGACAGAATATTCAATTTCAAATCAGAGTATTGGGGATAGAATCCCAGCTCAGCCACTTTCCCACCTGTGCTATTTAGGATAGGTCATTTCATTTCACTTGACCTCAAAATTTCTTATCTGAAGATGACCTTCAAAGTCCCTTCTAACTGACACATTCTAATACTTGCCTGATTTGCCAGGGGGAGCTTTACTTTTTGGAATTAAGTGACTTGTACTTAATGTAATTAATTATATTACATTACAATTACATAAACTCAGTGATCAATTCTTGCCATCTTTGTGACTGGCTCGGTAGTGAAACAGACTCATTCTGAAAGTAACATGATAATACACTTAGGTATTTTTGGTATTTTAGGTATTTTAGTGATATCTCCCAGGATATATGTTCCATTAATGTCAAATCCTAGCACAAGTGAAATGTTGATAAAACAGAATCCTTACCTTTATTTGGCTTATAGGTTAGTATGTAGCTTAGATCCAAACCTTCCCCCCCCCCCCACCCTATAGCTTTCTATACAGTTCTCCAGACCCAGATGGGAGAGATGTGGTGTTTTACCCCTCACTCTGCCACCATGGTGTAATTCCCTTCCCTTCCCTTCCCTTCCCTTCCCTTCCCTTCCCTTCCCTTCCCTTCCCTTCCCTTCCCTTCCCTTCCCTTCCCTTCCCTTCCCTTCCCTTCCCTTCCCTTCCCTTCCCTTCCCTTCCCTTCCCTTCCCTTCCCTTCCCTTCCCTTCCCTTCCCTTCCCTTCCCTTCCCTTCCCTTCCCTTCCCTTCCCTTCCCTTCCCTTCCCTTCCCTTCCCTTCCCTTCCCTTCCCTTCCCTTCCCTTCCCTTCCCTTCCCTTCCCTTCCCTTCCCTTCCCTTCCCTTCCCTTCCCTTCCCTTCCCTTCCCTTCCCTTCCCTTCCCTTCCTGCTTTATGTTTCATTCTTTAGAACCGGTGACCTGGAGATGGACATTTTCAGCCTCAGAGGCAGCCTTATGAGTTTGAAAGGTTGGAACTTCTGGGTCCCTCAGAGAAGACTGGTGAGAGAAGAAACTTCTACTTTAGAGATGATGTTCAATAGCAGAAGGATAAACCCAACACATGTCCTGGTTTTCCAGAAGTCATGGATCTGGAGGAATTGTTTGAACAGTGCTAAATTGAGTTGAGATGTAAAATGTCAATACATCATCCCTGCAAACTGTTTCTTGTTTTGATATTTGAGTCTTATACTTCTGAGAGTATAATAGAGGTTACCAAGTTATCACAATTCATATAAAATTTCTGTCAATGCATGTTTGTGAGTTTTTTCTAGATAACATTTATTTTGTGTGTGGAGGAAAAAAACACTGCCCTACATTTCAGTTAAATGGTCTATTGAATGCCTTTCCTCACCCCCTCACCTTTGGGGGTGACCCTAGACATATCTAAATTTAAGCTGGCCAAGTTCCTTTAAGATTGAACCTGGTCTGCATGTCCAAGGCTGTGCAAGGTAATCAATGCAGAGGATTAGCACCCATTCTTCTAAGCCCAGAAGTATTTCTAATTCATTTTCCTTCAATTAACCCACATTTATTAAGCACCTAATTTGTTCCAGGCCTTGGCTCCTTGATCTCTGTATGGTACTATGATCCAGCTACCAAAGCTAAGATCTCTAGGAAGCCAGTACCACAGCATTCCCTCCATATCACCAGTCTTGCTTTCAGTTAAAATACCCCTCCTACCCCAGTCATTGTCCAGAGAAGCGATCCCTGCCTGCCACCAATGCCAATCAAACAATTGTCATAGACATGAAAACACCCTAACCAAGATGAAGGAGCCTTTTCTCCTTTGCTCCTTATACTTTGAGGAAAAGATAAGAAGTGCCTTGTGCCAGACAGGTCAAGATGCCATCACACTCTGAGTACCACTTTCCCTTAGACCCTGGTGAACTTATGCCAAAGAGCCCTTGAGCCCAGGCCACCAGCTTCAAGCTAGGCCCACATAGCCTAGAGATAGCCCAGGGTGTTCAGAGGAATAATCCCTGTGAATGAATTAGAGCTTCCATACCTGCTATCACCAGTATCACCATCAAGTAATTGCCTGCCAGTGCCTAATAGTAGTGGTAGCATCATCTGCCTCTAGTATATCTATCTTGCTTCCAGCCTGGCCACTGTTGACACAAGGAAAAGAGATTACAGAGATATGAACTAGAAAATGTCTTTCAGCCCCTAATACTGAAGACTCACAAAAGAAAATTCCCAACACCAAAGTCCTTGGAACCCAAATCAGAAATGGATATGGAAAGGACACTAAAGAATATGCATTAACTATCTGTTTTGCAGCTTTGTCCTAAGCACTGCTGCACTTTTACTTTTATTTTGCTGTGGAATCATCCTATGCACCTTCTCTTCTATTAGAACATGAACTCTTTGGTAGCTGGGACTGACTGCAAATTTTTTCTTTGTATTGCTCGACCTTATACCATATTTTGTACGAACTAAGTGCTTAAGATGATTTTCATGAATTGATTGATCCCCTCATGAAGAGCCTTCATGACATATTTATTTCTAGTGTCCAATGACTTCCTGAAGTGTTTCAGGAAACATTGGTCTCCTGCTTTGTTCTTTTTCTTTCCCTTTTTTGAAAAAATGTTAATGTCATTATGGATGAGACTTTTTTATATTGTATTTGACATAACATAGTTGTCTTTTAACAATATTAAGTAAAACAAATAATTTTCCTTTGATTTTATGGTTTTTGTCAGCCCTATGATTTTATGATTCTATTTTTAACTTTTTTATATTGGAGGGATGTGGTTTGCCTATATTTATTTATGTGTGTATATATTGGGCATTTTACTAATGTTAAAAATAGAGTGATAAGCCCTTAAATTTGGGAAACACCATATAGATGATCTGTTTCAACTCTCTCATCTAGAAGATGAGGAAATTGAGACCTTGGGTAGGTTTAAGTAAATTTCCCACCATCATAAAAGCAGTTGGTGGTACAGTCAGGGTTAAAATCCAGGTGTCCTGACCCCCAATTCAGTGCTTTTTACAGGATGCTATGTTAACTACCATTGATCAAGCTATATTGCAAATATTATCTTTGACCTGGAAACACCGATATCTGGCAATGCTAATCAATTTGCAGAGATTTCTTTCCTTTCTACTTACTTGTCTTTAGTTTCATATAAGTGGAGAGGATGCCAATTGCAAAACATGCTGTATTCTATGTTTATCATGCTTAATTATGGAGTGGAGTGGATGCAGAATCAAGATGATGTAACTGATGTGGATTTGAGTCTTATCATTAAGTTGCAAAGTAAGTTGCATGTGGTAGGCAAAGAACTAGATCTCTTTGCATCTTGTGGTCTTGATTTTTCTCACTTTAGGAAATGAACTAGTTGACCTAAATGATCTCCAAGTTTTCTCTTGTCTTTAAAATTCTATGAATGTATTATTTTACTTCTTGAGAACAGCATAAGATTATGGAAAAGACACTGGATATGAAGTCAAGAGACCTTGGTTCGTGGTCTGGTTTTGCCATTTAATAGCTGTATGATATTCACCAGGTTCCTCCACATCTCTGGGCCTCTGTTTGGATACCTATAAAATGGGAATAATAATAGTTTTACTATCTGCCACTCAGGGTTGGCATAATTATAAAATGAGATAATGTATGTAAAAAACTATAAAAAATAATGTTGTAGAAATGTAAGTTATTATTAGAAATGTTCTGATACCCATAAGTTGAAGAGGCAATTGTGTAGGTATTTATAAGTGATTAAATTGTTTGATAGGTTTGAAAAGAATTGATTCTATTAATTCTTCATAAATTAATGACTTTTAATTAATTCTTATTTGAATTTTTAGCTAATCCACCTTTTCCCTTCAATCTAGTTTGTACAATTAAATGAATTTATTAAATAGGAGTACTCTTTATTAGGCACCTTGATATATTTAAATCTATCTTTGTCTCAATTATATGCTTACACTTGCTAAGGCCTTCTGAAGATACAGGAGGAGGATACAATATGGTGTCTGCCCTTGAGGAATTTACAGTTTAGTTGAAACTTCAACTCATTCCTATTGAAAAAATAGAACAGGTCCCTGATGTGTAAAATCCAAATTCATGAGTCTTCACCTTACCCCAGGAGCATACTTACTTTGGAAATAAACACATATAGTGCATTCAGCCATAGAAATGGTTCTTTAAGCCATTTGGGCTGGTATTAAAATACATCAGATCACAAGGCAGGAATTGGCTGTATTTTCAGCAATTAGATGAAGTGGTTATTGATGGTATTGGAACAAACACAGACAGAAGCCTTTAATTTATGACAGGGCTTAATCAGTTAAATCCTCATCTTCCGTACCCCATGAAGCTGCTCCATGGGTAGAATTCCCTTCAAAGAAATACAGACTGAAAACAATGAGAATTTGGCTATGAACTTTAAATGGGATGTTCATGACCTAATCATGGAATGGTGAGATAATGTATTCAAATGAATAAAACTTTAAAATAGCACAAACATGCAATTTGATCCAATCCATTTCTGACAGTGATGATCCTTAAGAGGTTTATCAAAATAAATCTTTGAAATCATGTATAAATTTTGTTGCATGAGGCAGAAGATTTTCTCTTGATATGATGCTACTTCTTACCTTGCTCAGCTGTTTTGATCCATAATTAACAGTTTCCTTTCAAAGTCAGCCTCAATCAGAAATGGTCCAAACTGGTGTGCTAGAAACCCTGGTTAAGCCTATCTCTGCAGCTGAGGTGGAAGGATTGTCTCTGTCATTAGTGGATAATAGAAGTAACTAAGTATATAATTGGAGTGAAGAAAGTGGGAGAATAAAAGGCTACATATCAAAAGAAATGTTTGACTGTTCTTATTATACTTTCAGCACTCTCTTCTCATACATAACCCAGGCTCTTGGTGAACTAGTTTTCAACTATCCCACTACGTCCTACTTTACTTTCTTTTCCTTCTTCATGCAGGGGCCAAAAGAATCCACCTAATACCGTGATATTGCTATGCCATTCCCCTACTCAGGAGTCTTCATTAGATCCCAATTAGATCTTCATTATATCTCAATGACCTTAATGATCCTATACTTACTCTCGATCCACTATAGTGTCTATTATCATGACCTGGTAGTAGTGGAATCTGTTCTCTTATTTCATAATCAAAGATCACAGGCTCATATATATAACTGGAAAGACCTTCAGGCCATCTTGTTCAATCCTTTTAATTTGCAAATGAGGAAACTAAGGTTTAGAGATTACTTGCTCTCAATTTTTGGGAGGGTCCTAGAACAACCATCCTTCCTTCACCTTCTGGATATGTCTCCAACTCTTTGGTTTGTCATTCTGCCCCCAGAGAAGTCCCTTCTCTTCTCTCTCCCCTGATTCTACTTTTCAGCTCCCTTTTACATGTTTTCTCCTCTCATTAGGATGTTAGCTCCTAGAGAGAAAGGATTAATTTTCTCTTTCTTTATATTTTTATCCCCAGCACTTAGCAGAATGCCTGGAATATAAAAAGTGCTTAATAAATGGTTTTCACCCAGTTAACTTGTCCATTATTACCTAGATAGTAAATGGAATTTGGACCTAGAAACCAGGTCTTCTGGACTCTAAATTCATTACTTTAAAATTGTTTAATCCCATAAAGTGTTTTGCTACTGAACTGTATGTAATTTGGGGCATTTAAATGAAACTTTAAGAGAGTTACTGTCCAAGAGAGTGGGACATGATGGAAAAAAGCTAACTTAAAAGTCAAGAAGAACTAAGTTCAAGTCCTTCTAATATATATTGGTTGCATTATTTGGGACGTTTGCCCTTTTGGTGCTCTGAATTTAAGTTGAAGAGCAATTGAACATATGCACTGGGAAAGGGAATTTCCTCACTAGTGGTCTTTATACCATTAAAATCACAAGTCTGAACAATAACAAAAAAGATGCCCTCTACAATAGAGTTCCAATCTGACCTAACCAGATCACAGAATGACAGAATCTCAGAGTTGGAAAGAACCTCAGGTATCTTCAAATTTGACTTATGCCTGCACAAGAATCCCCTCTTTGATGTCCTTGACATGGCAGTCACCCAACCTTTGCTTGATGATCTCCCTAGCTGGAGGACTACTTTCCAAGGCAGATCATTACACCTTGAAGACTCTCTAATTGCTATGAAGTTTTTTTCCCCTTATTTCAGGTCTAGATCTGCCACTCTATAGAAATAATTTCTATTTCTTGCCACTTCTTTTTCCTCTTTTTCTTCTTCTCACTTATTACAATTCAGAAACCCATCA
This sequence comes from Dromiciops gliroides, assembly GCF_019393635.1. Classification (NCBI taxonomy): domain Eukaryota; kingdom Metazoa; phylum Chordata; class Mammalia; order Microbiotheria; family Microbiotheriidae; genus Dromiciops; species Dromiciops gliroides. The sequence goes on from NC_057861.1 coordinate 407,116,300, forward strand.
CCCCATCTAGCTTCTTCATGATCTTAGAATCTTCTTGTGAAAGAGTCAGATTAACTGTGTTTATGGACAGAGCCCAAGTAATTTTTATAAGGACAGTCCATCCATCAGTGTGATCATTGAAACTAGAGCTTGGATTTCTTATCCAGTAAAGTGTTTTGCTTTGCCTCCATTTTAAGACAAATGACTAGGTACCTAATACAGAATCACCTATCTATTTTTTTAATTTTTTCCTCAGATCTGACATTTACTAAAATTTAAGGGAATTCCAATACTAGAAACTTCTGCTAACAATACCCATTGGCAACTCATCTGTACATTATATCTTTAGGGCATTGCCCATCATCATTTGCCTATTATCAAGCATCTAGTATACATAAGAATCAGAAATGAACTCATGTTTTCAAGGTCAGGGTATTTGCTCTTAGATTCACTTTAAGGGGAAAAAAAGCTATCAACTCTTATTGACAGTATGTTCTGGTGAATAGGCATATGTATTTATCACTCACCCCCCCACCATTCTTTCTCTCTCTTCTCTTTTACATTTGTAGTCTCTTCTCTAACATGAGTTTCACAGGTTCTCTTTTCTAGCCTTCCAATTTTCTATATGGGTTCCTAACAACATATATTACTCCTGACATGCTAGCTACCTATCATTAAGGCTACTGGTTTAAATACATAATTTTTTAAAGCATACTTTACCATTTTATATTATAATTTCATTTCTTATTCAAGTTACATATTTGGGATTAAACATTTCATAAAACAGAGGTGTTACAAGGTTTTCTCCATCTAAAATTCATTGGATTAATGACTTTTTTGCCTATCAAGGGACTCATATCCCCCTTGTCTCCTTTGCCCAATAGACTGTTAAATGAAAAAGTAAATGTCTTTTTGTTGTAGCTATTGAAAACTGAGTATACTTTCTTTAAGTTTCCCAATCTTGTCCTTTTGCAATCTTACTTTTTAAATCCATACTCTCCCTTAGTGACCTGGGCTGTGTTCCATTTTTGTAGACTTCTCAGTTGCCACATAACCCTCTACTTGCAGGAAACATAGTCAATATTTCCTATTTAACATAGAATTCCAGGAAAATCCATTAATAGGAAAAAGATAGAGATGGACAAATGCAAAGCTTTAGTTAAAGCTGAATCAAATTTTTTTAGACATAGACACATAGCCCAGAGACTCATCTTATTACTGCTTATAAGTATAGAAGTCAGCGTCTTGATGATAGCATTGTATTAGCCCATTTTATCAAAATATTTTTGGAAAGTCATCATGCTACATCATAGTGAAAGGTACTTTTTGAATCAAAATGCTTCATGAAAATAACAATTCTGTTCTCTACTTCTCTTCTTCACATCTGTTTTATGATCCATATGGTACCTAGTTGGTAAGAAGTAGTCAGTTTAATGGATATGGAACTGGTTTCAAATCTAATCTTTTTGGAAACATTAGGGTTCATGTCCTATATCTCACATGAATTGACTGTGGGACCCTGAACAAATTACTCAACCTTTCCATGTTCTAGACAACTCTTGAAGACTACAAGTTTCAGAGTACAGAAAAGTTCTAGGTATTGACCTACGTTGGTAGGGAGAATTTTCTAATATAGGGATTCTGTAGTCTAATGAAATCACAGGCCTAGTGCCTATACCTAATTGGTTCATTAAAGGCTGACGCATAAAATTGAGACCTAGTCTCTATCCTTCAGATGCAGTTCTTACTTCCTTAGATCAGTTCATAAATGCTATATTTTAAACTTAAAAAAGAGAAAGATGGGGCAGCTAGATGACGCAGTAGATAAAGCACTGGCCGTGGATTCAAGAGGACCTAAGTTCAAATCCAGCCTCAGACACTTAACACTTACTAGCTGTGTGACCCTGGGTAAGTCACTTAACCCCAATTGCCTCACTAAAAAAAAAAAAAAGAGAGAGAGAGAGAAAGATTACTGCTAATGCAGATATTTCTCCCATTTGACTAAAGTTGTATATGTAAAGGCAAAATAAAGAGTTAAGTAATTACCTTATGAACCTGATATTTGTAGAGAATTAACTGGGGGATTTCTGATCATGATTATTGCTTTTCTTTCCATTATCTGAATTTGCTCAGATAACTGATCACACAAAGAAAGCAAAGTCTTATAGCAAAGGGTTATGGACAGTCATATTTAAAATGTTCTGATTTGTTATTAATCCCTAAAATACATAAATAGCAAACATTTATAACAATTCAAGAAAACTAATTCATTCTGAATGCCCCAAGAATTCTTTGCCATTTTTAGTATCCATTTAAAATAGCATTTTTTTGGGCAAGTATTCTATTTTGTGCCCATAATTGCCTTTGGGAAAGAAGAAAATTTTAGATTTAATTTTCAAGTGTAAATGAAATGGACCAGAAGTGTTAGCCTACAAGCATTGAAAAGTTCTCTAATAAGACTTTCTGCACCATTGAATTCAAGCCAAGATTATTTGCTTTAAGAAATGTTAAGTAAAATAGTTAACTGTTCAGTTATTTAATATTAGCATATTTTCATGTTTCTATTTTACTTTATATGGCTGGAATAAAATTGCAGTATGTTAGTCCCCAAGGATCCATAAAAAATATTTCTTAGAAGGTTATTCCCATGCACCAAGTTTAAATAAATTTAAATGCAAATAAAATTGCACTGGCCAAGAATGAAAGATTGCCATGGGACCACCTCTATGCTTTGCTCTGCTCAATGAGAGAGAATCTAAGCCCTCTGCAGATTTCAATTATTCACTTACAACAAATGTCATTTGGTAATTAACATTAATATGAGTTGATTAATGTGAGTGATTTGGTAATTAACATTAGGATTGTTTTACTCCTCAAGATAAAGTGGGAACTATTTTTTAAAAAATAATTTTATTGATATCTTGTTTCTAATATCATCACAGTTATGCCAAGAATCTCTCCCAGACATCTATTTCATAAAATAATTTTTTTTGAGAAAAAAATAAGCACAACTAATCAATACGTTAAAAAAACATCTGAAAATGTATGACATATAACACTTTGGGCAACCCACCTCCATGGAAGGGTAGATTGGGGCTGTCTTCTTATATCTCTTCATTTGAGTGCTGATTATTTCACTCTGCATCAATTCACAAAGACTTTAACATGCTTCTCTGTATTCATCATAAATGACATTTTTATAGTACAGTAATATTCTATAATATGAATGTATCACAATATATTTATCCATTGACAGCTATATTATTTTCTTTCCAATTCTTAGCTATCACAAAAAGATATAGGGACTTTCTTTTATCGACAGCTTCCTTGGGCCATAAGCCCTTTGGGGAAGTCTCTGGTTCAAAGCAAAAGGATATTTAACCACTTTAATTGCATAATTTAAAATTCATTTCCAAAATGGTTGAACCATTTCATTCTCAAACTACAATGTATTAGTGTGTCGCTCATCCTACAACATTACTATCATCATTTATTTGGTCATTTTTGTCAATTTGCAGGATGTATGGTGAAAACTTAGAGTTGTTTTGATTTTAATTTCTCCCATTATTAGTAATTCAGAGCATTCATTCATATGATTGTGAATATTTTTAATTCCTTTGTGTCTTGTTTGTTCATATCCTTTGACCACTTGTTTATTGGGGAATAGCATACACACATACAAACACAAATAGAGTGTGTGTATGTGTGTAAATTGTTTGTATATCTTGGATACCTACCAGTTGGAAGTCTACCACTTCTTATCTAGGGTGCATTAGTTTTATCTGTGCAGAAGCTTTTGTAAAAATTTCAAATAATCAATGTTGTTTATTTATCTTTTGTAGTTTCCTCTTTTTTTTTTTTTTTGGTTAACCGTGAGAGGTACATCATGTTACTCTTCTAATTTTTGAAAATTGTAATCTTTAATACTAAGCTCACGTATCCATTTAGAATGTATTACTTAATATGGTGTAAGGTATTGGCATAGGCCTAATTTCTGCCAGACTCCTTTCCCATTTTCAAAGCGGTTTACCAAACAATAGTTCCCTAAATAATTTTTATTTTCCATTTATCAAATACTAGGTTATTGAGTTCTATGGTTTCTAAATATTCCTTGTTTAGTCTGGTCCATTGATGTCTTCCCCCCCCCCCCCACCAATATCAGATGATTTTGAAGTTACTTTATAATATACTTTGAAGGCTTTAAGTGTTATTCCCTCATTTTCTCTACTTCTTTTCCTAAATTCCTTTGATATTCTAGATCTTTTGATTTTCCAAATGAATGTTATTGTTATTTTTATTAAGTTCTATAAATTATCTCCTTGGTAATTTGATTTGTATACTTTAAAAGTATAAATTAACTTTTGAAGTATTGTCATTTTTATAATATTGGCATAGCCCAGTCATGGACCCTGAATATTACTTCAGCTATTTAAAGTATTTCTTTGAGAAGAACTTTGTAGTTAAATCTTTACAATCTTTTGTGTGTTTGAGTAGGTTAATATAGTCCTTCATCTTGTTGCTCACATGATCTGGAATGAGAATGGTCATTCTTATTTATTTTTAAAAATAGTTCCTTATCACATGTAAAAACAAACTTCCTTATGCTGAATCAACCTTATATTCCTGATATAAATATGACCTGATTATAGTATATGAGTTTTGTAATATATTGCTATAGCCTATTTGAAGTATTTTATTTATTTTTTGTCAGCATCAGTTTTTTCCCTACAATATAATTTCCTTAATTCATACAACAGAAGATTAATACTTGTTTTAAGATGAATACTTTGGGACTTTTGTCCACTGTTATCATTGTATAGAGATGATCTTTTGGTTTCTTTAAATTGATATTAGCTGATTGTAAGCTCTGGTTAAGCAAGATGTGTAGTACAGCAGCCAGTCAATAAATATTTGTGGAATAATTATTGATTACTTAAAAGATGAGTATTATTGTGATCTCATTGAGAGTTGAGATTATGTTATTTGTCAGCTCTTAACCTCTCAGTGACCCAGGAAGTAGTCTAAGACTATACAAAATGAAAGGATTATATTCAGTTATCTATAAACTTCCTTCTAGTTCTAAACTCCTTGACGCATATATGTATATGTACATGTGTATATTTGTACATATGTGTGTTGACAAACACCTATATAGACATATGCACACAGACATACATATATCCTTTAAAGTCTGAAGATTTGGATTTCAAAGCCTAGCTTGGTTGTTCACTAGTTGTATGACCTTGGGGAAAGTATTTGCCTCTTCAAAATTCAAGTTTTTCAATTCACAAAAATTATACAATTCTATTAAATGACATCTAAGTTCCCTTTCAGCTCTACAATTCATTATAATTATCTAGAAACACTCACATGTAATATATATATGTGCATATACATATACACACAAATGCACATATCTTTTCTTCAAGGACCTATGATTTCATTTAGCCTTTGTGAGTATCACTTTCCTTATTTTGTCTCAAGTGTTAGATGGAGAAAGTAATTTATACATTTTAAAACATCATCCAAATGTGAATTTGAATGTTATTTTATTATTATTTTGTCACTGAGAGTACTCCATCCATTCACACACAAATGGTCCATTGGAAGAGTTTTCCTTTCCACCTGAACCTGTATCCTTTCTAGCTTAATGTGACCCATGCTTTTGTACTTCACCTAGGTTTTGTTTAGGCAATTCAGATTTATTCCATGCCACGTAGTCTGAAATCTAGCAGATTTGCCTGATGTATTCCATTTAGGGTTTATGATTTAGTTTTGTTTAATCCCTGATATTGTCAACTTTAAGTAGAGTACCAAAAAAAAAAATGGCACCCATTGGTGTTTTTAGTTTTAGGTTTGGAAGATTTTGCCAGGGATCCCCTGAGGGTACTCTGTGGAGAATACAGTTTTCTGGGAAAGAGAATAAGGAGAATGCCTTCTATTTTGAGAAAATTTCCTATTGGCATCCTATTTTAGGTCCCAGATACTTTGTCTCAGTATTGTTCCAATACACTTTAAGTGTCCATCTCTTTTATTCCCCACTACACATTGCCAAACTCTCAGAAATCCCAAGCTGCTCCACATAACCCATTAATTAAAATAGACATAATATAGGTCATCTTAAATGAGAATTTTGTATACAAAGAAAACATTTGCAATATCTAGACACATTTTTAAAAAAAAACTGGTTAATTTTTTAAAAATTTAATTCAAATAGATTTTGTTTTACATCAAATACACTCAAGTGGAATATGAGTTTGTTTCTCTGGGAGAAAATAATCCCCTTTGAGTATAGGCTCGTATCTCTACTACCTTGCACATAGTAATTACTTAATTAATTTGTATTGAATTGAAAAGAACATGTAAAACCAAGTTATTTTTGGAGATTTCCCTTTTGTTTTGTTTGTATAGGGGAATACATAACTGCTTTGATCCTTTGCCAGTCATTTTAACCTCTACCCTTTCTTCTGTTTGCTATGTATTCTCATAGCTTAAAGACTGTTTTAGTTTCACAGCTGTAGAAACTGTTTGCTGTCCTGCTGTGCTTTTTGTGAGAGTCCTTTGTGTGATCTTTGAAGTACTTGGAAGTCAGTGAAATTTGAGGACACTCAGGAGTCTATCCTTTGAAGCTGCTTGGGATCTCTACTTTCTTCAAGTCTTAAAGTTGAGTAGATTAGGGCCCACTATTGATTTTTGCTTCCATTTTTAGCAAAGGCTTCCATTGATAGAGAGGCACTGTAATACTTGGTAGAAAACATGAATACATTAGTTGTATGGCTATGACTTAATTTGTTCATTCTACTAACTATAAACTTAATTGAACGCTCATTTTTTCCTACAAAATGTTATAAATTGTATTCTTCCTTTAGATAATAGTTGGTAGAGTGTAAAGACAGCCTTGTAGCCAAAAGAATACAGCAAAAATACCTTATATTTATCTGTCACCTGGCAGTTTTTCAGTGTTTTTATATGTATTAATTTATTACTGTAGAGGCAATGTAATATTGGGTTAGAATACTAGGCTAAAAATAAGGAAGAGCAGAGGTTAAAATGTACATCTCAAAATTACTAGATATGGGAGCCCCAGGCAAATCAATTAGCTATCAATAATTGCTCCAGGCAAATAAGTAAAACTCATGTTTGGTTTCCATCTGTAGGAAGAGGGAATTCCCCAAAAGGTCACAATAGATCCTTCCTCCTGAAACTCATTTCATCCTCAAATGAAGTGGCACAAGATTGCCCATGTGAATTCCCTGCCCCCTACTGCTTCTAGGATAAAATACTTATTTGGGAACGCCTGAACGACCTTCCTTTTGAGATTAATTTCATATTGTTTATCCCTTCACATAATCTATATTCAAGTCAAACTGACCAGTTTATTTGCTCTTCCATCCCCTACCCCTGCAACTTTGTATAGACTCTCCACTAGTTTTGGAATGCACTCCCTAGCTTTATTCAAGAATCAATTTATATGCCACCTCTTATAGAAAATATTTCCTGAAATGTGGGAAGAAATGGGCTCCTCTCAAGTTGATTGGAGCTGTCTGGAAAAATAATTACAGGTGATTTAATGTCTGGGGAGTGGACTCAGGTTCAGCTGGGAGAGTTGATTGGGATAGAAGCAGGTACTCAGATGCTTATATCCACAAATGGAGGTTAATTCCAATAGAGGGCTTCTCAAGGTAGGTTCCCACAAATCAACGAAGAGGAGCAGGGATGCTTTGTTTGAGGGTAACCCTAGGGGTAGGGGCCAATTGCCTTTAGGGATGGGAAGAGATAAAAGGCCTGTGAGCCTCCAGCTTGGTGTTCACTCAGCTAGGGGGCAGCCTTTCTTGCAAGAATGAAAATAAAGGAACCTTTGACACACTCCACTAATGCTGAGTATTGGAGTTCTGTTTCTCACATGCAATCAATCAATAATAATAATAATAATAGCTAACATTTATATAGTGCCTACTATGTGTCAGGCTCTCTGCTAAGTGCTTTGCAATTATTATGTCATTTGATCTTCACAACACCCTCGGAAGATAGGTGCTATTATTATCCCCATTTTAAATAGAGGGAAACTGAGGCAAATAGAGGCTAAGTGACCTGCCCAGGATCACACAGCCATTCAAATCTACTGGTTTACTGGACCTAAGGGTGGTCCATATTAAAATGAGCTGTATGTGCTGAGATCATAGTTCAGAGGACACACCTTCTGAGGCAAAAGGCTTTCAAGTGGGTGTGGCTTTAATCTCTGTTGTTTGTACAGGGTTAATCTGATTACCATTTCTAAGAAACTCTGGGCTGGCTCTGAGAAACCAGCCAGAGTTTCTGAGTGAGGGGTCTCTGGGTCCTCCCCAAAACCCCATTATTAATTATTGTTTTCTTACAAGTGTTAGTGAAGTTTTAATCTATGAAAACTACTAAAGTTTAAAATTTCACTGTTTTGTGACACTCTGTGTAGTAGGTATTTAATAATTGCTCATCGAATTGATTTAGAATTACAGAAGTTAGCCCAATGTAAGGCCAAAGGCAACAATAGTGGACTGGAAAACTTTATGGGAGAAATAGAAAGTTTGAGATCAAGGACTCCTGATTTAATGGCCTATGCAGTAGAGATCTTAATGTTTGAGTTGGGAGAAACATCAGAATCAAAATCAGAACAACTAGACAAAGGGAACAATGAATCGTTCTTCTATGAATTAGGATATAATGGGATAGCCACAATGAGAAAACCCCCAAACTGGGAGGCTTTGAGATCTGAGCTTGGTCACACAGCCCTGATGAAGATAATTTTATGCAAATCACTCAGGATTAAATCCTTGGTGACATAAACTAGAAAGGAAAAGAATTTTGGAGCTAGAGAACATAAAGTCATGGCATAGGTTGAAGACTAGGATGGTGGCATAAAATACTGAAGAAAGAACACTGATTCAGGAATCAGAGGCCTTGAGTTCAAATTCTCCCCATCCATCTACTAACACATAATTACTATATATGGAATCTTGGGCAAGTCATTTAATCTCCTAGTTGTCAGTTTCCTTATTTCTACACTTAAGAGCATTAGATCAGATAACCACTAAGTCTTCTAGTACCAGATTTATAAATACTCAGTGAAGAGCATGCCTTTTCCTTCAAACAAGGAAGGAAGATGGTAGTAAGTGATAATATCCTCATAATCACATTTGCAAACACATCAGTTCAGAGGCTCTTCAGCAAAGAAGCAGCAACTTCTGTTCATCTGATGCTTTGGGAACATGAGGTTGACTACTCTTCCATAGCCCTTTATAAAGGTTCTGGTTTTAGTTGTTTTGACATTGAAAACTCACCTGGGTATGGTAAAGGAAGAGCACTGGCAATTCTGTTAAGTATTTGGACCTTTTCGAGTAAGTGTGTAGGAGGAGGAATACTGCCATAGTGAAACAGAGGGCAAAGAATGAAGTGCAGGAGGGAAAATTCTGAACTCAACTCGGCTCCTTTATTCTACACCAGACTTTTACCTTGTGATTGCTGTGTCCAATTGTATTATTTGGGCAGCTAAGGTGGTATAAGGGATAGAATGGTCCAGAGTCAGGAAGACTCATCTTCCTAAGTTTAATTCTGGCCTCAGATACTTACCAGCTGTGTGAACCTGGGTGTCAACCCTGTTTACCTTAGTTTCCTCATCTACAAAGTGAGCTGGAGGGGCAGCTAGATGATGCAGTGGATAGAGCACTGGCCCTGGATTCAGGAGTACCTGAGTTCAAATCTGACCTCAGAAACTTAATACTTACTAGCTGCATGACCCTGGGCAAGTCACTTAACCCCAACTGCCTCACCAAAAAAAAACAAACAAACAAAAAACATGAGCTGTAGAAGGAAATGGCAAACCACACCAGTATCTTTGCAAAGGAAACTCCAAATGGGGTGATAGAGAGTTAGACATAATGATGACAACAAAACAATTATATTTATTACTTTCTCTAGTTTTAATAACTGTATCTTGTGCATTACTTGTTGAGTTCAGATGCTAGGTTCCAAGAGACATGTTATTTAACTTTGCTTTCTTACATCTCATGCCTTCTACTTAGTTGTGTAGTACTGTCTTTTTAACTCTGGTTGGAGGAATAGGCAGCCACTTGCTCAATGTGATTTCTACCAAAAGGCAAGGCTGTTTAAAGTTTTCATCATTAGAGATTTATTTCTTCAGAGTCAATAAATAGTACTCTTTGAAAAATACAAATATTTTAGTTAGGGGTAACATAAGACATTAAACCATTAAGAATTTGTGGGTTAGTTTATCAGCAATGGTAAATAAATCACCTCAAAATGATTAGAAAGATTTAGACAAAAGAGAAATAAGTTTTGATGGAATGTGAAGAAGGCGCAGTTCCTAACTCATGGTCATCCCATTGGATTTATTGAAAGAACTAAGGTCTGTATGAAATGTTCTAGAAAAAGGGGTTGTATAAGTATACTGCTCACCTAGAGGAAGGTTAGGTTTCAGGGGATAAGGAGATACAGAAATGGAAGATGGATATGTCTAGGACTAGTGCTGCATATTCTGATTTCATAATCCTCCAAGGTCTGGCTCCAGCTTACTTTTGTACTTTCTTGTCCCTCTATTCCCTTTGCTCCTCTTTATTAAATGTATTTGCATAAAAAACCTTACCTACCTAATAGACTATAAGCTCCCTAAGGTGAGAAACCATATTTTTATCATGTATTATTTTCCTCTATAGTATGTTACATTTAGTAGGCTTTCAAATATTTGAATGGATGAAAAGGGATTTTGGGAATTCAGCTTCACATACTCATTCTTGAGCAAAAAGTTCTAACTCTTATTTTAAGAGTTTTAAAAGTTTTTATTTTGAACTTGTCAGATCATCAACATTTTTGTCTAGGTTGCCTTTATACCAATGTTTAAATTTCTCCTTTATGAAGAGAATTAGCAATGTCTTATTTTTTTTACTTTTTAAAGAATTTCTCACGTATGGAAGAAATAGGCAGGAGCACAGTCATTTCAACTTCCTAATTATATCAAAACAATACTGGCATGTCCCATTCCCATAATGGAACCTTTTCTTTTTTTGGAGATTATGGTTGAGGCTATAGCAATAGATCTTAGATGCATTGCTCCCAGAATCATAGAACATTAAGGACCTTAGCAGTTAGTCCAAACTAGTGAAAAGAGTGTTAGGTTTTGTTGTCAGAGGAAATCTAGCTTTGAATTCTGCCTCTAGAAACTAGCTGAGAGACCCCAGAAAAGGCATTTCAGCCAACTCATCTCAAAAATGAAGAAAATGACATATATACTACCTACCTCACAGGGTTGCTGCCCTGACTGTGCTTTGCAAATCATAAAACACTGTATAAATATGAGTTATCATATAGTTCATGTAGACCTCTCATTTTATAAATGAAGAAATAAATGCAAAGAGTATCTTGGCAAGGTCATCAAATTACTGGCAGATCTAAGATGATAACTTTGGTCTCCTGACTCCTAGTTCAAACCTGGTTTTGCTAAAACACACTGTTTCTTAAATATAAAACCCAATTACATCACTTCATTTCCTCTTTTGCTATTTTCATTTTCCTATCTTCCATGTTCCCTATACCTATCTAGAAGAATGATATAACTGTAAAGATTGGGGACAACAAGGTGATACAGTAGTTAGAATGCTATGCCTGGAGTCTGAAAGACAAATTTAAATATGACCTCATTATCTTAGTAATTTTGTGATTTGGGGGAAGTCACTTACCCTCCATTTGCCTTACTTTCCTCAGCTATCAAAAGGAAATAATAATAGCACCTGCTTCTCAGTTTTGAGAATATAAAATGAAATAATATTTGTAAAATGCTTAGCACATACTTGGCACATAGAAGGTGTTATATAAATGGTCTCATTTATTATTAAGGCAGCTAGGTGGCATGAATAGAGAACCAGGCTTGGAAGATCTGAGTTCTAATCCAGCCTCGGACACTAGCTGTGTGACCCTGGGCACATCACATAACCTCTATCTTCCTCAGTTTCCTCAACTATAAAATGGGAATGATAGCAGCAACTACCTCACAAAGTTGTAAAGATCGAATGAGATAATATTTTTAAAGCACTTTACAGTTCCTGGAATATAGGAGGCATTTAGAAATATTTATTCTCTTCCTTCCCCTATAAAGATGCCTATTGTTGCTTGCTTCTTTTTCTCTAGGGGGACCAGGTAAAACTTACTCAGTGATGTATAGGGAGATACAATGATGCTGAAATTGGCTAAGTTAGGGGCAGGGTATAGGGAAATGTTCAGTATAAGTACAGAAATATCTTACCTCCTACGTGGCATAAATCCTTGGCAATGTTGCATTCAAATGTCAAAACTGCTTTGGAAGGCTCTGATGTTGCTTTGAATTTATGATAGAGGCCCCTTTCTCCCAAAGCTATTCTTCATTGCCTGTGTACTGGCAGAAGTCTTTTCAAGTACCTCATAGGATGAGGATCAGAAGATTTTTAAAAAATGATGCATAAGGATTGAACTAATTCTGAGTAACTAGATGACCAAAACAATTGGGGAAGTGAGCAAAAATAAATGCAGGAAGAAAAACAAAGTAGAAGAGAGATGAGATAGAACACTGTATAAGTGGTAATCATAAACTCTTTTGTATTGGAAAATGATAGGGCAAGAAATAGGGTTTTGAAAAGGTATCATTTTATTACCTCTGTGCCCATTTCTATGTCTTATACATACTTTATGATTGTTACATAAGCTGCTTTTTAGAATGTTGATAGAATATAGTTATGGAATATGGGATACATTGACAGACATACCAATTGATTGATTTATTAAATTGTTATGAGAGGATTCATTGTTAAAAGAAAGGCGTACATTGCCAGACCCAGCCAATTTATTGACTTATTGACTTGGTATAAGAAGTGGTTAATTGGAAAGTGACTAAAAATCAATAATCTTTAAAAAATAGCAGAATGGATGGTTGGTCAGTCAGATTTAAACTATTGTGTTGCTTTGTCTAGAAGGTAATTACTATTAAAATGGAAGGAGATTGAGTATTTCTGATGGCTATAATTTAAAAATATATTTGTCTAATTCATAGCTAAAGGTTGAACAGAGAGGGCTTTAAGCAAAGAGAAAACTCATTTATTATATCAAATAAGTTCAGCAACTGCCACTAAGCCAAAACATATTACACAGAAACTGAATGGACACACACCAGACATCCTCTATTGCTCTATCTGATGTAGGTTTCTTAGCTGAGACAAAATGTTGGATTCAGGAAGTTGTTGCCATCTGCTCTCAGCAAAAAGACCTTCCCAGTCTTTTAATTATTTTTAAATGTTCTTAAGCAAAAACGTAAGATAAACATAGATTTAAAAGTGTGAGGATTAGATGAGAAGAATGAAATTACATGAATTTTATATTTGTATTGCAGCTGCTTTACAAATATTGTGCCTTGGATCTCCTTGCCAGTCTTAAAAAAATGAATTGTGTTTGACCTTAAATTTCAGTTGGGAGATTCACCACCATTGTGGAACAAAAGAAATCACATGTAAAGCGTCTGTGCAAGCCAGGAACCTCCAGCTGAAAGAGGTTTTGTCTCTTACATGGCACTGTAACTGTAAATGAAATTTTAAATGTTTGGATTCTTCATGAGCTGTGCTGATTGCGTATTAGCTTCTGGGCTCATTTAAAAGTAGCAGGCAGCTCTTACCAGCACAGTTTACAATGCAAAGTTAATAGGAGATGCATTAACAACATAAAAAACTCCCACAATGGGACATACAATTTTAAAAGCAAATATGATATGTTGAATGAGGTATGGAATTAAGAGAAAGAACACAAGTATGATACATTCATATTTTTTATGGACTCTAGGTCAACTTGGGTGTAATGATATAATTTTTAGGCCATAAGGCTTTGGAGGTGGGAAAGAAAGAGGAAGACAACCCCACATTTTTACTTTCTTCAATAAAACTATTTTTTCTTGAGTCAATATATTATCAATATCAATATATGATGTTCCTATCAATAAATTATGTTCTATGTTCTGCCAGACACAGTGAATACAAATACAAACTCAAAACAATCCCTGCCCTCAAGAAACTTATACTGAGTGGAGGGAGGGGCTATGACATGTACCCATGTAAATAAATATTAAAAAACCCAATAATGCAAAAAAGGAAAGAGGAAAGGAATAACAAATATGTGGAAAAGGAAATACTTAGGAGAGGTGGTGCTTGATAGGAACTTTGGTACTTTAAAGGCAGTTAGAGCATTCCAAGCTATGGAACAACCTTTACTTACAAATGGAGTTGGGAAACAGAATTTGTTTGTTGGGACTGACCAGTAAGAATGCCAGTTTTAGTATAGCAGTATACAAGAGACAGCTTGGTGGTCTGAGTGCTAGACTGGGTATGTTAAAATTATATGTTGTTGTTGGAGGGGATGTGGGAAAACTGGGATGCTAATACACTGTTGATGGAACTGTGAACTGATCCAACCATTCTGGAGAACAATTTGGAACTATGCCAAAGTGCAATAAAACTGTGCATACTCTTTGATCCAGCAATACCATTGCTAGGATTATATCCCAAAGACACCCGCAAAGAGGGGAAAGGTCCTATTTGTACAAAAACATTTATAGCAGCTCTTTTCATGGTTACTAAAAACTGGAAATCAAAGGAATGCCCATCAATTTGTAAATGGCTAAACGAGCTGTGGTATATGATTGTAATGGACTATTATTGTTCTATAAGAAATGACAAGTAGGAGCATTTAAGAAAAAACTTAGGAAAGACTTGTATGAACTGATGTATAATGAAGTGAGGAGAACCAAGAGAACACTGTGCACAGTGACAGCAATATTGTTCGATGAAGAACTGTGAATGACTTTGTTATTCTCAGCAATACAATGATCCAAAGACAATCCTAAAGTTCTTTTTTTTTTTTTTTTCAGGGCAATGAGGGTTAGTTAAGTGATTTGCCCAGGGTCACATAGCTATTAAGTGTCAAGTGTCTGAGGCCAGATTTGAACTCAGGTCCTCCAGGACCAGTTCTTTATCCACTGCACCACCTAACTGCCCCCAATCCTAAAGTTCTAATGATGAAGTGTGCCTCCAGAGAAAAAAACTGATATTGAACGAACTCAGACTGAAGCATGCTATTTTTCACTTTTTTTTCATTTTTTTTCCTATTTGAGTCTTCTTATACAAAATGACTAATATGGAAATGCTTTATGTAATTTCACATGTATAATCTATATTTCATTGCTTACCACCTCAGAGAGAGGGGAAGGTAGGGAGGGTTGGAGGGATACAATTTGGAACTCTATTATGACAAAAGGAAAATTTATCTCATTCTGTTTTTTTTTTACCATTTCCCCATTCATACCATTCTGATCAATATATTAAACTTATAAGTAGCCAGTATAAATAGCAATAGTGAGAATTAAAATGGTAAAAGAGAACCTAGAAGTCATGTTCAAACTTTCCCAAAGATTACAGGAGCCTAATTTATAAATTGTATCATAAATTAACTGAAAATCACAGTCTGGTAATATATGTTGAATCAGGGAAAATCACCTAGTCTTTTTTGTCAAGGCCTTTGATATATAAATTTCATATGAGTTCCAAATGTCTGCAGTAAGACCAGCAGAATCCAAAATGGTGGTGATAAGTGATAAGATGTGGATCAGTTTTACTGATAACTTTGAGATGATCCAGATATGTTTATGAAGTAACCCCAATTGGCATGGATAAGAGTTAGTTTGTCCTCCCAAAATGTATAAAATAAGAATCCAAACTCCTGCTCCACCCCACTTCTGGCCTTCTTTCATTCCTATTGGATCCACACTGCTCATGTAATCATGGATTAAAATTGGGAAATTGGGCAGCTAGATGGTGCAGTGGATAAAGCACAAGCCCTGGATTCAGGAGTGTGTAGGTTCAAATCCAGACTCAGACACTAGACACCTACTAGCTGTGTGACCCTGGGCAAGTCACTTAACCCTCATTGCTCTGAAAAAAGAAAAAAAAGGAAAAAAACACCATCCTGTGAATGTTGAAGTTTTAACTGTTGCTCTTTCTTCAGTTGAGTTACCAAAGTCTATTTCCTCATTTGTGAAATAGGAGTCATAATTTCCATAATATGTGCCTCTCAAAGTCATTGTGGTGATCAAATAGAATAATGTGTATAAAAGTGCTTTTCAACCTTAAAGTGATATGGCGATGTAATTGTAATTATGTATGAAAAAATGTGGCATTGGAAGGGGTATGGCTAATTTTATATTGAGAGGGATAGAGAACTACTCTGTTTGCAAGAAATACTCAGGCTGCACAACAAAACTCTAATTAAATGTACCATTTTACTGAAGTATGAATTAAAAGAGATAAGCAATGTGGCCTAATGGTGAGAAAGTTAGTCTCAGAGTCAGGGAAGTTTAAGTCCCAGTTCTGATTAATTTTCACTTTTAACTCCTTAGTCTTCTAGGTAACTTCCCAAGATGATAAATTACAGAAGAGTTGTCAATATACTTTTGTAGAGTTCTTATTGGGAGAAAAATGCTTACTATAGGACTTTGGGTAAACTCTCAATATTTTAGGCATCTACCTAAGACTGAGTTAAAGATGACTTGCTGAATGTGATGAAATAATGAGATTTAGCAGATTCTCAAAGACCCACCTGGAGATTAATCTAGACTGATTGAATCAAGTGAGAGTGATTAACTGCTGATTAGCCTACTCCAAGTTAACTGGATTGTAATCACACCTTGAGAACACCTTCAGAACCAATGGATTTAGATGATGCCAACCAATCAGCTTGAAGCAGTATGTAAGGACCGCCTCTGTTCCAGACCTATAAAAAGCTTCCACAATCAGCTTGCTAGAGAGAGATCGTGATTGAAGCAGGCTTGTGGCAGAGGACTTGAGGAAGAACCAGACCAGGCTGGAACTCTAGGCTAAATAGGCTTTTTTCTTAACTTTCTGAACTCCATGGGAATATCTGTATGTTTTAATAAATGTTTAATGCCCAAGGACTGGTGCTAAAGCTTCTAATTTAAGGTGACCACAATTTAGATTTTAAACATCACATGATTATCACTGGTGGAGGGAATTCCTTTACTGATAAATTCATACATAGATGGAACCCTGGGATGGAAAAAAATCCAAAGACCCTGCATCTTTTAAGGATCACAGATATTTTTAAGGATGAATGATATAATGCATATCTTATCTGAAGAAAGATGTCATAAAAATAAAAGTTACTATTTGCTGTTTTTATTGCCATTTTAATATGAAAACAAGATTTGGGTCATGATCAAACTAGATGAAAATATTGTGGAAAAGCATCAAGTACAAAATAAAAGAAAGATAAAAAGTTAGAGGGGGAAACCATTTTAATGGAGGTAAATGTAAAATTGGAAAATCTAACACAATTAACTATAAAACACACACACACACACAAAATGCAATTGATTGCCTTAAGAACAGATGATAATTATTGCTCCCACTAACCTGGAAACCTTTTGCTTGGAAACATCCCCTCAGAAAGATAAGTTAGAAAGAAAACTGATTGGTTACTACATAAAGAGAACACCATTGATTATATCCCTATATGATGATTTTAATTATTATTAAGAAACACAAGGAATTGGCTGAAATTTGCTATTTTAAATTGTGTTTTTAACTATTAAATGCCATAAAACAAATAATTTTATATTGCAAACTCCCCTTTTTATTTATTTTTATTTATTTTTATTTAGGGGTAAAATGAAAGTAGAGACATACCCCTTTCAGAAATGCTTTCGGTATATTTACAAACCTGCTACATTATACTTTAAATAATAACACTATAATTTATTTTTCGATAACTCAAATGAGCCATGATTTCAATAGTGTGGATATACCACAATGTGATCCTTGAAGGTCAGAATCCTTCCTTAGTAGGTAAATGCTTGAGCTGCTGCAGCTGAACACTATCATATGCTTAACAACCTTGCTGGTGGTAAGCATCTTCAAACTTTGCTAGCCTGGTGCTCAATGACAAAGTTCTGTCTAAAATTGTACCATTTATTATAATAGATTTAAGCTAAATCTGTATTTATCAGAGATGGAAAAGTTACCTCTTTGCACATTCTAAAGAGTATTGTTAGTAGCTTAACCTGCTTTTGCTGCATATATTCCCCTCTAATCAGTGTAAAAAAAGTACTATTACCTTTCTCCCTTTACAATATGAGTTCTTAACCTGTTTGTGGATCATGGGCCCCATCAGTACTGTGGGAAAGCCTAAGAGTCTCTTCTCAGTAGAATTATTTATATGTCTAGGATAAAATATATTGAATTACAAAGGAGAACAATATTGTTTCTTTGTTTTTGTTTTTTTATAAATCAAGTTCATGGGCCCCAAGTTAAACACCTTTGTCCTACACCAAGTTAGAGTACATGAAGAGAGAAGAAATTCAAAAATGAAAATTATAGAAAACTACAATGTGGATTGATCAGAGAACTGGAGGTTTGTAATGTCCCTCTTGCCTTTTTTTGCTCTGTAATTTATTAATTTCTTGTGTATGATAATTTATGTGTGATCAACTGCTGTTTTATACAGACCGATGGATAAGATTTTTTTTTTTGAGAGGGGAATCTTTCTGAGTCCTTGAATGTAATCATATAGATAGTCATCTGTTTATCCTTTAAGTAAGATTGACCTTGAATGTGGGAGAGCAAATGGGGATTCTCTTAAGAGTCAACACTGTTCCCTGGCAAGCAAAATCAACCATATGGTAGAGTGAGTACAGCACTGAACCTGGAGTCAGGAAGAATTGAGTTCAAATCCAACCTCAAATACATACTAGATGTATGGACCTGAGCAAATCACTTAACCTCAATTATGCTCAGTTCTAAAACCCTTTGGGCCTAGTTCCAAATTGCTTTCCAGAATGGTTGGATCTTTTCACAACTCCACCAACAGTGGATTAGTATTCCAGTTTTCCCACATACCCTCCAACATTCCATATTTTCTGTTTTTGCTACATTTAACACTGAGAGATGTTAGGTGGTGCCTCCGAATTGTTTTAATTTATATTTCTCTGACCAATAGTGATCTAGAGCATTTCTTCATATGATTATAGATAACTTTGATTTCTTTGTCTAAAAACTGCCTATTCATATACTTTGACCATTTACCAATTGGGGAATGATTTGTATTTTTATACTCAGTTTATGACTCAGTTCTTTATATAATTGAGAAATGAGACCTTTATCAAATATAGTTATTTCAAAAATTCTTTCCCATTTTTCTGCTTCCCTTGTGATCTTGGTTACATTAGGTTTGTGCAAAAACTTTTTTAATTTCATATAATCAAAATGATCTGTTTTATATTTTGTTGTGCCTTTATATCTTCTTTGGCCCTGTTTTTTCCTCTGCCCACAAATCTGACAGATAAACGATTCCATGCTTTCCTAAATTGCTTACGGAATCATCATCTATGTGTAAATCATGTACCAATTTTGACCTTTTTTTAGTATATGGTGTGAGATGTTGGTCTTTACCTAGTGTCTGCCATACTGTTTTCCAGTTTTCCCAGCAGTTTTTGTGAAATAATCAGTTTTTGTTCTAAAAGTTTGGATCTTTGTCTTTATTATATACTAGATTACAATAGTCATTTACTATTTTATAATTTGTGTCTATTCTATTCCACTAAACCACCTTTCTATATCTTAGCCAGTACCAGATTGTTTTGGTAATTACCATTTTATACTACAGTTTGAGATCTTGTACTACTAGGTCACATTCTTTTGTATTTTTTATTGATTCCCATAATATCTTTGAGCTTTTGTTTTTCCAGATGAATTTTGTTACTATTTTTTCTATATCTATAAAATATTTTTGATAATTTGATTGGTCTATCACTAAATAAATAAATCACCTTATATTGCCATTTTTATTATATTGGCTCCAATTGTTTTAGATCTGACTTTATTTGTGTGAAACATGTTTTGTACTTCTGGTCATATAATTCCTGGGTTTGTCTTGGCAGGTAGAATCCCAAGTATTTATATTGTCCACAGTTATTTTAAATGAATTTCTCTTTCTATCTGTTGTTGCTGAACTTTGTTGGTAACATATAGAAATGCTGGTGATTTATGGAGTTTATTTTGTATCCTGCAACTTTGCTAAAGTTGTTAATTATTTTAGGTAGCTTTTTAGTTGAATCTCTAGTATTTTCTAAGTAAAACATCATATCATCTGCAAAGATTGATAGTTTTGTTTCCTCATCATTCATTCTAATTCCTTTAATTTCTTTTTCTTCTCTTATTGCTATAGCTAGTATTGATAGTACAATATTAAATAGTAGAGGTGATAATGGGTATCCTTGCCTCACCCCTGATTGTATTGGAAAGGCTTCTAGCTTATCCCCATTACAGATAATACTCACCCAATGGTTTTAGATAAATAGTACTTCTTATTTTAAGGTAAACTCCTTTTATTCCTGTGATATCTAGTGTTTTTAATAGGAATGGATGCTGTATTTTGTCAAAGGTCTTTTCTGCATCTATTGAGATAATCATATGATTTGTTGCTTTTGTTATTCATATGATCAATTATACTGATAGTTTTCCTAATATTGAACCAGCCCTGCATTCCTAGCATGAATCCCACCTGGTCATAGTGTATGATCCCTGTGATGTATTGGTGGATTCTTTTTGTTAGTATTTTATTTTAAATTTTTGCATTGATATTCATTAGGGAGATTGGTCTATAATTCTGTTTTGGCTCTTCCTGCTTTGGGTATCAGCACCATGTTTGTCTCAAAAGGAATTTGGTAGGACTCTTTCTTCACTTATTTTTTCAAATAATTTCTATAGTATTGGGATTAATTGTTCTTTAAATTATTGGTAGAATTCACTTGTGAATCCATCTGGTCCTGGGGATTTTTTCTTGGGAAGTTCAGTGATTGCTTGTTCAATTTATTTTTTCTAAAATTGGTTTATTTAAATATTTTAATTCTTCTGTTAATCTGGGTAATTTATATTTTTGTAGATATTCATCCTTTTCATTTAGATTGTCAAATTTATTGGCATATAATTGGGCAAAAGAGTTCCTAATACTTATTTTAATTTCCTCTTCATTGGTGGTGAGTTCACTCATTTCATTTTTGATATTAGTAATTTGGCTTTTGTCTTTCCTTTTTATTTCATCAAATTAACCAATGGCTTATCTATTTTATTGTGTTTTTTTATAAAACCAGCTTCTAGTTTTGTTTATTAATTCACTGGTTTTCTTACTCTTAATTTTATTAACCTCTTCTTCTTTGATTTTCAGGATTTCCAATTTGGTGTTTAGTTGGGGATTTTTAATTTGTTCATTTTCTAGATTTTTTAATTGGATGTCTAATTTATTAATCTATTTTTTCCTCTGTTTCATTGATGTAAGCATGTACTTACCTTTCCAAGTATATCTTGGCTTTTATGTTTGCATTTTAAAGTTTCTGTGCTGTTATTGTCTTTTCACCAAGAAGGCTTGAAAGGCTTCTATTAAAAGTCATATTTTTCTCCCTGCCTTTATAGGACTTTACTCAGATTTGCAAATTGTTATTCTCATTCTTATTTTAAGCCTTTAGCTTTTGCCTTTTCAGATATCAAATTCCAAGATTTTTTGTGGCAATAATGTAGTAGCAGCATAGTCTTCTGTTATCATGACTGGTTCCTTGGTTCTTGAATTCTTTCTGGCTGCCTGTGGTATCCTTTGACTTGGAGGTTCTAGATTTTGTCTATGATATTCCAGGGTATTTTCAGTTTGGAATTTCAGGTGGTGATCAGTTTATTCACTCTTTTCACTTTGACTTTTTTTTCTAATAGATTGGTGTAGTTTTCTTGAAATATAGCAACCAGGGGAGGCTAGGTGGTACAGTGGATAAAGCACCGGCCCTGGATTCAGGTGTACCTGAGTTCAAATCCAGCCTCAGACACTTGACACTTACTAGCTGTGTGACCCTGGGCAAGTCACTTAACCCCCATTGCCTGGCCAAAAACAAAAAATTATATTTATATATATATATATATATATATATATATATATATATATATATATATATATATATATATATATACACACACACACACATATATACACACATATATACATATACACACACATATATATACCAGAATTTTTGTTTGGTCATGGTTTTCAGGGAAGCAAATGCTTCTTAAATGATCTGGTTTGAGTGTGTGTGTGTGTGTGAATTGTTTTTGATAGCTGATGTTTATGTTTTATTTTATTTTATTTCAATCTTTTGATGATTAAAATATTTATTTTTATTATGTCTCTGAATTATGAGTGCACTTTCTATTTTTTCAATGATTGTTTAATCAAGGAGTCTATTTTCAAAGTGTCTACTACTTGGGTAAAATTTTCCACATTTTATTCCAAATTTTTTTCTGATTTTTTTCTCCCAGAGATCTTATTCTAATTTTACCTTTTTTAAAAAAATCACTTGTGTAATTTCTTCCAGTCATTTTAATCATTGTGGAATCTACTGTAGCATTTATTATGGTGTTATGCTATCGAAGTTTATCTCTTGGTCTTCTCTTAATCTATCAGAGATCTTCATTGTTTTGTGGATTTTTAAACATTTGCTCATAAATAGTAAATTCTATCACTATTCTAGAAGGTGTAGTAGAATATATAATATAATAATTTAACAATGAATTCCATCACTACTCCAGAATGTATTTTTTTTTGTTTGGTTTTTTTTTTTTTTTTTTGCAGGCAATGGGGGTTAAGTGACTTGCCCAGGGTCACACAGCTAGTAAGTGTCAAGTGTCTGAGGCCGGATTTGAACTCAGGTACTCCTGAGTCCAGGGCCAGTGCTTTAACCACTTCGCCATCTAGCTGCCCCCTCCAGAATGTTTTTTGAAACAAAAGCTGTGGGTGGGGAGAGAGTGTAGGGCCTTGGACCCCCAAATTATGTTCAGGACAGTTGGAGCAAGGCAGGAAGTTTAGCAAGATCAGTAGAAGAGGATACATTTGATCTTGTTCTTTTGATTGCTAACTCCTGGGTCTGTGGGTCAGGAGGCAGTTAACACAGCACTGCCATGAAAAGTGACTCTGGAACTACTGTCTCCTCTCTTTCTTGCACAGCAGAGAAACTATTTTCTTCAGCAGGTCTCTGGTCTCCTGTCTACCCACCCCAGGAATCAATTTTTCAAATATTCATAAGCATTCATTTGATTGTTAGTACTCTAAACACAAGTTCCCTATCCAGGCACCATCCATTAACCACTCCCTGAACAATAATGCCATTATTTGCCTTCTTGTATAACAAGAAACCAAAAAGAAACTCAAACAACAACAACAACAACAACAACAACAAACAAACAAACAGATACAAAAAACCCAATAACCCATAGATGTAAATAAAGAAGCTGAAGGTTCTGGTTTACCAATATACCCCAAACTTAGAAGACATATCATTTCATGGAACTCAGTCATTTTTTTCTTCAAGCATGTTATTAGTATTCCCCATTATTACTATTTGCATAATTATAGAAAAATAATTTACTTAGCATCTCTAAATGTCCATTGTCTCATCTCTAAAATATACTTAAAAACAGCATTTACTTTACATAATTGTTTTGAAGCTCAAATAAGATAATACTTATAAAGTGCTTTGAAACTTTTAAAGTGCTAGATAAATGTTATTATTATTAAAGGTTCATAATGAATGTGAGCAACAAGACCACTCTGGAGAGCATTGCAGTTTATATACCAATATGTATAGAAGCAGATGAAGAGATTAAGTAACTTTATGAAGACCTTTCCTCTATACTTCAATTCATTCAACAAGTATGTGTATATACACATGCTCATATCTCTATATTATATATTTACATATACATTTGTATGCATGTATATTTGGTGGCTGATAGGCAAAGTTGGGAAAATGTGATTTGGGATCAAGAAATAAGAGGTCAAAGGCTTATAGATTGTTCAGCAGCTATGTGTTCATATATAACATGAATAATTTAAGAAGAGTTCAAAGGAGCTGGCTTATATTACAAAAATTGAAATTGATTAAATCAGGCAAAAATGGTAGATAACTAATGTTTGTGTCATTTCTAAATCTGCTGCCTTTTTAATAAGACTGAAAGAATTAGACCAAAAATTAAAATGAGCAAAAACTTAGAAAAAAGCATAAAATCAAAACAATGTTGCACACAATTCCAATATATCCAAATTTTCTTATTAAACAAGGTGTTGATACAGAAAATGGGAAGGAAGATACATTGATTCTGACTATTACTATTCAATGTTGAAATTTAACAAAGAACAAAACAGGCATCTAAGGCAATTCCTTAATGAGATTCGTGGCAACCAAAAGGAAAATGTCCTAATAATACAAACAGGAAATATCAAATGAATGAGTATAAGCAAAAAGACCATTCAGGAGAGCATTGTGGTTTATATACGTTTATATAAGTAGAAGCAGATGAAGAGATTAAGTAACATTATGAAGACCTTTTAATTATCCTTCAAATAAATTCATTCAATGAATATGTGTGCATATGTATATATACATATATGCATATATGCATATACACACATATGCCTATCACCCCCATTATGGCATTCAGTTCTATGTGAAATCCATGGATTTAGTCAAGTGGTACAGTTATTTTGGACAGGCACTAAAGATAGACAATGAACTGAACCTAGAAAAAAAAAAGAGGAAAGAAAGGTGGCTATTATTGAATTTGGTAGATTGCATAATACTTTCCATTATTCCAAGCTGCTTTTTTTTTTTACTCCTGAATCCTAATTTTTACGTTAACATTTTCCTAATTGTGCTGTATGACTGTGAACCATGAAATAACAAATTTTAAGAAAAATCTAAATTTTGGATGATTTAAAGGGAAATGTAGGACTCATAATGGTCATAACTAGGTTATAGCTTGTTAATAATGATTTGTATACTTGGTGTTGTCCAGGTCCTTTTTTTTCTTGAACCTCTTTGGTACCATTTTAACTTCCATGAATTGCAAACTATTATAGCGATGTGATCCAAATAAAATGCTTATAGTTACATAAAGGAGTTGCTGAATATAAATGGTTGCTGAATGGGGAATCGAATGAACCTTGTGGACAAAATGGGGTTTGGGTGTTAAACAGTTGAAGTATCTGATTTAAAAAAAAAATTTCACATTGTGTTACTGACATGGAACTGAATAAATGCCTTATAATAGTATGGTTCAGATGTTTAAGGAAAATTCATCTATTTTTGTCATTATTTGAGATTTATTATTTTGATTTTTTACCTTGTACTCTTTTTAAAAATATTTTTTCATAAAAGTATTTTATTATTTTCCAGTTACATGTAGAGATGGTTTTCAACATTTGTTTTTATAAGATTTCTAGTTTCAAAATTTTCTCCATCCCTCTTCTCCCTCCCACCTTCCTCAAGACAGCAAGTAATCTGATATTGGTTATATATGTACAATCACATTAAATATATTTCTGCATTAGTCATGCTGTGAAAGAAGAATCAGAGCAAAAAGGAAAAACCTCAAAAAAAAGAAAAACAAAAAACATAGAAATAGTATGATTCAATATGCATCTAGATTCCATAGTTCTTTGTTTCTGAATTTGGAGAGCATTTTCCATCATGAGTCCTTTCTAACTGTCTTGGACCATTGTATTGCTGAGAAGAGTCAAGTCTATCATAGTTGATCAACACACAATGTTGTTGATACTATGTACAATGTTCTCCTGGCTCTGCTCATCTCACTCATCATCAGTTCATTCAAGTCCTTCCAGGTTTCTCTGAAATCTGCCTACTCATTGTTTCTTATGGCACAATAGTATTCCATTACATTCATATACCAAAACTGGTTCAGTCAATCCCCAGTTGATGGGCATCACCTCAATTTCCAATTCCTTATCACCACAAAAAGAGCTTCTATAAATATTTTTGTGCATGCGGGTCTTTCCCCCTTTTTTATGATCGGGAAAATTACCTAATAATGGTATTGCTGGGTCAAAGGGTATACACAGCTTTATAGCCCTTTGGGAATAGTTCCAAATTGCTCTCCAGAATTAATATTGCATACTTTTTTTTTTTTAGTGAGGCAATTGGGGTTAAGTGACTTGCCCAGGGTCACACAGCTAGTAAGTGTTAAGTGTCTGAGGCCGAATTTGAACCCAGGTACTCCTGACTCCAGGGCCGGTGCTCTATTCACTGAGCCACCTAGCTGCCCCATTGCATTCTTTTTAATACTTCACCAACCCTCAAGCACATAAGTCTTTATGTATGGATGTTTTTTATTTATATTTTACAAAAGAAAAAAAAACCTTGCCAAAAAAATTCTTGTAAAGTCTAAATAGATCATTGAAGTGATATCAACCAATCTGTTCAATGTTTCATATTCAATACAGTAGACATATTGATGTGATTCATGTCTTCCAATAGTATGTCAAATCTATTTATTATTGCCAATATTCTATTCCATGATTTATTCTTTAATTGATATGCCAAAGAATTGTACCATTTAATTTTAAGACATATAGATCAAATATTTCAATGCTTGAAACCATCTATGATTCCTAAAAATGATACAAACTTATATCCTTCTCTTCTTCAATTTTGAGTCCAAATCACTATCTACACTTAGCATATGTCCAAGACTGATGTGTTTGAAGAACTAAATCATTGACTTGTCTATGCAGTTACAAGTGATTAGCTAACAACATATATTCTCTATATCCTTCTTATGTTTTGTTACGTAGGTTACTACAATGATCTCTTTTGAGTGATAGTGAGTCTGAGTGAGCAGGTCCCATAATATTGTGAGGTTTGATACAATCCCAGATGCAAACTGGGGCATTGGCAGTACTTTTGTATTTGGATTTTTCCCAGAACATCCTCTATGAGGATTGGCAAGCACCTTGGATCTCTGTTTTACATATTTCTTAGTGGTGATGAGCCAGTTATGGATTTAGGGAATAGAAAGCTGACCTTGAATTCAGTTATACCAAAGTTCAAGTCCCATATCTGTCATATGCTACTTAGTGTGGCATTTATAATTATATGTGGTTGCCTTATTTCTGTCCCATGTTTGGGGAAAATTAGCTGGGGCTTCTAATATATTGCTACTTATAAATTAGAAGCTTTATCACCAGTTTTGGGTCATTAAGCATTTATTAGAGCATATTAGGTATTAGTAAAGATAGAGCACATTTCCCTGAAAGTTAGGAAAGCCTCGCTAAGATCTAGGGAAGAAGAAAGTAAAAGGGTCCTTCACCTCTTAGTCTTAGGCCAACAAGGGAAGTTTCTCTCCCTGTGTGACCAGAAGCTTCCTGCAGGTCACAACAAGAGGCAGTCCTTACACACTGCTTCAAGCTAATTGGCTAGCATCACCCAAATCCATTGATTCACTGGACTTGAGGGCGGTCCATGAGCAGAATGTGCCCAAGGTCAGAGTTCAGAGAACACACCCCCTGAGGGCCAAGCTCTCAGGTAGGTGTGGTTGCAATCAAGTCAACTTTAAGTGAGTTCATCAGCAAAGTCAATCCAATCAATCCCAATATTATCCTCTAGAGCAGGGCCTCTGGGTGTTCCAAAACCCATTATTTTCTCACACTAGTGACCATTTCCAAATCACTTAAATGTTCAGTGCTCTAGGCCAGAGTAGTCCAACTCACAGCCAGCCCCAGAATATAGCAGAAACCACATTAAAAAGTAACTTGGAAATACTAAACAAAATAAATTAAAATATGGATAATGTTAGTTTGTGGTTTTCTAACTTAATATGTGGCTCCCAAGGATCTCTTTCTACTTCTGTTTGACAATACTATTCTTGGCAATTCTCTTAAGACTGTAAATTATAGAGAATGCATATTCTACTTTGGGCTCTGTTCCTAATCTTTTAGACTTCAAAATTATGCCATGAATGCTTTCTCTTTTTCAGCACCTAAGGTCTCCTTGCCCTGGAATATTTTACCACTCCTGTGTCCTGTTCTTCATTGAGTATCCTTCCTCAAGACTTGCCCTTTTCTGGAAAGACTTCTATGAATTGATATATAGTGAAGTGAGCAGAACCAGGAGAATGTTGGGCACTGTGATGGCAATATGGTTCAATGAAGAGCTGTGAATTACTTTATTCTCAGCAATACAATGATCCAAGACCCCCAAAGGACTAATGATACAACATACTATCCTCCTCCAAATAAAGAACTGATATTGATTGAACACAGACTAAAGCTTGCTATTTTTTTTACTTTCATTTTTATTCAGGTTTTCTTATACAAAATAAATAATATGGTAATTTTTTTATAATTGCACATGTATAACCTATATCTGATTGCTTACTGCCTCAAGAAGGAGGGAGGAGAGGAAGAGAAGGAGGGATAGAATTTGGAACTCAAAACTTTAAATAAAATATTTATTATTATTAAAAAATGACATGCCATCTTCTTTCATTGGTTTGTCCTAGAGCCTTCATTTTGTGAATGGACCCAAGGCTGACTTGCATTCGATCCCCTCTTGTTCCTGTTCCCAACCTTCTTTACTTCAACATCATGGCCCTCAGCTTCATTTTTGTGTCTTCTCTTCTAGCATTAGGATATAAGCTTTCTGAGATCAGGGATTTTTTGTTTGTTTGTATGTATATCACCAGCACTTAACACAGTGCCTAGCACCTAGTAAATATTTTTTTCTTCCCTTCCTCTAAGCAATTCCATTACTACTATTACTTACAGAGAAAGTGCCAACCTGCATTGGGAAAAGGACACAGTTAAGAGGTGTGATAGAAATGATAATCCAGGAAATTCTTGTATCCATAAAATTACAGGTTCAGTCCCTGTACCTATCCATTAATGTTAATGCTCATAAGAAAGATGATCAAAGTTTTCTTTATAATTGCATCACGTGGAATCTTGCATGATCTTAAAACATGTGGGAGACACAAAACTGTAGGAGAGTCTTTGTCTACCCTTTCCTCCACTGTATCACATTTGTGTGTGTGTGTGTGTGTGTGTGTGTGTGTGTGTGTGTGTATGTATTCAACAGGGACCAATAAGGATCTTCTGATCTCTGTAGCCCTCAGTTCACTGTGGTAGCTATGAAGATGATATGGTCTTCTGTAGAATAACATCCTTGAATGTCTATCTATTAGAAAGTGATCTGTTTATGTAAAGAATAAATTCTATGCATGCACATATCATGTTCATAATGATATAATAGAAATGAGAATGTGGGAACATGGGTCAATAGTTACTGTTCTTTTCTGTTCCTTCGCATTTGGTCAAACTCTACTGTTCTTCTAGATTTTATCTTC
The DNA here is from genome assembly GCF_019393635.1 of Dromiciops gliroides. Taxonomy (NCBI): domain Eukaryota; kingdom Metazoa; phylum Chordata; class Mammalia; order Microbiotheria; family Microbiotheriidae; genus Dromiciops; species Dromiciops gliroides. Next base: position 407,145,585 of record NC_057861.1, read on the forward strand.
TTAAGTACTTTCCTCCATCCTTATATGGTACATTAGGCACAGAGGTGGTGGATTCCCAATGTGGTGGTTTCAATATCACTGCAGTTAAGAATAGATTGCCATGGTAATGCTAGTGTATTTTTTCCTTGCCATTTTCTATTCTGTTACCACTTTCATTTCAAAATGTTTGGTTTATCTGGGTCTCACACCAAGCTCTTTTTTTGTTAATTATAGGATCATGAATCTCAAGCTGGAAGGCACCTACAATTCAATCTATTTCAAATGCTCATTTTAAAAGTGAGGAAAAAGAGGCCTATGTCATGCCCAAGGTAACAAATACAAGAGGTAGAATTAAAGCTTGGTCTTATGAGTGGAGCTATTGCTCTTTCCACTGTGCCATATAGGCTTAATCATAGTTCGTTTTATTCTTTTTTGTTTCTTTCTTTGTTTGTTTTGCAGGGCAATGAGTGTTAAGTGACTTGTCCAGGGTCACACAACTAGTAACTGTCAAGTGTCTGAGGTCAGATTTAAATTCAAGTCCTCCTGAATCCAGGGCCAGTGTTTTATCCACTGTGCCACCTAGCTGCCCTCTTTGCTTTATTCTTAATTGGTTTCTGCTATTTTATGCAGACTGATGTCAATTTTGAATCTTCCCTTGTAATATTTTATGAATATCCTTGCACTCAATTATACTATTGTCCTTGACCACTGTATCTTTTTGCATTAAAAGGTCAAATTTTTACTGATTGAATAGTTTCTATGTAGAAAGAATTAGCAGGCACAAGGTTGACTACTAGATAAAGAATTCTTGGATCATGTTATCAATTGGGCAGTGGGATAGAAAATTAAGTCTTCTGGATTTGGAGTCAAAGGATTTGGGTTCAAATCCCATTTTGTCCCTTATAATCCATGGGATCTAAGATAGATCTCAACCTTTATAGGCCCCATTTTGCTAATCCACAATATCAGAGTTGCACTATCTACCCTAAAGAGCACCAGATTATTTTTTTCCAATGACCAATGAGTAAAGACACTGAACCATTTCCATTTTTGTAGCCTCATGATCATTGAAAAGAGAAGACATTTAAAAGTTGCAGGTCAATGAAAGAAAGGCGTGAAAAGTATCCTGAGAGGCTTATAAAGGAGCCACAACATTTGGCTTTATTGTGTGTTGAAAGACAAACAAAACAATGTCAAACAACCCCAAAATCCAACAGCAACTCTCTATCATTTTATGGACACAGTGATTTAACTTTGCATTGAACACAGAAAAGATAATAAAGAATGTTTATGAAGATAATTGCAGTATTTGTGCTAAAATTTGTCTCCCATGGTGAAGAAGTAAAAAATGATATGGAAGAAATGAAAATTTTCATATCCAGGTAACATGCACCCTGAAACTCAGAGACTTCAATGGAAAAGTGGCCATAGAGTGGGATTGTGAAAAGCTTTTTGAAAATTTTGATAAAGATGGACACATGAAACATTACAATCAAGTCTAGACACTCCATAGCATGCCGAGACAAAGATTTATTTTGAAAGAGTACGAGATGAGGCAATGACCAAAACAACCCAGAAAGAATCAACACTGGAGTTTAGTCCAGGATTGTACAAGAAGTCCAGAAGCCTGGGGACATTGGTTGGGATTGTTCCAGGATCCTTGAAATTAACTTGATCTCTTCAAAATGAAACCCAAGGTCAGTGGCATCTCAGCCCTGCTCTTTCAGAATTACAGCAAGAGAAAAATCAAACTTCTAGTGCAGTAGAAGGCAAATTAATGAACATAAAATAATTAAATTTTGGAAGCACATAATAAATATTACAACATTTTTAGTTAAAAATGTCATGAAACATTTGCCCTTTGCTTTAGTAACTTGTCTTACATGATTTGGCATTGATTTCCCACAGTTATGACACACTTTATTCATGATGAAAACACACTTTTTTTTAATCATGTATAATTATGTGTACCTTGGAAAATAATTCATTTATTAAAATCTAGCTTTAATTATATACCTTATTGCTTTACAATGAGGTTTAAATCAGGTGAGTGTCTAGACCATTACAATATATTTACTTCTCTCTCTTGAATATATTTCTTAGAATTCTCTGACATGTGGCCTGGTAAAAATTCATAATGCAGTATTCCATTTACATTTGGGAATCTCTATAATTCCAGAGTTATTCTTCTCAGTATAGCAATATATTTGTGAGAGTTCCTCATTCTCTTAATGAAGATAAGACTTCTAAACCCACTATAAATGAGGAAAAATCCCTGAAATCTTTTTGGAGAATGTGTTAGAGTTTGACAAAAAATGTCCAGATAATACAGGTTTCACCTGAACTTCTTTTGACAATGATTGTAGCATAGCCTTGAATGAAAAGCTGAGTGCCATCAGCAAAAATGACCTTTTCTCAATCTTTACAGCTCCAATAAGACAATATTCACAATAAGAGATTTTTCATTGCAGCAATGGTCAGCATGTCTTTCCCTCCCAATCATCTTGCTGTTTTTCTAACTCCAAGATACTGTAGAGGAATCAACAACAAATGTTCCAGATTTCAGGTCCTCTGAAGTTCATATTTCCTGAGTATTATTATTGTTCAGTTGATTCAGTCATGTACAACTGTTCATCACCCCATTTGGGGTTTTCTTGGTAGAGATATGAGTGGTTTGCCATTTCCTTCTCTAGCTTACTCTACAGAAGAGAAAACTAAGGTAAACAGGGTTAAGTGAGTTGCCTGAAGTCACACAGCTAATAAATGTCTGAGGCCAGATTTGAACTCAGGAAAATGAATCTTCCTTACTCCAGGCCTGGCACTCTATCCACTGTGCCACATAGCTACCCCATTTCTGAGGATTAATTAGGGTACTCTGCAGTAATTACTTTGCAATTCTTTGAGTTGTTTTTAATTTTAGGTGGCACTTTTATTTTCAGTTTTAGAAGACTGGCCTATTTAATTTGGGGTTTGAACATTCTTTGAAACACTTGACTTCCCCACACTAATACTGCTACAAGACTGCCAACAATTGCTGTAGTATGTCATTTAAGAGCTACGACTTTTACAAATATCTTTGGAGTAAGATTTTTCTTTTAAAACCATAAAATTAAAAGCAAATAAAGAAAATAATGACTAAAACATGTGCACAGTATGAATTCTGGTAATCAAATTACAGACAACTAACACAAAGTATGGAAATACAATCAATACAGTTTCATTTGGTTAAGGTCTTCAGAGTTGGCCTAGTGTCAGTAAGAACATACACATCACTGATGCTATAAAAAATGAGAGCATATTAGAATGGTTACTTATTCCAAAGTATCTGCATGTTACAATAAGTCATAGGACAAGAAGACAGGGTTGTGCCTGATACATCTGGGCAGTGCTCAGCATTCTCCAGGGCTCTCCAGGAGACCTGACTAAAGCTGGCACTATCTTTGATATATTGTTGGAATGGCAGGAGGTCATCACACAATCTGGTAGATAGCTACTAATGGAGAGTGAGATTGGAGAGAGGCCCCTAGGCAGTCCACACAAAGGGCCATGCAGGGGGCCTGAAACCAAAGAAATCTATTATTCAGTGGCTTCTACCTGGAGATGAGACAGTTTCATATAGTAGGTGGTACCTGAGTTGAGCTTTAAAGGGAACTTGGGATTTCAAGAGAGGGATATGAGGATGGAGTCAATTGCAAGTTTGTATGTAGGAGATAGATTGTTATATGTGAGGAACAGCAAAAAGGACAGTTTAGTTAGACCCTAAAATATGTGAAGGGGAATTAAATACAATATGGCTGGAAACGTAGATCATAGACTGTTCACAATGTTTCTTCCTTGATGTAAAAGGGTGCTACTGGATTTTTTTTTACAGGTGTATAAATGATAGATTGCAGAGGGGAAAGACTTTAAACAAGAAAGGAGACCAGGATTAAAAAGAGGAGGTTACTTAAGTAGTTCAGGTAAGATATAAGGGTCCAAACTAGGCTGGTGGTCCTTTCAGTAGACAGAAAAGGGTGAAAGTAAGAGATTTTCTGGAGGCTGAATCAACAACATAACAAATTATTTTTAAAAATTGAAGAGTCCAGGATTACATTGGGATTCAAAACGTGCTTAACTGGAGGGTTCTGTCTGAAACAGTATGTCTCAGAAGAGCTATGAATATGGGGAAGGTAAAGATAATGTGGTCTGTTTTGGACATATTGAGTCTGAGATGGATCTGTGACAAAGTGATGCAGGACTGGCTCTCAGGTGAGAAATTGGGGCTGATTATATAGTTTTCAAAGTCAGCTACATGCACATGATAATGAAATCCACGGGAGCTAATGAGATCATCAAGTATGTCTATAGAGAAAGAGGTTGAGAAGAGAACTACAGGGCAGGAAATAGTGGTGGTGAGTATGACACAATTAGGGTAAATAATACATATTTAATGACCTAGTAAAGGAGATAGTAAAGCACTTTCCTCACAACAGCCCTATGAGGCAGCTAGCACCTTTTTTAAAAATGTAGAGACTGAAGCTTAAACATACTAAGTAATCTATTCATGTCCATAGATATAAGGTTATCTACACATCTATCTATCTACCTACCATCTATTGATCTATTGATCTATCAATCTATCAGGAAAGATGTGAATCCTCCTTTTCTAATTCCAAGCCCTTCACTCTGACCACTATATAGCACTGCCTCTCTAGCAAAACAATTGCTCACTAATTTTGTAAAACCTGGAGCCATAAATTCTCAGACGGTTTATTTTCACAGCATAACATGAAAGACTGGTACTTTCCGTTCTTTCCAAGAAGCAGTGAAAGACAACCCTTCCCTGATTAAGGCCTTTCATGTTGGTGGTAATCAGGAATTTTCAAGGACAATGAATCTGATGGAAAATAATTCTTTCTGTATAATTTGATACAGCAACTTAGAAGCATATATTATGCAACACCATTTGCATCTGCTTTTGCATTTGTAAAGGTATCAGTATCATATGACATAGTTTAATTGTTTAACTCTCTTGCTGTGAACAGCCTGTGGTAACAAAAAGGGAATAAAAGAAAGTATGAAGGAAAAGAAAAGAAAAGGAAAGAAAGGAAAAGAAAAGAATCTTAGAAATAGAACAAAGATCTCTCTTACTTTCTGGGAACTTTCCAATATCTTGACTCATAGTTTCTCATTCTTTAGATACAGTTGGTATACCGTTCAGCTTCCCACTTAGCAAGTGTGTTAGTTTATAGAGCAAATATAGCAATCATACAAGAACACTCATTTCTACCAAAGCCATGAAATCATCATTTAAGTGTCTCAATCAAAAGGGTAGGTTTTGATGTTAAATGCACCTACTTAGGGGGAAAAAGCTATAATCCAAGGAACAAACAGATCTGTTGAAAATCAGTTGTGTCTATTTAGTCCTCAAAGTAGATGCTTTTGGATTTATGGTATTTTAGACCAAGGCTCAAAGTAAAAAATGAATTCATATTAAAAAATCCTTTTTGGCTTATTATGAAGATTAAAAGTGTGGACTATTTTAGATCTTGCCTACAAGTTGTTAAAAAAGTTAACGAAAAAATTAATGAAAAAAGTGGATAGATGTTTTGTCTGTATTAGAGGGGAGATAAGCTCTGAGAGGGGAAGGGTGGAACGATGGTTTAGATGAGACACTAGTAGAAACTTTGTGGTAAAATATTTTAAATATAGCTTTTAATGTCAACTGCTTATGGTACCACATAATAAAAGACTGATAAAACATACTTTATATTTTTCAGTACAATTTTACTCCAAATCTAGTATTATAAGTAGTTTGCTTAGGGAAAATGTTATAATTGTTAATAGTAAAATTGTTTTATACTTTGGAGCAATATTAAATGGAATATCTCACCTTGAAGGATACTTCATAATAATTCCCATTTTTCTACTTAACTTATGTAGTTATATATTTAGGAGTATTATTTCAGTTCCTCTCTTTTTTGGGGGGGGGCGGGGCAATGGTGGTTAAGTGACTTGCCCAGGGTCACACAGCTGGTAAGTGTCAAGTGTCTGAGGCCAGATTTGAACTCAGGTCCTCCTGACTCCAGGGCCATTGCTCTATCCACTGTGTCACCTAGCTGCCCCAAGAAAACTATTTTTTACTTTTAAGTTTGTTATGCCATATTTATAAATATAGTTATCATTTTGCCTAGACAGATTTTAAAAATTGATAATGTACATTATACATCAAGATTATAGAAATTAAGTCAAAATTAGAGATAGTGAACAACCTATTTTTATTTCTTCTGTTTTTAGGAGTTGGCACTGGAATAGGTATAAGAATGTATGTATCATTAGTATGGTCTTGGTCATTAACGTGTTTTCTTTCTTGTCTTTTTAAGCTCCCTGATTTTACCTTATTATCTATGATGGGCAATGATATAAAACAGCATAAGATCACTGGAAAAAGAGTGAATATTGATTATTTTACATATACTTTGCCAAGGCAAACCAGTCATCAACTGATTGAGCATTATTTATATTTTGGGTCCATTTCATGATTGACTGTAGTCCAAAATGAAGCCAGCTTTCTGGTACATGATCAGTTTTGACCAATTCCAAATGATTTACATTAGCTGATTGCATAAATCTTGTGTGCTAAAATGCAGGTACGTAAGTTTACATTTTGTGTTGTTTTGTTTTTTAACCATCACTTTTTTTTTTTCCTCTGTGAAAATCTTCAGGTACCTCATAAAAAACTTAAGGCTCAGAGGGCAGCTAGGTGGTACAGTGGATAAAGCACCAGCCCCGGATTCAGGAGGGCCTGAGTTCAAATCTGGCCTCAGACACTTGACACTTACTAGCTGTGTGACCCTTGGCAAGTCACTTAACCCTCATTGCCCTGCCAAAAAAAAAAACCAACCCAAAACAAAAAACAAACAAATGAAAAACTTAAGGCTCTTTAGAACAGAATTCAGGAAACACTTCTACATAATGTTATGCTACATTTTGTAATAGTCATTCTGGAAAGCCTTATACCTAAGTAACTAAAGACCAGCTTGGATCAATACTGAAGGATGGAGCTTTTTCTGCTGTGATGAGAGTTTTAAATGTCACTAGAGAGTGTTTGGAGAAGAGACTTTAGAGATAATTAGGAGAGTGAATGGGATGGGAAGAAGGAAGGAAGGAAGGAAGAAAAAATTTAATCATTTTTAAAATTCAAAGAACAGAGATAGCTAGGTGATACAGTGGATAAAGCATTGGGCTTGAAGTCAGGAAGATCTGAGTTCAAATCCAGCCTCAGACATTTACTTGCTGTGTGATCATGGACTTAATCCTATTTGCCTCAGTTATTCATCAGTAAAGTGAGCTGGAGAAGGAAATGACAAACCATTTCAGTATCTTTGTCAAGAAAACCCCAAACAGGGTCCCAAAGACTCAGACACAATTGAAATGACTGAACCACCACCACCACCACAGCAACAACAAAATTTAAAGAAGAAAGGTCAAAGGAAAAATGGCTAAGAACACAGCTTTGCAAGTCGCATAGTGAATTTACTATACTACTACTTGATTATGCTTGAGAGAAACAGGCAGAAACAGCAAGAGAGACAGAGACAGAGACAACAACACACCTGTACAAATACAGGTCAACAGTACAACTGTAACTCATAGTAGGGAGCTAGGTGGTGTAGTGGAAAGCATTCTGTGCCTTGAGTCAGCAAAGACCTGAGTTCAAATCAGACCTTTGACACTTGTTAGGTCCATGACCTTGGACAAGTCACTTAATTTCTCTTAGCCTCAGTTTCCTCGCCTATGAAATGGGGGTAATGGCACCATTTACCTTGAAGACTTATTGTGAGGATCAAATGAAATCCTATTTATAAAGTGCTTAGCACAGTTTATTGCCTTTCCCCTTCCCTTTTAGAAAGTCCCTTAGGCTCAGTGAGAAGTTAAGTGACTAGCTCACAATAGAAGAGCAAGGTTAAGTCACTAGCCCAACACTGAAGATCAAATATGTGTCAAAGGAAGGCATTTGAATCCAAGTCTTCTAAAGCACATCCTAATATCCTCTAAGACAGTTTACATCTCTAACAATAGCATAGAGCTGGAAAGGACCCTAGAAATAATTTAGGCCAAGCCAATCCTTTTATAGAAGTAAACTGAAAGACAATAAAAGTTTTTATAATTCAATATCTTTTTTTTAAATGAAGAAACGAGGTCATATTGATCTATGTTACCTTGGGCTAGTAACAAATCTGGTAATAGATTTTACATCTGTTGTCTAAGAATAAGCCCAGCTAAGTTTTGACAGGATCACTACTAGGTTGGCTCCAGTAAATTAAATGTTTTGCTACAATGCTTGAAAGGATTATTAAGTAGCTTCAGAGGCTTATGATATACACCAGTGGAGAGAAGACCTACACTGATGTTTGGTGAATCCATGGGTCTTTAAGACAAGTCTTTTCACCTATCTAGGTCTGTTTTCCTCATTTATTATAATAATAATAATAATAATAATAATGACATTTATATAGTGCTTACTATGCATCAGGCACTGTGCTAAGAACTTCACAATTATTATATTTTTTTGATCCTCACCGCAACCTTGGGAGGAAGATACTATTATTTTGTCCATACTACAGATGAGGAAACTGAGGCAAACAGGTTAAAAGACTTTCCCAGGATCACACAGCTAGTAAGTATCTAAGGCCAGATTTGAACTCAGGTCTTCCATATTCCGGTGTTCTCTGCACTTATCCTCTGTGTCACCTAGCTGCCCATTCTATTTTATTTGTCTATTCATTTAGCCATTTATTTATTTATATATTTATTTATTTGTAGATATAAATGTATAAAATTAAAAGGATTGAATAGATAATAATTAAGGTCTTATTTTACTCTAATATTCTGTAATTCTTTAAAGTATATAATGAAGTTACCTGGGTGAACTAGGTTGCTGTAAGTCATAGAAAGTATAGTACAACCAGATGTCATCTAAGCTAATTATAAAGAAGCAGAGCATTAGGAGAATATGGCTTGAATAACAACATTCATGTATTCATGTACTTCTTTTCAAACATTTCTCTCTCTCTCTCTCTGTCTCTCTCTCTCCCCCCCTCCCCCTCCTTCCCTCTCTCCCAATTTACCTATGTATAATCAAAAATTCTATTAATTTATTTTTAGATAAGACCTATTATTTTTATAAGCATAGGGAAATGTCAGTGGGGATTTTTTTTCTACGAATGCAAGTCAAAACCTTCTTTGAGAGTTTTTGAGAGTTGTCTCAGGTTATGTTTTGATTTGCCAAGATTCACCTCTCTGTGTTCAATCATTGATTGATTTATTCATTTATTTGTTTTAATGTTATGATCTCCACAAACATGAATTTATAATATATGAATAAGAGTAGAAAAAACATGACTGTACATGAAACTATAAATCTATACTCTGTAGCCTGTTTTTAAAAATAATTATTTAAAATTTAACATGGTCGATCCAGTTTAGTCTTATTTGCCCGAACTTCCTTTTGAACTGAACCTTTTGAACTTCCACTCTCTTTGGTTTATTTGTTAAATTAATCATTGATATTATTTTATTTCCTATCTATCTTTATCCAATATCACTATTTCTATTTCTTCTCCTCACCCCCACAAAAAATAACCATTAAAAAACCCAAAAAACTTATAACTCTTCCTTGTAGCAAATCAATATAATCTCATAGCTAGAACAAGACCACACATTGGCAATATCTAAATCTTTTTTGGTCAACATCATTTTTATTTTGCAGGTGAAAGAAGAATGAATACACTAGATGTGTGGCTCTAAATTGTTCAGGAAACCATTGGCACAATTGAAGAATAAAAGCAAGGAGTCCCAAAGTACAATTTCATTTCTGTTATGTCAAATTACTTCTCTGCTAGCATATTACAATAAACTCCATCCTAACTGCTAGCTTAGAGAAGCTATTTTGGTGAAATTTAACATGCTCAAAGAGAATTAATACTGTACCCCACCAACAGTGTTGTAAGTAAAAGCAAAAAATCCTGAGCTGAATCAGGATTGAGCTAAATATTTGAAAAATAAAATTGGAATCATAGAAAGGATTATTATATATCCAGTAAATCAAATTAAAATTTGATCAGGTAATGAGTTTTTGAAAAACAAACAAATCAATCTCTTTAATCTTGCAATGGTATACAATGTTGAGCTCACATGAGCGACACACTCTTGAACTGGTCAGTGTACCCCAAACTGTGGATATTGACTATATCAAGTAATAAATTTTATCTGCTTAAATTTTGCCTGCATCATTCTATCTATTTCTAATCTGTTGCCCCAGAGATTTCCGAGAGGGGAGATTTTCAAATATTCTGGGGGAAAAACAAAATCCCAGAAAAACAAATACTGCCATACTAAGACTCATCTAAAACTTGGCTCTATGAATATAGAGGAAATTTGCAAATTCTATAGGTTTCATGATGCAAATATTTCTTCTTTTAGCCAAATCTTGAGCACTTCACCACCATTGTCCCACTTGTAGGATACTTGTCAGGTGAAATTAAATTGATTTGAAGCTGTCTGTTCTAAAATGTCTTTCTTTGTTCTGTGTCTTTCCCTCTAATTAGAAGTATACATTTTGTTTCCTTTTACAGGATATTTGCTCTCTTTTGTGATGATGGCAGCCATAAGAAATAGGCTTTTTGGAAAACTTTAGACAACTGGTTCATTTATATGTTAGCTCTGCAGCTTTCTAATTGTGCTACCTTGACCAAGTCACCTGAACCTCACTAGATCTCAGTTTCCTAATATCTAAAATGAGAAGGTTAAGTAAAGACTTAAGGTCCCTTCCAGCTTGAAATCTATGATCCAATAAAATGCATTGTTTTTAACTCCTTTTTTTAAAAAAAATGTTAAGAGGATTTCAAGCATAATCATTTAATATTATTTCAGTGCATATTTGTTCCATTTCCTGAGTTATTATGTGCTAGATCCAGAATACATGTTAATATTTCTATAAATATTGAGGATTTTTCAGCACCTCATAGCTATCATTACTTAGACTTTTTCAATGCTTCCTGTATCATTCACGTGGCCAGTAGTAACTCTCTCCACTCAAGCAAAATCCAGTGCTTCATACTTTAGTAGGTCAATAGTTCTGTATTTGGAGTCATAAAGGCAAGGATTCAATTCCCACAGCTATAACGTTACTCTGAGCATGTCAAAAATTACTCTCATCCTCAGTTTCTTCATATATAAAATGAGCATGATACTGAATGACTCGACGATAAAATTATTTTTAATGAATTATATTTTGGCATAAATTTGGCTTAGAGCAATAGCTTATAGGATATAGCACAATAAGTTCAAAACAGATGTGTAACCTAAATGATAAAGGTTCAAGAAATTATTGGCACAAATGAAGAATAAAGGCAAGGAGTCCCAAAGTACAATTTCATTTCCATTATGTCATATTACTTCCCTGTTTTCATATTGCAATAGACTACATCCTAACTGCTAGCTTAGAGAAGCAATTTTGGTAAAATTTAATATGCTCAAAAAGAATGAGATATGGTACTTTTCATGGTTGTGACATATAGGAAGAGCTTCTAACCAGACAAAGAAAATAGGTAATCACCAAAAATTAAATGAATAATTTCCATTATGTGAAATTGAAATCCTGTTATCCTGATAGTATCAGCGCAACAAGCATATCAAGAGAAGCACTCGGGGCAGTTAGGTGGCACAGTGGATAGAGTACTGGCCCTGGAGTCAGGGGTAACTGAGTTCAAATCTGGCCTCAGACACTTAACACACCCTTACTAGCTGTGTGACCCTGGGCAAGTCACTTAAGCCCAATTGCCTCACTAAAAAAAAAAAAAAAGAGAGAAGCACTCAAATCTTTGCATTAAGTATCACAAATAAGATTCTATTATCCAAGATACATAGGAAACTATATAGTTATCATTATTTAAGATCAAGAGCTCTTCCCTAAAAGATAGGTGGTTCAAGGAGATGAACAAAGTATTTTCAGAAGAACTATTAGTTATAAAAAATATTGTTTTGAAGTACTAACAGTAAGAGAAATTTATTTTTATAAAAAAATTCTGAAATTTTTACCTTCACATTCAACAAATTAATAAGGCACCAAAGATGGGAATAGTCAGTATTAATGGGACTGTTCAAATATAGGTAAATTTTTACACAAATTCATGTAACCATTCTGGAAAACAATTTGAAATTATTCTAAAAAAGTGATTTTTTTAAAGCCAGGTATCTCACTGCTAGTAGCATAGATCAAGAGAGTCAACAACAGAAAGGTCATATCAAACAAAATAAATATCCATAGCAGCATTTTCTATAGTAGCAATGAACTATTACAAAAGTATTTGCCTAACAATTAATGAATAATTTTAAATGAATTATTGTCAATGAGCATGATAGCATATTAATATTTTCTAAGAAATTATAACTTGGAAGAATTCCAAGAATCATGAGAAGATGTATATGATCTGATGTAGTAAAGCGAAGGAATCAGAACTAAGAAAATTATATGTGCAGTGATTAGTACAATATAAATAGAACAAAAAATTTGAATACTATGTAATGATAATGGTCAAACTTGCTAGAATAAATGAAGCTAGCTACAAAGTGGAAACTTTGGTGTCATCCTTGACATCTCACTTATACATACCCCATATGACCAATCTGTTGCCATGTTTTGTCATTTCTTGCTTCACAAAATTTCTTTTTCTCCCATTTTTTTTCTTAAATCAAAAAGCTGCTGCTCTAGTACAGGCCATAATTACTTTATACCTTGATTTTTGGAATCGCCTTCTGGTTGGTCTCCTTGCTTTAAGTGTCTTCTCACTCCAATCAACCTTCCATTCAATTGCCAAAATGATCTTCCCCAAATACTAGTTTGACCATGTCAACATGCTAATCAATTAACTGCAATAGCTTCCTATTATGCCAGGATCAAATATAAAATCTTTTTATTTTGTTTTTAAAGTTCTTCAAAACTTTTTCCTTTTTTTCCTCTCTAGTCTTCCTATATTTTACTCCCCTCCCTATATTTTAAATTTCAGTGACACTGTCTTGATATGCCTTTCACAAGACTAATCACATAATTTTGTATTACCTATTATGCATGCCTTGGAATACCTCATTCTTCACTTCTAGCTTCTGACTTCTCTGACTTTCTTTAAAACAGTCAAAATCCTACCTTCTATGGGATTCTTTTGCAAGAAGCCCTTTTCTCTCCTATTTATATTGACTTTTCTTTGAAATTACCTAACATTTACATCCTACATACTGTGTGTGTGTGTGTGTGTGTGTGTGTGTGTGTGTTTGTATGTGTTTTGCTGGGGGGAAATTAGGCTTTTCTGAATATCTCTCACTATACAGTAGAGTCAGTGAGCTCTTCAAAGTGTATATGACAGAATAAATATCCTCTTATGTTCTCAGTCCAGTAGATTCCCTCCTGTATGGAAAGAACTTTGGAGTCAGAAAACCCGTATTAAATGGGTGACCCTAAAGAAATCACTTATTCTCCTGTTGCCTCAATTTACTTATCCATTAAAATGAAGTACAAAATCCCTATGCTACCTACTACACATAATTGTTGTGAATCAAATGCATTATAAAGTATAAAGCACAAAATAAATGTAAGCAATTGCAAATAAACACCCATACCTCAATTGTCTCTACATATTGTAAGGCCATTTTTGTTAGAGAAACACAGGAAGAGTTTGTTGACCTCTTTGAAATAGTCTTATATCTAAACCAGAAATGTTGAAAAATATTTTGAAGATTCTTTTAAAAAGTCTGTTAATAACTTTGTAATTTGGGGGGGGGCGGAGTGTTGTTTATTTTCTGGAGGGTAAAGTTAACAGTTTGTTATTTCTCTAAAATAAGGTATGACTGATTTAAAGCTCTTTTTTATTTTTTCCACATGGAATAATTTCATTTGATACTGATTTTATCCTGCACACCTATTCCAGGAGCCTTAAATAAATTGGAGACAGTATAGGAGAACTGGAAGAACTATTTGAACCTATGAATCATTTTTACAAAAAATCACAAGTTGAAAACAGGGTCAGGTCCAACAAATAAAATGGAGAGTTGGGTTGTAAATCTATTTGAGGTATCAATGGGCTATCCAGGTGTAGGTGTTGAGCAAGTGACTGGAATATATGACTAGAACTTTATGAAGAAATAAGGTTGCATACATATAATGGGTCCCAAAAGTCTTAGTGCAGTTTTAAATTATTAAAGCTTAAAAATGCACTAAGACCTTGCATGCAATAGGAGTGAGAGACTGGTAACAATGCATCAGCTTGCTTGGCTATGCAATTCACCCATGTAGAAGAGAATGGTTTACTCCTGAACAGTAATGGTAGGCAATGGAATCTTTCTGTTCTCCACATAACATCCCATTCAATACTTGGAGACAGTTATCATGTGTTCCATATGTCTTTTCTTCTCTAAGTTAAACATTCTATGTTCCTTTAAATAATTCTATGATAAAATCATTAGTTCCATCACCATTCTAGTCTGCCTTCTCTGGATTTGTTCCACTATGTCAATACTGTTCCTAAAATGTAGCACCTTGAACTTAAAAAAAATTCCAGATGAGAAGTGTTAAAGAATATAGTGAGATTGTCACCTTTCCTCCTCAATTAAACTCAACAAATTTTTATTAGTGTAACAGGGAGTTAGTGAGAAAATATTAGCATATTTGGTTGATGAAATCTTCCATATAGAAGATGCTGGAGAATCTTATTCCAGAGATTCATGAAGACATATTACAGAAATACTTTGGAGAGATTTAGGGGATAAGTGGATACTCCATAACTGGTTCCAATATACTACCTAAATAATGAAGATATACTTTTTAATTGACTATGAAGCTTGAACAGAGTTGCATTCAAAAGGCACTAGTCACCCAGATCTAGGACCTTTTGGTCTGAGGGCCTGTTTGGCAATGTTCATGTGAGGAGAAATAAAATTTTAAGGAAAAATGTCTTGGGGCATTGTCATCTGAGGCCAAATTGTGGCTTAGCAATATAGGCTTGATATTTTCCTCTTGTGTTTATTCTTACCACTTTTAGCTGAAAAAAAATAGAGATTACACATTCTTATCAGATTCTATAAGTCAGAAGAGTGAGCCAGCTAAATGAAAATGTAGCCCATTCTCCCCAGGGAAAAAGGTGGTAGAGGGAAAAGTGTCTCCCTCCACCCCCAATTGTTTAAGGGAAAATTATTATGTTTTTGATCTTGCTATGTTTGCAGAGTACATGTTCTTTTGTAAAAGTTATTCAATATTAATTGGTTTAATAGAATTCAGTTGCTAGTAACTAAGGGCAAATAGTGTGGTAAACAAACAAGAATAGGAGCCCTGGCTAAGACATTAAAGAAAGACACATCAAAGCCCCTACAGGGGTATCCCTAGAATCCTGATAGGAAGATATAGGTAGTTTTGTTCTGTGAGAGTAAGGCTAGGGATTACTACCTACATGTAGATTTAGGCATTATGTTCATACAGATGCTAGATAGACATAATTGTAAATGGAAAGAATGTATTCTAATGTGAACTTCGTAGAAACTTCAGAGAAGTCTCCAGTTCATACTAGATATCTGCGTTTGATCTGGCATTTATAACTTTTATCAGTAACATGGATACAGTTATAAATCTCAGGGCTATCAAAGTTTCAAATGACACAGAGTTGGGACAGATAGCCAATAAAATGTTATAGTGTTAGGATCCAGAAAGATCTTAACAGGTTAAAACAGAAGATTAAGTCTAATAATATGACAATAAGTACAAATATAAAGTCATATTTTTTGAGTGCATGAAGGGGCAAGCTAGTTTAAATAGCATTTTGTCTGAAAAAAAAAAGATCTGAGTGTTTTCATGGTTCATAAGCTCAGTATGAGTCAACATAACCATCCTGTAATGAAAAAAGTCAATGTAATTTGAGATTGTATGCAAAGAGGAAAGCTTCCAGAAATAATGAGATGATAGTTTTTCTGTACTCTAGGCCATACCTGGAATATTGAGAATAATAGAAAGAGTCACTACATTTGACTATTATGACTTGGAGAATAACAATATTAGTTAAGTGGTCAGGACTCAACCCCAGATCACATGAGATTTAGGAGGGAGTGTGTGGTGAGGAAGTAGATATAAGATGGACACTATTTTCTAGAATTTTAGTGATAAAAAGAGATGAGGTGGTAACTTTATAGGATAGCATAGAAAAGGGTCATATTTCTATCCCCCTTGGACTTTGTATGTAGGTGGGATGGGACAACTGGAAAGGAAGAGAATTGAAGTATATGAAGTAAGATAATCACATTTTGAGGTAAGGTCTTAGAGGAGACAAGAAGGACCAGGATCAGGGACTTAGGTTGAGGAAATAGTCTAAGAAAGCAGGACAGATATGCTTTTTCTATAGAGATATAGAAGGATGAAGACAAGAAACTGAGAAGATTTGTTTAAGGGTGTAGATCATTATCTTTCTCTTTCAGTGCCTGGTCCTCTAAGGGTCGGTCATTATTTTTGTCTTGTCATAAGCCTAATATGGGCTGCAGAAATGATAATCAGGTTGGTTGTTGGATGTTTTTCTGTTGTAGTTATGATTTTATTAATGATTTAAAAGTGTAGGGATTCATATATGTATTGAATATTAGCTTAAAAGAGTTATGACTTTGTGTGCAAGCATGTGTGTGTGTGTGTGTGTGTGTGTGTGTGTAAGTCTCAAAATATAAAACATTAAAAAAAAAGCAGAAAACACTAGGGAAACTCTCCTCAAAGACTTTTGTTTGAAAAAATGGAAAACAATATTGCTGATTTCTTTCTGGACCTAGGATACTGTCTATTTCTCTATTATTTATCTGGAATCCTACATTAAGAATAAATTGTTTAAATCTATGAGGAAACAGTTTGTATTAACAGATTAAATTACATTATATAGAGAGTAGGCAGTGTAATATATTTTCATATTTTTGGCTACTTTAGTTTTTTCCATATCAATAATTCCCACATATATTCCTACCCTCCACATCTTCATGCATCTTTCCACTTAACAACAAAAAACCCCTACAAAAAACAACAAAACAGTTAAATGAAATTGTCTAGGAAAATGAACACATCAAACTGTGTGTGCGTGATAGTGTGAACTGATAGTATTTCACCTTTTTACTAAGATGAGGAAAATCTATTTCATCATCTGTTTTCCCAGACAAATATTAGTCATTGCAATCAATATGAGGCTTGTTAGCCTTCTGCAGACCCAGGTATAGAGTGGGGAGTGACTTCAAAGTGTCATTTAGTCTAACATGTTCATTTTATAAGTGAAGATATTGAAACTCATTGAAGTTAAGTAACTTCCTGAGATCATGCAAGTAGTCCAGTCAGAAGTGTTTGGGAGTCACTGATTCCAGAGCCAATGCTCTTTCCATTTTCTTTTATAAATTCTTCTCCTGATCCTTCTTAGTTCATTCTGTATCAGTTCATATAACTCTTCACATTTTCCCCCAGGATCTCAAGGTTAATAATAATGATAATAATAATAATAATAAACAATAATAATTGTAAATATATGCCACAATTTATTCATCCATTCTCTGATAGGCACCCACATTTTCCAGGTTTTTTCTTCTTTATGAAGCTTTCTATTCTTAAATTCCCTTAGGTATTTACATATTGCTTGTGAAGTGAAACTGCATTTGTATTTTATTTATTATTAATGACCTGAAACCTTCTTTCATATGGTTGTTGATAGTTTGTATTTCTTTTGAAAATCTTGCTTTTGGAGGCAGCTAGGTGGCACAGTGGATGAAGCACCAGCCCTGGATTCAGGAGGACCTGAATTCAAATCTGGTCTTAGACACCTGACACTTACTAGCTGTGTGACCTAACCCTCATTGCCCTGAAAAAAAGGGAAAAAAAATCTTACTTTCAACAAATACCTATTTAAAGAAATATTTACTTAATTCTCATTTAAGTTATGAAGTTTTTCACGTGGCAAAAAAGAATCCATTTTGAGGACTGGAGAAGATTCTCCACTTTTTTAAAGGAGGATAAATGTGATGGTTTTCTGCTACTAAATAATTCTACTCCAAAAAGATCTCTTACAGAAACTCAAATATATTATGTTAGTTTCCAAATTCTGGTCTTCAGGAAGGGAGTGGGATTTAATAAGAGCAAAATGTCATTTGTCTTACCCTAAATGATTTTCTCTATTTAATAAGGTAGTTCCTACCATTAGCCACTGGGAGGTAGCAACCAAATTATGTTTTCTCTATTTGAAGTGAGTTTTATCTATTCAGGCAAAACACAATTCCAAATGTTGTGTTGACAATAATAATCTCTTTCTTTACCTCCTCAAAAGTATACTGAAATAGAGAATTGATTAGTACGGTCAAATTGATGAAAAATATTACATGGAAGGTCCCAGAAATCAGGTATATGCTTTGTCACATTTCTTTGAGAAGTGAAACATCATGTAAGGGGCTAAAATTCTAGCTATACTGTCTAAAATATCTAATGAGTGGTCGCCAATAAATTATAAGCTTTAGCAAGAGTTAGACTTTTAAGCTTTTATTAAGGAGAATAAGAATTTAGTGGAGAAAGAGTGAAAGGCCTAGATTCATCTATCTATTAAAGGGAGAGCACATTTCTTGCTCCACTCTCCACTGGAGTCCTGATGAAAGAGAAAGCCAGAGCGTTTGCCTTGCCCCCTCTTCCTCCCACAAGCAAATGTCACTTCCTGACAGCAAAGAAAAGCCGAATGGCCTTGCCCTCAGAGGCCTTCTCATGGTGGGGCTTTCCTGCAGTAAGTCTCCAGCAAGTGGCATCATTCCAATTGTTACAATCAAAAAGTCTTAGCCTTATTTATGAAGGCTTTTTAAATTGATTCAGAAAGATACTGGGTCATGGTAAGTGGCTAGAGCAAACGAGAGAGTAATGCTCAATATAGGAAGATGATTTTAAATATACAAACATAATATCCCCTATAGAACAGGCAAAACCTTTCCTTTGTGCATGTTTGTTTTTGAATAGAGTTTTCCAGTTTTCAGTGAAAGTCCTTCACATTTCCTTCAATTGGCTAAGCATTAAACTTTCATAGAGTCACCTCTTCAAGTAAATATCCACTTCTCAATATGCTAGTCCAAACTTCATTAATGAGGAAATTCTTAGCCCAATAGCATCTTCTGGAAGGAAAAGGATAGTTCAATTGAAAGGATTCTGGACTGGGTTCCAGGATGACTCGGTTTCAGCCTCAGCTCTGCCTCTCATCAGCCTGGATATGTGGGACCACACTCATTTTACCCCTTAGCACATCTGGTTTCCTTGATTACAATATGTGGAAGTTGAACTGAATAAATTCAGATATCTTTTCTAGCTCTGAAATTCTATGATTCTGAGACCAAATCCTCTGCTGAAAAAATCCAGTATCTAGGTTAGAATAAAAACACACCCAACAACAACAAACTTCTAGAAATGCTATGCTTTCCAAAGGTTTGTTTTTGGATCACACTTTGACTAAAGTCCAAATCAGATCTTATTTTTTCCAAAGCAATTCACTCTTTTTCCATCATTATTCAGTCATAATTCTCTAATATTACTAACAATATCATTGGATAATGATCTAGGTGTCTGATTAACACTAATGATTTACCAGAATTTCCATTACAAAACAAATATTATCCCCCCAATTGAATGTCTCAGTAATTCACTCAAAGCTTATTTAACAATCATGGTTTTAACTAGGAATAGTGCTTCATTTTTATATTCAATGAATATTTTGTCTATTTCTACCACTGTCCATTTCTCTTTCTGCCTGCCACATTCTCTTCCTTCATTCTCCTTCCCAACCTCCAACACACAAACAAACATACACAGAGGCATCAACCTTACTGGTTTTGAACAATAAAAGGAATATCTTATGTTTATTGTGGTGGAAACATTTCAATGAGTGTTTAAATGGTATTGTCTTTGTTTTGATATTACATCATTTCAGAGGTGTTCTCACAGAATTAACCTTTCAAGTAATCTGCAGAGTAATGTTTATTTGATCCATGATTTAGAAGTATAAATATAACTGCTCCTTTACTTAATCTAAGACTATTTGTTTTTCACTCCTTACTTTATAAATTTAAAATAAACAAAGCTTAGTATTTTCACAATAAACTAATCTTTTATAGGAGAACTTTTTTTCCAGCTTGATGTTTTTTGATTTCTCACTCAGAGGTTTTGTTTTCTGAAATAAGTGGACAGAATGAAATTGCCTCATTTCCCCTCTGTTTCTTCTTCTGATTCCATGAATTTATTCATCCAGCATGGAACTCTTCTCTGGAGGTCAGAGTTTGATTGGACACTACATAAATGTAAATTATCCTAAACTGATAATGTCTTCCACTTTTTGCTCTGGAAGCAGCAATAAAATAATAGTACCAATCATTCTAGGAAGGGCATGACAATTCACTGGCATATGCATAAACTTACCATCCCTCTAACTTCAGGACAAAACTCCATTTCCTGGCCACCTCTTCTATGAGAATATAGGCTTCTTGAGGTCAGGGACAATCACTGTTGGTTTTGTATCTCCAGTGCCTAGAATATAGCAGACACTTTATCAATACGTTTCCATTTATTCATTCCATTTATCATTTTTTTAGTTTTCCTTTGACTCCAGAAAAACCTCTTACCAGGTGAAAATATTACTAATTAAAAGCCTCATTTCATAAACATTATTTGTTCAATACTTAATACAATTGTCCATAAATTCAAGGGCAAATCTACTTTAAATACTGAGGTAATGGAAGTTATGAGTGTTGCATGGATGCTTTCTTCATTTGAGAGATTTTACTCTTGACTCTAGTTGGTGTAAAATGAATTCAGATATTTCTTCAACTAAACTGAATGAAAATTCTGCCATAAGCATTCTTAACATTAGTAAGGCTATTTTGTCCTTTCTGAGTCTCAATGTTGTCATTTGCAAAATGAAAAGGTTGGATTAGCTGAGTTGTAAATTCTCTTCCAGCTCTAAATTTCTAATCCTACGGGCATATAAAGGGAATATGGAGATATTTTTAAAATTATTTAGAAATGGAACCATATTATAAAAAATAGAGGCTCTGCATTCTTCAATCATGCAAATTGCCTTTTCTCATTGATTAAATTGAGGGAATAATTATCTAATCCCCTATTTCACTCTGCTTGGGTAGAGACAATCTGATGTGATTATTCAAATTACTGTCTTGATATGTTTCATTTTGCAGACAGAGATGTAGCATCATTTAATAAATGTCAGTATCTATTTTCCACATCTCCCTCCCCTGCTCATACCTTCTCAGTCAGTCAGGTATTTTACTAACTCTCAGATAAAACTGACTTCTTTCCTTCATAATAAAAAATGAAATCTCTAAATCTGTCAAGAAAACTATTACAAACATTAAAAACTTTACTTTTATAAGAGGGGTACCTGACACTCATTCAACTACAATGAATGTAAATAAAAAATGCCCTACAGTTTGATAAATTTATCAGATAAGAATTGTGAGCAGTTACACACTTAATCAACAAAGCAAAGGGATAATTGTGAGCAAGTCCTGGCCACCTCTATCTAATCAATCAATCAAATGTATAAATTTTCTGCGAGAAAGATCTTAATCAGTTTGGGAGGAATGAAGAGCTTTAAGACATTATTTTGAATCATGTAATTCTTCATGAAAATTTCTTGGAATTCCTTGAAAGACCTGGATACACTGCTAGGTTTTTGCATATCAGAGGGTTTTGAGTCAGTTAAACATTGGGAATATGCTGAGGAAACAGACCTTTGTGCCAATAACTAAAGATTGAGTCTTCTATGTCTACATTTGCCAAAGGATAATTTTGTAAACATCAAAAGCTCAGATCATTTAGATTTCCTATCTGTAACAGTGTTCCTAAAACAGCAGCAAATAATAATAGCATTTGCTAAGGAACTGAGAGACAGAAAGAAAAAAAAACCTAGATATACAGAGGACAGTCATCTTCAGAACTTTATAAATTGACATACTCTTGAAACCCAGAATAGAGCTGCACCTCCTGGAAGTTTCAGGATGAATCCACAAAGGAATAAAATGGCTTCCAATAATTAGGAGTTATGCACAGATCCTTTGTCAACATGAGCTAAGTTTGATCCCATTTTCCTTTGGAATCTTTAAATTTGCAGGAGAAAATGTTATACTTAAAGGAATTAATTTTGCACAATTAATTCTATATATAAGACTTTAGTTAATATCTACTTATTAAAACTAATTAAGTCTTGAGGCAGCTGGGTTGCACAGTGGATAAAGCACCGGCACTGGAGTCAGGAGGACCTGAGTTCAAATACAGCCTCAGACACTTAACACTTACTAGATGTGTGACCTTGGGCAAGTCACAACCCCAATTGCACCCCCCCTCAAAAAAAAACCTAATTAAATCTGGTTAGCTGATAGTTGAAGAAGACCATACCACATAGGGACTTAAGAAGGACACAGTAGTAGAGAAACTATCCCCAAATAAGACTGATGGGAGAATTTACTACACTCTGCAGATCTGAACTAGAAGTATAAACAAGGTTTAGGGCAGTAGCCGAGGGTGGATAATGATGCTAGTTTATTGTGTTTTATCAGTATCCCTAATTCTCCCCCACCCATTTTCTTCTAACTTGCATTTTTCCTGGTTTCCAGATTCTCTGGCTAAATATTGAACCTCCCTCATTCTTTGCTCTGCCTTCTGGTATTCTTTTCCTTTTATTTATCTTGCCCTTTTATTCGTGTTGTTGCTTAGTCATTTTCATCATGTCCAACTCTTCGTGACCCCTTTTGGGGTTTTCTTGACAAAGAAACTGAAGTGGTTTGCCATTTCCTTCTCCTGCTCATTGTGCAGTTGAAGAAACTGAAGCAAACAGGGTTAAGTGACTTCCCCAGAGTCACACAGCTAGTAAGTGTCTGAAATTAGATTTGAACTCACGGAGAGGAGTCTTCTTAGCTCTAGGCTTGACACTCTATCCACTGAGACACCTGGCAGTTTGTCTATTTAACTTTGTACTTTCTGTTCTGATCCTTGAAATTCTTATGACCCCTGAGTATGTTTACCATTGTGATTTTATCTTGAAACCCTGATTTGGCCTTCAGTAACATAGGTAGTATGCTTTGTCCCCCTCACCCATGCCCACTTTGCACCTGGTTCCAGAATACTCGTTCTTCCTTTTGGTCCAGCCTATTTCTGGCTGTACCTCAGCCAGGTCTGGACTTAGCCCTCCTACTTCTGACTCCTCACTATACAGATAAGAGCACCCCCCCCCAGTTGCTTACAATAATTACTTTTGTCTGTCTCTGACTTCGAATTGTTTTCCTGACCTCTTAAAAAGGTTGTTCACTAAGGGTTTTCTCTTAGTCCTCCCCTGTCAATACTGTGTTCCTTATCCATTCTGTTCAATATCACATGATTTCTCTATCTCTATCTTTATGCAGAAAAAAAAAAGTGGGTAGGAAAGGGGCCTAGTAGTATCAGATCTCAAACTGTACTATGAAGTAATAATAATGAAAAAAAAGATACTGGTTAATAACTAAAGAGGTTTGATCAGTGAAATAGATTAGGTTTACAGCACTCAGAAATAAATGAGAACAGAATTTTAGTGTTCGATCCTATCTATTGGGTTAGGAATTTACTACTTAATAAAAACTTGGGAAAACTTTAAAGCAGTCTGACAAAAAAATAAGTATAGTCTAATATCTCACATCATATACCAAGACAAGCTCAAAATGGGTACATGACTCAGACATAATGAGTTACGTCCTAAAAAAAATAGAGAAGCAAAGAAGAAATAACCTGCTAGATCTATTGAACGGAAAAGAGTTCATGGGGGGCAGCTAGGTGGTACAGTGGATAAAACACCAGCCCTGGATTCAGGAGGACTTGAGTTCAGATCTGGCCTCAGACACTTGACAGTTACTAGCTGTGTGACCCTGGGCAAGTCACTTAACTCTTATTGCCTGGGGGGAAAAAAGAGTTCATGACCAAATTAGAGAAGATCACAGGAGATAAAATGAATAATTTTGATGACATAAAAAGTGTTTTCATGGAAATAAAACTAATATGACTAAAATTAGAAGAGAAACAAGTAAAAGCAAAGAAAAATGTTTGCAACAAGTTTCCCTTGTAAAAGTTTTATTTCTTAGGTATATAGGGAATGAAGTGAAATTTATAAGAATAAGAACCATTCCCCAATTGATAACTGGTTAAATGTTATGAATAGGCAATTTTCAGAGGAAGAAATCTAAGCTATCGATAACTATATGAAAGAAAAAAAGTTCAAATTGACTAATAATTTAAAATAAGTAAATGAAAACAACTGAGGTATCCACTCACATCTATCATATTGATAAAGTTGACAAAAAGAAAAATAACAAATACTTTTAGGGTAAAGTTTGTAGGGTATGGGGTGGGAAAAGATACATTGATGCACTTTTGGTGGAACTGTGAACTGGTTAATTTGGAATTATGTCCAAAAATCTATTAAACTTTGCATACCCTTTGACACAGCAAAAATACCACTATATCTACACTTCCAAAGAGATCGAAGAAAGAGAAAAATATTCAAAAATATGGCAGGTCTTTTTTATGATGACAATAAATTGGAAACTGAGGGGATGCCTTTCAATTTGGTAATGGCTGAACACATTATTTTATATGTATGTGATATAATACTATTTTGCTGTAAGAAATGACAAATAGGATAGTTTTGAAAAACCTGGGAAGATATGTTTGAAATGATATGGAGTAAAGAAAGAAACAACAGAACAATTTATAGAGTAAGAATCATATTTAAAAGACACAAAAAGTGACCAACCACAGTTCCAGAGGATTCAACATGAAAAATGCTATATCCCAATGGAGAGATGACTAACTCAGAGTAGAGATTGAGACAAGCACAAATGTTGATATACCCACACATTTTATGACACTCAAATATACACAAGTATGCATGTGTGTATACATATGAAGGAATTTATTTTGTTTGACTATACATGTTTGTAATAGGGCTGCTAGGTAGTACAGTAGATGGAGTGCCAGGCCTAGAGTCAGGAAGACCTGAGTTCAAATCTGGACCCAGGCATTTGCTGCTAGCTGTGTAACCCTGGGCTAGCTATTAACCCTGTTTGCCTCAGTTTTCTCATCTATAAAATGAGCTGGAAAAGGCAATGGCAAAACACTGCAGTGTCTTTGTCAAGAAAACTCCAGATGGAGTCATGAAGAGTTGGACATGACTAAACAATGGTATGTTTACAATCAAAGGGATTTTGTTTTTCTTACTTTCTCATTATAGGAGAAGGGGAAAGTGGGAGTGGATATTAAAACAAAATTTAATTTTAAAGTGCATTTCTCCTATTTAACCAAAATGCTTTGCATACAGCAAGTACTTAATAAACACTTGACAATGGAAAGATCAATAAATGACTAAAATATTTATTGAGTGCACACAAGGGTACATAGCACTATTCTAGGTTCCATAATATCCACATATTAGATTTCCTTCATGCTTTGCTTTGTTTCCTGGTAATTGTACCCTTGTGGCTATCATCTATGCTCTGACTTGCTATTTGCCCTGATAAATCTGAAATTTTTTGTTATAGATCTTACTTTTGAGTCTTTCTTGCATTTTTTCTTGGTTCTTTTAATTTTGATACATAATGTATCTGATGAAGCAGGATTCTTCTCTTGCTTTCCCTAAAATAAAATGAGCTTTATTCCCTGCATGTTTAACCTTTATTACCAAAAACTCTGGGATCTCCCTAGGTATTTGTAGAATCATTTATCCACTTTATTCTGCTTATAGAACTTTAGTGAATGTTTGGCCATTTATTCAGCTTTGACATAGTGAAGAGAATGTTATTTATGATTCTTTAGTTCTTGCACAGCATTTCTTTCCATTAGAGATTTTTTTTTTTAAAACATGTACATGCCAGAAATGGACCTCAGCAAAAACATCATCTTCCTTTATGGAGTGAAAAATCCAGATTCCCTCTGAGTAATTGCTTTTCTTTCAAATTGAATGGTAGTAGCTTCTTTGGGCCAACTCTGAATCACTTCCCTCACTTTTGTACAGGAAACAATATCAATGTGATTTATAAAATGAGGGGGGTTGGACTTGACAGTCCCTTCCAGCTCCTAATCTGTGATCCTATGGTAGTTTCAAATATTGCCAATGCAGAGGGAATCAAGATTTCTGTCATTTGATCCACCCATTCCCAAGCAGTTTCTAAATGTAATCCTTTAGAAATGGAAACAACAAAAAGAATAGCTTAGTGGAAGCTGGAAGCCAAACATGTTAATGACAGGACTAGCTAATTAAAGCTTTGTCATAAAGAGCTCCCCCTCCCCCCCTACTCCCACTGCCCCCTTTTCTTCAGTAACATGGCTCAGCAAGTTTAGGCAAAATTCTTGAGCAGATGTAGTTTGCTTCTGGCACTTTCATTCCTCCCCCCCACCCCCACCCCCCTCAGTCTCACCTACTTCCTCTCTGCAATCTAAGACTGAGATCACAGATAACCTAGATCTCCTACTTTTTAATCTCTATTCACAGAACCTATCCCAAGTAACCAAAAGTATTTCTATTGGAGTCCTTAATGGGGATAAAATATAAAGAATCTGGAGAGATGGATTCAGTATTACACAGAGTAAGGTGTCTGATTTAAGCAATGAGTTATTATTATAATTAATCTCAGTGGATTTGGGAAGTTCAGACACATCTAATATGTTCTCATTCTCTCTTCCTGTCACCTTTACCCATCTCATACATATACATGTACACACACACATATGCATACACACTGTGTTTCCATATCTGATTCCTCAAATAGTAATTATTCTTTTATAGTGATTATTCTTTTGATATATTTATGTGGTTTTATTTTTAAAACCACTGGCTTACATTATTTTTAAATAGTATAGCTTTTCTATAATAACTTGAGAAAATTGTGACATCACCAGTATGTTTACTTATTCTGATGGGGCAGTTCACGATGCATTCTTACATAGGTAGACAGTCTTCAAGGATTTCTGTGCTCCTCCTATGACCCTCCAAGAAAGCTTCACTTGGTGACCAGCATTCTAATTATGAACCTCTCTGTACTTAACTAAGATGGTCCCATAGTGAAAAATATAAACTCCATTGCTGGACCCAAAGGACTTTATAGAATTAGAGAACCTGCATTCACATTCCACTTCTGATGCAAATATTGTATGACCTCAGACCCCTGGGCCTCATTTATAAAATGAGTGGGTTGGATCAGATAGTGAGAAAGTTCTTAACCTTTTTATGTCATTTTAACAGTTTAGTGAAGTCTATGGACCTCTTATCTGAATGATGTTTTTAAATGAATAAAACAAGACACAGGATTACAAAATGAATCAACTCTATTGAAATACAATTAAAAAAATACTTTTAAAAAGTTTATGGATCTACAAGTTAAGAAGCCCTGGTCTAGGAGGTCACTGCCAGTTCTAGAGTTATGATCATATGATCCTGGAATATATATTTAAAGCTCTTCCAGCTTATTGGCATTTCACAGAGCTCATACTTTGTTGACTTGTACAGCCTTAAAGTACCCAACATTACTTCCAAGTTGTGAGGAATAAGATTATATCACTTTAATTCTAATAACTTATTAATGGTGAATATAGAAAAATTTAAAAATTATTAGCCTATCACATATCACATATACAAGTCATATGTTAGGATATGATAAACATTTACATTCTTCAGAATGTTTCATGGTCATCCTTGTGATATACACACACATACACACATGTACACACACATATATGTATATGAGCAGTTTATAATGGAGAAGGGGTGCTAGAACTTTTTTTTCATGATGCTTCCTCACACCCTAATACTAATAGTTATTATTTTTAGTGAATGAATTTCCCCTATCCTATCCATATGATCATGGAAATTAATAGTAGGACCTCTATTTTGAAGCCTGCCTAAGAATAGTTGGATAAGACTACTTGGGAATGACCACATAGTCCTTGTTCAGTTTGGAATATTGGTTGGGTCTTTTAGAGTAATCACAGTAATTTGTAGTAATTCCATTTGGTGAAATTCAGCAGGCATCTTAAGGTACTAATATGGACAAGGCACTAGGCTAGACACGGATTGGGTGTGGGGTACAAAGACAAAGTGAAAAATTAATTCTAATAAGAATAAACAAACTCTTAACTGAGTAGAAACGAATTCAAAATGCTCATAGAAAAAAAATTCTGATTCTGACTATTTCCCAAGTGTTTTCTAATGGGTTCATGGTTTTATTTATTCTAATCTTGGTCAAGGCACTGGTAGCTTGAATTTTTTCTATAGTCACTCTCATTCAAAGAATGGTGAGATGTTGATTGTGGGTTTTTGTTTTGTTTTGTTTTGTTTTGTTTTGTTTTGTTTTGCAGGGCAATGTGGGGTTAAGTGACTTGCCTGGGGTCACACAGCTAGTAAGTGTCAAGTGTGTGAGGTTGGATTTGAACTCAGGTACTCCTGAATCCAGGGCCAGTGCTTTATCCACTTTGCCACCTAGCTGCCCCCAATTGTGTTTTGATAATATCTTCCAAATAGCTGAAAGAATTAATGACCTATAATTAGAAGGAGTCTTTCTCTTCACATGAAAAGCATCTTACAATAAAGAACTAAGCATCTCATAGAACACTCAGTTATTAAATTAAATTTGTGCTTGGTTATCAGGCTTTAAAGAAGTCACTACTTGATTCTGGAGGTTGGATGGTGTCAACAGAGGTATAGAATGCTAAAAGTTTATGTTTCCTTTTACATGAAATCAGTTAACATAACATACATTTGCTAAGCTCACTTTCTGTGTGGAAACTAGGATTATTATAATTCTGTAAATTTTAGATCTAACTTAAACAGTGTTTAAGTCAAATGCTTTTATCAATCAATTCCCTGATTTATTGTTCAAATCTCTTGGCCTACAAAGGAACTAGAACACTAAGAGACTGAAAATATATTAAAGTATTTTTCCACATCCTATACTTATCTTTAAAACTGTAGATAGTAGCCAAATTATGGTCTGTAACACTCACTAGAATTCTATGAAGCTGTTGGTGGCTGTAGTACCATAGAAAAAAATAGGAGCATATTCTTTTTTTCTTCCTTTGACATAAGGCCATACTCTTAAAATTATGAAAACATTGGTTATATTATTTAAAACACAATACAAGTAAAAGTAGTGGAACAAATGAAACCATGGTTTCCATAAAATAGTAACGTGTATTGAGCAGAATCATATTCTATAATTTGTCTTGTTTATAATATTGAATCCTTTTCTCATTTTGCTTAGCCCAAGGAAAGCTTATAGAAAAAAAAAAGGATAGATAAACTGGTATCATAATTTCCCCTCTATTACTGTTAATTGAGTCTCCTTTCAAAATCTTTTGTAGAATTTGCTTTCAAAAATAATATGCAAAGACACTACAACTCTTACATTCACAAAAATAATGAAACTAATAAAGACAAATGGACCACAGAGATGTCCAGTGAAATCTTAGAAAAGTAGAAAAAAGTCTTCTAATCTAATAAGATAATGTATAATAGTATAATAAACACTTTGCAATCCTTAAAGTACTATATAAATATGACCAAGTTATTATTATTGACATTTTAATTGCCTTGGTGATGAATCTTAAACCAGGAAAGTTTCACTGTCACTCATTTCTCCAGATTGGCTTAGGAATGGGAACTTAGAGAAAGAAAAAATTAAGTTCATTAAAATCTGTGAATTCCACCTTGTTGGTTCTGTCTTACATATATGAGAAGATAAAATCTAATAAATAGTTGTAGAACAAACATTTGCTATTTAGAAATGTCTGTTCAAAAGTTCAATGAACATGTGAGAAGTTCACAACAATGCTCTGCTATCCTGATAGATGAGTGAGTCAGAGAAAATTAATTGCCAATAGTATTTTCAGTCATCCCCAGATCATACTTCACATTTCTGCCCACCATCCACCAAAAAAGAGATACACCTAAGTATATTAACATCTTTCCTGCCACTGAATGTGTACTTCCCCAACCCCTTTTCAATGTCCTGCTTTTGCTGTGCACTACTATTGTTGTCCTAGTTTGCTGAGACTTGAGAAGTTTTGGGAGGATTTCAGGAATCATAGAGATATTGGAGGACCAAAAAGCGTAGAGAATAAATGGACTATGATATGTATGTGCTCCATATTTTTCAAGGATATATATTCTTTTTTGTTTCCTTTGGTTGTGAAAATATTTCTGCCTTGGAATTTTATTATGCATGGATGAAATGGCAGAAAAGTAGGAATGAGAACTGGCCCAGAGCTAATTTCTTAGGGAGAAGTTCTCGTTAACTTTCTCAATTTAATTGCTTTCATTTTCATCTTCTACAAAGGTAGGGAGGAAAGATGGCAGAGAAAAGGGAAAGAAAGAAATCAATACACTACCTTATTGTAGACTTTTATGAATTATTTTAATGTTGATTTGAGTTTGCAATGCTACTCTTTACTGCTGCATTAGACTCTGAACTCCTTGAAAGTAGTGAATATCTTCTGCCTGTCTTCATATCCCCAGTACCTGGCATATGAGACTTTTTTAGGGCTGCATATTCACCTTTGGTGTCTACCTTTACCCAACTATCACCTGTGGCTCCAAGAAGGTATAGTATGTACGGTGGCCACACCCTAGTAAAACTTTCCCAGCAGACAGGCTAAAATAGGTTAAGGGTAAGAAACAGGCCTCAATCCCATTGGTAAATTAGGGGGATGTCTTCCCTAAGCATATGAAGGATCCCCTTGGTAAAATGGGTAAATGAGGACAATTTGTTCCAACAGTCATTAAGGTGGCTGAAGCAGACATTATGGAGTACTTAGAACTTGATTGGACACAGAAGATGCCCAGATCATCCACTGCATCCCCAGCCATCACTAGTCATCTTGAGTTACCTTGCCACTGGACTTGGATAATTCTGGAAGAGAGAGTGAGGCTGAGGACTTTGTGAAATTCTCAGACTGTGAACTCTCAGATTGATTGGATAATTGCCTGGGCCCTCCTGACTGAAACTTGAGAAGTTTTTAAATCTGTAGGCACAACAATCAATACTAGAAATCATTACAACCTATATAACAAGTGTAATCACAGTGAATGACTGGATGTTTGTTGAAGGTCTAGCAAAGAGAATTTGTATTTGATAACTGAGGTGAGATCTACTTTAGCAGACAAGTATGGAAATATCCAGTGCCTGATTTTCCCTTTTGAGCTCAAGAGGCTGTAAACAATTGGTGCACTTGACTGTTGAGAAGAGAAAATCCTTCATCTCCCCTCTGCCTGGATTCTTCAGAATAACTGGGCTCATGCCCAATTGCTTATATATATAAAAAAAGCTTTTGGCTGATGCCAAAACTTTTTTCTCCACTTATAGTTCACTCTGGGTTATCTCACTAATGGAGAAGTGATACAGACAATACTCAATTGTGGCTAATCCAAACATAATTTATATTCGGCTTTGGAATATGTTTTGAATTCATGTTTGGATATAAGCATAGCTGATAGGGGAATTCACAATCCTTAATGTAGAATGATGTAGTTAGGGTGTGAATTCCCAGTTTTGGAGAATCAAAAGCTTCTCTATCTTTGCTCTTTGGAGCTTTTTCTCTGCTTCTCATTGCATGAAGAAGGTAGATGGCATCTCTCGGACTGAAACCCAGAACTGGTTAAAAAAGAATCTTCTGTTAATGGTATCATAGTTTTAATAGTTACTGAACCTTTCAGCTTCAGGGCCATTTGAGAGAGTTCCCTCTACATTAGTCTATCAATAAGACCTATTGCTGTTCTTACTACTTCTCAGCCTCAATACCTTCTTACCACTCCCATTTCTACTATTCTAATTCAAGGTTTTATTACCTTTCACTTTTGTTGACATTAGTCATCAGAATAATTAACAACTGAATTAACTTTCACTTTCTTTTTAAAAATGTAAAGTAATCCCTTCTGTTTCACCATTATTTATAGACATATGCCTCCCCCTCTCCTATCAAGAGAAACATATCTTAAAGGAGGTAATAAAAATGAAAGAAAAAAAAGTATGGTTGCATGCCTAATGATTGGTGAAGGCAGTTAAGTGTTTCAAGAATTGAGAAAAGGAAATAATCAACATGAGTAGAAATAATTGAATGAACTTGGGAACCTTGAGATCTATATTTGGACCATAATGGAGAGTCTATCGATGCTTGTTTATTTGTCCCCCCCCCATTAACCCCCCCCCCCCCATTTCCCCCCCAATAGATTCAAAGCAAAGGTGGAGAAGAGTGCTATTTCCTAAATGAAATTACAAAGATATTCAAAAGAGCTTAGTCCAATCCTTTCAATAAATACAATTTCTATGCTGAAAAGTCAACACCAGGAGGGTAGTACAACAGTTTTCACATGAAGGACACCTTCATGTGACAAACAGCAGTTCGCATAGGCAAGAAGCCCAAAGATCCATTAGGCTATTTCCATCATTTTTGAGTAGGTGAAGGTTGGTAAATAAACTCTATAGCACATTTTAACTCATTTCCCAACAGCAATTAATCAATAACCTAAAAACATTGTGTTAAATGTGCCAAAGGAAAATAAAAATCT
Organism: Dromiciops gliroides; assembly: GCF_019393635.1. NCBI lineage: Eukaryota > Metazoa > Chordata > Mammalia > Microbiotheria > Microbiotheriidae > Dromiciops > Dromiciops gliroides. Next base: position 407,178,218 of record NC_057861.1, read on the forward strand.
AAATGTACTTGGCTTGCCTTTATCTTATTTCCTAAGAGCACTGACTAAAATGGAAAGAAATATAGGGTGAATAACATGAATATGGTCATGTCAATCATTCAGCAGTTTTGATTTTTTGCCTATTAAATATTACTTCTATAACAGAGATGCTCTTGAGGTCCTTAACAAATATTTGTTGATTGACTGAGTTCCTAGCTCCCTTCAGAGGTCTCTTTGAGTGTGACCTCCTGTATCATTTTTTTTTCCTGATACCTTGCTTTCCCTTCTAGATTCTGTAGGGCCTCTCACTCACTGAATTATATTATATTTGCTTTCATTTTAAAATTATGTATAGGTATATCGATTCATATGTATACATGTTCCTCTCCAAAATGAATGTCTTGTAATCTCCTTGAGGTAGACACTGCTTTTTTTTGGTCTTTATAGTACCTGGTACCTAGTATAGTACCTCCCTAGTATATGAGTGGAAGCTTACTACTTTAATAAATTTGTTCATTTACTACATATCATGTTGGTGATAAATATAGTGACTTAAATCCATGGTATTTTCTTCTCTTTCATGTGCAAAATCAGAGAGATAAGTAAAGAACCATTATCACTCATTTGATTGCAGAATAGAAAATTACCATGAGTAAATTAGTGATTTTAGGATGATAAGATTATGGAATCATAGATGTAGATGTGGAAGGGAATTTAAAAGGCATCTTATCCAACACTTTTCTTATACAGATGTGGAAACTGAGGTCCAGAGAGATTGAGTAATTTACCAAGGTGACACAACTAGTCAGTATTTGAGCTGGGACTTAAACCTAGATCTTAAAATCCAGTGCTTTTAGTTCTTTAGCATGTGTACATGCTATTAAATAATAATCTATGACAACATAGTTTATTCATTGACTTCCATGTATTTTTTCTTAGACTTTAAGGAAAATCTTCTATCTTAAAAAAAGTTTTATATATATTGTTGTTATATCATCTTTATGTATGTATATTTATATATCTGTGTGTGTGTATATGTGTGGAGAGAGAGAGAGAGAGAGAAAGAGAGAGAGAGAGGGAGGGAGGGAGGGAGGGAGGAGAGGGAGAAAGAGAGAAAGAAAGAGAGAAATGTTTCATCCCTTACCCAGGGAGATAACCTCTGTAACAAAGAAAAAATGAGAAAAAATAGTTCATTAAAACATGGAAAGACTTGCACAGAACAACGAACAGAGAAATGAGCTGAACAAAAAGAAAATTTTATAGAGTAATAGTTGTATTGTTTTAAGAACTTTTAGCAAATAAGTTATCTTGACAATTATAAATACCCAAATTAACTAGGAAGGACATACAAAGAAAGAGACTATCAGAGAAAGAACAGATAAATAGATGTATAGAAATATATATGAAAACTTTGTTGTATATTTAAAAAGGAATAACAAGCTATACATAATAAATTAGCAGTTCATATGCAATCACCTTTTTTTTTTTTTTTTTGCAGGGCAATGGGGGTTAAGTGACTTGCCCAGGGTCACACAGCTAGGAAGTGTCAAGTGTCGGAGGCCAGATTTGAACTCGGGTACTCCTAAATCCAGGGCCAGTGCTTTATCCACTGCACCATTAGCTGTCCCATGCAATCATCTTTTAAAAAAATACCATGGAGGGGCAGCAAGATAGCACAGTGGATAAAGCACTGGCCCTGGATTTAGGAGTACCTGAGTTCAAATCTGGCCTCAGACACTTGACACTTCCTAGCTGTGTGACCCTGGGCAAGTCACTTAACCCCCATTGCCCTACAAAAACAAAACAAAACAAATACCATGATATGGAAATGCTTGTTTTATTCCATGTTAAAAATAAAATTAAATTAAAAAAAACTAACCAACATATCAACTGAGTTGCACAATATATATTGTTCTGCAGCTATAATCTCCTACCTTTGCAAAGAAGCAGGGGCAGGGATAACTATATATATATAAAACTATATGTGTGTGTGTGTGTGTGTGTATGTATTCATCTCTTTCGAAACTAAGCTTGGCAATTTTAATTACATAAGGTGCAGTTATTGTGTGTGTGTGTGTGTGTGTGTGTGTGTGTGTGTGTGTGTGTGTGTTTTCCTCTGGTATTGTCACAACCAATGAGTACATAGTTTTCCTGGTTATGTTTACTTTGTATCAATCCATTTGTCTCCCTATGCTTTTCTGTATCCTTATTTGCCATTGCTTGTGGTGCAATAATATTCCATTAATTCATATACCATAAAATTTCCAATCATTCCTTAATTGATAGGCATCTTCGGTAATACAAAAAGTGCTATTATAAATATGTTATAGTTTATAGGACTTTTCTTGGTGCCTTTGATGTTCTTAGGGGGACATATGTCTTTCTATACTTCCAATATTGACTTTTTCCACTTTTTGTCATCACCAAATTGCTGGGTGAAGGGTCATTCTTTAGATTTGTTTGATTTGTATTTACCTTATTATTATTGACATCACTTAATCATACCATCAGTGAGCCTATTTCCCCATCTGAAAAATGTGATCAATATTTACACTTATCACACATTTGTTATTTATTGTTCAGTGATTTTTCAGTCATTTCTTCATGATTTCATTTGGGGTTTTCTTGGCAAAGATACCAGAGTGGTTTGCCATTTCCTTCTCCAGCTCATTTTACAGATGAGGAACTGAGACAAATGGGCTTACCCAGTGACTTACCCAGGGTCATGCTGTTAGAAAGTGTCTGATACTGGATTTGAACTCAGGAAGATGAATCTTCCAGACTCCAGCCCTGGCACTGTATCTACTGTACCACCTAGATACCCCCTTATCACATAGGACTTGTTTAATTCTAAAATGAATAATGAATGTAAAGTACAATAAAATGCAAGCTCAACATTCTTATTATTACTAATCTTGCACTGACCAAAGCAATTCTGAACAGTATATTCAGCTTCACATGGTGAAGATGATTACATGAATTTTAAAACAGCCCAGCAGGAATGGAACCCACTGTCTAGGATGGGCAATCATCAGTTGGTTAGCTGCAGGCAGTTGCTCTTTGCAAAAGCATCCAGGCAAGGTTCTAAGCTGTGACTCCCTTGATGTTACACACAGCTCATGCTGCCTATACATTGAGTTGAACTGGAGAAATCATTAGCTCATGTAGCATTTGCATTTCTCTAGAGAGTTATCTTATATGCTAGGAAAACTAATTTGGAGTACAAGACTAGACTAGATCTTAAAGAACTTTCTGGAACCCCATGGATTATGCAGGCAGCTAGTCTGTCACCAGAGACAGGTGTGACTCCAAAAAGTTAATAATGCCTTAAAAAACCCTCTATGGAGAATGATGACAACAAACTTGATGAAAATGTTATTCATTTATTTGTGAGATTTTTACTGTATCGCTGTATTTTCACTTTGGCCACTGTTTAAGACATAGCAGTCACCACTTTCTCCAGGCTTGGCCAAAAATAGGTGACATTGAAGTACTGAAACGTAGAAGTACTAATTAATCCTGAATCTCATTATATATATATATATATATATATATATATATATATATATATATATATATATATATGTTTGTTTTGTTTTTTAAATTTTTTTGTGGGGCAATGAGGGTCAAGTGACTTGCCCAGGGTCACACAGCTAGTAAGTGTCAAGTGTCTGAGGCCAGATTTGAACTCAGATCCTCCTGAATCCAGGGCCAGTGCTTTATCCACTGCGCCACCTAGCTGTCCCTTGACCTTTTGAATTTTAACAGAATTGAAGCTTTTGGGCTAACTGAATAGGAAGGTAGACAGGCCTAGTTATGATCTATTTAGGGGCAGCTAGGTGGAACAGTGGATAGAGTGCTGGTCATGAAGACTCATCTTAATGAGTTCAAATCTAGCCTCAGACACTTACTAGCTATGTAACCCTGGGCAAGTCACTTAACCTAATTTTCCTCAGTTCCTCATCTACAAAATGAGCTAGAGAAGGAAATGGCAAACTATTCCATTGTCTTTGCCAAGAAAGCCTAAAAGGGGGTCACAGAGTTGGATATAACTAAACAACAAAAATAAGCTATTTAAACAAAAACAAGCTGAGAGAGATATTTAAGTAGACCTGATATATGCAAACTTCTTGGAGAAAGAAACAACTAGAAAAACATTAGATTAGATGATATACTATTTGACAAATGATATGTAAATGTCAGCCATTAGTAGTTTTTGTTGCTGCCCTTGAGTTGTTTCAGTCATGTTTGAGTCTCCTTGATGCCATTTGGGGTTTTCCTGGCAAAGATACTAAAGTGGTTTGTCATTTCTGTTTCCAGTTCATTTTACAAAATGAGGAAACTAAGACAAACTGGGTTAAATGACTTTCTAAGGGTCACATAGCCTGTAAGTATTTGAGTTTGTATTTGAACTAAGGTCCTTCTGACTCCAGGGCTAGTGGTTTATCCACTATGCCATTAGTTCCAATAAGAACCATAATATTGATGAAAATATTATATTATTATTGTGCCGTTAGTAGTGGTAGGAGTAAATAATAATTATTATTATAATTGTAATATTCATGACTTAGAAGTGGACATATAAGAAGATATTTTTTCACTTTTGGAATGCTTAACATGTTGATGGACCTATTAAAAACTAGTTATTTACAGCATAAATTACTTAATATCATAGGATCTATGTATATATTGTTGGGAAAGTATCTCAAAGGCCACTTAGGCTAATCCCTTCATTTTATAGATTAACATCTCCCCTAAGCCCTAGAAAATATATTCAATATAGTAACATCACAGACAGTATGTCCACCCATGTTTTCTGACTTCAGATTGATTCTACTTTCCCATATACTGTGCTGACACATCAGTAGAAACTTACTGTGTAAATATCAATTGTCTCCATGTCTCTAACTGAAAAGAAAGTGGGAAATCTAATCAAGAAAGTGAATAAGTTCTCTGAAGAACTGACAGACAGTGCATGGTGACAGGGTTCTGTCAATGGCTAAATTAAAGTTCTACTGCCATCCTGGCAAGGAAGTCTAATCTTTTCAATAATCATTCGACTTGGGGGCAGCTAGGTGGTACAGTGGATAAAGTACTGGCACTGGATTCAGGAGGACCTGAGTTCAATCTGACCTCAGACACTTGACACTTATTAGCTGTATGACCCTGGGAAAGTTACTTAACCCCAACTGCCTCACCAAAAAAAAAAAAAAAAAAAACCAACAAAAAACCATTCGACTTGGATTTACCACCTATAGGATAACTGAGAGGCAGTATGACCTGAGCAGGTCATTTACACTCTCTGACTCTCCTTTACCTCATCTGTGAAAATGGATATAATACTTGTAATAGCTGCTTCACAAAAAAGATAATGTAAAGCATTTGCTAAACTTCAATTCATGAGACAAATGTTAGTTGTTATTATTCTGTCTCACCTACTTAGAGTCATTGAAATTATTTTGTCTGGTAGTCATCTATTTGCATGTATGTTTGAGAAGAACTGGAAAATTAGTCCTACACAGTTTGGACAGCTTTATATAATGTTTGAGCCCTAAACTTCTAGAAACCAATACTGTTAGTGATAGAAGGTACATATATATATACACACACATATACCTTCTATCATTGTATATAGGTATATATAATTTATACATACATACACATGAATATGTAAATGCATATGATGTATATGTATAGATGTCTATATATAAAATTTATGTGTGTATGTATATACATATAAACACACAATATAATGTAATTATGCATAGGTTGTGTATACACATATATAATGTATATGTATTTGTGTGTGTGAGTGTGTAAAATACATATGTATAGAGACACAACTAGAAATGTAAAGCTCTTTTTTGCTCCATTCAACAAGGGAGCTCATAGATTTAAAGCTAGAAGACTACAAGAAAATTTAGCAATCGTTTAGATTAACCCTCTCACTTTATAGTCAGTGACAGTGAAGCCTAGAGAAATGAAGAATTTAAGGTCACATAGTAAATAATTGAGTAGGGATTTCAATCCAGGTCCTCTGATATCCAAAGCCCAAACTCCTCACTACCCCAGATCATCCATAAGTTTGGGAAGGAGTCAGAGACAGTACCAGGCTCTGTAAATAGGAGCTTTCTCAGCTGCAAACCAAAAGTACAATCTGCACATATGCATAATGTGGATAGAAACTGTGGTCCTTTTAACACCACCCCCATGGAAAGATAGGAATCAGAAAATATCTCTTCACAACAAAGAACAATGACATATGAGCAAGAGAAGTTGATGGGGCACAATACAATACATCATGCTTACAAGAGGATGCCTCTAACTTGGAGAATGTCACCTAGAATCTCAATAGAGCTTTATAATGGAATGAAGATAACCACAGTGTCTTTTGGTGAAGTAAAACTCCTACCTACATTTGTATAGCCCTGGGAGGATGTTTTCATACACATAGTTTAGTAAGTCATGCCTCCTACTACTTCTCTCCTCTCCCACTTGGTGACCAAGAAAATATGATGAATCAGAAGCTGGAAAACCAACTGGAAAAAACCCAAAACTAAATGGAACAAAATGGAAACAAAGGAATAGCAGTAGTCACATTTCTAAACAGTGGGGGGTGGGGGGATTGTTTAAATCCTGGGCACAGTTGCAGATATGCTCAGTATGGGCCTTTACTTAATTTCTTGGAGTGGGTAGCATTGTTGAGGAAAAGCTGATATTTTTTCATATTAATGAAAAAAAAAGCTACACAAAGCAAAGTTGATTGGTTCAGGGGTACACTGCTAAATGAATTAGGAATAGAGAGACTGCTGTGACTAGTTCTAAAGAAATTAGTGTTTTTCTCCTGCATTGCCCAAAATCTTAAGGGTATTCAGAAAATAAATTTGGTTGTGCTTATAATAATGGGACCTTGCAACCGTCTTGCTTATTTAGGGCACCATGGAGTGCTCCTTTTCCTTTAGAATGCATTTGGGAGCTTTTTCAAATTAAATATCCATGACGTGTTAGGATCCACTTTAGAGGCAATAGAAGAAAATGAACACTGAAGAAATGTAAATGCTCTTTCTAACCTAATGAGCAACTGGGATGCTCATCTCCACCTTTTCATCCAGTTAGTTTGATATCTTAATGTTACTAAGAACTATATAATATCTAAACCAACATATACTCTTTTTTTGTGGGGCAGTGAGGTTTAAGTGACTTGCCCAGGGTCACATAGTTTGTAAGTGTCAAGTGTCTGAGGTCAGATTTGAACTCAGGTCCTCCTGAATCCAAGGCCAGTGCTTTACCCACTGTACAACCTAGCTGCCCCCATATATTCTTTCAATAAGGAAGACCTGACCCTTCTCTCTGGACCTCCATTGGTAAGATGAACCCTTACTTTTTGTAAAAAGAACTTTGTCTTGGTTCCCTGAGTAATGTTGCTGCATGACCAAAAGTAAAATGAAAAGCTTTCTGAAAGTTTTGGCATTCCACTCAAAGACCAAGAGCATTTTTCTGGGCTGAACAAATATTTTTAATGTTGATTATTTCTAGTATACAAATAAATGTGGACTTGGCCTTATTTTCCCTTTTCATCTTGCTCATATCATCTTTTACTTCTTGGGATGGTTCACTGTTGTCCTGGAAATTACGTTTATATTTAAGACACATTTTCCTTACCAGAATGTTTTGGTTCATATGAACTGGAATTAATGAATTCCAAGGGAATGGCATACTTGCAAATGCATATTCTAAGCAAATGTGGGTTCCTTGGTATGGTTGCTGCCTCTCCTCATACTAATCACAGCTCTTAAACCAAGTTGGTAATGATCCACTGCTTAACATAAGTAGCTGAATGTTCAGATATTAGACATACATTCAGGCTACAGGCCTACCTCTAATTAAAGTCTCTCCCTGCTTAGGGAGATTTGCCAGAGACTATGTTTCGTGGGCATTGTCTTCCAGGATTCAATTTGAACACCATGATGAGGCAACTGAATAAGATTCGGGTGGATGAAGGGAATTATATGCCTATTGCAAATCATTCTTAAATTAATGAATGTAGACAAAATTGTGAACAATGATGGTGATGATGATGATGATAGGCTAGAACTGAGTGTGGTTTTCAAGTCAAAGAAGGATTCAAATCAAAACCTCATATTAGTTACTAGATATAGAAGAAAAATATTGAACTAACTTAGTCTAATGGAAAGTATCATAAAAAATTACTTCATCAAAAGGAAACTTTCTTCAGCATTGTCAAAATGGCATTTGGACTCAACAAATATAACATTGTTAATAAGTTCCAAGAAAAATAGAAATTGAATTGTTTGAATTTGAAACTGAAAGGTCAATCAAAACAGAGGATGAAAGCAATAATAATAAGCACTTTGACCTTTTCTAGACAAGACACAGGCTCTCAAGGAGAAAGCTGAGGCTGGGAGTATCAAGACATTTATTAGCATCTTAAAGAGAAGCTAAATGGGAAGAATATGATTAAAGCAATTAACAGCAATGGAATCCCCATCTAAAAGTATACCTTTGGAACTGCAAAATAATAGATTTAGAAAGGATCCTAACTGAAACCAATACATTATTAATGAAATATTGTGCCCAATACACCAAGAAAGTGATAGAGTAACATCTCATCATTAAAAAGGATGGATAGAATTGATAAAAAAAATTCTTAAAGCATATGAAAAACAGGTTAAAATGCATGGAAATATATTTAGAATAAATATACAAAACTTAGCAATAGTAAAAACTGACACTAGGGAAATGCCACTGTCAAAATGTAACCCAAAGTCATTTATCTCCAGATAGATTATATGATGTATTCAACATTCATGACTGGAAGCAAAGGGCCCTGCAATAGCAATATTCACATGAAATATTTCAGAATTTCATCAACAGTGAAATGTAAAATAACTGACTTAGTCAAGTGAATTTCTTTATGGAAACAGATTGTTCTATAATTCTATAAACTTGATTTGTGAAATGTATAACTCATTATCACTTCACTGATATTCTTGAGAGAGAATAGCTAGGAGTAATGGGTGGAGGTTGCAAACAGGCTAATTTAAGCTCCACACAGTACAAAACAACTAATCAACTGTGTACAAAATCATATGAATTTCCTAGGGAGGTCCTGGCTTCTCCCTTATATGAAATCTTTAAGCATAGCTTAGAAGAACATTTTGGTGCTTTGTTTTAGAGATTATTATTGTAATTTTTAGGTTTGGGTTGAATGAGATGGTCTATGAAGTCCCGTCCAATTCTGAAATTCTATGATTCTGGGAAGATGATATCAAGGTGTTACCAATCTTAAGTAGGTTCTCAGTTTCTCAGTCTCACCCAATTCAATCAATTCCAAATCAATCTTCAGGTGGGGCCCCTGGGGGTCTGCCAAATCCCATTATTGTATCACAATATGTAGGGGGGAAATGAAAATAAGACATTACCCCACATTTTTTAATCAGGACTTATAGCACTATGTTAGTTGTTTGGACTACAATGGAAAAAGAGAAGTATTACTTTCACTCCATCCTATACATTTTCTTGCCAATCTGCATTTTACTACCCCTTTCCACAAACACAAAATACCCTTTAGAGACAATACCCTGAGTGACTTAAGCCACTCATCTTAACACCTGCTCTCTCTCTCTCTCTCTCTCTCTCTCTCTCTGGGCAATGAGGGTTAAGTGACTTGCCCAGGGTGACATGGCTAGTAACTGTCAAGTGTCTGAGGCCAAATTTGAACTCAGGTACTCCTGAATCCAGGGCTGGTGCTTTATCCACTGTGCCACCTAGCTACCCCCTAACACCTGACATCTCTCGAGTACTATGAGATATCTATCATCTATCAGTCTGTCTGTCTGTCTATCTATCTATCTATCTATCCATCCATCCATCCATCCATCCATCCATCCATTTAGCTAACTATCTATCTATATTTTGATAGATGTGCCATACCAAATTATGGAAACAGAGACATCTATAAATTGAAAGAATATTGATTGTTAATGGACATGCCAAGTAAATACAATAAAAATGATAATATTAACTATGTTTCTTTCTTATTCAATGCCAAACCAATCAAATTACCCAATAATTATTCTGCACAGATAGAAATAGTATCAAAATACATTTGGAAGAAAACAGTTAATAATCTCAGTGGAATGCTTTTTAAGTAGGAAGGAAGGGGGTCTAATAGTAGATGAATTAAAAGCATTAGCCATCACAACTGTATGATATTAATTAAAAAATAAAGATGCATTGATAATTGTAGCCGATTACATAGCTAACACACTGAAGTAAATGAATAGAAATGAATATAAGACTCCAGCTATTTTGATAAGCACTCACTATTTAATAAGAGCAGCTGAAACTGGAAAACAGTCTAGCAGAAAACAGGTATGTAATAACAATTCACAACTTGTAACAAGATGAGCTCCAAATTCATATATGATTTAGACATACAAGGCAACATAATAAGTTAAAACACCAGGAAAGAAATGACCTTTTTGGAACTAGTAATAGGGGAAAATAGAAGTTAATGACTAAGCAAAACATAAGATCAAAAAAAGATAAAATTAAGAGTTTTGATTACATAAAATTAATTTTGGCAAAACCAAACTAGCACTGTTAAAAATCAGAAGACAAATGAATGGGGAAAAATCATTGTAGTAACCTCCTCTGATACAGTTCTCATTTGAGATATAAGGAATCTGATTTAAATGGATAAGAAGAGAACTTCTCCAATAGACACATGGTTAAAGGACCTGTGCATGTAGTTTTTAAAGAAAGAAATTTAAGCTATGGACAACTATATTAAAAGGGATTCTAATAAGTAGTATTTAGATAAATGCAAATTAAAGTAATCTTGAGTTTCCACCTCAAAACCACCAGATTGTCACAGATAATTAAAAAGAAAATGAGGAGTTTTGGATGTTGCAAGTATTTAAGTAGCCTCCCTGATCAACTAAACCTAGAGGTCTCAGGGAAACTCAAATCCTCTGAACCTAAAAAAAATAAAGTTGTACAGTAAGGACTGAAAATTCCTTTTTCCTGATAAACATCTTGTTATTTACCCCCAATACCCCTGCCTGACTCAAGTAAGGATTTTTTTTAAATCTACCAGATTTTACTGGTGTTGGTATTGCCAATTCCAATTTAATCCACCAAAGTGGATCTGTTTCCATTTTCCCTGATGACCATTTCATAAAATATTTCTTCTCATTATAACTGGACCACTTTACTTTTTTGGGGGGACAATGAGGGTTAAGTGACTTGCCCAGGGTCACACAGCTAGTAAGTGTCAAGGGTCTGAGGCTGGATTTGAACTCAGGTACTCCTGAATCCAGGGCTGGTGCTTTATTCACTATGCCACCTAGCTGCCCCTCCTCTTTACTTTCTCTCTTCTGACTCTGCTCTGTTGTGCTCCATGCTTCCTTGAGTTAAACCTTGGAATCCCAAACCTAATGAAAAGCATTAACACAAAGGAACTATGAGAACACAGGCCCTTTGCAGCACTGTGGTAGAGCTGTCAATTGGTCTAGCCATTTTGGAAAGCAATTTGACTTTTCAGCTCCAAAAGGTATTATAATATGCATACCTTTTGACCTAGCAAAAGCACTACTTAGCCTTTAACAGAGAAAGTTCAAAGAAAAAGGTAAAAGAGCTATTTCTACAAAACTATGTATAGCAGCCCTTTTTGAATTGGCTAAGACCTGGAAATTAAGGGGGTGCCCAGCAATGAATATAACAGAATATGTTTTGCAAGGAGAAATGACAAAAGGGATGGTTTTAGGGAAACTTAGGATAACTTTTACGAATTGATGGAAAATAAATTTTGCAGAACATTTTAAAGAAAAACAATTGTGAAAGATTTATGTACATCATGATGTTGAAGCCCACTAACTATCTTCTGACAGAGAGGTGACAAATTCAAGATGCATAATGAAATGTGAATTTTCCAACATGACCAATGTAGGACCATTGTGTTTCTCTTGACTGCATATTTTTCACAAAGTTCAATTTTTTTTCCCACTTAGCGGAGTGAGAGCGATATGGTCATTAGATAGAAGGTTCACTCTCCCCACAAAATAAAGACAGAAGGAAGCCCAAAAGATTAATAGAGAACCAAGACAACTTTGCAAATTACCTGCTGTATTTATTAAATACTTAAAGCAAAGCAAAATCTCCATAACAGAGATCCATAACTTTGTGTAAAATACTCTTCTATTCTACAGTGTATATAGAAGTACTCATTTTTTTCTACCATTTGTTAGGTAATGAATTTAAAAAAAAATAAAAGTACAGTAGTGTAGCAACTTAACTCAGGTCTGTTTCTATCTGATTTTTCTATCTGAATTCCACGAGAATAAGAATAAAATAATAAGAATAATTAATAACAGTAATAATAATAGGTAGAAGTGGAAAATGATTTATATAGCATCCACTTTGTGCCAGGCACAGTGCTAAGTGCTTTTACAAATGTATCATTTGATCCTCACAACAACCTTGTAAGCTAGGTGTTATTATAATCTTCATTCTATTTATAGGTAAAGAAATTTCAAATAAAATTCAACTGGCTGCTAAAGAGCAAAGAACCCTAACAGATCCCAGAGGTAAAACACAGTTCCAATTTGCAAACCCTACCACTGTTGAGGAAACTGAGACAGATAAAGATTAAATGATTTGCCTAGGATCAGACAGCTATTAAGTATCTGAGAAAGGATTTTAATTCAGGACCACTATACTACCAGCTGTCGATGATGATGATGGTGGTGGTGGTGGTGGTGGTGGTGATTATCTATTGACCTTTATTCAATGTAGTTTATTTCTATTATTTTATCTGATCTTCATGACAGTGTGAAGTAAGTGCTACTTTATAGATTAGGAAACTGAAGAAAAGAGTTTAAATGATGTATCAAAGGTTACACAGGTAGCATATGTCTTTCAAATGTTTGAAGCAGATTTTGAATCTGAGTTTTCCTGAGGTTACATTATAACTTGATACATTTAAGATCATAGGATCATAGATTAAAAATTGCCATGGATTTTAGAAGTTCTTTAGTACAACTCTTTAGTTTAACAAAATAGTAAATTGAGCTTCAGAGAGAAGTGATTGTATCAAGGGCACACGGTAAGTGGCATTGCAAAAATTTGAACCTAGCTTTTGTGACCAAGTCTAGCTTTCTTTCACTATAGCATATTGCCTCTCACTTTATCTTCTTTGTAGTTATTTATATGTGTGAAACCCTAATTTGTCCATAGTCAATAAACTTTAACAATTTAAAGTTCCTACCTAGCAGATTGGCTAACATGACAGAAAAGTAAAATGATAGAATACTTTTGTGCTACAAGAAATGATTAACAGGATGGTTGGGAATCTTATATGAACTCATGCAAAATGGAGTGAGCAGAACAAAGATAATATTGTACACAGTAACAACATTATTTTAATAATGATCAGTTGCAAAAGACTTACTTCGGTTAATATAATTATCCAAGACAATTCCAAATGAACATGATGAAATCTGAGTGCAGATGGAAGCATACACTTTTCATTTTCTTTATTTTTTTATTTATACATACATTTTCTTTTGCAACATGGCTAATGTGGAAATATGTTTTGCATGAATGCACATGTAAAATCATTATCATATTGTTTGACTTCTTAATGGGTGGGGAGGGGCAAAAGGAAGAAAGAGAACTGGGTACTAAAATTTCAAAAAAATTCATGTTAATTAAAAAATGTAATTGGGACCTATTTAATGAAATAAATATATTACAATAAAATGTAGTTATTAAAATGACATTGAATATTAATGCAACCAATGGAAGTTATTTAATAACTCAAATATTCATATACTTTAATTTCAATGCTTAAAATACTTTACCAAATTTTTGAATTGCAACCTTTGTGCCCTCACTAGAATTCTTTTTCCATATATTCTTATTCATTTTTCCTTATATATGATTATGGCTTATTTGTATCCCATTCTTCAAGTTTTATTTTTATTTTTTTATTTTATACCATATCATAAAGGTCTTTCAAGATTTTTAGAAGTATTTCTCATAATTGTCAGTTAACAAATTTCTCTTACTATATCACATAACCATCATTAAATTGTACAGGAACATTTAGCGAACATCTAGGTGAGCATAGTCCTGTGCTAAGATGTTACACATATATTACAACCAACAGTGACAAGTAAATTAAAAACTGAAATGAAAAACATTATTAATTCCTTTCAATCTGTAGGGTTTGAAATATCCACAGAAGAATATAAGTACAGTTAAAACAATTATTTCTTTGTTTTTGATGAGTAGGCCTCAAAACATAGAATCAAAACATTTCACATTGGTGGTGATTCTTTTTGTTAGACGTCATTTTACTTGCTTGTTTTGAAACAGTCAGTGTCTTCATGTGATATGTGGGAGTTGATTCCTGGCCCATTATTTTCTTGCTGATGAAGGAATGTAATAAATCAGGCTGTAATGTTTTGTACAAATGGTTCCTTGTGCCGTAGTTGGAGGACAGATGCCTACAGAATGTATTTTGCTTCCAGAATCATGTGCGTAGTTGATCCTGTGTCAGTACAAGTTAAATGTTTATCCTCAGCTTACATTGTGCTAGTGTAAATCACTGTTTGTATGTCATTATCAATAAGCACACTTCAGTCTATTGCATAAAAGCCAGTCAGCCATTTCTTCTTAATGGGAAATAAATCTTACTTGGCATATTTATTTTAATAAATGAATGCCTTATTAAGAATACAGAGTAAAGTGGTCAGAACAGTTTTTAAAATTGAAAACATTTGTTTAATGGCCTATTTTTAGATTTAAGGAGAGCTGTTATTCTTACTCACAAAGGCTTATAATGTACGGATATTAAAATGAAAGCTGATGAGGATATGTGCCACATAGATTCCTTTTGTCCTCATTCTAGCATCCCATTTCATATATGTGCACCAGGAGCTACTCATCTCTATTGGGATATCAGACTCATCTTAGTGGCCCCTGAATGTTGGGGCTTAGCATGTTTCCCAACTTTGGAGCAGACAAAGAAAACTGTCAGGTTTTGATTACCTTTATAAATATTAGAGGATGAAGGCTGCAGGCATCTCTGTGTGTGCCAGTCATGAATACACATGGAAAAGGAAATGCATGCACAATGGTTTGTAAAATTCATATGGAGTTCAGGGATGGCACGTATAATTTAATCTGTCACTCTAACTATTACAATTTGGGTCCTTCTTCCATCCATGGGAATGGGCCTAATCTAACACTACTGTCTCAATGAATTCAATAATCAATCATTCAACAAGAATTTATTAAGAACCTACAACTTGGGGAAGCTAGGTGGCACAGTGGGTAAAGTACCAGCCCTGGATTCAGGAGGACCTGAATTCAAATCTGGCCTCAGACACTTGACACTTACTAGCTGTGTGACCCTGGGCAAGTCACTTAACCCTCATTGCCCTGAAAAAAAAAGAAAAAAAGAAAAAAAAAGAACCTACAACTTGTTAGGTGCCAGGGTTGCAAAGGAGAACAATGATGCCATCCATACCTTCAAGAAGCTTACATTCTAATAAGGGAGAAAATCTGTATAAGCATATATAAAAGATACCCAGTTTGAATAAATGAGAAGTTCCTCATTCGTGGAGGGTTCTAGGTATTAGTACTAGGGAACAAGAAAAGGCCTTCTCTAGAAGGTGGTTTTCGAGATATAGAGGTGAGAAGGGAAGAAAATTCAAGGCCTGGGTTCTGCCAAGGCAAAGTCACAGAGAAAGGAGATGGACAATTGTGTAGGAAACAAGACTAATAGGGGTTAGCTAGGTGGCACAGTGGACAAAGCACTGGCCTTGGATTCAGGAGGACCTGAGTTCAAATCTAGCCTCAGACACTTAACACTTAACTAGCTGTGTGACCCTAGGCAAGTCACTTAACCCTCATTGTCCTGCAAAAACAAAAACAAGAAACAAGACTAGTATATCTTTACCATGTATTTAAAGGGGAATAATGAAGAATGATGATGATAACATACTTTCTTCTCCAAAGAAATAATTTAAATCACTGTACTTGAAGGGTATGTTAGGTGTTTTGAGTACCCTAAGAGAGTCATTGGAACTCAGGGTCCTCAGAGGCAGAAAAAAAAAAAACTCCGTTTGAAACCTACCATATACCTTCAAGTGAGACATATACTGGCTATGAGACATTAGGCAAGTCACTTAACCCCTCAATGTATCCAGACAATTAATTAAGACTTTGAGTTGTGAAGCAGATGTTCATTTGCACCAGTAGAATGAAGTCCCTCTCCCTAACTCCCATTAGAAGTCCCCTATATCAAAGAAGTCACAAGTGCACTCCTTGAAATAAATATTTCATATGAATACAACACCAAGATGGGAACTTGTTCATTTATATCAACAGGGGATATGGGGGGGAGAGGATAAAAGGTCATTCTTCTTAGAACTTGAATACCTGTATTCAAGTCCTGATTCTGCAATTTTCCTCTTTAGTGCCATAGGTCAGTCCCTCAAGCTCTACTAATAAATATCTATATGTATTCTTGGAGCTTCACAACTCACAACTTTAAGGTACTCAGTGAGATTACCACAGTGCTACTTTATGAAGCCTTTCCATGCCATAGTTAATTCTTGGACAATTACTTGACCTGAGACATTAATTCCTCTTGATTAGAAATTCTTTGCATGTCATAGATGCTGTTGGCAGTCTGGTGAAGCCTATGGACCCTTTCTCAGAGTAATATGTTTGAATGAACAAAATAGAATATGTAGAATTACAAAGAAAATCTATTACATATATATATATATATATATATATATATATATATATATATAAATTATGTAATAAAAAGTTCAGGAAACTCAAGTTAAAAAATCCTACATCTAGGGGCGGCTAGGTGGCACAGTGGATAAAGCACCGGCCCTGAATTCAGGAGTACCTGAGTTCAAATCCGGCCTCAGACACTTGACACTTAACTAGCTGTGTGACCCTGGGCAAGTCACTTAACCCTCATTGCCCTGCAAAAACAAAACAAAAATCCTACATCTAGTTTGATTTTGTAAGCATTTCTATCCATTGCATTCAATGGAAAAATACTCAAGGGTTTCAAAGAGGTATTGACTTCTGAGTATAAATCCAATGTTCACCTAACACTTTCTTTTCTTTTCTTTTTTTAAAATAATAAACATTTTTATTTATACTTTTGAGTTCAAATTTTTATCCCTCTTTCCCTTCCTCCCCTCCTCCCACCATCAGGTGACAATCATATATGTGTTATACATGTATAATTATGTAAAACATAACCTTAACATATTTGTCATTTTATACAAGAAAACTCAATTTAAAGGAAAAAAATGAAAGTGAAAAATACCATGCTTCAGTCTGTTCTATCAATATAAATTCTTAATTTGGAGGTAGGAAACACTTTCTTGTCAAAAGTATGTTAGCCCCTATTTAGAAACACCCACAACTCTCCAAATCTCTAATTATCTAAGGAAAAAAGAGATGAACCACATTCTTTGCTTCTATCGCACATTGTCTTCTATCACGTTTCGGAATGGGCATCATAACTATGGCAGACCTGGCTATTTCATACTATTGGCAATAGTGCTAGTTCTGCTGTTTTTATGTCATCTAAGAAAGACACAATATCCTCCATTCAGGATTCTTTGACTCTACTCCCCATCTGTCCTCCTATTTTACTGCTGGTATGAAAACCATTTATACTTTATCATGTTATAAAAATGCAAATATGATCATAAAACCTCTTAATTAATGAACATATTTGTCATGTCTCCCAAACATCCAGAATATGTGCATGTATGTATGTATATATAGACATATACATCCACATCCAGAATATGGGTGGATGTGGATGTGTGTGTGTGTATATATATATGTGTGTATATGTGTGTCTGTATACATATATATGTATATTATATATATATTTCTTTAATGTATGGGAAAAGCAAGCATCACTGCTTCAATCAGTATTGTTCAAGCCTTATTAGCTTCCTGTGTCCTGTTTAGGGTTCCATGTTTGAAGAATGAAACAAAGGAATCAGGTTCCAGTAGAAGGAAAAGATAGAGGGGGTAGCTAGGTGGCACAGTGGATAAAGCACTGGCCCTGGATTCAGGAGGACCTGAGTTCAAATGCGGCCTCAGACACTAGACACTTACTAGCTGTGTGACCCTGGGCAACTCATTTAACCCTCATTTCCTTGAAAAAAAAGAAGAAAGAAAGAAATGATAGTGAATGTCTTATTGAGTATATGTAGTGAAATGGTCCTAACATGTTCTTTTTTCAATAATTGATTTGAAAAATCAGAATTATTAAGAATTATTAAAAACCTAGAGAAGAATAGATTGATTAATGATTAATTGAGGGAAGCCTATAATCTGTAGCTTTTTTGCAGTCCCCTCCTCTATATTATATATTTTATATTATACACACACACATACACACACACACACACACATATATAATGGTTGGTAGCTGTAAATACATCTAGAATTGTGAAGTGAATAGAACCAGAGAAAAAACTTATACTATAACTTCAGTATTCTAAAAATGAACATTTTATAAGTATTCTAATAAATTAAATAATCAATCATGATTTCTGAGCTAATGAAGAAGAAAACTCCCTTCATGACAGAGAGAACAGCAAAATAATATGCTGTATAAGAAAAGCATTTTTGCATGGGTATAATATGGATATTTGTTCTGCTTGATTACTTTTTTAAATATTAAAAGTTTTCCTCCCTCCCTCTCTCCTTCCTTCCTTCCTTCCTTTCTTCTTTTTCAGTGGGTGAGGAAGGTGGAATTGAGAATGAAATTAATGTTTGATCTTTGATTTTTTTTAAAGGATTATGTCATTACTTCAAAGAAAAGAGAAATATGAAAAATGTTATGACTTCTGCTTCATATTAAGTCAAGGAAGAGTAAAGGAGGTAGAGACTGTAGAAAAAGGCCATTCTCTGGAGCCTTACCTCAATTATTGTTTAACTCCATATCTCCTAATTATTCATATCTATAGTTTACAGTGATCTTATCTTGCTCTTGTTCATGCATTTGCTTTGGACATAGTAACATAAGCTCTGCCAATTCGCTGGCATGTTGTGAGGATCAAAGGAATTGATGTGTGTGTGTTTTCTCTCCTTCAAACATCTCTAGACCAACTTGTCTGCACTTCTCCTTTGCCTTGTCACCTCTTATCTTGAATTATACCTAATCCATTATTTGTACTATCATCCCACTAGAATGCCAGCTTTTGAGGGGCATATACTATTTTTTTTTCTTTATACACTCATTATCTTGGAAAAAGG
The DNA here is from genome assembly GCF_019393635.1 of Dromiciops gliroides. Taxonomy (NCBI): domain Eukaryota; kingdom Metazoa; phylum Chordata; class Mammalia; order Microbiotheria; family Microbiotheriidae; genus Dromiciops; species Dromiciops gliroides. The sequence goes on from NC_057861.1 coordinate 407,197,541, forward strand.
AGGCTATTTATAAATACTGATGCATCAATTTTGTGAGCTACAAGGAATCATATAAATGTTAGGGATTATTGCATGAATAGTAGAGTGCCCTTTAGTTTTACTACAGTGATAAAGTAATCCCACCACATTTTCACACATGACCTATTTGTTTTCGATATCTTATGCTTTCATCTAAAGCCTAGAACATACAAATGTGACCCTTAGGCCAAATATATAATACTCAACCACCAGAAATAGTCTACATAGGGAAGAATTCATATATTTACATATATATTCATATGTGTATATATATACACATCTATATACATACACATATGTACATGTTTGTATTTAGCCTTTGCTAGCCTATATGAACCAATAGGCTACCTGCCCCAATGAAAATCACTAAACTGACTGAAGTCAGGAATTATGCTAGCATAAATGTTAAACTATGTTTTGTATATAAATATATATCCATATATACTTGAATATAATTGATTACCTTATTAATTAATGGTAAGAGAGAGGACATGTGATCTAATGGATAGTGTTTTGACTTTGGAGTCAGGAGGTTCCGAGTTGGAATTCTGCTTGAAACATTAGCTGTGTGGCCCTTGGCCAAATGGGCTATTCTGAGCCTTTGATTCCCTATCTATAAAATAGGGATAGCAATATCATTCATCATACAGATTTGTTGGAAGAATAAAATTGACTAATTTGCATAGAGTATTTTATAAACCTAAAAGTGCTACATACTATAAATGTAAGCTTGTTTATTAGTTACATTCATCCTATGGTCCACATGTAAAACTTCAATTAAGTGGCCTAAGATGAAAAAGTTGGACAGCTGCTTCAGATATAAACTCTGATACTATATTTAATTTTCTCATTTATAACCTTGGGTGGAGCAGTATTGAAAGCCTGGCTATGGATGGCCTAATAGGCCTTTTACCCACAATACCTTTAATGAAGAAATCAACATTTGATTCTTTACTTCGCATTTCCATTCATTTTCTTACACCATATCCCTGCCATTTGCATTTAATAACAGAGTCAAGTATGAAATAATGCCAGGCTTCTAGTTTTGCTGGCATCACCAATGCAGAAGTGGTCTAAGGAATTATTATTATTTTTTTAAATAACAAAAGCAGTCACAGCCATAGATTAAAGTAAGTTATCTACTAAATATTAGTCTTTTATCACAAGCACTGATTTTTTCTTTCTTTTTTTTCCCCTCAGGGAAAGTTCAGGAGGAACTGTTCCTATAGATTTCCACTAACAACAGGACCTGGTGCTGCCTCTAAACATTTCTGTCAATTATCCGGTCCTTACTATTTTTCTGGCAACTGCTCTCTCCTTGTTTTCCAGGCTAGGCTGACAGCTTGTTGACGTCCACCATGCTTGACCTTGTCTTTGACATCCAGAGGAGGAATGCTGCTTGTCAATACTAGCATAAAATATAAAAAGAGTAAGGTCATCTGTAGCCAAAATTTGGGACTGCTTTGTCAGCTCCTACAGGCTTAGACTTTTCATGTGATCATTCAGCTGGCTTCCCCCTGCCCCAAAATGCTAGAAGGCATTTCAGTGTTAGTGGGCTAATACATGTAATTAAAGAGGTTTGGCCTCAGCTATTCCCAACCCATCTGCACAAGCCTGACTACCACTGTATTACTCATTAGGAGTCATAGGCCCTGACCTACTGGAAATCCAAAGGACTAAAAGGTTAGGGGTGGACAGCTTGGATAGGAGCCAGTACTGCTTTTGACCTTGGGTGGCCAAATCAGCTAAAACCAGCCTCTGGTTCTAAAGCTCACATTGTTAAAAAAAAATAAAAAATAAAAGGTTCCAATTTTCTCTGCCTTCATGAGACCTATTATTTTTAGCTATTATTTTCTTCCACATTTTTGTACTCAGGGAGCAGTATAAGTGTACTGACAGTATGGCAAATTAACAGTTTCCAAAAAAGATCTAAAAAGTCAAAAAATATGAAAATGTATGTTGGAAAAATAACATTTAGTCACTATTGCCACCCTAATAATAGAATAAATTAGTGCTCGTTGGAAATAATTAAAGGCAGGGACACATGAAAAGGGGATCAGAAAAAAAAATTGAAACCCCTTTGTTTTGTCCCACACCAAATATCTGGAAATAGCTCTCACCTAACTGCCTTTATTATTAAACTTTTTTTTCTGTTCTAAATATATTGCTTTGTACTTTAATATGAGTAAAGAATGATTCCTGTTGGGATTCTTACTATCTATACAGTTCTCAAGATTGTCACGGAATATGCATAAACAAAACATGAAGAGAAACCCAAACATCTCTGCTAAGGATTTTCCTGTTTTTAGAGAAAAACGGTGTTTTAGTATCTGGGTGCTGCCTCTGCTCTGAATCCCCCTTTTTGTAGGGTTGAGGGGGCAAGCAAAAAATGTGTCAAGTTTCAAGAGGAAGTTATTAGGACTTTCTCAGATGGGGAAATGGACTGGTATGAGTTCTGGGCTACCTCCAAACATGCCTATGTTATCTCTATGTCTTTCTATGTACTTTTGAGTCAGGGTGCTCATCCCTGAGGTTGTTCTGATCTTCCCTTCAGCTATGGCTTATGGTGAGAGGGACTCTCTCCCCTACCACATGTGCTATAGCATAGCACTACTATGGATCTTGTCTGGAGTGTGATGTGAGAAGGTGGGACCATCCAATATGAAAAGTATCAGAATAGACTGAAGATTCAGAGAACAACAACAAAAAAACCCCAAAACCCCCCAAACCCCTAAATAAACAAACAAAAAACAACCCTGAGTCAAGTAAACTTCTTATAGATTAGTCAGAATTCCCTGACTCTTGTTCCATAATTATGTGGGCAATTCTATAAGATACAATGTGTATGAAAACATTTGCACATTGCCTATTTAGGGGAGGAAATAAAGTTCATCACAGCCTTGGCTGCCTGACAATGAATTTTTCAGCCAAAGACTCCCTAGAAGCCCATCTGATAAATTGTAGAGAGGATGCAATAAGTATCAGTGAAAGCAGTACCCACATAGGTGAAATTATAGATCTCTGAGAAATTGTAAGATACAATCATAGTTGGTAGGAATTATGGAAGTGGAAAAGGCTTCTCAGTTTTGTTATCTGTAAATTGAGGGAATTGAATTACATGAATCCTATATTCCCAACCCTAACATTCTAAAAGTAATGACGTCTGCGTAACCCCTTGGGGAATGGAGGTAGGAAGGCTCTAGGACAAAGTCCTTGTGGTGGAAACAGGAAATAAAATGCAGAGAGAAAAGAAGAGAATGGAGAAGAAAATAGCTGGTCCATGCTCCTTGAGTAGTCCTTAACCTTGGTGAAGCAGTGTTCAATTTCTTACTTTTTATTTTCCATAGCAACGTAAATTTACGTAAGAAAATGCTACAATGTGAAGCACAGACAATGCCTATACAAGGTTAAAAAAAAATCTATTAAAACATCCTAGCTACCAGTATTCTAATGTAGCATCAATGTTATAGTTAAAACCCTGCCCCTCTGCCAAGGTGGGCATGTGACAGTGGAGAGAATATCAGGACATAGGTGTTTAGATAAGCAGAAGACACATACCCCTGTAATTTGTAAAACAAGGTATTTAATACTGGGGAGTTTAAAAAGTTTAAGAGATATAATTTCTAGGTAATTAGTCATTTTATTAATAATGCCAGCATTTTAATAAAAGGAAGTCTGTGGCACTCTCAAATGTTCGGCTCTCATGGTAGCAGGCTCATGGCTTATCTGCCCTTGGGAAAGGGGTGTTCCTGAGTAACTCTGATTGGTTAACAATTAATAAGAGGATGAATATTATAATGAGGGGCTAAGAGTGTTCTGTCAAACAGAGACTATCCCTATACCAAGACCACCCTCAGCCTTGGGAAATCTATTCAAAGAATCTATATCCCCCACCCAAGGAGAAAGGAGTTTTGAGTTAGATTAGAAGTCTGATCTAAGTTTGGTGGAGTAGCAATACCTAGAATGAGGAAAAACTTAATCCTATTTCCCATCAGCCCTGCTCTTGTGAGATTGAGCAAGGAAAATAGGACAGAAGGGGAAAAAAAAGCTTGGGTCTCCCCAATTTTAGTAATTGGCTATTAATATGAGAGAGACATAATCATTTCTCTCAGTAACCCACTTAGACTACAGTTGGGGGTAGAGTGGGAAGGTTGCCAGTATGCTACTCATGTTCAGGAATGAGTATAAGAGAGATGGTCTCGAATATAGTATTACTGTCCTAGTAGTTCTCCCCACGTTTGTAAAACAAAACAAAACAAAATTGTATCTCCACTGCTCAGGGAAGGTTACCAAGTGTGGAGGACAATTATGTTCACAAGCTCACTAGAGGAGAGACTGCTAAAAGAATAACATTTTTGCTCTCTTCTGGTCTGCTGTAGTGAACTGGAGTATTAAGTGATATTTATCATATAAACAGAACTAACCCTGCTATATTTAGTTGTGCATATGGAATTTCTTCAGTTAAATTGGTAAGTTCCTCAAGAACAGAAAGTGTATCTTACATGTTTTTGTATTCCCTCAGTAACCAAAGGACTGAATTTTGCATATCTGGTACTCTAAATGCATGTTGAGTAAATGGTCTTCCTATGAATAAACAGTAATATCATTAGAGATTTGGTTTTTCCTGGTCTTCCTCACTCCTGGAATGAGAGGCAGTGTAGTAGAGAGGAAAAACAATCTGATTTTTGAGTCAGAGGAACTGGCTTCAATCTTTCCTGCTTAATAACTGTGTGACCTCAAGAAGGCATTTCACCTTCTTAGGCCTCAACTTCATCATATGTAGAATAAGGGGCCATATAAGATAGAGGTTAAAATCTATGCTCCCATAATTTGCCTTCTGATGAATATCCTGACAAGCTGAAGTCCCTCCCACCTCCTTTATGAAGTCTTCACAGATCACTTTGTACTTACTCATGGTCAAAACCTTATAATTTAGGACCTTGTCTAATTGTTTTTTTTCCTACTTAGTTCATGTGTGGATACCTTATCACCCCCAATAAAATGGGAAACTTCTTGTAGATAGGTGTCCAAGCTTTTGTGTTTCTTGTATCTCCCATAGTAATGTTAACCTGGAAATTAAGGAAACAATCAATATAGGAGAAATAAGGTCTTTAATCGGGGCAGAGGAACTATAGCTCATGATATCGCAAAGCTCGGAAGCTAGGAATACCCAAAGATGGCAACAGAGGACAGGGTTTTAATGGGTAACAGAACAAAAAGGGAACCAAAAGATGGCTCCAGAGTGACATATAGCTAATTAATGTAAATGAACCTTTGACAAAAGAAACAATAGAACAGCTCCTAATTTAAGTATAGGCTTTACTGACTCTGAATAGAAACTACTTAATGTAGGTGGACCCTTTTTACATTGTTAAGTGCTAAAATTCTAGCTAGTCTGTCTAAAATATCTAATGAGTGGTCGCCAATAAATTATAAGCTTCAGCAAGAGTTAGACTTTTAAGCGTTTATTAAGGAGAATAAGAATTTGATAAAGAGAGAGAGAAAGGCCTAGATTCCTATCTATTAAAGGGAGAGCGCATTTCTAGCTCTACTCTCCACCAGAGTCCAAAGGAAAGAGAGGGAGACCGAGCGCCAGTCTCTTCCTTCCTCCTCCCACTAGCCCTTGTCACTTCCTGTTGCCAAAGAAAAGACTCCTGGTCTTGCCCTCAAAGACCTTCGCTTCATGGGTGGAACTCTTCTACAGTAAGTCTCCAGCAGGTGGCATTATTCCAATCATTACAACATAATAACATAAAGTCCCTGGAGTAAGGTGGGGAACATTGGGAGGGGATAAGTTGCTTGGGGGAGGGTCCATAAGTCCATCGAGTCTGGAAATGACAAAGACAGTCAGCCCCAGGCAATTCATTTGCCTGGGAAAGAGGGGACTGGGTGGGGAATCAGTTCTCAGTAAATTTTGTAGTTCTCAGTAACAATCATTGTATCAGACATATAAGAAATGAAGATGATTTAGGAATCAAAAGACTCAAGTTTAAATTCTGTCTCCAATACTTAACATCTGTGTAACTCTGTTTCTTCATCTATAAAATGGGCTTATACTGATTCTACTACTTCACAGAGCTGTCATAAAAATTGTTTTTAAATCTTAAAGTGGCATACAAATATAAACAATTATTATTGTTGTTATGAGAAGGCACTCAATAAATCCATATGAATTTATTGGTTAACTATTTTGAAAGACAAACAAAAGAAACTTAGGATTTCAGAAAAATGTCATTTTGTGGGTCCTTATTCCATGGCTGTGGTACAGCTAAATTCATATCCACTAAACACAAATGCTAACTAGAGAAAAAGTGGGGCACCTTCAAAGGGTAGCATTAGTACAATTCCCAAACATCAACAATATAGATCATAATAATTTTCAGACCATATAAATATATGAACCTGCCACAACTGCATACATATTTTCTGCCACATCATAGCATTCTCTATGACCTGAGGAAAAATATGATAAGTGTAGTTCCTATTTAAGCAATGGTATTCAATTCCTATAGAAACTACTCAGAATAAGAAAGGACTCTACTGACCTGCCCAGTAAAAAGATAACTATATATTCAATAACTATAGAAGAGACACAAATTTCATACTTGTGTAACGATTGGAATGACGCCACCTGCTGGAGACTTACTGTAGAAGAGTTCCGCCCATGAAGCGAAGGTCTTTGAGGGCAAGACCAGGAGTCTTTTCTTTGGCGTCAGGAAGTGACCTGGGCTAGTGGGAGGAGGAAGGAAGAGACTGGCGCTCTTTCCTGAGACTCTGGTGGAGAGTGGAGCTAGAAATGCGCTCTCCCTTTAATAGATAGGAATCTAGGCCTTTCTCTCTCTCTTTATCAAATTCTTATTCTCCTTAATAAATGCTTAAAAGTCTAACTCTTGCTAAAGCTTATAATTTATTGGCGACCACTCATTAGATATTTTAGACAGTTTAGCTAGAATTTTAGCCCTTAGCACTTCGGTCATATTTGGTTTTATACAAAAACCCCCAAAGGAATTCATCAGAACAGTGATTCATAGCCTTATTATGTATCATGAACCCCTTTTGTTACTTGTTGAAACCTATGAAGCCCTTCTCAGAATCATGTTTTGAAGTAATTGAAGGAGATGCTAAATTTAAGTTAGAGGTTAGTGACAGTAAAGATGTCTCTTTTTTCCCCTCATCCAACTTTTTGGTAATAATCTGTCTATAGGGATGCATGGGCTCCCAGTTAAGAAACATTGCATTTTTAGCTACACATTTTAAATAATTTGTTTATCACTTGGACACACACAGTGATGTCCCATATTTATGGATGTACGATTCTGTTTATGATATTATAACTAACCTGGATGTCATAACAATTTGTGACATAGAACTCTTGTGGGATCATAAAACTCTAGCTAAATGGTAGCTTAGAGATTATTTAGTTTTAATACCCCTCCTCTTTACTCTTAACTTTCTTTCACAATATTAGTAGGGTAGGTTCCCAGAGAGTAATGACTACCTCCTATGTCCCCTGATGTGGGGTTTCTAGTACTATCCTTCTCAAAGTCTGCATTCAGTGTGCTCCCCACTAGTGATCAACCAGATGATATTAATTAGCTTCTACAGATAGAATATTTACTGAGAATGCATAGCAAGGACAGTAGTTACAAAGCATCCTTCAAGCCAGGGACATTTTGTTTACACAAAATCCCTGGGGAGAGTGGGTTCAAATTAAAACACATATATAACAAGGAACATGTAGACAACACATGGAGCCAAGGGGGGTACCTCATGAATCATGTCCCTGGAAATCTTTATGAAGTCTTCATCAGGTTCATGTTGGGCAAAGGCCTGAGACAGAAGCAAGTCAAGTTGCTATAGCACTCACTTATTAGCCTCAGCTATTCCTTCTCCTAACTCTGCTTGCTGACAGGATTTCTGATGGCTTTGATGGATCTTTCAGGCTCACTTGCATAGACACTCCACTATAGGAATGCCCATTCTCCTAAGATGAGGAAAGAATAAACAAAGAACCAGGTACCAAAGGTTGGGGTTGGGAGGGATAGCTAGCTCATCCCTACTTGGCAGCTCAAAATAACGTTTCTCAGTCAGCTGGCCAGGTAAGAGATGAGAGATCATCTGTTTTAAACTTTTGTCTGATCATTCAAACCCAGCTCAGCCTTCCTTGAGACATCAGTCCTTTTGGTTCTTCAGGCAAGCCTCACAGTTTTGTCCCTCCATGGTATCAGCCCTATAGTTGGATTAAAAACTGGCTGTGAAATAGCAATATATGTTCACATAATGTATCATGGAGGGATCTCAGTTTTTGGAACCTCATCTCTCATTTTATAATCCAGTTTCTCATTTTATATGAGAGAAAACGAAGGCCTAGGGAGATTAAATGACTGACTTTGTGTCCACAGGTGAAAAGACATGATTTGCACCCAGTTTCTCTGACTCAAATGAGGGCTCTTTGTACTATACATCACTGACAAATGGCCAAAGTGTTGAACCAGGAGTCAGGAAGACCTGAGTTGAAATCCAGCCTTAGATACTTACTAGCTTTGTGATGCTAGACAAGTTGATTAATCTTTGTTTTCTTCAGTTTCTTCAACTATAAAATGGGAATAATGATATCATCTACCTTTCAAAATTATTGTGAGGATCAAATAAGATAATATTTGTAAAGCCCTTAGCATGTTGCCTTCTATGTTGTAGGTGCTTAATAAATTTTTGTTCCCTTCCTCCTTCTCAATATAATAATCGCAACAATAATAAACAGCTAACATTTATTGATTCTTTTAAGTTTGTCAAAGGACTTTACAAATGTTCTTGTCATTTGATCCTAACAACAACCCTGTAGTTTAGGAGCTATTATTTTCTTCATTTTGCAGATGAGTCAACTGAAGCTGAGACAAGCCAAACTACTTTCCCAGGGTCACATAGCTAATAAATGTCTGAAGCCAGATTTGAACTCAAGTCCTGCCAACTTTAGGTCCATTGCTCTAACCACTGCACCAAATAGCTTCTTCAAAGCAATCATTCCTCAGCATAACTACATTACCTAAAAATACAGTACTTTCTGTTATATAAGATTGTCTCTCTTCCTGCAGCAAATTGTGTGGAATGTACATAGTGAAAGTGGAAAAAAAATGAGGGCAGGGGCATGTTTCTTCTTAATTAAGCTAGAGGTGATCCTATGATTGTCCATATTAAATCAAACACTGACCAGCATTGTCCTTTAGGGATCCAGATTTGTACAATAAGAGATAAAAACATCATTCACTTGCAAATGAAGAGGACAGGTGTTTTGTTGTTGTTTGTTTGTTTTTTGTTTGTTTTGTGGGGCAATGGGGGTTAAGTGGCTTGTCCAGGGTCACACAGCTAGTAAGTGTCATGTGTCTGAGGCCGAATTTGAATTCAGGTACTCCTGAATCCAAGGCCGGTGCTTTATTCACTGTACCACCTAGCCGCCCCCGCCCCCCAAGGACAGGGTTTTGAGGCTCCCAACTCCCTAAAAATAAAGGTAGCAATTTTTATTATATGACTTCTCAGAAAACAAAAGTACAGGTGCCCTTTTGTATTGCTTTAACAGAAAGTAAGTATTCTGCTTTTTACATAGGACGTTCCTTGTAGGTTATTTTCCCCACTGCATTATATTTCCACTGAGCTATAATCTGTATTTCTGTCTTAAAACATCTATATTTCCACTTCTGTATTTATTACAAGATCAATATGTGTTTTGAAAAAAAATCTTTATTGTGATTAAAACACTTTCTCTCCAAAATCTTTTCTTAACTATTTGCTCAAATTAAGATGGCAAAGTATTATATGTTTTCATTTTGCAGAGAAACCAGAACATATTTACTTATAAAAATGTCTTCTGTGTATAGAATGCTGGGTATTTTTCAAAGCACCATCACATATTATGTGTGAAATACATATATGGTAGCTTTTATTTTTGCAAAAGAGGAAACAGACACAGAGATGAAGAGAGATTAAGTCATGTAGCAAAAAGAGCACCAAATTAGGAATCAATCAGTCATTCAATCAGTATTTATTAAGTGACGTCGAGGAACCAGATACTTTGTTAAACTCTGGGGCTATAAGACAGAAAATACACAGTCCTAAACTTAAGAATCTAACATTATATCAAGGAGAATGACATGTATGCATACACAGGCATATACAAAATAGATACTAGCAGGTATTGTTGTTCAGTCATTTTTTAGTCATGCCTGGCCTTTTATGAACTCATTTGGGGTTGTTTTAGTAAAGATACTAGAGTGGTTTGCTATTTCCTTCTCCAGCTCATTTTATAGATGAGGAAACTGAGGTAAGCAGAGGTTAAGTGACTTGCCCAGAGTCACATAGAAAGTGTCTGAGGCCATATTTGAATTCAGGTTTTCCTTTCTTCAAGCCCGGTGCTTTGACCATTATCCATTGCATTCGCAGCTATAAGAATTGTGAAAGGCCTCATGTTGAAGGTACTGGTTGTGTGTGTGTGTGTGTTTTAATAATAAACATTTTTATTTAAAGTTTTGAGTTCCTATTTCCATTCTTCTCTCCTTCCCTTCCTTCTCCCCTCCCTGAGGTGGTAAGCAATCAGATGTAGGTTATAAATGTTCAATTACATAAAACATTACCATATTAGTAATTTTGTGTATGAAAACTTGAACTGGTTGTTTTGAAAGAAACTAAAGATTCTGAGAAATGAAGGTAAGAAGGAGTACATTCCAGGCATGAGAGGCATCTCTAATTGCAAAGCATAAAGGTAGGCTATGATGTAGAATGTGTAAAGAATAGAACGTCAGTAAACTTTTTAACTTCTTGATAAATAGTATGCCTTTAGACCTTGAGAAAATGTACCTCCCTCTTGTTTTTGTAGAGGCTTGGGGGGGGGGAATGGTCTATGGATGTGTACCATCTCACTGCTTTCAGATATCATTGACATGTTGGTAAGTATTGCTAACTTGATTTTTTCTATCCTCTGTTTTGTTTGTTTTGTTTAAGAGATGACTTCCTGTCTAGAAGAAGGTGGAAAGTAAGGAAAAAAGAAGGGGAAAGGAGGAAGGATACATTCATAAATGAGTGTTGTTAAAAAAACACAACAACACTTTTAAATGAGGGGGTTCAAACTGATATTCTCTAAAGACTATAGCAATTCACCGATTCCATGACTTGTCCAAGATCACATGGTAATGGGAGTTTTGATCCATTGTCCTGTTCCCTTTCCACTACACTTAAAGTAAAGATTGTAGGTTTCTGCTTGTAGGAACACAAATATGTGGAAATACTTCAGGTGTGAAAGGAGCATGGCTATGCAGGTGATAACTTCTCTCAAGCAATCAAATTATTTTCATTATGAGCACTTCTACCCTGGTCACAAATCTGGGTTCCATTTGTTATTTTGTTGATTGTCTAGAGTAGGAGGTAGTCAACCCATGGCTAGGGTCAAATCCAATTTACCACCTGCTTTTGTATGGCCTGTGAGCTAAGAATGATTTTTACATTTTTAAACACAGTAAAACTTTATTTAAAAATATAATATACCATTTTGTTGCAGGCTATTCAAAAACAGCGGATGTCAAATTCAGCCCATACATACAGTAGTTTGCTTAATTCTCATCTGGACTTTAGAAAGTGATGGGATAAAATGTTTAAAATGCAAATTAAATTTAATAGTATCAGGCTTACTCCCCCACCCCCACCCCAGAGAGCCAGTTATTAAATATTTACCAGCATACCTCTAGAGAGGGGTGACCATATAAATGTAGGTCTGGAAAAATATATTTTTTAAAAGACAGAGATAATCTAGAGTGTTATCTCCATCAACTAATTAAGAAGATTTTATTGACTATCGACTACATGCCCAAACATAAGGAAATTCAAAACCAGAGACTGGAAGTTAATTATTATACTCATTTTGTAAATGAAAAAACTGAGATAGGGTTCAAGTGATTTGCTCCGGGTCACATGGCTAGTAAATATCTGAAGATGGATTTGAATTCAGGTCTTCCTGACTCCAGGCCCTTCACTCTCTCCACTGTTCCACCTAGCTTCACCTTAATAAAGAAGGGAATCAAAAAGAAATGAGCATCAGTGATTGTTACATAGCAATTGAGGGTCCAGTTGAAGTTAGATGGCAAAAACTTGTGAGTCCAATTAACACAGTTTTATGAGTTTTTCAGAAACACTCAGCATTAGATTTACAGAAATTAGGATTACGGGTTGCTATCAGCACTTTAGTATTATCTCCATTTTTTTCCTCCATAGTAAATCTCAATTTATGACAATTTCACCCCAATCTGAACTATTTCTCTTTTTTTTCACACCTACTCACTTTCCTGTCTCTGATATTGGCTAAGGAATTTATAAATGCTTAAAACCTCTAAATAAATATCCTCTTGACCTAAGGTAGCTATTGCTGATCGCAAGGAGCTGGGGCATCTGTGGCCATGGGAGCAGGGTGCTCAAACAGGATAGATTTAGGATAAGCCAGTAAATAAGAAGGGCAGCTCCTCCTGGAGGAACTTCCTCAACAGAATGGAAAAGACATTGCCAACAATCCTGATAGTCCAGGAGATTTACATATTCAAATTTCTTGGCCATATTTTAAAAGAAGTAACTTTGGGGCTACATGATATGTTCATGTACTGAGCCTGATGCTCATGAAATGAGTCTTCATAGCACCTACTGAATAAAGTATTACCTCACAGTCTTGGCATTTGTGGCCTTCCACTATCTTCCAACACACAAACTTTCCAGCCTCATCTTATATAACTTTCCTTCAAATACTCTGCATTCAAGCCAAGCCAAACTAGCCTCTTCCGAACTTCCTCTTATGTAACCTTGTGCACAGCCTCTGTCTGCACACAGTCAGTTCTCTTTAGGCTAGAAAAGTGATTCACTGTGAGTTTTTCTTGGATTTCTCCATCAGATTTCAATCCAGTGAATTTCCTAGATTTGTTTGCAGGTAGTTTTTGTCTTCAGCTTCTTCCTGTTACTCTCTATTTCCCAAAATGTACAAATTGAGTTCAGCTAAGCTGCAAAGTGAACTGAGCATTGGGCTTATACTCAAGAAGATCTAAGATCTTCCTAAGACCTAAGATCTTCTCTATGACCCAGATCTAGTAACTTAACCTCTGCCTATGTCAGTTTTCTCATCTGTAAAATGGGGATAATAATAATAACACCTACTTCCTAGGGTTTTTGTGAGCATAAAATGAGGTAATATTTGTAAAGCACTTAGCACAGTAACTGGCATTGAGTTGGTACTTTTAAAATGCTTGTTTCTTTCCTTTAAAAACTCCCTGCATTTCATCTTCCTCATCTGTAAAATGGAAGATGTTGAATAAAATAATCTCTGGGGTCACTTGAGCTGTGTTTTATCCTATCACTTTATGTATACAATACTCAAAAACTCAAATGGATTGTAATCTCAAAGTTTTGAAAGTTTTCTTCAACAAGATAGATTGAAACTAAATCATACCTATATGACTCTTGTTCACAGCTTCCCATAGGTTAACCCTAAGATGTCTACCCAACAATCAGGAGACCTTCTCTGAGTCATCCTGATATTACGAGGGTACTCTTAGAGAAGCACTATGGCTGACAAGCTGTCAACACTCATCCTTGCCATTTGATCAGCATTTCTCCTTTCTGTTATACAATAATTTGATGACATCCTTTATCTAATTTTTCTTCAAAGTTCCTCATTGGTTGTATATTGCTACCTGCTACCATGAGACTTTCTGTTGGCCTCTTTCTGATATCAACTTTTAATTATTCCAAGACTGTTGTATGCTATATTTTGTTGACATATGGCAATGCTGGTAAAAGATGGGACTTTGTTTTCCATGGGAGTTCAGGACCATTAAAGAGCTTAGAATTCCATCATATAAATATATTACTTGCAGCTTATATATGTAATTCATTTATTTATTGGTAACAGTAAGAAAGTAGATTAAACACTAGATCCATAAATGAAGGTTTGTAAAGGATGTCCAATACTTAAAGTAGACTGAAACAAGAGGAAGGGAGGAAGAATAAGAAGAAGGAATAAGAAGGGAGACATTTAAAAAAATCTTCCTATGAGTCAAAATTTCCTTTTAGCAAGTAAACAAATTATTTGTCTTCCCATAAGGCATTTAGAGAGGATGTGAAAGTTTCCCATCAGAACATAATTTGGCATAGGATGTCCTGCAGGAGAAATATCGGAAATAGGAAGAATGTTTTAATATTTATGAATTTTGTTTCTTCAGGAAGTGGTCTGCCTGCTAGCAGATTTAATCACATTATTTCATGATGGCCTCAAACTTATTAAAAACATGTTCCCAAGTCAGTGTGGAACTTAAAACATTAACATCCTTTAATAATCCATACAGCTTTCTGTGCATAATGTATCTCAATAGCAGCTTTTTATGCTCAGTGTCATTGAGCTGAGTACCTGTAATCAGATGATCAGGGTGACCAAATGTTTTGACTTTCTTCTCACCTATAGCCTACCCCACCACTCCCAATGTATTGCCTCTCCAGTCAACTCCATGACTAGAATGTATTAAATATGAGGAGGAAAAATGCAAAGCTTTGCATTTATAGAGATCTGAATCCCTTTAGATGTGCTGGAAGCAACAGATTCCATGACGAAGGCAGTCTGATTTTCTGAATTCCTCAGCATCACAAGGTAAGGATCTCATAAATAAATGCAGAATTATCATTTAGAATGTACTTGTTTCTTTGTGGTTGTAATACTCACCTCAGATAAACAAAATTACTTTTCATGGGAAATAAGCAGTATTTAAAGTTATTTAAAGTTGGAAAAGAGAACTATAAGTGTAGGGAATGAACTCTGGGCAACTATCTGAGAGCAAAGAAAGGTATACATCCCTTCAAGATTCTAGCATAACCCTGCATGGGTTGGGTGTCTCTACTGTACCTCTAATAGCTGGAGGATCTATTGATTGTGTTCCCTTTCTCCCCACCATTAGGTGCAATGAACTAATGTCCTAGTGCCATTTAACCATTTAGCATTAATTACCTCTTACAAGGGGATATTTACTATGAAAAATATAACAAGAACAACAATTTTCCTCAACATTAAAGAGCAATTTATCCCACCCTGGTTGCTGGGAAGAGCAGGCCTAGACTTATTTTAGTTTCAAGATAGCAATGGCCCACCAAGTGTACGTCCAAATGTGGCATCATTGTCAGATGAGTCTCAACTACCGCTGGGCTAGGTCCAAGAAATAATTCCAGAAGATCTGTCTTTTACCCTTGAGTCATTACTGCTGAGAGGGCTGAAACACCCAGTCTTATTCCAGGACAATGCAACACCCAGTAACTGGTTCTCCTGAATTTTTGAAACTCATGTTGTTGGAATCTCTAATTCTTTCACCTAAAATTTTTTTAAAAAAGAAAAGAATAGAGGCAGAGACAAAAGGACCAAGACCCATTTCTTTTCTTTTCTTTTTTTTTGCGGGGCAGTGAGGGTTAAGTGACTTGCCCAGGGTCACATAGCTAGTAAGTGTCAAGTGTCTGAGGCCAGATTTGAACTCAGGTACTCCTGAATCCAGGGCTGGTGCTTTATCCACTGCACCACCTAGCTGCCTCCACCAAGACCTGTTTCTACAGGGGCATAAAACCTCTCTCCTTACAGCATTGTATCTCACCAATTGCTATCAGGGAAAGAAAGAATTGAACCAAGAGAGAGCAAAGAGAATGGCCAAGGCACTCATCAGTGCTGAAAATACCCCAGTTCTGAAATTCTGAGTCAGTTAAAAAAGCTTCTCATAACCACATAATTAACAGACCAGTAGTAGTTACAGTTTGTTCATGCATGCTCAAGTGTCTCCAAGGAACTGTCTCCCAACCTCTCCATGTGGGTAAATGCCATATGAAGTGCCCTCTAAGTGTGCCAGTCATTGTTACATAAGGAAAGTGAAAATGTTTAAAGACTAAAACATGGACTTGTTCATGGTGCCTATTTTGAACCATCTTTGACTCCTGAAATTTGAAATCAACATAATACCATTCTGGAGAGAAGCATCATAGAACAGAACTTCTTAAACTTTTCCACTTGCAACCCCTTTTCACCTGAAAAATGTTTGCATCACCCCAGGTATATAGGTATATAAAATAAGTATAAAAAACTTTTACTGTTGACAAATTATTCCTGACCCCCATGTGGTTCTCAACCCTTAGTTTAATAAGTTATGTCATAGAGTAGTAAATTGAGCACTGACCCTAGAGACAGATCCTGGGCAAGTCATTTAAACTCTGTTAGACTCAGTTTTTTTCAACTGTAAAAATTGTGGAGGAGATTGGATCCAATGGATTTCCAATTCTAAATCCCATGGAAAACTTTTTTGTTAGGGAATTATTGAAAAGCATTTTACTTCTTAATGTATTTTCATTCATAGGAATCAAATTCCTAGAAATTTGATGTGCAAAAACATAATAAATACTGAAGAACTTTAAAAAATATGCAAAATAAAGCATTTAAAATGGGTTAGACTTTTTTTTGTTAAAAAATGGTTTTATGATCCTATTCATTTGCTATGAAAAGCTTTGCATTTCACCTATCTATGGGGAGAAGTCTTATCTCTATGGTTCTTGGGGAATATTTCTAAATGTTGATTCTTATATTTACTGAAGAATTTGTTTTGGGTTGCAAAAGACAGTAATAAAATCCAACCATCAACAGTTTCCTTAGGGAGAAAAGCCATTTGCCTTTTCATCCCTCCTGAATTTCTCTCTTTTTACTTTCTAGTTTCTTTCTTAACCCCATAATCATCTTTAATCCCTCCCTCTATCTGGGGAGGAATTTTTGAACTTTCCTAACAATGAAGCCGTTAAGTTTGAAATGCAGTATTCAATACATCAGTTCTAAGGTTTTCAATAAATGCTCAGCAGGGAATTAGATTCCATAAAAATGACACTGGAAATTATTGGCAAGCTGTAAGCCTTGAAAAGTTGTGGGCTTTTTTGTTTCTTTTTTGGTTTCTTCATTAAAAGATTCTGCCCCCCAAAATGCGCCCATCACTATTATTCCAGTTGATATGTAACCCCATTCTTCATCTATTACTTTATGATTTTGACAAAGTTTAATCTGACACACTGGATAACTTGTTAGGCATCTCTTCTCACTTTCATATTATTGTTAATTACAAGAAGGAAATAAAACTCCACCATTTATTTAAAAAAAATCAAGATAGGACTTTAGGAATCAAGGGATTGAAAATGCCTGCCATGTAAGTGATTAAGAAATGCTTGCTGACTTCTCAAGAAAGATTGCTCAGGACCTCTTGATTACTCAGAAAAGGAGAATAGTCAGTAAAAATTTATTAAATATTTATTATATGCCAGGCACTTTGCTAAATGTTGGTGATACAAATAAAGGCAAAATATAGTTCCTGCTCGAAAGGACCTCAGTCTAATGCTGAGAATGCTTCCTTTAAGAATGAAGAATCTATTCCTACTTCAAAAGTGTTTTTGATAAAACAAGAAATTTTTTCAACATAAGTAAGGGATCATATAAAGAATCACAGAATTTGAGAGCTGGAAGACTGTTCATTTAGTCTAAACCATGCATGAAAGGAATACCTAATATAATACAATATAATACAATACAACATAACATAACATATATAACATAACATAACATAACATAGCTGACAAGTGGTCATTTAATTTCTGCTTTGAAGATTCCCACAGTGGGGCAACCCACCAACAATCCAGGGAATTTCTTATTTTGATAGAATGCTAATTATTATGAGGTTGGATTTTCTTTTTTTCTCCTGACCTCAAGTTTAACATGGCCAGTTTTCAATTAATACCCATTGCTCCAGGTCCTGTCCTCTGGGTCCAACAGAGGAAGTCCACTCTTCCTCAATATGACAGACTTTTATATACTTGAAGACAGCTAAAATGTCTCTCTCAAGTAAGTTATATATTCCCACTCCTTCAAACAAATCTCATATGACATGAACTCAAGACCCTTTTGATACCACAAAAAGCTGATTTTATCTGTGTCTCTATCTTTATCTCTGTATTTACCTATAGGTCCATTCCTACTTCCTTTGATCTATTTGGAGTATATATCTTTAAGTGCTATCAGAGAGTCAAAAGGTATGAATGTTTAAAAACATTTGGGGCATGATTCCAAATTGCTTTCCATAATTGCTGGACCAGTTGATCACTCTACTACCACCATATTGATATATCTGCATATCTACTTTCCCATGGACCCTCCAGCATCTATCATTTTCCTTTTTTTTTTTCTGGTCAACTTTGCCAATCTGATGGTATTGTGAGCAGGGACTGTCTTTTGTATTTTTTTTGTGTGTGTTTTGCAGCTTAACAAAGTGCTTGGGGCATAATAAGCATTGAATAAATGCTTATTAGCTGACTTTTGAGTGAGGTAGAACTTCAAAGTTCTTTTTAATGTTCATTTCTCTATTATTAGGGATTTAGGACATTTTGCCATTCACATTAATAATTTTTCATGACATGTATCCTAAACCAGCTTGCCGATAATCTCTATTCATTGGTGCTAGTTCATTCCTGTTAAGGCTGTGTGAACTGGCTTCTTCATCTTTGTAAAGTCACTATGTTTTACAAATCAGTAAAGGTATCAGTTAATTGTTTCAGGGTTCAACATAGATTTTGAGCTATTATCATTCCCCTCTAGTTTTCTGTGGGAGTTTCTGGAATTCCCTCCTCATCTGATTTAATGGAGGAAGCCATCATGTTTTCTAGCATAGGCACCTCTATATTCCTCCTTACTAGTCAAAACCTCTCTTAGGAGACTTAAAGTATCATGTCTTGTTAGATGTTAATCTCATTATATTTACCATCTAAATCCTTTACTTTTATTCATATTGAAGAATGGAACTAGAGAAAGTCACAAAACCATATGACTAGTTCTACCATACATTTATGTAATCTAATAGAAACTAATCCTCCACTGTAGCAAAGCAATACTTTATTCTTAACTAATCAATACTCTATTTTGGTTTCAAAAATTCTCTTTTCTTCTTAAGTCTCTCGCAGAATTCTTCCTCCACTTTCTCAGATCAGGACCTTATCTCATATTTCATATCTCAAGTGAGGCCATTTGCTGTGAGCTCACTCTTCTGTTCTCATCATCTCACAATCACTTAATAACATCCTTTGTTATCTCCTTTTTCATTCCAGTCTCTGATGAAGAGGTAGCCCTTCTCTTACCAAAGTCAATCTGTCATATCTTCCCATCTCATCTTCTCTAGCAGATTGTTTTGATCACAATTCCCCTGCCTGTTGCTCTAACTTTCACTCTCCCTAATCTACTACTTTAGTCCCTATTGACTACAAACATGCACAAGTCTCCATCATCCAAGAAAGACAGGATGAGAGGAAAGGAAGAAGAAAAAGAAAAGCAACCTTCAATAGATCCTGCCATTGTAAGTAGCTGTCATCCAATTTCTTTTCTCTTCTCAGTTGCACTTTAGAGTTTGATTGAAACCAAGAGGGACATTTTCTTTCCTATAGTCTCTTTCTTTCCCTCTCCACTGTGTTCTCGCTGGTCCTGTCAACTGCTGCTGTTGCCGCTGAACTACTGGAATAAGCATCTGACAATCTCTGATTGGGTGCCTAGAAAGAGGAGAATATACCACCTCCCTTGCAAGATCTCAAAAGGAAAGAAAATGCACACAGTAGGTGGTCCCTTCCTAAATACTAGCTTCTGTTAGGAGGCAATGGTCTCATGGAAATGGGCCCTCCTGGAAGAAAAACATCCTCACCAATACTCAGAAGCTCAGAAAATCATGCTTATACTTTAAGACTAGCTCTCTCAGGCATTATTAGCTCTTTTGAGCTAATCTACTGGTTACTCTCTGGGTTTTCATGACAATGCTAATTTTTCATTCTCCTTCTGACTACTCTGTAGTTTCTTTTGTTGGTCTTCCTGATGTCTAACCCACTGATTATAGGTATCTCACAAGGTTCTGTCTTAGGCTGTCTTCCCTTTCCCCTCTATATTCCCTTATTTTGTGATGTCATCAGTTCTTCAAATTTGGATGATCATCTTTGTACCAATGACCTCCAGATCTATATAACCAGCTCTATGTTGTCATTTGAGAGAGCTGCCAATGATTACAGTATCACCAATATTGGATATTTCAAACTAGATATTCTGTAAGCATCTTCAACTCACTATGTATAAAACAGAACTCATATTTCTCCCCTAAACCCTTAATCCCTATGGTGTACCATCATCACATTTCAAAATCTCAGCATCATCCTTGACTCTTTGTTCTCTCCCCATATATCCAAATTCTTTCATTTATATTCCTCCCCCATTATTTATCTTGCCTGGACTTTCACAGTAGTCTTCTATTTGGAATCCTTATTTCATTTCTTATACTCAGATTCCTCCTTTTTATTTTGATTTATTTTTATTTTCCAAATTACATGTAAAAACAAATTTTGGGGGCAGGTAGGTGGTGCAGTAGATAGAGCACTGGCCCTGGAGTCAGGAGCACCTGAGTTCAAATCCGGCCTCAGACACTTAACACTTACTAGCTGTGTGACCCTGGGGAAGTCACTTAACCCCAATTGCCTCACTAAAAAAAAAAAAAAACAAATTTTGACATTAATTTAAAATTTTTTTTTGTTTGAACTTCTCTTTCTCTCTCTCTCACCCACCCAAGAACTCAAGCAAATCAATATAAGTTATACATGAGTAGTCATGCAAAACATCTCCACATTAGCCAGGTTGTGAAAGAGAACAGACAAAAACAAAACTTCAGATTATGGAACTAACACAATAAAATTATGCTTCAATCTGTTTTCAGACATCATCAGTTCTTTCTCTGTAGTTGTATTGTGATTTTCATAATTCCTTCAGAGTTATCTTGGATGATTCTATTGCTAAAAATAACCAATTCCTTCACAGCAGATCATCTTACAATATTGCTGTTATTTTGTATACAGTACATTTCACTCTACATCAGTTCATGTAGGTCTTTCCAAGTTTTTCTGATAGCATCTTGCTCATCAATTTTGGTTCAGATAAAGGAACTAACAAAAAATATGTTTCCATTTGTATTAAAATACCATCAGTTCTCTCTCTGTAGATGGATTGCATTTTTCATAACACCTTCAGAGTTGTCTTGGATCAGGGCAGCTAGGTGGTGAAGCAGATAAAGCACTGGCTCTGGATTCAGGAGGACTTGAGTTCAAATCTGGCCTCAGACAAATGACACTTACTAGCTGTGTGACATTGGGCAAGTCACTTAACCCTCATTGCCCTGCACAAAAACCAAAACCAAAACCAAAAAATTGAACAAACAAAAAAACCCAGAGCTATCTTGGATCATTTCATTGCTGAAAATAACAAAGTCATTAAGAGCAGATCATTTCCCAATATTACTGATGTTTTATATAGAACATTGCACTTTGCATCAGCTCATTCAGGCTCCTGTAAGTCTTTCTGATAGCATCCTGCTCATAATTTTTCTTTATAAAAAACTACATTTATGTAGTACTTTAAAGAGAGATTTCCTTACAATAAACCCATGAGCTTGCTTATTGCAACAACAGTAATAGATAACATTTATATATTACCTTAAACCTGACAAATAATTTTCTTCACAATAGTCTAGCAAAGTACCATACTTTTTGACATCATCAATCATCACTAAATCATCATCCATCAATCATCATCATCTTCTTCAGTCAATCCTCATCATTGTCAATCAATCCTTATCTTCATCATAATAAATCAGTCCTCATCATCAATCAGTCATCATCTTGCTCCAATCATCATCAATCCACCACCATCATCATCAATCATCATGATCATCTTACATTACTCTTGCCTCTGCTTCAAAATTTTTTCACAATTACTATTGGTAATTGTTGCCCTCCATCCTATTCCCTTCCAATGATATTTACTCTATTTTCTATCTTCTTTTAACCTATCC
The DNA here is from genome assembly GCF_019393635.1 of Dromiciops gliroides. Lineage (NCBI taxonomy): Eukaryota > Metazoa > Chordata > Mammalia > Microbiotheria > Microbiotheriidae > Dromiciops > Dromiciops gliroides. The sequence goes on from NC_057861.1 coordinate 407,219,503, forward strand.
CTCCTCAAAAGTGTTTTGCTTCTGAATGCCCCCTCTCCTGCTCTGTACTTCTTTCTTTCACCCCTCCCTCCTTATCCCCTTCCCCTCCTACTTTTCTGTAGGGTTAGATAGATTACTCCACCCAATTGAGTATATATGTTATTCCCTCCTTGAGCAAACTCTGATGACATTAAGGTCTTTGAGCTAATTCTGATTAGTATAAGGCTCATTCACTGCCTCACTCCTCCCCCATCTCTCCCTCCACTTCCTAAGCCCTTTCCTGCTTCTTTCATGTGAGATTTCACCCCATTCTACATTTCCCCTTCCCCCTCCCCCAGTGCTATCCTCTTCCCCCTCAATTTTAACCTAAAGATGTCATCATGGGGCATCTAGGTGACACAGTGGACAAAGTACCCATTCTGGAACCAGGAGAACTCAAGCCCAAATCCAGCCTCAGACACAAGACACTCACCAACGCCAGGCATACCACTCAACCCCAACCATGCCACAAAAATATAAAAAAAAAGTGCTTTACAGATATCATCCCTTCATAATAAATTCGCACCTGTGCCCTCTGTCTAAATTTATTCCAATCATTTACCCTAATGCTGGGAAAGCTCCTTTGATTTAGACATATCATCTTCCCATGTAGGAATGTAAACAGTTTAACTTTTCAACATCCCTCATGAGTTCTTTTTCCTGTTTACCTTTTTATGCTTCTCTAGGGTCTTGCATTTGAAAGTCAAATTTTCTATTCAGTTCAGGTCTTTTTATCCCAAATACCTGAAAGTCCTCTTTTTCATTGAAGTCCCATTTTTTCCCTTGAAAGATTTTACTCAGTTTTGCTGGATAGGTGATTTTTAGTTGTAATCCCAATTCCTTTGCCCTCCAGAATATCATATTCCATGCCCTCTATTTTTTTAAGTGAGGCAATTGGGGTTAAGTGACTTGCCCAGGTTCACACAGCTAGTAAGTGTTAATTGTCTGAGGCCAGATTTGAACTCAAGTACTCCTGACTCCAGGGCCGGTGCCTATCCACTGTGCAACCTAGATGCCCCCATGCCCTCTAATCCTTTAATGTAGAAGCTGCTATATCGTGTACTATACTGACCATGGCTTCACAGTATTTCAATTGTTTCTTTCTGGCTACTTGCAATATTTTCTCCTTGAACTGGGAGATCTGGAATTTGGCTATAATACTCCTGGAAGTTTTCATTTTGGGATCTCTTTCAGGAGGTGATTGTTGGATTCTTTCAATTTCTATTTTACCTTCTGCTTCTAGTATATCAGGGCAATTTTCCCTGACAATCTCTTGGAAGATGATGGCTAAGCTCTTATTTTGATCATGGTTTTCAGGTAGCCCAATATTTTTTTTTGTGAGGCAATTGGGGTTAAGTGACTTGCCCAGGGTGACCCAGCTAGTAAGTGTTAAGTGTCTGAGGCCTGATTTGAACTCAGGTACTCCTGACTCCAGGGCTGGTGCTCTATCCACTGCACCACCTAGCTGCCCCGTAGCCCAATAATTTTAAGATTATGTCTCCTGGATCTATTTTCTAGGTCAGCAATTTTTCCAAGAAGATATTTCACATTGCCCTCTATTTTTAATTCATTTGGATTTGATTTATTGTGTCTTGGTTTCTCACAAAGTCACTAACTTTGATTTGTTCAATCCCAATTCTTAGGCAATTATATTCTTCTGAGAGCTTTTCCATTTGACTTTTCAAGCTGTTGACTTTTTTCTCATGACTTTTCCTGCATCACCCTCATTTTCTTTCCATTTTTTCCTCTACCTCTATTACTTTATCTTCAAAGTCCTTTTTGAGCACCTCTATGGCCTGAGACCAATTCAAATTTTTCTTGGAAGCTTTGGATGAAGGGGCTCTGACATTGCTATCCTCTTCTGAGGGTGCAACTCTATCTTCCTTGTCACTAAAGAAACATTTTATAGTTCATATCTTTCTCTGTCTTCTCCTCTTGTCTGTTTCTTACTTGACTTTTAACTCCTTCTTAAAGTGGGGCCCTGCATCTAGGCTGCACTCTCCCAAGCTTCATGGGGTCCCACATGGTATGAGTTAAGGAGGGGGAGGTTCTTCACTTGCCTGGCCTATGCTCTGGTCTGCAAATAACCCCAGGCCAACTGGCTAATTAACCAGGTAACAAAATTTTGTTTGCTGTGGTTGTTATCTCCAATAAGCCTGCCTCCTCCTCCCCAACCTGGGCTGCTGCCACTCAATATTTCTTCCTGGTTCCTTCCTGGGGTAGAACAGCTGAATTCCACCTCAGCTCCAGAAGAATCCCCTGTAGCCTCCCCGCTAGGCAGCTGTTCAGCTCTTTCATCAGACCATGAGCTTGGTTCCAGAAGACACCAGCATTGAAGCTGATTTGAAGACTCAGGAGTAAATTTCTTTGGTGCAGTCTACCTGCAGCTGGATCTGTGTGGGCATGCACACAGGGTTGGACTCCACAGTCACCCCAGTATATCAGACTGCTCCTGCCAAACTTTTAAACTGTCTTTGACTGGAAAATTATGTTAGCCCATCTTTTCATGGGTTCTGCTGCCCCTGGAGTTGTCTTATGGCTGTGTTTGGAGGTTTTTTTTGGAGTAATTGTGTCAGGAGCTCTGAGTATTTACTACCTTTCCTCTGCCATCATGGCTCCACCAAATCCCTCCTTTACACAACTAACAAAATGATAATCATGTTATTCTCCTACTTTCTACTCAATAAACTGCTAAGGTTCCCAATTACTTCTATAATCATATATAAACTCCTCTGCTTATTGCCTCCAGGATCAAATGTAAAAACCTCTGATCGGCTTTTTCCTACCTTTCCAGTATTTTTACACCTTATTCTTGCTGTCCTAACCTCCAGGAACTCTGCAATCCAGTGACATTTGCCTTCTTGCTGTTCCATTCACCAGAAACTTCATCTCCCAAATCTGAACATTTTTACTTGCTGTCCCCCTTGTCTGGTACTATTTCCAAAAATTATTTTATAGAAATAGAAAAAAATCAAAGACAAATTTCATCTGGAAGAACAAAGACCAAGAATATCAAGGGAATCAATGGAAAAGAAAGTGAAGGAAAGTAAGCTAACTGTACCAGACTATACACTGTATGATAAAGAAGCAATTATCCAAACAATTAGTCACTAGCTAAGAAACAGAGTTGTGGTTCAGTGGAATAGATTAGGTATACAATATAATGTAGTAAACAACCATAGTAATATTTTGTTTGATAAACCCAATGATCTAAGCTTTTGGGACAAAAACAAATCATTATTTAACAAAAATTACTGAGAAAATGTGAAAACAGCATAGAAGAAACTTGGTATAGACTCTCATCTCACACTGTATAACAAGATTAGGTTAAAATTGTACATGATGTAGACATAAATTGTCATACAAGAAGCAAATTAGGAAAAGATGAAGTAGTGTAGCTATGTCAGATCTATGGATAATGGAAGAATTTATGATCAAACAAGAGAGTATTGTGAAATGAAAAATGGGTACTTTTGATTATATATACTTAAAAAGTTTTTGCACCAACAAAATCACCACAACCTAAATTAGAAGGAAAGCAGAAATGGGAGGGAAATTTTTACAGCAAATATCTCTGATAAAGCCCTCATTTCTCAAATATATAAAAACCTGAGTCAAATTTATAAGAATACAAGTGATTTCCCAATTGATAAATGGTCAAAGGATATCAGCAGGCAGTTTTAGAGGAAGAAATCAAAACTATCTAGTCATATAGAAAAATGCTCTAAATCACTATTGATTAGAGGAATGCAAATGAAAACAACTGATGTATCACCTTAAACTTATAAGAACTGCTAGTATGAAAGAAAAGGAAAATGATAAATGTTGGAGGGGATGTAGGAGAACTGGGACACTAATGCAGTGTTGGTGAAGTTGTGAACTGATCTAACCATTCTGTAGAGCAATCTGGAGGTATGAATAAAGGGCTATAAAACTACACACATTTGATTCAACGATATTGCTACTAGATTTGTATCACAAAGAGATCAAAAAATAGAAAAGAACCTATTTGTACAAGCAAATTTATAGCAGCTCTTTTTGTAATGGTTAAGAATTAGAAATTGTATGTACTTATTATATCACCTATTCTACCTATATTGACTGGCCAAATAGAATGTAAGGTTGTTGAAGGCTGTGATTGTTCTAGTTCTTGTTGCTATTGTTTTCTTTCTATTTCTTTATCTTCTTTTTGGTGGGGCAATGAAGGTTAAGTCACTTTCCCTGGGTCACACAGAAAGTAAATATCAAGTCTCTGAAGTTGAATTTGAACTCAGATCCTCCTGAATCCAGGTCTGGTGCTTTATCTACTGTGACACCTAGCTGCCCCATTTCTTTGTATTTCTTGATTTTAGCACAGCTCCTGGCATGTAGTAAGCAATTCACATGTAGAAAGAGAAATATCAGCTAGCCAAGGCAAAAAGGAAGCTGACCCTGAAACTAAGACCTACTAGAAGGAAGGGGGTAATAAAGTGTAGAAGAGAAACTAACAAATAACAAGACTCTCCTCCCCTATGGGTATTGATAATAGACTATGATTGGATAAATTAACCTCTATGAACTTTCTGACATCCCTTGTATTGCTTGAGCACAAGTCTTTCAAACTCAAAAACAAACAAAAAATATTGTCTACTAGTTTTTCAGAGCAGAAAAGGTAAAAGCCAATATATTTTCATATAGGTCAAAGTTTAGTTAGAGTAGACCCACACATAAATGGTAGTGGTGGCTACAATATTTTAAAAGCCATCAGCAAGCCAAGTTTAGGAGTTTACTTTTGGAACAAAAGGTTGCAACCACTAAGGGTACTGAGAGTCCTGAGACCTTTTACCAAGAGTGAGTTTGCTCTAGCCTTCCTTGTGAGAATGAGGACAAGGGAGATGGTATGGACTCAAGGTCACAAAAAGACTGTTCTTAAACAAGTTACCTCAATAGTATTAAAGAGATACAATTTGCATTTCCCTTATCTTGGTTTTCCATTTGAAAAACTGGAGAAAGCACAATGACTCTGGATAGAATAGAGAAAATCACCCAGAGATTGATAAGGAGTTTATACAACTCTGAAATCTGTTTTGCAACAAATGGAGAGAAGAAAAATCTAATCTCCCCAGGAATCCTTTATCCAAGAGCCTGAGATTGGTGAGCAAACACTTCTCTCCCATTTCATTTTATAAGCCTATGTTGTACTCTCTAAAAAGGTATAATCTCTAAGATTTCCTCATCTGAACAGAAGATCTGGAAAGAAAACTAGGTGAAGAGGATAGTTAGTGATAGTTTGTCTTCATAAATCTGTTTTGTCTATTTTCCTTCCCACTTTATTCTATATAAAATGGGCTATATTTTCACATCATACTAATTATTTAAATCTATGAGTATCATAGGAAATGACAGTTACCTGAGAAAGTAGAATACTGCTAAGGGGTGGGGGCTACAAGCCAAACAATATATTTCATTTTTTAATATTTTATGGAAATTTCATTTCATCTCCTAAACTAGTGTTGTTTTTGTTGTTGTTGTTATTTCTTTGTTTGAAATCTTTTCTAAACTACATACTTGAGAGCCACTGTGAGTTGGTGAGTGGAGGAGGGTTAATAATGATCTAGGTATTTGCAGGTTTGAGTGCTCTCCAGTGGCCGGTATGTAACATTGCAGTCTGCTATAACATGGACTATTCCAATTTCTTATGCTGGAGTGTCTTAAGAGGCCAAGCTTGGAAAATAAAATACAGTGCCACATGATGAATAACTTCACTCTCAACTCATTCAATCCTCCATGGCTGGAATATGGGAATAGATAGCTTTGGTTTCTTCATCAGAAAACTGACTGTTCATATCCTTTGACAATTTCTCAATTGGGGAATGACTTGGATTCTTATAAATTTGATCTAGTTTCCTATATATTTTAGAAATTAGGCCTTTATCAGAAGTACTGGCCAAAAAAATTGTTTCCCAGCTTTCTGCCTCCCTTCTAATTTTGGATGTATTGCTTCTGTTTGTACAAAAATTTTTTTAATTTAACGTAATCAAAATCATCCATTTTGCATTTTATAATATTCTCTATCTCTTGTTTGGTCATAAACTGTTTTCCTTTCCAAAGATCTGATAGGTAGACTATTCCTTTCTCTCCTAATTTACCTATGGTATCACCTCTTATGTCTAAATAATGTATCCATTTTGACCTTATTTTAGTATATGGTGTAAGATGTTGGCCTATGCCTAATTTATGCCATACTATCTTCCAATTTTCCCAGCAGTTTTTGTCAAATACTGAGTTCCTATCCCAACACTACATTACTAGTGTCACTTACTACTGCGTTTCCTGTGCCTAGCCTATTCCATTGATCCTCCACTCTATTTCTTGGCCAGTACCAGATAGTTTTGATGACTGCCACTTTATAGTAAAGCTCCACTTTTGGTACTGCTAACCCACCTTCCTGTAAATTTTTTTCATTATTTCCCTGGATATTCTTAATTTTTTGTTTTTTTAGATGAATTTTGTTATTATTTTTTCTAGTCCTATAAAATAAATTTTAGGTAGTCTGATTGGCATGGCACTGAATAAGTAAATTAATTTAGGTAGTATTGTCATTTTTACTATATTAGCTCTGCCTAACCATGAGCAATTGATATCTTTCCAATTATTTAGATCTGATTTGATTTGTGTGGAGAGTGTTTGGTTCATAGAGTTCCTGGGTTTGTCTTGGCAAGTAGACTCCCAAGTATTTTATATTATCTACTATTACTTTAAATTGAATTTCTCTTTCTATCTCTTGCTGCTGGACTTTGTTGGTCATGTATAGAAATGCTGATGATATATGTGGATTTATTTTATATCCTGCTACTTTGCTAAAGTTGTTAATTGTTTCAAGGAATTTTTGAGTTGATTCTCTAGGGTTCTTTAAGTATACAATCCTATCATCTGCAAAGAATGATAGTTTTGTTTCCTCCTTGCCTATTCTAATTCCTTTAATTCCTTTTTCTTCTCTGATTGCTAAAGCTAACATTTCTAGTACAATAGTAAATAATAGGGGTGATAATGGACATCCCTGTTTCACCCCTGATCTTATTGGGAAGGCCTCTAATTTATCTCCATTGCATATACTACTTGCTGATGGTTTTTAGTAGATACTGTTTATTATTTTAAGGAAAGCTCCACCTATTCCTAAACTCTCTAGTGTTTTTGTTTGCTTGTTTGTTTGTTTGTTTGTGAGGCAATTGGGATGAAGTGACTTGCCCAGGGTCACACAGCTAGTAAGTGTCAAGTGTCTGAAGTCAGATTTGAACTCAGGTACTTCTGAATCCAGGGCTGGTGCTCTATCCACTGCACCACCTAGTTGCCCCTCTAGGGTTTTTATTAGGAATGGGTGCTGTATTTTATCAAAAGCTTTCTCTGCATCTATTGAGATAATCATATGATTTTGGTTGGTTTTCTTATTGATGTGGTTGATTATGTTAATATTATTGTTTTCCTAATGTTGAACCAGCCCTGCATTCCTGGCATAAATCCCACCTGGTCATAGTGTATTATCCTGGTGATCACTTGCTGTAATCTCCTTGCTAATATCTTATTTAAGATTTAACATCAATATTCATTAGGGAAATTGTTCTATAATTTTCTGTTTCTGTTTTTGCTTTGCCTGGTTTTGGTATCACCACCATATTTGTGTCATAAAATGAATTTGATAGAACTCCTTCTTCACCTATTTTTTCAAATAATTTGTATAATATTGGAATTAATTTTTCTGTAAATCCTTGGTAAAATTCACCTGTAAACCCATCTGGCCCTGGGGATTTTTTCTTAGCGAGTTCATTAATGGCTTGTTCAATTTCTTTTTCTAATATAGGTTTATTTAAGGATTTTATTTCCTTTTCAGTTAACCTGGGCAGTTTGTATTTCTGTAAATATTCATCCATTTCATTTAAATTGTCAAATTTATTGGCACACAGTTGGGCAAAATAATTCCTAATTATTGATTTAATTTCCACTTCATTGGTGGTAACATCACCCTTTTCAATTTTGATACTGCTAATTTGGTTTTCTTCTTTCTTTTTTTAAATCAAATTAACCAATATTTTATCTATTTTATTGGTTTTTTTATAAAACCAGCTCTTAGTTTTATTGATTAATTCTATAGTTTTTTTTGCTTTCAATCTTATTAATTTCTCCTTTACTTTTCAGGATCTCTAGTTTAGTATCTAATTGGGGATTTCTAATTTGTTCTTTTTCTAGCTTTTTAAGTTGCATGCCCAATTCATTAACCTCCTCTTTCTCTTTTTTTATTCATGTAAGCATTTAGAGCTATAAATTTTCCCCTAAGCACTGCTTTGGCTGCATCCCATAGATTTTGGTATGTTGTCTCATTATTGTGATTGTCTTGGATATAGTTATTGATTGTTTCTATGATTTGTTGTTTGACTCATTCATTCTTTAAAATGAAATTATTTTGTTTCCAATTGATTTTCATTTTACTTTTCCATGGCTCTTTCTTACATGTAATTTTTATTGCATCATGATCTGAGAAGGATGCATTTACTATTTCTGCCTTTCTATATTTGACTATGATGTTTTTGTGCCCTAATACATGGTCAATTTTTGAAAATGTGCCATGTACTGCTGAGAAAAAGGTATATTCCTTTCTATCCCCATTCAATTTTCTCCAGACATCTATCATGTCTAACTTTTCGAGTAATCTAGTCACCTCTTTCACTTCTTTCTTATTTATTTTTTGGCTAGATTTATCTAATTCTGAGAGGGGGAGATTCAGATCCCCCACTAGTATAGTATTACTGTCTAATTCCTCTTGTAACTCATTTAACTTCTCCTCTAAGTATTTGGATGCTGTACCACTTGGCGCATACATATTTAAAAGTGATATTACTTCATTATCTATAGTACCCTTTAGTAAGATGTAGTTTCCTTCCTTATCTCTTTTAATGAGATCTATTTTTGCCTGTGCTTTGTCTGAGATAAGGATTGCTACCCCTGCTTTTTTTCTTTAGCTGAAGCATAATATATTCTGCTCCAGCCTTTTACCTTTACTCTGTATGTATCACTCTGCTTCAAATGTGTTTCTTGTAAACAGCATATTGTAGGATTTTGGTTTTTAATCCACTCTGTAATTTGCTTCTGTTTTATAGCAGAGTTCATCCCATTCACATTCACAGTTATTATTACTGACTGTCTATTCCCCTCCATTCGATTTACCCTTTGTACTTTTCCCCCTTCTTTCACCCTATTCCTCCTCACTGACATTTTACTTCTTACCCCTGTGTCCCCCAATCTGCCCTCCCTTTTTATCACCCCCTCTCTTTTCTTTACCCTTTTCTCTCTTGCTTTTGTCCTCCCTTCTATCAGTCCCTGCCCCCTTTCCCTTCCCCTTTTGCTTCCCTAAAGAATGAGCTAAGTTTCTTTATCCCAATGAACGTATATATTATTCCCTCTTTTAATCAAATCTAATGAGAGTAGGGTTGAAACAATGTTCTCCCCTCCTTTCTTTCCCTCTATTGTAATAGGTTTTTTTTTCACCTCTTCATATGATATAATTCACCCCATTCCACCTCCCCTTTCCTCTCCTCCCCATAGACTCCCTTTTTAACCCCTTAATTTTCTTTGTATCATCATATCAAAGACAATTTATATTTATACCCTCTGTGTAAAGTCCTTCTCTCTGCCCAAATACATTTACAATTCTTAAGAGTTATGAGTATTATCTTCCTGTGTAGGGATATAAACTGTTTAACCTAATTGAGTAACCTTTTTTTTCCCTCTGTTTACTTTTTTAAACTTCTCTTCAGTCTTGTATGTTAAGATCAAATTTTCTATTCAGTTCTGGTCTTTTCATCAGGAAAGATTGAAAGTCCCCAATATCATTAAATGTCCATCTTTTCCCCTAAAAGAGAGTGCACATTTTTGCTGGGTAATAAATTCTTGGCTGTAATCCAAGCTCCTTTGCCTTCCAGGATATCATATTCCAAACCTTGCGGTCCATTAATGTTGAAGCTGCCAGGTCCTGAGCAATCCTGACTGTGGCTCCATGATATTTAAATTGCTTCTTTCTGGCTGCTTGGAGTATTTTCTCCTTCACCTGATAATTCTGGAATTTGGCTACAATATTCCTTGGAGTTTTCCTTTTGGGGTCTCTTTCAGGAGGTGATTGGTGGATTCTTTCAGTAATGATTTTATCCTCTGATTCTATGATATCAGGGCAGTTCTCCTTAATAATTTCCTGGAATATGGTATCTAGATTCTTTTTCTGGTCATGGCTTTCAGGCAGTCCAATGATTCTCAAATTGTCTCTCCTCAATCTGTTTTCCAGATCAGTTGTCTTTCCAATGAGGTATTTCACATTTTCTTCTATTTTTTCATTCTTTTTATTCTGCTTGACTGATTCCTGGTGTCTCATGGATTCTTTATCTTCCAACTGTCCAATTTTAATTTTTAAGGCATTGTTTTCTTCAGTGAGATTATGCACCTTTTTTTCCATTTGGCCAAATGAATTTTTTAAGGCATTGTTTTCTTCAGTGAGATTATGCACCTTTCTTTACATTTGGCCAGATGAATTTTTTAAGGCATTGTTTTCTTCAGTGAAATTATGCACCTTTTTTTCCATTTGGCCAGATGAATTTTTTAAGGAATGGTTTTCTGCGTCAATCTTTGTGCTTCCTTTTCTAAGCTGCTGATTCTCTTTTCAAAGTTTTCTTGTTTTGCTTTCATTTCTCTCCCCATTTTTCTTCTACCTCTCTCAATTGATTTTTAAAATCCTTTTTGAGCTCTTCCAGGATGGCTTTTTGTTCTTGAGACCAATTCGCCTTCCCTCGTGAGGCTTCACATGTAGGCAATTTGAAGGTATTGTCCTCATCTGAGTTTGTGTTTGCTTCTTCCCTATTGATAAAGAAGCTCTCAATGGAGAGGGCTCTTTTTTGCTTCTTACTCATTATTGCAACTTATTTATTTATTTTTTAAGTTGATGTCTGCTCTGGGGGCACCAGGGTCCCTGTTTTGGGCTTCTTGTGCAGGTGTATAGGTGCTGTGTGACCGGCTTTTTACTCTGAGGCCTTTATAGTGCGTGCAGTTCACCCCCCTGCACTTCCTGTCTGAGCGCACTATGTCAGTGTGTCTGGTCACGCCTGTCCTGTTCGTGGCCCTCCAGCTGGCAACTTGCTCTCTTGACTGGTGCAGGTAGGTTTTTCCACTGTTATTCTTGGCCACCAGATTTTTGAGCCAGGTTCCAGGGGCCTCAGTTGTTCCGCTGTGGCCCACAGCTTCCTGCTGACTTGCCCCGACCCCCTCAGTGCTGGGCTGCTGCCCTGCTCTGCGCCTCCCCTTTGCCCAAGTCAGACCGAACTTTTCCTGAAGTCTTCTAAATTATCTCTGGTTGGAAGACTGCATCTCTCTGTCTCTTTGCAGGTTCTGTAGTTTCAGAATCCAGAGGCTTGATTTAATGTTCTTTTTGAGGGAACAGAAGGAGAGCTCAGGCAGCTTTCTGATTCCTCTCCACCATCTTGGCTCCGCCCTGGAAGGTATTTTTAAAAGGCATATGATTCAGGGCAGCTAGGTGGCCCAGTGGATGGAGAACCAGCCCTGGATTCAAGAGGACCTGAGTTAAAATATGGCCTCAGACCTTTGATACTTCCTAGCTGTGTGACCCTGGGCAAGTCACTTAACCCCAATTGCCTCACCAAAAATAAACAAACAAAGGCAAATGATTCCATTCTATAAAGAAAAGCATAAGACAGCTGCCATTTATAGAAATGACAGGATCAATAGCAAACAACACATGAAGCTATCTCTCTTATCTTCATTTTTAAAGAATATACTTTGTAAAGATAAGCCTTATATGTTATTATGTTATAATAAAGTTCTAAAAGTTTTTAATTACCACAAAATGTATCCAGTGAATGATTACAAAGATGTTAATGTTTCTGGACAAATAACCTCAATGCCAAATGTACATTTACCTAAAAGCCTATTTTATGCAGAAATCACACAAGGCAAATGCTCACATGAAGGTCAGAAGAAGTGGTAGAACACTCTTAAGGCCTCTCTGAAGAACTTTAGTATGGATTCTAAGATATGGGAGACATGGTCATAGGACCTCTCAGCATGACATGACCACATCAAAGAAGGAGCTATGTTCATGAACAAAGCAGAATCGCAGTAGCACAAAGGAAATGTGAGATGCAGAAATTTAGAGACATCTCCATCCCAGATGTTCAGATGGACTATTTGTGCCTGATCTTTGGTAAAGCCTTCCAAGCTTGAACTGATCAGCCACAGTCAGACACATTGTACCTTGACCCCAACATCATGATGCCATTGGTCCTTTTTGAGTATGAAGGATGAACAATGACAAAGATGATGAAAATAAAGAAGTGTCTGGGGAAAATTGCATAGAGCATCATTCTTACAAGGCCGCTGCTCCTGCCAGCAAAGTAAGTTATTCCTTGCATATGCTATGGAAAATCAACTCATGTCATGGAAATCTCTTTACTAACTCAATTCTCTTGACTTTGGCACTATTCTTATACTGGCATAACTATACCCAGGGAGCCAGCTTATAAGGCAGAAGTATCTGTCTAACCTTTAAATATCTATTCATGAACATTGGTCATTGGCACAGACTTCTGTGGAATAACATGAAACTTCTCCACTGAAGTTTTAGGAGAAAAATAAGTCAAAAATATTTATTGGCTCTATGATATAAATGAGGCCTTTCTTCATGCATAAGCTCTTTTATTTCAATGTAAGGGAATGAGAACATTGACTTTATGAAAACACATAAAATTTTATTGTTATATTAAAGAAGCATGATCTTCACACCCTCTTCTCACTTAAATGCTATTTAATGACACTATTAGCTCAGTCATTTCCGTCCTTACTTAATAATTTTTTTAAACATAAACTTGTGATTCCATAATACAGAATTTCCATTGAAAATTTAGACAGATAATTTCTTAAAAATTTAAAGCACCAGATATATGTCATTTGCTTCACATATTGCTAGATCCTACTTAAGACTTCATGCAATTCTTTTCAAAATAAGCATTGATTAATAATCATTTTGTCACAGATTTAGAGGGGGAATAGATGATCTAATTCATCCCTTTACTTGATAGATGAGGAAGTTGAGTCTTAGAGAAATTAACTTATTGCCCAAGATCACAAAGGTAATAGAGAGCCTGAATTCACACCTATATCTTCTGATGTCAAGTGCAGTATTCTTTCCAAGTTCTAGTCCTAACTGTTTCTTAAGGTTTTGGGCCATTAAAGAAATTATTTAATCTCTTTGAGCCTCAGTTTCCTCATCTATAAACTGAGGATAATGACATTTGAAATACCTGACCTATAGGGTTATATTGAAGATCAAATTAGGTAATATGTATTAAAATATGTATACATATAAATTACTCCATATATACTCCATTGTTATTATTTTATTGCCAAAACATAATCAATCATCTTTTCCTAAATTCATTGAAGCTTATGTCTGTTTTGTATTTGTCTATATACCCCACACCTGCTGCACATAGTAGTAGCCACTTCATAGTGCTTGCTTATCAATTGTAAATTTCTCTTTTCAGAGATAACAGATACTTTGATCGTGATTTTTTGTCCTAGAACAAGGAGGGTTAAGTGACTTGCCCAGGATCACACAGCTAGTAAATGTCAAGTGTCTGAGGTCTGATTTGAATTCAGGTCCTCTTGAATACAGGGCTGGGGCTTTATTCACTATGATCATGATTTTTATCCTAGTTCTATAAATCACATAAAAGGCTCACAGAAACCAGTAAGAAATTTATGAAAAATCTTCAAATACTTTTTTCTTATTAAGAATACTATAGGGGCAGCTAGGTGGTGCAGTGGATAGAGCACCGGCTCTGGAGTCAGGAGTACCTGAGTTCAAATCCGACCTCAGACGATTGACACTTACTAGCTGTGTGACCCTGGGCAGGTCACTTAACCCCAATTGCCTCACCAAAAAAAAAAATACTATTCACAAACAAATAAAAATTTTGTAGATTAGAAAATGAACAAGCTAAAAAAATTGATAAATTCATCAAAAATATCTGTACCAATATTACTTCATTCCAGAGGTAGAGAGACATTGCTGGTTTAGTTCAAGGAATATTCCTTGAATATATGTATCCATAAACATATATACATAGGATAGATAAATCATTTATTAAAGATTCATTGTGTCCTGGGTATTACACTCAGCACTGAGGGGATAGACTATATCTATAATCCAGGACAGCAGTTCTGAAAAATGTAAGCCACTACTAACGAAAGTGACCAGAAGAGGGAGTGTAAGTAGATCAGTGTAAATCCATCACCATTTTTTGAAACAAACACAAAACAACTCAACCTGTGTCTTGCCTCTGAGTCAGAAGAAAGTAAAAATTGACATTGAAGGTGTTACCAATTGTTCATGACTCAGAAAAGGGGAAATATACATATATACTATACATTATAATCCCTTTCAGCAAACTTTGTTGACTCGTTCGTTCACAGTCTGCAAAATTTATAATCCTCTTTTACAAGAGCATGGTACTGTTTTCCTAGCATTTTTGCTAAGATGAAAATCTATTGGGATACCTTTGAAATGACAAGAAAAAGTGGAATTCTCTGGATTTTTATGGTATAGGATCTTTGTAAGGGGCATTTAAGCCCTCAACCATACAATGTTGAAATGAACTACTTCATGTTAAGGCAACTACATACTGTTTTGAAATAATTTAGGGGTACATGGAAGCATCACTTGAAATCAAGTCACACATTTGTTGCTGACTGGTAAACAACACAGTCAGACCAGCAGAACAATCTGGAATACTTTTAGAGTTAAGGCAACAGGTCAAACTTGACCCAAAGAGCCAGAACTTCAAATTGAGTCAGGTTTTTCAAACAGTAATATTTAAAGGATAGTCTATATGAATATACAGATCTCACAGTTATTAACAACAGCCAAACAAACACTACCAACAACATTACATTAACTTTCCAGGGCCATTGTAAGATGAATGAATAAAGCATTTAATAAGCAAGAGCTTAAGATATAAATAGGGGAAAACAAACAAACAAGGTCCTCCCTGCTCTTAAGGAAATAACAGTCTAATTGTTAGAGACAATACTCATAGGGAATGTTAACTGCAAATCATAGGGAAAGACCCCACGGAGTTAGACTTGAGTCAGGAAGGATGGTTTCAAAGCCTGGCTCTAACATTCACTGGTTATGTAACCTAGGACAAGGACAAGTCACTTAACCTCTGACCCTCAGTTTTCTCATCTGTTAAATTAAGATAATACTAACACCTATAATGCTGACTTTACAGGATTATTGGGAGGAACAAATGAGATAATCTACATAAAGTGCTTTGTAAATGTTTGTGTTTATTTAAATCAATCTATCAAAGAATGTTTATGTCAGTCAGTAATTAAACACAAAAGGAAAAAAACAACACTGTTTCTTGACATTAAAGTCATTGTTCTTTAAACTGATGCATTTTACCTAATTTTAATTCCAGAGATTCTGGGAAATATTTACTGGTGAATTATCTTTTAACCCATTGCTCCCCTTTCTTCTCTATATCAACCTTTTTCAAAGGATAAAGAGACTATTTACACATAGTTTCTTACAAATAAACTATCTCTAGCCTTTATTAAGGCTTTTTGAGGGTTCAAATATGTTATATCCCCCATGTCTCTAGGTTTCATTTAGGATTCTTCAGTGAGTTGTCAAACCTCAAGTCTTCCTATCTATCTTTTTGGTCTCATTTCACATATGCTTACGTCTGCATGGAGATTTTATTTTAGATTCATATTAATCTTCTGCTGCTGCCTGAAATGTGATCTTAACCAGAGTATTAAAGGAGACAAGGAACAGTTTAAAAGATGCACAGTCCTTGTATATACTGAAGAGCATACATTACAGCTACTGATATGACATTCTCATGAGATAATACATCAAATTTACAGTTTACAATTGATTTTCTCCAAAGATTCCATGAGTCTGATTCATCTAAAGTGCTGAGAAATTTTGATACCATCTCCAAAGTAAAATGGCACAGCTTTAAAAATGATAGCATTTCCATTTACAAAATGACTTAGAAGAAAACTCTCATATAGTTTATTCTAGTAGAGTTCAATCAATAAGTCTATTATTATTATTGATTATTGATTGAACTCATATTTATATAGTATTTTACCAAGTTTACCAAGCACTTTCCCTTACAACAACTCTATGGGACACATAGGAAGATAATTATAATCTCTATTTTATCTAGGAAAGGGCTGAGATTCTGCTGGTTTATATGATTTACTCAAGGTCATACATCAGTCTACTAAGTAACTAAGGTTAGAACTGTGAGCCATCTGACTAAGCCCAGTACTTTTCTACTTTACCAGGTGTATATCAAAGTGTATTAAAAAAAAAAGGAAAGAAAAGAAAAAAGAAAAGAAGCCATCTGTTAGGAACAAGATGTGGGCTGAGGGGGAGAGTGATAAGTAAGGGTTAATGTAGAGGATGCTTAAAGATAGGGTTGCACTTCATCTACTCTCTGCTCAGAGAATTAAGGGCTCCAATAATTTTAATCTCTAGCCCAATTTGATCCAATTCATATTCTGAACCAAAATCTAGAAGAATCAAATAAATATGACTCCATGTTCTCCTAAGAACCAACCTAGATAAATAACTTTGCTAACATATCAAAATATAGTTTCGTTTTTTAAACTTTTCTCTCCCCTTATCTCTCTTCCTCTCCTCTCCTTTACTCAAGAAACTAAAATTCTTCCTTTTTTCTCCCTTTCTTTGACTCATTCTTTTTCCCATATTCACTTCCACAGAATCTCTTCGCTCCTCAAAAACTTTTGTATTTTGATATTCTACAAAAACCCTACCTATTCAAGTCAGCAACAACAAGTAGCATGGAGAGACTATATCTTTGACCTTTTTGTAAATTAAAGTCAATCTGTATACATATCTTGGTTTTGTTAGCATTTCCATTTGGTTTTGCTAGCATTTCCATTTGGTTTTGCATATTGATAGGAAAAACCAACAAACCAACAAAAACCAACAAAATTTAGATCAGACTTTGGGGGAATAACATTTGCAATGTAGTCTGGCTCAATAAATGAATTTGTGGTATTATGGAGAAATTTCTGAGAACTATTTTGAGTTCTTAGTAGGCAGTTGAGCTGTCATAGTAGATATGTACAGACCTTGAAACTCAGCAAAATTCGAGCCCAAATAACTTCTCAGTCTGGGTATAGACCACACTACTATTAATGTTGACATAAAAATATTCAGCAGCTGTTCAGAAGAAAAGGAACAGCTATTTTAATGAAAATTATATTATAAAAAGTTAATTTAATTGGTGAAGTTTTCCTACATAATTGAAAGATTATTATATTCTTGTCACAATACACACAAAAGGTAATCAAATGTTTTTAACAAAATGCAACCAATCTGCATTAAATTTTAGGATAAGGTCAAGGTTTTTGAAATTGAGGAGGTGAAAGGAGCTTTTCTGTGATAATTTTTGGTTGCATGGGTTGCTAGGGACTCTCCCAAAAAAAGTTGTAAACTAAAGGAAGCTATCTTCGAGTTCTTTCCAGTTTCAGGATCTTGATGTCCTTTATCTGCTCTGTATCTTCCTAGGACCTACTGCTTTGGTAACCCATTGTGCCACACTCTGGACCTTACCCTCCTTTTTGTTCTGCCTTAAAACTTATTTGTTCCAGAGTCATGTACAAACTTGAAGAGTTGACCTTAGAAAATGATCTATTTCAATCTCTGATCCCCTTCAAGCAGCTTTTCTATAGCATCTTTTACAACATGGTTGTCAGGCAACTTTTGACTTAACTAATTGTCAAATTGGGGAAAGGCACACTCACAGCTTTTGCTTCCTGCAGGGTGCAGTGATCTTGATCTAGGTCCAACCTGTCTTTCAATGGGCTAAAATCATAAGGCCTGCTTGCCCAGTGCCAAAAATCATCCTTCTGTGGTTTATATCATGGACTTTTAGTCAATACATCCTGATGGGTTTGATGATGATGACCAAAATAATTTTCCCTTTCCTCTCCAGTGTCCTATGATACATGTTTTGAAAAATCCCATTGGTACTTTTAATGTGCTATATGAATACTTCCTCCCCTCCCTTTCCTTATATGGGTCTTACATCCTGACTGCTTTCTCAGCCATTTTATAAATGTGTGGAAAGAACCTCTATTTCTGAGTGTGGCTTGGGTGAATATTGGCCAGCCAACACATGCCCCTTAGTGTGTCATGGCTTACATAACTCATTTGTAAAGATAGGTCAGTGAAGGATTGGTCTCCACCATCCATTTTTTTTTTCTTTTCCTGGTGGCTATAGAAAAATGGATCCCATTTACTAGTTGCTTTAAGAGAAAAGACCTTTTCTTTGCTTATAAAGACAAGACCCCAGGAACAAGAATAGGAGGAAGTAGAAGGAGGTCAGTTGTCTGTTCCCTGTTACAGGTCCTTAATCTGTAAAACCAGCAGCAGCTGATCACTTAAGGTCATGCAGTGCTAGTTCTTTCACCCTTCTGCGCTCTTCTACTTTCTGTGATAGACTGGGTTGTATCGGCCACACCAACAGCTTCCCTTCCACTCTCTCAAAGCTCCTTCTTACACAAAGTTCCCTTTACACACAGTGTCCCCATCACACACGCCCAGGCTCTTTCTCTAACATTGCTCCAACATTCTACCTTGGACTTCCCAGCCAGCCATACACGCCCTGTGTGTGTGTGTGTGTGTGTGTGTGTGTGTGTGTGTGTGTGTGTGTGTGTCTAGCACAGAAACACACAAGCTCACGGATACGTGCATTGCTCCTCCTGGACCCACTTCTTATTTTCACTCCAACACACAGATACAAACTGTCTCACATCATTGAAAAGGGGGAGGGGGTTATCTTCAAGGACTCCTGAGCTCAATGTCACGCGCGGAAGGAGTCCGGTGAAAGTGTTGAAAGAAGGGAGGGAGCAAAAGAAAGGGAGAGGGCTCTTTTTCACCAGCAGAGGGCAGCAGAAGGGAAGGCAGCGCCGGGTGAGCGAGGCAGCCGAACCAGCAGCCCGAGCGAGGCAGGTTGGAGAGAGGCTAGAGCCTGGGATCTGCTCGGCTCGCTCCATCAGCAGCAGGAGCAGCGGCAGAAACGCCGCGGCGGCGGCGGCGGCGGCGGCGGCGGGAGCCAGTCGGGGAGCCCGAGTGAGCAGGGGCAGCGAGCCTTGGCTCCCTTCTGACTTTGCTTCTTCTGCTTTCCCCTTCGGCGAGCCTGGAGCTCCGCTCCCTCACCGACCACGTCCTCCAAGTATGGAAGGCGCTGGGAAGCCCAACTCCTCGTCCAGCAGCCGGGACGACGGCAATAGCGTCTTTCCTGTAAAGCCCCCCGCCTCAGGGGCTGGTGCCACGGGGGCCACCTCAGAGAAGAACCTGGGCAGCCCCCCGGGGGGCGGCGGCGGAGGCAGCACCAAGGAGCATGGCAACTCAGTGTGCTTCAAGGTGGACGGGGGCAGCGGCGGCGGCGCGGGCGCTGGCGGAGGCGAGGACCCCATGGTGGGCTTCGAGGATGCCGAGGGCCCCCGGCGGCAGTACGGCTTCATGCAAAGGCAGTTCACCTCCATGCTGCAGCCGGGCGTCAACAAATTCTCCCTTCGCATGTTCGGCAGCCAGAAGGCGGTGGAGAAGGAGCAGGAAAGGGTTAAAACTGCAGGTTTCTGGATTATCCACCCTTATAGTGATTTCAGGTGAGGGGGCGGGGGTCTGGTCCTTGCCCCACCTTCCCTCAAATTCACTTCCTTTTCTCTTGGGAGGGAGGTTCCCCCCAACCCCGGGATTGGGCTGGGGGCTGCCGGTGGGGTGGGGTGGCAGTGTCTGCCGCTGCCATGGCTGGGAGTGCCTCACTTCTCTTCAACTACTTTCTAACAAGTCTGGGATAGAACCATTACTTTAATCTTGACCAACTGTTAAGAGAGCGGTCTCCTTCCCTCCGACTTTAGAGGGGGGAGAGACGAAAGCTACCTGCAAATCAGAAAGGGTTCAGTGGAAGCAGGGAAAGTTTTACCTGTAGAAGCTACAAAGTGTAGAACAGGGGGCAGAAAGATGTCCAGGGCATCTAGGATCTCTCAACACCACTCTGCGTCTGGTTGTTTTTGGTATGCTTTCTTCTCTAAGATAAATCGTGATTCTTTTCCCACCTTTCCTGCCCCCCCCACCCCCCACCCCATCCCCACTAGAGAAGGAACATGGGACTAAGAAAGCCATTTGTGTTAGGCTGGGGAAGCTTGGTGATTAGATGAAGGACCTGATACCGTGCCTCTTTAAGTTCTGTCGGTCCATCCTTCATATCGCCTATATGTTTTACATATGTTTATGTGAACAGGGTATCTTACCACAGACTTCCTTTCAGATTGTGTGTGATATGATAAGGGTAAGAAACACTTGGACATTCCCTGGCTTTAGCTTTCTAGAGAATCCAAAATCCAGACCAATGCAGAGCCCCGGGAGGCTCTCAGCCAGAGCGTGACAAGAAGCCTTGGGCTCAGATTAAGTTCCCTAGGCAGGGAAAGGGGGCGTTTCCAAAGTGCCCCTAGTGAGAGAGCAACACCCTTATTTGACCTTGACTACAAATCTGGCTCAACTTAAGAAATCTTGTTCTCTCTTCTCCCCAGGTTACTTAACTTAAAATAAATCTGGGAAAAGAAGGGAGGGAAAGGTGCAGGATGTTAAACTCTCCTGCCAGTGTAGAATTCAAGCAAAGAGCAAGGCTTTCTGGTCTTGGCATTGGAGAAATGTTCTCTTTAGGTCCGTCTGGAGAGTGTGAAACTAAGGTCGTGAAAAAAGATCTTCTCATAAGTGTGCACACACCCAGCAGCCACTTAGATTAGCTTCTGAACGCACTATTGGATTTTCCATTTTTTTTTAACGTAGTTCTTATGTATGTCTGTAGATGAGCTGGAATAGTTCAGATTTTGTCAGTATTTTTTTTTTTAGTAGGCAGATTAAAAACACCTCCACTCAGAGCTGTTGATTGTAAATGTAAACAGTTTGTTTTAATAACTACTTTCTGGAAAGACATGTTATCACGTTGCCCCAGCAGCTTTGTAAGCCTTTAAAAAAGAAGGCCATTTGAGCTATGTGTGAAAAAGAAGAGAAATAATTTTAAATTTGTCTAAAAAGGAGCTGTCCATAGTTCTGAATGTCAGTAGCTGTGGACAATTCGTCGTGCTGCCAAGCACAGCCTTAGGATTGCCCTTGCCTTCTGAGAAATTTGCAGCATCTCATCTTTTATCTATGTATACAGATATGAGCTTGTGTATGTGAATGATTTTCTGGGATTAATTTTGTAAGGACATAGATGAGGTTGTAGAAGGGAATGTGAAGACCTATTAACCTTTATAGTAGAGTTCATTAGTAGTTTGCTTAGAAGGATTCTCACATTGAATAGGCTAAATAATCAAATATGCTTTCCACATCACAGAGATATACTTCTTGAATTAAGCTTGGAAATATCCTTGCCCTAAAGAAAAAGTATTATCATGTTTTATTTCACAAAATGATATTGAAAAAACCCACACCAAAATATCTCCCCTTACATTGAAATGTACATCAATTTTTACGTACATGTGCTTTTAAAAAATGGAAGTTGTACCAATACAGTCTATGTAGCAAGAATAAACATTAGCACTTGGATAATGTGTACATTTATGTACAAATAAGCATGTTAAAGTTTTGAGAGAATAAAACTTTCAAAGTGATAGCATTCTAAGACACAGAAAAGATTGGGAGGTATCTGAAACTGTAAAAGCATTCTAAACTCCTGTGAATGAATGAAATACTTACTTAAAATTTGAGGGTTACAAAAGTTTTTTTTTTATATTGAGATTCCCTTTCCTTTCTAATTTGTTTTGAAATGTCTATCACAATAGGTACCTTTTCAAACACAATGGCAGCAACTTTTACTGAAGTAAGTGAAATAAGATTATGCCTAATATTATAACTTGCTTTCAGACAATCTGCATCTAGCTGTGGAAATAATCAATGTAAGATATTTGGTTAGGTAGTTTTCTCTTGAATAAATGGAAAAGGTTGTCTTTTTTATCGATTTGCATTAAGTCAATGATCATTACTATTAAGATATCAATTGAACATATTTGATATTGAGTTATAATTTGGTTATTAAATAAATAGTAAGAAAAAATAGCTGAGGGTATGGTTATGTGAACAATTATTTATGTTTATTTGAAATATAAACATCACGTTACATTTTACTACATTCTTCCAAAGTACAACTGGCTCCCCTTTTGCTAAATAATGGCAAATAGTTTATTTTTTAATCTCTCCACCCAACTAATAAATGGTTATGATAATACAATAATGTACAATTAATTTTAGAGTGTCTTAGAGCACCAGTTATTTTAAAAAAATTAAAGTTGTATAAGTGCTGAATAAAAGACAAAAGTGTAAAATTGTAATACCTTCTTCTTTCTAGTACTTTATATTCCTTAGTAGTAAATAAAGCTCTTAGGAAAATGCATTGATATGGTTCCTTAAAAGCTTAACTTAATACCATGAATTAATTTAGACAATGAGAATAATGAAATTTAACAAGTCAATTGTCTTGCCAGTGAGGACTGACAAGGCATAAAGAGTATGTGCTTGTATTTTTTTGAGTCCTGTTTAAATGGCAAGGAGAGACCATGACCCTCACTCTTAATGGACATTGCATACTGCTGTGTACCACAGTCCCCTTGTTCTAGGACATGCTGCAGAAAATTAATATGGATATGCTGAAAGAGCTGATGTTGCCCATTTTGATAGAGATTTTTACCATTCATACATATGATGTACTTCCACCTGTGACAAGAGGGGAGGATGTAGCTGTGCAATACTGTTAAGTGGGAGTAGCTAGTTCATTTACTCTACAGCTGTAGAATCTGAGAGTGCAAATGCTATGTCTGACAGGAGAGCCTTTCCAAAATAAAAGTAGGGCAGAAGAGGCTCTACTTTTCCCTCTATAAATATCAGATAAATGATGCTAGCACCACCCATCCCCTTCCCCTCTAACTGAAAGAGAAGATGTAGATGAGGCTGCTATGATGATAACTAGATAAAAACTCAAAAATCTATCCAATATCTTAATGTTTTATTTACAAGAAACGGACAGCTGATTAATCAGCTGAAATAGCCATTTTGTAGCTGTTTTTGTACAATAGGTTATGGTGTGTTTTAAGTTCTTGAATCTCACCAATCCTGAATTGTTATGACAGATACTCTGACATTTCAAATGGATTACAATATTTAAATAAATAAATTTGTTTTTGACCATTGCTAATTCTCTGGTGACTCTGTGATGGCCACTATTTCTGGGATCTCCATTACTTTATTAGATAGTGCATAGATATTTTTAATTAAAAATCTTTTGAATTATATCATGCTAACAAATTCTGTTCTGATAAGGTAGGTGGACTGATGCCTTACCTTCTTAATTCCTTCCAGTGCCTTTCATTAACTAGTGTGAACTCTGGTGTGAAAAGCTCATTTGTGTACTACATAAACACTCCAGAGGCCATGATTCACTTCCTGATGCATGTTGCCTCCATTTCTGGCACTCTGATTCTGTATTGTATCACAGCCAATCCTGTGTTGATGCTGGAATTCTCCATCACTGGTGTGTACATCAGGGAAGGGAAGTTCCACCTACATTACGCATTTCAGCCATAAAGGGACCTTTTTTTTCCAGGAGCCTCTCACAAGAAAACAATTAAACCTTCTGGGGTTTAAGGTCTAATTAGCCAACTGTTATATTGTCTTTGCACTGAATGTACACTGTCAATTCTCTGGAATACTTCCTTTCATTTTCTCACCATCCAGCTTGGAATACTGAGTGTGGAAGCCAGAACAAGTTTTTGTCTTCCCAGGATTTGAATATTCCTACTCATAATTTAAGCAACTGTTTTAGTCATTGAATCTATTGGCAGCATAAGAAAAAATAATGGATTATGTACTTAGCTCAATTAAACTAAAATGCTCAGTGGAGGATATAGGGTTTATATTGGTTCATAGTTAACAGACTGTTATAGTGAATTTCAAGGATATTCTATACTAGTTAAAACTCTTAAATGGAATAAATCCTATCTCTGTAATTATACCAAATGATAAAGTAAAGTGACAGTTTATTTTTGTTTTAAAAGTACTTTCAAAATATCTTTTTTTCCTGATCAAATTTTTCACCAACAGGTGTCTCTTTTTTAAAAAATGGGGATAATTGGTTAAAATACATACTTATCACAAGGTTACATTTAAAAGGTAGAAATTTTTATATTTAAAATTTTGTTGCAAGTACTAAAAGTTTAAAATAATCCCTCATGTTTTGGTAGAAAGCATTTTATAGATATTTACTTGATTACTATAATCAAGAGCACTTAAAAATTATTTAGGCCAAGGGTTCTTATTCTGGAGTCAGTGAACTTAAAAAAAATTAGTATCTTTATCTTAATACAACTGATTTTCTTTGTAACACTACATGTTTTATTTTATGCATTTAAAACATTATTCTGAAAAAGACAGATCTCACCAGACTGTCAAAAAGGCCCATAACTCAAGAACGGCTAAGAACTCTTAATCTGTTTCAACCTCTTCACTGTATAGGTTGAAGAAACTGAAATTTAGACAGGTGAAGTGTATTGGCATAATTAGAAAAATTCCTCTGCCAATGTTCTGTTTCATTAGCATGAAAATCCTTCTGACTTTTCTAGTACTTAGAAATAAGAACTATTGCTACTATTAAGTTTGGCAAACGGAGGCATTTATAGTAAACTAGATTATGTCAGATTATTAACAAGAGAGAGGAAAAAGAGAGAGAGAGAGAGGCAGACAGAGACAGAGACAAAGAGAGACAGAAACAGACACAGAGAGAAACAGAAAGAGACAGAGAGAGATGGAGAGAGAGATACACAGAGAGACTGAACAGGGTTTATAGCATTCATTCTTGTTTTATATTCTGGAGTAAATAAATGACAACATATGACTTAGGTGGATACCATATATTTAATGAGCACATTGAAGGATAATGAGAGAAAAATTGCATATGCTAAGAAACTAAATTATTTCCAGTTGCACTAGACACTTGAGTTCCACTTCTAAAAATAAATTTCTTTGTGGAGACAATTTGGTTCATAGCCTACCATTAGGTGTTCAGAGATTCAGATAAAATTTTTCATTTTCCCATTTACACTCTGGGAGCCTCTGCCTTGTTCTATGCAAAACTTCCTAGGCCCTGAAATTCATTCAATTATTTTCTCCTTCTATTTGTGCTACCTGTAAAAATATTCTAGTACTTTCAAGGGAACTCTTTGTAATTATCTAATGTTGTTGTAGTTCAGGCATATATCTAAAAATGACACCCAGATGAAGGGTGGATTAACACAGTCAAAGCAAAGAAGGTTGAATTGTTATCTGATTAATTTGGGCAACAGGAAGAACAACAAAAAGAGCTAGACTATTCTGTTCAGATTCACTAGGTTGTTATTCCATATTTTTTCAAACATACTGTCTTATAAATTGATCACTTCACAGGCTTGTAGGCTCATACATTTAGAACCGTGAGGGATATTAAAGGTCACCAAGTCCAACCATCTCATTTTAGAGATGAGGAAACTGAGGCCCAGCCCAGAGAGGATTTGACTTGCCCAGGTTCATACACGTAGTAGGAATGTGATGTAGGATTTAAATTGAACTGTCTTTTGTAAATTAGTTTATCAAAATTATGAAAACTGTATGCACTATGTGTATATACACAAATTGTTAGCTTATGCAGATCTGACATTAGTAATATTGTACAAATTTTGACTTTAAAGTAGTGAGACTCTTTGACACATATGATTACTAGTCTTGTTTGTCAGTCTCAAGTCACACTTCAGTAGAATTAACTATAAGGCTATACTCAGATCAGAGTTCTAGTCCCTGTGCTTCCTCAGACTATCTTTGTGACCTTGGGGGAAATTACTCATCCTCTTAGAGTCTCAATTTCCTTATTCTGAATATAGGAATAATAATACCTAATTGCTTCTTACCTCACATGGCCACTGTTAGGAAAATGGAAATAACATATCAAGCACTTGAAGTTCCCTAGAGGAAAGATATTCGATAAATTCAAGCTGTTTGTGTAATACATGAGAAAGACCAAGAGGCAGATTATGTATCTTTTGAAAATGTAAATTTCTTGTGAACTCTGCCAAAAAATTCAGAGAAAAAATTAACAATGCTTGTAAAAGAAAAGGCTGATCCTGATGGTTAAACAAAATAAAATCAGTCAGAAATTTGACCTACCCATTAAAAAATACTGTATAAATATACATACATACATAGTGACAGGGAAAAAACAAAACAAAACAACAATCCTACATCATTTCAATAACCCATTTTGAATCTCCATGTCAATGCCATTGCTTCCCTTTAACTCAATTCAACAAACATTTCTTAACTACCTACCATGTTCTAGGCACTGTGCTAAGAATTAGAAATACAAAGATGAAAGACTAGAGAGACCCAGTCCTTGAGGAGTTAGAATCCAGAGGTTGCAAAGTAAAGTGGAGAAAATAATGACCTGGAATCAGGATGACATCCCTAGCTTTACACATCATCTTAGATGCTTACAAACACTATAACCCTGAGCAAATAATTTAAACACTTTCATCCTCATCTGTAAAATAGAATTGATAATACAGGAGGTTCCAATTGGGGCAAATAATGAATTCTTCCAAAGTGAAGGATTTATACTGCATATTTCCATTGCATTGGAAACAAATACCATATTTTATATATTATTATTTAATATTGAAAAATTGAATACATGCACTCACTTCACATAATTCATTATTTTCACAAATGGGACCTACCCATAAAACACTTAACAGGATAGTTGTGAGGTTCAAATATAATAAAATATATAAAGTTTTTTATAATGTTAAATCATGTTATAAATGACAATTATTATTATTTAAGCAAAAAAAGCTAGCATAACCAGAAGAAACCTTAACTACAGTGTAAGGGACTCATGTATTGAGTTTTCCATGCCACATGAAACAAAACATTAATCCAGCTAGTTCATTATATACATGTGAATCTCTTCTTAGTAGTCCAGCCACAAAATTTATATATGATAGGACTGTTTTTTATTTTATTTTTTGTTTTTGGAGCATTAAAATATCAAGTTCACAAATCACTTTTGACAAAAATATTAAATGTGTTTATTTTTAGTGTTTAAGAATTAATCTAGATATTTCTTGAGAGACTCATCCTTGAGATTGGCCACAAGGTAATGATTCTTTTTTTTTGTTGTTGTTGTTCATAGCATTTCTCTAAAGAGTCATAGAGAGTTTGTGAACTGAATTGGTGAAAGTTCCATTTGTCCTGATAAAATCATAGTTTCTCAGAATATTGAAGTATCTTTTAATGTAGAATTTTTATCACTTTTTTACACATTCCTTTGTTTCAGCAAAGTTATACTTTAATTTATTGACATAGAGGATTGTTCATTGTTAGTTTAAAGAAGTATTATTTTCAAGTAGGCTAAAACCACATGAAGTACGCTTCAAAGTGTCCTTTTTTTATTCAAAATTTATGAGATTTTATTATATAATTCATATATTGTCTAATTTCACACCATTCAATTCAAACAGATAAATTAACTTTCTCCTCATTAACCTGGGAGACCACATGGTATAAAGGAAAGTGCCTTGGAAAAGGAACTAAGAGATCTGGGTTCTGGTAACGATTCCTTCCCTTCCTAGCTAGGTTATTTTAGGAAAATAACTTGGTCTCTATTTTCTTGTCTGTAAAATGGGATTAATAATACTCACATGACCAACTCACATACTTAATGAAACAATGAATAGGAAAACACCTTATAAACGCTAATTTGAAAAAACCCTCTAATTTGGAGTACATGGTAGTAAACACTCTTCAGTCTTGGTAAAAATCATTTTAAGATGTGATGCAAGTTTAGGAAATTATGAAAATTTAACATAATGTTATGCAGTATATTTAGGAATATATATCATGTTATCTTTGATGGAATTTTTTGGCCTAGTTCTTTAGAAACTTAAATTACTAAATTGATGTTTATGGAGTTTGTAGAGACCTAGAGATAAATAAATATAAGGGAAAGATTCAGTAGGAGTTTGTAACTAAGAACTGAATTTTTCTTAAATAAGTAGTTCAATGACTGAAATACAAATATTGGAAAGGATATATACATTCTATTTAATTCAACATATATTTGGCTACCTACTGTGTCCAAGACATGGTAAGTGATACAGAGATAAATATGAAATGGTTCCTGATATAGCAGATATTACAATCTGTTAAGAAGAGTTTGTAGCTTGATTTTGAGAAGCCATGTCTCCATTCTTTTGGCTCAACTAACCATGAAACATAAAAATAATCGAGGAAGAAATATTTCATTTGGGCCGCTAGATGGCACAGTGGATAAAGCACTCTGCCTGGATTCAAGAAGACCCAAGTTCAAATTTGGCTTGACACTAGCTGTGTGGCCCTGGGCGAGTCATTTAGCCCTGTTTGCCTTAGTTCCTCATCTGTAAAATGATCTGGAGAAGGAAATGGCAAACCACTGTAGTATCTTTGCCAAGAAAACCTCAAATGAGGTAATGAAGAGTTAGATATGACTGAAAAATAACAGAACTAACAACAATGAAATGGGATAAGAAAAGTAGCAACAAACCAATTTTGATATCAACTTAGGTTCACTCTGACACAAATGTAGATAGCATTAGTGAAAACACCTAGACATGTGTGTACATATAGGACATTTTTTTTCTCATTTGTTTGTTTGGAGTAATTCACACTTCTGTTGCTAGAGGATGACTGAAGTTTTCTAGTGTTGCTATTGTGCCTTTTCTGATAGCTCTGCTCCTCATTGAACAATAACAACATTTTTTTGTTGTTTGGAATTCAGACAAAATCATTTGATAGAATTTCTGAAATACACAATAGGTAACTCATGATTATGGCTTTAAATGAATGTTCACTAGGATAAGCTTCCCACAATTCCTCACTATTTCAATACATCTATGATTTCATTAACATTGACAAAGTCAAAACTAACTGTCCCCATGGTAAACAGAGTAAGCTTACAGGACTAGAGTGAAGCACAGTTCAGTAAACTGCTCTCCTCAGACACAGAATAAAGGACACCAGAAAACTGTCCCTTATAAAAACAGAGTGAGAAAGACTATTTTCTCCCATCGGCCAGAGTGAGAAACCCAAGTTATCCACAAAAACAGAGTGAGACATAGATATATACAACCAGTTTACTTAGGAAAACTTGTACACATAAATGTATAGGAGCTTCTCAGAGAGAATAGCTTGCTCTAACGTGGGGAATGAAGGTATTTAAACCTTTGAGTCATGGTAATCATTGCAGGTCCAGTTCAGTCCCGGGACAATTAAGTTTTATGACTTTATTGAGATTGATTAACTCCCTGCTTCCTGGATTGCAATAGGATGATCTTAATTCCATTTGCACAATGCAAATCAGCCTGATAATGGTTTATTGAAACTTAGAGTCTTGGGTAGTCTTTTGCAGATAAGTTCCAACAAAGGTCAGAAAAGGATGTCTCAGGAAAAGAAAATGGTCCATAAATTCTTAAATGTGTTTGGGTCAGCTTGGTATCTGCTTTTTATTGGCCTAAGGATTTTTGATATGTTAGGCCAGGTTTTCATACATTTCCTCTGGAAAATAAGGGAGTTCTTGGGGGCAGCTAGGTGGCGCAGTGGATAAAGCAATGGCCCTGGATTCAGGAGGACCTGAGGTCAAATCCAGCCTCAGACACTTGACACTTACTAGCTATGTGACCATGGGCAAGTCACTTAGCCCTCATTGCCATAATAACAATAATAATAATAATAATAATAATGTTATTAACAAGTCTTAATCATCTCATTGGCCTGTGTATTTTCTAATTTTGTACAATATATATTTTTAAATGAGTGTTGTAGCTTTGTTGCATCCATTCCCTATTATCCTGTTCAATTATTATCTATGCCTTCTAATAAATCCTCTATAGAGGGTTCACCTGAATTATAGATCATCTTCCTTAAGATAGCTTGATACTTTAAGGATAGCAATGAAATATTTTCCATCAAAGAACTCTTGTTCTCACCTTATATTCTTTTCTGATTAAAACATTTCTCTAAAGCATCTTTTATACTACTTATCTTTTAAAACATTTTTCTAATATCATCCTTTATACTACTTATCTTTTATAATCCTTCATTGGTAATGTGTTAAAATTGACTGATGATTAAAGGATTATATAATGCATAATTATTTTTGTCTATAGCATCTAAAATGATATGACCTTTTAGGATTTAGATATGAAAAGAAACTTAAGAGATGATCTGGTTAAATGTCATTATTTTACAGATATAGAAAGAAGTTAAAGACAAAGAGGTTAAGTAATTTGCCTATAATCACAGAGTTCCTTAATAGAGTCCTGATTCAAGTCAATTTTTTCCTGTGTTATGTGGTTATATAATCACATTTTAGTCCATTATTGTCTTCGCCCCCCACCCCCTGCCAAATTGTCATGCTGGACTTGTCTTTGAAGTAGATACCTTTTATATCATGTTATTTGTAGGATTAACTTCTCAAAATTAATCCACATGCATATTGTTAATATTTGAGTTTCCATAAGTAGAAATTTATTGCTTGCCTAAAGTATTTGAGCCCCATTAAAATTCAGGTTATTCAAGATGAACATTATTAGTTATCAGTCACTCGTCTCAGGGTAAATGAGTTGATCAGTATCAGAGATAGCATAAGAATGAAGAGTGCTTAAGAAGTACCAATGAGTATCATTGAAGGGAGAAAGACAAAGTGACTTCACAATTTTTTCAAAGACTGTCCATATGTAAATATAAATATATGTATATATACACATGTGTGTATTTATATGTATGTATATATATATATCACAATGCAATAATGTTTCAAGAGGTATTTACTTCCAAATCATATGAAAAGATATTTTTATAAAAGCCACAGGTCTAAGGAGAATCCTTTGCATCTATAAATTATGACAAGAAGATAATGGTTTGTAATACTTGTAGATGTCTTTAGGAATAACAAAAAATAAACAAAATAAAACAAAATTAGAAGAGAGCTACCAATAAGGGGAGAAAGTTAATTATTTTATTAAGAAAAATATAATCTATTTTCACATAAAGTAAATATTTCTAAAACTTGCTATTGGGAAATACACTAAAAATCCACTTTACATTTTCTATCAGTTTATTCATATGTGTTTGCTTTTGTAAAAAAGAATGTAAGTTAGTTTTCATCCTTATGGATTTGGGCAAATTGGAGGAGCCAACTTACTTATTTGCTTTGGAATCTAGGAAATGAGAAATACTGCCTGACTGGTCTCTATGGATGTCAAAAGTTCTATTTAGATGCTGAAAAATTCTGGTAATTAGTTTTGTTTTTCCAATTTGCTGTCAAGTCTCTAGTTTGGCTGATTTCAATCTTCCTTTTATAAAATAGACTCAATAGCTATATATTCTGTATATAAAATCCAATGTACACAAAATTTGTAACAACTGCTTGTCTTTATAACCTTGTATTTATGTATGTGTTTAAGAATATTAATACCTTTTGCTTCTTTGATGCTGGAAAAAGGAAATGATTGTTGAAAGGCATCAAATTGATTCTTTTCCTTTGAAAGATTTGGGGGATTAGAGTATGTTACAGTGGATACCTTGTGCTATATCTCTTCTCATAACCTCTCCAGAAAGTTGCAAGCATTTCATTGCTCTGGGGTAATTAACATTGTCTTTAGCAGAGTAAAGAAAAGAATAGCTGTATTCCTCATGGCAAAGAAATGGAGAATAGTAATGCCTAATTTTTTCCATCTTGGTTTGGCCAATTATCTTTCCTGCTTTGCCTTAACATGCAAGTTTATAATGAAGAAGAAATTTCTACAGTATCTCCACAGATATCATAGAGGAAAGGGCTATATTTTCAGAGACAGGAGTATTGTCTTTAACTTTAACTGCAAGCTACTCCAGATATGCTTTTTTGACCCTCACCTCCATCCTAAACAATTCAGTGGTAAACCTTATTAATTGCAAAACAGTAAGAGGAAAACACTAATAAAGATTTTGCCCAAATAATAGGTTGTTATATAAAATTAATAGAAGGAAAATAGTTGACCCTGACATGAGTAATTTTAAATCTACTTATGATGGTTATCGATGATAACTGAATTTACCATTTCGAAAAAAAAAGAAACATTTGGTACATGGCTAAATTTTATTTTCAAACCTTTCCTGCTCTAGACTTAGAAGTCCATGAAGTGATATGCATAGTTTATAGAAACATATGTTCTGAAAGTGTTGCATTTTTGTGTTCCTGAGAAAAGTTTACTAAAGGTGTATAATATTTACATTATCCCCCTTTAGTTTGCTTAAAGGCATTCAATTAATAAATTTGCATCTAGTAAGTACCTACTTTTTGCCATGATTATGCAAGGCTGGGAATGTAAAGTAAAAAATGAAACAGTCCCTGCCCTCAAAGAGGTTATATTCTATTGGCTGGAAACATTTATAAAGATAAATACATTTATATGTGTATATGTATACACATACATATGCATAGACATATATACACATATATCCATATATGTGTGCATGTGTATGTAAACATAATGCTTTTGAGCTGAGTCTTGAAGGATGCTATGAATTTCAAAAGGTGGCAGTGAGGAGGGAGGACATCTTCTGATTGAGGGACAGCCTGTGCTAGGGCATGGGGGTAGTGGGAGATGGAATGTGATGTATAGGGAACATTAACCAATTTAGTTGGATTGAAGTACAGAGTGTTGAGAGGGATTATAAAAATCTGGAGAGGTGAAATTCAGATTGTGAAGATCTTAAAATATATAATCCATTTCATTTTTAGAGGTTTGCTATGTTTTTCATGAACTTAAACCTGTTTCTCCCCCATCAGGATAGGTTGTCGGAGGTTTTACTATCAATTTATTTTGTCTAGTTATGTCTAGCAACATTTAAATTAGAAAAAAATTCCTTTGTAAACAACTTAAATCAAATCTGAATTAATTTATTGAAATATGGAATCTACATTGTTCTTTATATATTTTCCTTTTCTTTATTTCCACTCTCTTGTTTTATTCCTTTCTTCTTTCCTCCTTCCATCCCTGCCTCCCCCACCCCTTCCTTCTTTTATTCTCTTGCTATCAAGCTGATGGAGAGTCTCCCAGGTACTAACATATAACATTGGTGGGTGGAGGAGGCTGGGGTGAGAAAAAGGGAAAAAAAAAAGCTCTTAACCTACTTTGGCATCTTTAATTTTTAACTTTATCATGCTTGTTAATTGCCTGGATGTCCTTTAACCATCTATTTCCATGATTCTTTCCCAGAGGCTTGGTTTAATTTTAAAAAGTGCAGTGTATTCAGCCCTAATTATTGGAGAGCTCATTGTAGGCAAATAACAGGAGAGAGCAATGACCACAAGGCATGCTTGAATCAGTGTCCTGGATACCACAAGGACTCTGCTGGAAACACTGTGGGGGTATTTAGGAGTAGGAAATTAATCTATATATGGTGATGTATAAAAGTCAGTGGCATTTGAAAGGGTTTTTTTTTTTTTGTTGTAACCAGGATTTTAGTGAACCGAAGATTTTTTTTCCATTTAATTTTCATTTGTCATTTTTAAAGTTCTGGGTTTCTGTAACATTGCATTTCTGTATCTCTTGTCAAGTATCTCAACATACTTGCAAGTTAACAATACCTGAATTTGTCAAATTCACACAGAATCAAATACCTATCACAAATCAGTACCTAGACAAAAAGCACTTGTAAAAAAAAGCACCCAAATATGGTTATATTACCTCTCTTCAGTTAGAATCAAGTTTTAGGATGTTAATCATATTTCACAAAAACATGTCATCCCCTTTGCCTAAAAATCATTGCCATCTGTTTGTACTGAAAAAACAGCCTACTCAGCTGTGTTAAACTTTTGCAATAGTCTGATTGAATTTTTCACCAATTAAGCCTGGCATCCCATATTCTTAGAAATGTCACAGCCACTTTTCTCATAAGCATAATGTGGACAAGACTGCTGGTCAATGTCACTCTATTTAGTCACACAGGAGAATGGCAACATTGTCAGCTGAGTTCTGCCAGCCCAATGATCATGCAAGTTGTCACAATGCTATGAATTATCTTTCTACACTAGAGCTTAGTATATTAATTTGTCCACTTTGTGTGCTAATTCATAACTCCTAAAGATGCATAGCTATAGTTTGTTATTGTTAGGATCCTGATTAGATGATTGCTCCAATGGCTGTAAATTTTACCATACTGATCAAAAAGCAAATGTGGGACCAAACTCAGAAAAAGTTGCCTGAACTTGTTTCTTCTACTTCCTTAGTTCCTTTTTACCTCTCAACCCCTTGAAATATGGCTTTCAGGTCCTGCCACCTGATTGAAACTGGTTTGTCCAAGTTTCTGAATTACATAAATTCAGGGTTATTTGGGATTCTTCTCCCTCTCTATCTTACCCTCTTTCTCCTTTTCCAATCAATTTATTAATTTTATCATTTCTATCTTCACAATTCCACTCAAATACAACTTCTTTACATACACATTTCCACTACCCTAATTCAAACTCTCATCATCTCTGTTCTAACCATAGCAATGATTTCAAATTGGTCTTTCTGCTTCTAGTCTGTTCTTGCTCCAACCCCTCCTGTCTACAACTGCTAAACTAATTTTTCTAATGTACAGTTCTCCCATTTCCCAACTCTATGCATTTTCTCTGGTTATTTCTCATGGCTGAAATATGCTCCTTCCCAATATCTGCTTCCTGGCTCCCCTGGCTTCTTTCCCTGTTAAAATCCTACCTTCTACAGGAAGGCTTTCCTAATCCTCTTTCATTATAGTGCATTCATTCTGTTGATTATTTGTATATAGTTATTTGGATTTGTCATCCCCATTAGACTGAATTCCTTGAGAGTAGGGACTTTTACCATTTTTGTGTGTGTATATCCTCATCATATAGCATAGCTCCTGATACATATTACCCCCTTCCCTTTACAGATTAGGAAAATGAGGTGGAGTCAAGTTAAGTGACTGGCTTAGGGTCATATAGCTACTAAGTGTTTGAGGTAGGAATCAAACTCATATATCCTTGACTTCATGTCCCACATTTTACACATTGTGCCACCTAGTTCAAAGTCTGAAGAATATTTAAAAAGAGTATCTTTTACCTCAATAATCCAAGTACTTCAGGTCAAAGTGGGGAGTTTGAGGACTAGATAGTTGTAACTGTGTAGATGTGTGGATTCTTAAGTAATATTTATCATATACTAAGAATAAGGGAGGGGCAGCTAGGTGGCACAGTGGATAAAGCACCGGCCCTGGATTCAGGAGGACCTGAGTTCAAATCCGGCCTAAGACACTTGACACTTACTAGCTGTGTGGCCCTGGGCAAGTCGCTTAACCCTCATTGCCCTGCAAAAAAAAAAAAAAAAAAAAAGAATACGGTAAATACACACAGACACACACACAAATACAGGCACGAGTGAGTCTTGAACTAGGTGATGAACGAGAAAGAGAACATTCATATCAGGAAGAACAAATAATTTAGAGAAACTATTCCTTTAAAAATATAGCTAATTGGGAATAGCATATGTAAGTGCGAGAAGGAATTAGTTAATAGAGATAGCTAGCTTATTATAATACTTACTAAATAGCTATTTGATGGGTCAGCAATGCTATTGTTTTGACCTCTGCAGTTTTGCCCACTGCTAGGCCTAGAATCATCCCAAGAGGTGAGAGATAATCAACTTGGGAGCTAAAGCCTGCCATTGGCCACCTCCACCTTTACCAATTGAGGATTTTAACCCTGAGAAATTCCCTGAGGAACAAAACTTCCCAGCAGAATTTCAAGGAAAGCAACAGATTCTCTGAGGAATTTGGGGAAATCCTTGGTGAATCATTTGTTTTTAGAAATAAATTTGCAGTTATTTCACATATCTTGTAGAAATGAATAAAGGGGAGGGAGAAAGAAAACATTCCTATTCTTTAGAAAAAATCATATATGACTTCATAAATGGATAAATGAATAAAATTCAAGTCTATTCCCATTTCAAGGACCTTTTTTCTATTTAAAAATATTTGAGTACATCATGCTGTTATGAGTATGATGTATTGTTGCATTTTGTAGGAGGACCGCATTAAATTTGGAATTTGGTTGTAATGAATGTTTCTTAATACATCTCATATTTCATTTCTCTACAAGTATGTGATTTTTTGAGCGTACTTTCTCAGTTCTGCAGGTTGAATACGGTGAGATCCCTAGCATCCCACTCCAGCTCCCACTGTCTTCATAGATTGTCTTTATGAGTTACTGAGTCTAAGAATATTCTTTACCTGGTCACCAACTTTTGATTGTTGTATTTCTGAATTTTTATTGCTACATAATAAAATATGGCCAACCTGCCCTCCCCAATGGAGGGCTTTGAAAGAACTCACCAGTAGGAAAAGGGGGCCAATGTGGCAGAGGGATATTCTAGGATGAGGAGGCCCCTGATGCTGAGGGATGTTCTATCCACTGGAAGATGTCACTGGGTGCTAATTGGTCAACTACAGATTTATTTTATGTAATCACCACTAGGTAGAGCTAGGTAGCACAGTGTATAGAACATTTAGATTTGAATCAGAAAGACTCATGTTCCTGAGTTCATATCTGAAGTCAGAAACCTAGCAGTTATGTGAGGCTGGCAAGTCAATTAAGAGGTGGAGAAGGATTATGGCAAACCATTTCAGTATCTTTGCCAAGAAAACTCCAAAATGAGTCACAAATTCTGTGACACAACTTAAACAATTAAAAAACAACAAAAATCACTACTAGGTCCTCCTTACCACCTGCCAATCCTTTCATTGTCCCCTTGACTCTATTGCAGTCTTCATAAAGATACTTCAAACCTCATCTTCGCCCCTAAAATAACATCCCCCTCACTTTCTCCTTCTTAACAAAGAACTTCACCTCATTAAAAAAATTGAAACCATCCCTCATGAGCTGTCTCTGCTCTGTAATTCCTTGCTTCAAGTCCCCTTATTCTCTTCTCCTTTGCTTTAGTCTTTGAGGTCCTTCTTGCTAAGATCAACACACCTCTACTTTTGTCCTTGATCCCATTCCCTCTCATCTCCTCTGGAAGTTTTACCCTTCTGCCATCATATTCTCTCTCTCTTTCTGTCTCTGTCTCTCTGTCTCTCCCTCTCTCACTTTCTCTGTCTCTCTCCATCTCTATGTCTCTGCACTGCATAGAAATATTCTCAGATATCCCATATCTATTAAAAAAACACTCTACTTGACTCTGCTATCTGTATCCACCTACCATCCTATAATTTTTCTTTTCCCTCCTTCTTTTCCTAGTTATTTTTAGCCATCTATAAAGATTATCTCCACTTCCTTTCATTCTACTCATTTCTCAACCCCTTGCAATCTGGCTTCTGCCACCTGCATTTCAATCAATCAGTAAACATTTATGAAGTGTCTCCTACGTGCCAGGCTCTGTGCTAAGCACTTGACAAAAACTTCTATCTCCAAGGTCACCAACTCACTTTTTATTGCCAAATCTAATAACCAGAATTTCCTGTATATTACACTTCACCTCATTCATGGGTAATTTTGTGCAGGTTGTCTCCCGTGCCTGCCATGCTTTCCCTCCTAACCTCTGCCTTTTGTAACTCTTAATTCTTTACAAGATGAAGATCAAGTACCAGTTCCTTTAAGAGGTCTTTCCTGCATTTCCCTAATTATTATCATGGATCATGGTGAACTCAACTCTCCTACCATTCTTGGAGGAAGTGTTAATTTGCTTCCAGTGGCCCTGTCTTAACCAATATGCCCTTCTTTGACCACCAATTTATGTGTTGTATTCTTCATTAGAATGTGAGCTTGTTGTAGACTTAGAATGACTTGTTTTTGCCCTTTGTGCCCGAAGTGCCTGATATGTAGTCAATTCTTAGTTAATATTTACTATTTATTGACTCATTCAAGAATCTGTTTTCATCTCTATGCCACAGTGGGAAATTAAGATAGAACTTTAATGGATGGATTCAGAAAATAGCTGTTTAGACTGAAGATGGAAATTTAAAAAAATAATCATAGCATTTATTATAGTGGTTCACAGTTTGCAAAGTACTTTACATCAGTTATCTCATTAGAGCAGGAATTCTTTCTTTTTTCTTTTAAAAAATGTTTAGTATTTTATTTTCCCCCAATTATATGTAAAAACCAATTTTAATATTCATTTAAAAACGTTGAATTCCACATTCTCTCCCTTCCTCCACGTTCTTCATTGAAAAGCAAGCAATTCAATACAGACCATACATATATAGTCATACAAAACATATTTCCATATTGTCATGTTATAAAAGAAAACAGAGCAAAAACAAACAAATCCCCACAAACAAAAAAAAAATCCTCAAGAAAAATGAAGTAAAAAAGTATGCTTCAATCTGTATTCCAACACCATCAGTTCCCTTCTCTGCGGATGGATAACATTTTTCATCATATGTCCTTCAAAGTTGTCTTGGATCATTTTATTGCTAAGAATAGCTAACTCATTCACGTCATTCACAGCTGATCATCTTACAATATTACTGCTACTTTGTATACAGTACATTTCAATTTTCATCAGTTCATGTAAGTCCATCTTTTTCTGAGAGCATCCTGCTCATCATTTCTTAAAGCACAATAGCATTCCAGAACAATCACATAGCATAATTTGCTCAGCCTTTCCCTAATTGATCAGCATCCTCTCAATTTCCAATTCTTTATCACTAGAAAATCACTGATATAAATATTTAATAGATAGGTATTTTATGTTTTTGGTTTTTTATCTCTTTTTGGATATATACTCTAGTATGGTTTGCATGGTATTATAGGAATAAAATTCCAAATCACTCTAAAGAACGGTTGAATCAGTTCACAATTCTATCAATGGTGCATTAATGTCTCATTTTCCCCACACCCCCTCCAACATTTATTATTTTCCTTTTCTGTCCTGTTAGCCAATCTAATAAGCATGAGGTAGTACCTCAGAATTATTTTAATTTGCATTTCTCCAATCAATAGTGATTTAGGGCATTTCATACGGCCATAGATAGCTTTAATTACTTCATTTGAAAACTGTTCATATCTTTTGATCATTTATCAGTTGGGAAATGGCTTTTATTTTTATAAATTTGACTCAGTTCTCTATATATTTGAGAAATGAGGTCTTTATCAGGGAAACTAACTTCAAAAATTTGTTTTCACAGTTACAGTTGCTGAATGTATTTCCTTCCATCCTATTTCCCTACCCCCATTTATTCTATTCTCTCCCTCCTGTCCCTCCTCAAGTGTTTTGCTTCTGACTACCCCTCCCCCAATTTTCTTTTCCTTCTATTACCCCCACCCCCTCTCTTATCCCATTCCCCTTCTACTTTTCTGTAGGGTAAGAAATATTTCCATACCCAATTAAGTGTGTATGTTATTCCCATTTGAGCCTATTCTGATGAGATTAAGGTTCACTCGCTCCACTTCCCCCCACCTTCCCCCTTCCCCTCCACTGTAAAAGCTTTTTCTTACCTCTTTTTTGTGAGATACTTTACCATATTTTCCCCCTCATTTTCCCTTTCTCCCAGTGCCTTCCTCTTTCTCACCTCTTTATTTTTTTTAGTTCTCATCCCTTCATATTCGTCATACCTTTCCTCTCTCTCTCTTTCTCTCTCTCTCCATATATATATATATATATATATATATATGTATATATATATATATATATATATATATATATATATATATATATATATACACACTTCTTCTAACTGCACTTATAATGAGAAAGCTTTTATGAATTACAAGTATCATCTTCCCATGTAGGAATATGAACAGTTTAACATTATTGCATCCCTTATGATTTCCCTTTCCCGTTTACCTTTTTATACTTCTCTTGAGTCTTGTATTTGAAAGTCAAATTTTCTATTCAGTTCAGAGGTCTTTTCATCAAGAATGCTTGAAAGTCCTCTCTTTCATTGAGTGCTTATTTTTCCCTTTGACGGATTATACTCAGTCTTGCCCGGTAGGTGATTGTTGGTTGTAAACATAGCTACACTGCCTTCCAGAATATCATATCCCAAGCCCTCTGATTCTTTAATGTAGAAGCTGCTAAATCTTGTGTTATCCTGACTGTGGCTCCACAATACTAGAATTGTTTCTTTCTGGATGCTAGCAATATTGTCTCCTTGAACTAGAGGCTCTGGAATTTAGCTATACTATTCCAGGGCATTTTTTCTGGGGATCTCTTTCAGGAGGTGATCAGTGGATTCTTTTAATTTCTATTTCACTCTCTGGTTTAGAATATCAGGGTGGTTTTCCTCAATAATTTCTTGAAAGATGATGCTTAGGCCCTTCTTTTAGCATGGCTTTCAGGCAGTCCAATAATTTTCAGATTATCTCTCTGGCACCTATTTTCCAGGTCAGTTGTTTGTCCAATGAGATATTTAACATTGTCTTCTATTTTTTCATTCATTTGGTTTTATTTTATTGTTTCTTGATTTCTCATAATTAGTTTCTGTTTGCTCAATTCTAATTTTTAAGAAATTACTTTCTTCAGTATATTTTTGTACCTCCTCTTCCATTTGGCCAATTCTACTTTTTTTTTGGTGAGGCAATTGGGATTAAGTGACTTGCCCAGGGTCACACAGCTAGTAAGTATTAAGTGTCTGAGGCTGGATTTGAACTCCGGCCCTCCTGAATCCAGGGCCATTGCTCTGTCCACTGTGCCACCTAGCTGCCCCTAATTCTACTTTTTAAGGAGTTTTTTTTTTCCAGTGAATATTTGTGTCTTTTCTGTCTGGCTAGTTCTACTTTTCAAGGCATTCTTCTCTTCATTGGCTTTTTGTACCTCTTTTACCATTTGGCCTATTCCTTTTTTTTTTTAGGGTGTTACTTTCTTTAGTATTTTTTGTGTCTGCTTTACTATTGCTAATTCTTTTTTCATGATTTTCTTGCATCAGTCTTATTTCTCTTCTCAATTTTTCTTCTA
Source organism: Dromiciops gliroides (assembly GCF_019393635.1). NCBI lineage: Eukaryota > Metazoa > Chordata > Mammalia > Microbiotheria > Microbiotheriidae > Dromiciops > Dromiciops gliroides. The sequence continues at coordinate 407,260,666 of NC_057861.1, forward strand.
CCTGTCTTGATTTTCAAAATACTTTTTGAGCTCTTCCATGGCCTGAGACTGATTCATATTTTTTGGAGACATTCAATGTTGGAGCTTTGACTTTGTTATATTCTTCTGAGTGTGTGTTTTGATTTTCCTTGTCAGCATAGTAACTTTGAATGGTCAGAAGTTTTTTCTGTTGTTTGCTAACTTTACAGTATATTTCTTGATTTCAAACTCTGTTAAAGTGGAGCTCTGCTTCCAGGGTAAAGTGCACACTGTCCCAAGCTTCTGGGTTTTATGCAACTGTTTTCAGAGATATTTTAGGGACCTATAAGTTTTCAGTTCTTCCACGGTAGTATGATATATATGGAGAGGTGTGTTTACAACTCTCCTGCCCTTTGTTCTGGTCTGTGAATGACCAGAAGCACTCTTTTCTGCCCTAAAACTGTGATGAGGGTCCCAGCTCCACTGCTGTTGTAAGCTCCAGTGTACTAGTGCTCCTCCTCACCCTGGAACTGCCAACGATGACTGCAACCCAGATCTGAGTATGGGTAAAGCAACAGAATCTTGCCCCAGTGCCAACAAAGAGACCCCTTTAATTTCCTTTTGATCAGTTTTTTGACCCCCTTACTTACATTCTGTGGGCTGAGAGATCATGAAGGAGCAGAAGCAGCAGCTGCTGCTGCTGATTCAGTGGCTCCCAAAGCCTGCTCCTGTTTTGCTGGGGCTGGTCTGTAGTGGTGTGGTCTGCATTTGACTGTGCTCCACTTTCACCCAAGTGCAACAGATCTTTCCTGGTGACCTTCTAAGTTGTCCTTGGTGACAAAAAAATATTTTACCCCAGCCTTTTGTGGGTTCTGCTGCTCCAGGAATTGTTTTATACCCTTATTTTAAGGTGTTCAGAGGGATTTTGGTAAAGCTTAGGTGAGTTGCTATTTTTCTCCACCATCTTAGCTCCACCTCTGTATATGGAAATATATTAACAGCTTGATTGAATAGATATTTATTCCTAGGATTTTAAAGACATGGGTTACATGTAATCTGGGTGGTCTGTGAAATCTGGATATTGCAATATGTAGAAGTAAGTATAAAGAAAAATACAAGTGAAATAATAAAGATAAAGGAGTTTATGGCTCATCAACTATTAAGAAAAAAGTTCTCATAACATTAACAATATTTGAAGAGTTATAAAAACAATGTGGAACAGAAAAATCAATGATTAAAGAAAATATTGTAAGGAAACTTTTAATATTAAAACTTTGGTTGTGGTATTTTAGAACTAAAACAAACCATAAAACAATCACAAATAAACCATGTAGGCACTTTTATTCCTTTTTTAGAACTGAGGAAACTAGGACAAACAAGTTAAATGACTTGCCCAAGGTCAAACAGCTAGTAAATATCTGAGGTCAAATTTGAACTCAGGTCTGCCTGATTCTAGGCCCAGCACTCTATCCACTGTGCTATATAGCTATTTTCTGCTTGTTATCTCTCCTAATCATTCTCTCCACAAATTTCTCACTGAACTGTATACATTGAGCTCTCTTTGGGCTTTCTTCACTCTGTCCTGTATCATAGTTATGTTTGTCTGGGCCTTTCCTCCATTGTATGGAATCCTTGAATTCAAGCTCAGAGTTGTACCTCTCTTAATAATCCTGGTGGATGGAGCATTGCTCTAAAAAAAATGGGGGATTTCAAAGATTTTTATTCAGTTGAACTCAATATGAACCATACATTTAAGAATTAAATAATTTATTTCCTTTTTAGATCTCCATTTAAAAACCAAAGAAACCCAACAAAACATGAATTTCAACAAATTAAAGTAACGTAGTGTGTGTGTGTGTGTGTGTGTGTGTGTGTGTGTGTGTGGCAATTGGGGTTAAGTGACTTGCCCAGGTTCACACAGCTAGTAAGTGTCAAGTGTCTGAGGCCGGATTTGAACTTACAACATCCTGACTCCAGGGCCAGTGCTCTAGCCACTGCGCTACCTAGTTTCCCTTAAAGTAAATTTTGTTCAGTATTTAACTTGCTGTTGAATGAGTTCTCACAAACCTGTTATTGTGAGAGTGAAATGAGATATTTTTAAAATATTTAGGACAAATCCTGACACATAGTAAGTAGGCACTATATAAATGCTAATTGTTATTATTATTATTAAGCATTTACCACCTAGATCGTGAGGAAATGAAGAGGCTTCAAGAGATGGAGGCCAGATTTAGGTAAAGGGCAATCCCATCCAGACATGGGTGATGGTGTGAGCAGAGACAGAAAAGTGGAAAAGGACAGGACAAGGTTGGGAGGTGGGGAGTTTTTCCATTTCAATAGAACAAATGTAAAGGAATAATATGAGAAAAGAATAGAAAGATTGGTGGACGGCCAGATGGTGGAGGGCCTTGAATGTCAAGATCAGGAGTTTATACTTTTTCTACAGGCAAGTGCTATAATAGGATGATTACTTAGGAAACAGTGTGAATGGTGGATTGCAGGAGGATAGACTCAAATCATAAAGATAAACTAGAAGACTATTAAGCCATTAGGAAGTTCATAATAAGAAAAAATAAAGTCTTTAATTAGAATGATTACAATGGAGACAGGTAAAGGATTATACATGTGAGAATTTGCAAAGGGAGAATCAATACAATTTGGCAACTGACTTGAACTCTGAGGATTTAGGGTTGGCAAGAGTCTAATTCATAATACCTGGCCAGTGAACAAGCAGTACATCTATTCCAGCCTAGGTTAATGATGGATTATTATTTCTTCCTTCCAGATTTGCTTAAAAACACTGTAATCCCCTTAGACTGGAAATAGATTGATTCCACTGATACTTGCATTCCACAAATGTCTGCTCTTAGTAAGGGTAAGAAATTATTTTTGTTTTGTTTAGATCCTCAGTAGGGTTTGTCTTCTAGGCCAGCATCAACACATGGCATCCATGGGTTGAGATGCTATAATCTCTCCTTGATTTATCTGTTTGTTTTGGTTTTTTTTTATACCATCTTCTTGGGTGCTCTTTCTGTTCCATGTTTCTTCATCTCCGATTGTGCTTATTGGCATTTTAATTAGTGAAGATGTATGGCATTATCTCTGATCACCACAAGGGAATTTGGGATTGAGGAGATACCAAGAAAGAATATAAGTGCTCAAAGGATCTCGATGCAGGAGGTTTACTACTCATATAAATGTCTCTGTAGCTCCTTGCCCTTCAGACCTGTGGGTGCACATCAATGGTAGTTCTGGTATACATAGAGCTTATACTCCCCAATTGAGAGGGTGTGCTTTAGGGGCTATTTTGGGCTGTAATGTCCTTTATCAAAGACAAAGACACTGTGGTTACTGTATTAAAGTTTGCTAAATGTTTACACCTGGATTATATATAAAGTCTGCTAAGATAATGGTTTGCATTGCTAATCCTAAAGGCAGCTGAACAAGCTAGTGTTTAAGTACATTAGAACCTCCTGGTATATAAGAGGGCAAACCTGGAGGGGAGAATGAGCAGGAGGGAAGATGTATAGAATGTTTAATAGATTAATATTATGGTTACATAAATAAGATATAAGCAGTATTGTTGTTTAGTCCTTTCTGACTCTTTGTGACACCCCCCCCCCCCATGGACCATACTGTCTATGGAATTTTCTTGATAAAGATACTGGAGTGGTTTGCCATTTTCTTTTTCAATGGATCAAGACAAACAGAGTCTAAGTGACTTGCCCAGGGTCACACAGCTAGCAAGTGTCTGAGGCTGGATTTGAACTTGTGTCTATGTCTACATGTACATATACATATACATATACATGTATATATACACACACCTTTGGTCTCTTTTGATACATTATATATGCTCTTGAAGGCATTGACTGTTTTACTTATTTTTTGGGGAGGGGACATTTTCAGCACCTAGTACAGTGCCCTGAACAGGGTAGGCTTTAAATAAACACTTGTTGATTGATGATAAATTATTATTTTTCTCCCTCTCTCCCTTCCCCCTCCTCCCCAAGAAGCAAGTAATCTGATATAGGTTATATATGTAAAATAACATTAAACATATTTCTGCATTAGTCATGTTATGAGAGAAGAATCAGAGCAAAAAGGAAAAACCTTAAAAAAGAAACAACAACAAATAACAATAGAAATAGTGTGGTTTGATCTGCATCTAGATTCCACACTTCTTTTTTTTTCTGGATTTAGAGAGCATTTTCCATCATGAGTCCTTTGGAACTATCTTGGACCATTGTATTGCTGAGAAGAATCAACTCTATCACAGTTGATCAACACATAATGTTGTTGATACTGTATACAATGTTCTCCTGGTTCTGCTTATCACACTCAGATTGATGATAAATTCTAAGGCAGTTTTGAGATGACAATTGGCACATAAAGGAAAATATTATTAAAATAAAATTTTTTTTTCAAATTGCCTTTTTCATGGGAAAATTTGTTTTATACTCTGGTAATGATAAATTTTTCTTAGAGTTGATTTAATTTTCAAGTAACCTGATGTTGGATTTATTTATAACAAGCATAGCTCTTTTTTTCCTTACCACACTTGTGATTTCATTGTGATATGGCATGCTTAGTGCAGTTATTACTATTTGCCTGGGACACTGAGAGGTTAAGAGAAATTCACAAAGCAAAGTCCTATAGCCCGTACATATGAGGTCATTCTGACTCTTAGGTCAGCTGCCTGTCTTCTTCCAAGCTGCTTCTCAACAGGTTACGGCAGTAGTAATAGCAGCAGCAGCAGCAACAGCAGTAGAAGTAATGGCTATTAGTAGCAACTAGTATTAAGATAGCATCTGCTATGTACCAAGCATAGAAGGATAGAACTAAGTGCTTTACAAATATTGTTTCATTTTATCTTCAGAACCCTCAGAGGTTTGTGCTATTTCTTATTAACCCACTTTATAGTTGAGCAAACTGAGGCAAAAAAGAAGTTAATTGACTTGCCTAAGGTCACACAGCTATTAAGTGTTTTAGGTTAGGTTTGAACTTAGGTCTTCCTAACTCTTGTGCTACCTAGCTGCCCCTTAATTCTTTGAATGGTACATCTGAATTTTCTGTGGAGAAAGATACTTATAAACTATAAAGCATTTTTCTTATTGTTACTTAATACTTTCAGTAATTAAAAGGATAATTTGTATATGTATTAAAGATACACATTAAAATTTATCCCATTTTAAAGAGTTTTCAATTAAAGCCATATTCTTTTGTTTTAATTTCTAACAGGTTCATTTATGACTTGTACTCCATTATCTTGGAGCAACATTATCCTTTCTCCTTTTATAGCATTTCTCCCAGGGCATTTTTTTCTCTACCATTTTTGATATCTACCTTTCTGAACCTTACTTTCCACATCTGGAAAAGGGAGATGATGATACATTACTACCCATCACCTGGTGATATTATAAAGATCAAATAAGATAATGTATGTTAAGCAGTTCAATTCAGCAGGCTTAGTAAATATTAAGTGATAACTGTATAGCTGATCTAAGTGATAGCTGCTGGGGTAAATACAAAATCAAATAATACAGTAGTTTCTGCTCTCATGAAACTTACAGTCTTTTCTGGGGTATGGCATAAACACAGATACTATCTAATACCCATTGTCTATATTTTAAGTATTAGAATGGCAAAAAATAAACTGCAAGACGTATTAAGGGCAAAGGAAGATAGTCCTTAACAAAAAGAAATCAAATTCTTGCTAGTGGAGGAAATATTTGAGTTAGGCTTTAAAAAATGGGAAGCAATTCAATAAGTGAAGAAGGTGAGAGAAGACTTTTTAAAACTGAGAAGTAAAATGTGCAAAGAATTGAGACATCACAGAGCATTTTCAGAGGATTGAAGGTAATTGAGGATAGTTGCTGGGGTTCTTAACCTTGGGGCTGTGAACTTAATCCCCCCCCAATTTTTTGATACCTGTATTTATTTTTAAATTTTAAAATCTTTTTATTGGTAATATTTTATTTTATTTTCCAATTATATGTAAATATTGTTTTCAACATTCATTTTTGTAAGCTTTTGAATTCTGAATTTTTTTCCCTCCCTCTATTCCCTTTTCCCTTCACAAGACAGCAAGGAATCAGATATAGGTCATATATATATACATGCACACAATCATTTTACACATATATTCATGTTAGTCATATTGTAAAAGAAGAATCAGAACAAAAGGGAAAAACCACAAGAAAGAAAAATAATAATAGCAACAAATAAAGTGAAAATAGTATATTTTGATCTGCATTCAGACTCCATAGTTCTTTTTCTGGATGTATAGAGCATTTTCCATCATAAGCCTTTTGGAATTGCCTTGGATCTTTGTATTGCTGAGAAGAGCTAGGTCTTTCACAGTTGTTGATACATGTATTTAAATATAATTAGTTTCCTTTCCAAATATTATGTATTTAAAAACATCATGGTGAGAAGGGGTTGATAAGCTTCACCAGACTGCCAAATGGGTCAGTTACACATAACAAAGTTTAAGAGCTTCTGATATAGAGAAATATGGGAAAAAGAATGGAATAAGCAACATTTTAAAAAAGTGAATCACTAATATTATTTGTAGTTCATTAGGTTTGGATTTTTATACAACATGTTTTGTGAGTGCAGGAAATGAAGATCAGCTACAGAGTGAGTAAAGACAGGCAATTAGGGTGATATAGAGCCATTGAGTTCATGCCTATATGAGAACTGGGCAAAAAGGAATAGATGCATTGAGGCTGGAGAATAGATGACTTAGGATGGGACATGATAGTTGTTTTCAAGGATTTAAAAGGCTGTCCAATGGAAAGGGAGTTAGGCACGCTTGGCTTGTCTTCCATGGGTATAACTAGTAGAAATGGGTGAGGGTTGCAAAGGCTTTAGGTGAGTGAAAAACAAAACAGTGAAAGCAAGAAAGCCAACTTCCTGACAACCATTTTATTCCTAAGAGGAATGGGCTGCCTTAGAATTTCCCTTTCATGTGGGATCATCACACAATAGCTGCTGACCACTTGTCAGGTCTGTTGGAGAAAAGATTATTGTTTGGATGTAGTTTGGATTAGAAACCTCCTGAGGTCACTTATAACTCATATATTCAGTGATTATTTTTTATACAATGTTGAGAGGAACAATTGTTCTCCTGAATTTCTTTGTTGTAGAAGGTGGACTAATTACCAAATGGGGCAGAAAACTAAGACTAAGATGCCAGTTTATCTGATAAGTTGAAAACATAAGTGATACTTCATTAAAAAAGTCTAGTAATGAAGTTCCTTTATATCAAGTTGGAAACATTTTTTAAAAACCTTTTATAGGTCACAGAAAGCTGAGCTGCATGATAAAAATTCCTCAGGGCTCAGCTTCTTCTTGTCTCTGTTCTCGCCTTATTTGACTTCCATTTGAAGATAAACAAGGGTGACCTCTAAAAATACATATCTTTTGTTTAAAACCTATTTGTTGACATCTTAGTGAAAATACAAAAAAAATTACCTTAGGAAGAACAAGAAAATAAATTATGTTTCATAAAATAATATGCTTTACCAGGTAAACTGAAAAACAACAACAAAAAATTCTACATATGGTGTAGAACTCAGACTAGTTATGTCTGCTCACTTTGTAAAGGAATTTGTGGGAGGTGAGATTTTGTCACAAGGTCAAGGGAAAGAGAAAGTATATTTTATGTTGAATTTTTTTAGACCTTCATTTCTCTTCACTAAAATTTCCTCTTTTTTTAGCTTTGAATTCCAAACACATACTATAATTTAGTAACAGATTTATAGCTATAGATAAGTTTAGCAGTTTGTAACAAAAGTTTTCAAGTAGGTGGTTAGATAACTTTTGGCTGGGGGTGGGGTTGACACTGTTATAACATATATGAAATTTATCTTTTTTGTTCCTTATTTTATTTTATTTTTTTTAAGGAAGTAGTGCTACTATGGTAGGACCTATAAAAATTGGCTCTCATGGAAAACAGAAATTAAGACTTTTGTAGGTGACTTAGAAAAGGAGATAAAAGGCAGGTCTACCATATATATATATTTCTCCTTCCTTGTGGATAATGGATAGGGCAGACAGTGGGCTTTGAGCTACAGAAGGCTGCAGATCTAGTGTCCAGACCTGCTGAAGAAAGAAGTCTATGTCTTCTTATCAATAGCTTATTCTTACCTGCAGGGAAAAAAATAAAGTATACTTTACCTTAGCACCAGAAATCTCATTCTTCAAGATTCTATTTGCCTATTCCTACCGTCTCTAATCATAACCCAAATCCTGCCTTCCATACCCTACCCTATCCTAAGACTACAATATATATAGTCAGTATTTTCTGGCACATTTGACATTATTTAAATTATCATTCAATGATTTTTCACATAGTAGCCCCCTTTTCCAATATTCTGACCTCTATGTAGCTGTGTGATACCTAGATTTTTTTTCTGCCCCTTGTTATGAAGATTCTTTGAAAGGAGTGTTTTAGTGAAAAAGCATTATTTTCCTTATTAGAAGTATTAAAAAACCCCAAACTTTTAGATAGCCTGTCATTAAACACACACACACACACAAATCTAACATTTTTTGGAGGTAGTTGTATTTAAGTGACTTACTTGCCAAGGATCACACAGCTAGTAATTATCTGAGGCCAGATTTTACCTCAAGTCCTCCTGACTGTAGGTCCAGTACTCAGTCCACCATTCCACCTAGATGCTCCACAAATTTCACATTAAAACACAGAAATGAAACACAACCCCTTAGGACAACATGTTTAATGAACTGGTGATTGATGTGTTTCATGGAACCACACAATGATGGAGTCAAAGTGGACCTCAGATATAAGTTAGTCCAAAATCTTTATTTTAGAAATAAGGAACTTGAAGCCCCAAGAAGTAAAGGCATTTTCCCAAAGTCACATAGATAATTAGTAGAACTGATTCTTGAATCAAGGATCCTAAACCATTGGTCTTTATACTACTCCACATTGACACACATTCATGTTTACAGAGTATCCACAGTGTTATGAGTATACTGTTGAATGGGCATATACATTAATAACTCATATATTTAGGTGACAGTATGATAGCTAATAAGAGAGGCAATATGATGCAGTGGCTAGAGAGCTGGCCTCAAATGGGGATATGTTGGCTGTGTGACCCTGGGGAACCCCCTCAGTATTTTAGGTAGCTCTCTAAGATTATGAATTGCAGAGAACATGATGACCCTAATTGTTATAGGCAATTTTCTCAAAAAGGAGTTTACTATACTAATGAAATCACAAGTCCCATCTCTTTTTGTTTGTTTGTTTTTTGTTTGTTTGTTTGTTTGTTTTTGGTGAGGCAATTGGGGTTAAGTGATTTGCCCAGGGTCACACAGCTAGTAAGTGTCTGAGGTCAGATTTGAACTCAGGTCCTCCTGACTCCAGGGCGAGTACTCTATCCACTGTGCCACCTAGCTGCCCCAACAAGTCCAATCTCTTATCCCTATCACCATAAATGCTTATCAATCCACTATAAAATCCCTAGTATATGACATAAAACATTCTGCTCAAGGTTTACTTCCTAAAACTGTACCTTGAAACATGCATGTATATCTTTATTTATGCATGTATATGTATATATATATATGTATATATACATACACACACAAACTATACTATATCTATATTGATTTTACACTTATATAGACCTATTGTGCATATGTTCACAATACATATATTTAGTGTATACACACAGGAATACTTTGATTACTAAGAATGTGAGACCAGGTTAGTTGTGTTTGCAGAATTATTTCTTTAATGTTTAAAAATTATTAAGTGAATGTGAAACTTTGTTAGGTGTTTCTCTTGCTCTATTTTTTTAAAAAGGAGAATGAAGAAGATCTTATCAAATTATATGGCTAACTGTAAACCTGTAGAGGGCACAGTATTTACCTCAAGGTTGGTTGTGAAGCAGGACTTTGAAGAAATGATGAAGAATTTTATTTGTACCATGTCAAAATCAAAATTGTGGCTTCCGGTTTTATTTCACATATATTGCCTACATCAAAAGACACAACATGTCATAATTGATAGTGTCAAACTCAGAGTCAGAAAGAACTGAGATTAGATATTGCCTCTAATACTTGTTAGCTGTGTAACTATGGCTAGGTCACCTTATTCTCTCTGAGTCTTGAGCACTTCTTCAAGAATATGTCTTCAAATGGGGGCATCTAGGTGACGAAGTGGATAAAGTACCGGCTCTGGATTCAGGAAGACCTGAATTCAAATACAGCTTCAGATACTTGACACTTACTAGCTTTGTGACCCTGGGCAAGTCACTGAACCCTCATTGCCCCGGAAAAAAATACACACACACACAGGTCTTAAAATAGTTGCTATCTTCTTCAGTTGAAAGATGTCTCATGTTAACAAAAATAATAGCTAGCTTTTATATTGTGTATTAAGGTTTCCAAAATGCCTTACAAGTATTATCTCATTTGATTCTCACAACACCCTGGTAAAGAGGTCTTGTATTAGTCCCATTTTACAAATGAGGAAACTGAGGCAGACAGACTAAGTGATATTCCCAGGGTAACACAACAATTATTATCTAGGGCTAGATTTGGATTCAAGTCTTCCTCACTCTAGCTCCTATCCCTTATCCACTGTACCACCATGGTATTATGTTCTCTATCATGTGCTTTTTGTATTATGCATCTTTCTTACAGTATCTCCACCTTTTAGAGACAAGAGTTTTAATTTTTTGTTTAATCTCCATGGTTTCAGTTAAAAACCATACTTAACATTTATAGACATATGTTTTTCTATTATGGCTAAAGTAAATTTTGGTTAATGTCAGTCAACATTAGCCTGAGAGGTGGGAAAACAAAACAAAACAAAAACCCCCAAAGTAATAAGATTATAAACAGATATGTACCATCTACTAACCAGGTATCATTAACACTTAAATGGTGGGATTAAGACCTCTGTTTGCCCAGTGAATGAAGCAACCCCTACTATATGACTTTTCATGATATATTCATGAGACGTTACTCTAAGATGAGCAAGTGAGCAAACCCTCTCTACATGCTCCCCAAAGAATGTAAAGGCAAGAGTCTGGATATCAGTTATAACAACATGCAAAGATATAATGAAAACTGCAGTTGATTTTGAGATAATATAATCATATATATATAGATTATTCATAAAAAGTATTCTTTCCCTGGTTTTCCCCTTGTGTTCTTATATCTAGCACTTTTGTTTGGTTGTCTCATTTAAATTTTATGTGGTACTTTGAATATTTGAATGTGGGTTTGCCCATAACATGTCTAAATTATTTATATATATGCATATATACATATATATGAATATGCATGTATTTATATATATTGCATACAAATACAAATATGTTGTTGAAGTTTCATAAAAATTCCAGGTAGCTGATTTTTTATTTTTCATAACTGGATGTCTAATTTGACATATAATGACATATACGCACTAGAGGCCAATGAAACTTAGCATTTTCTAATTAAAATGTAAAACATGAGCATCCTAAGGAAACTTCCCAGTGAACTAATGGGTTATCACATTTCATTTGGACAGCATAGTGTTTGATTTCACCAGAGGAAAAGCATAATTATTTTACCATTAGAGTTGAATATGACCTTACCTCAAAGGTGAAATTGAACTCTTAGAAAACAAACTAACATTGTACACTTTTTAGTCATTTAATGTTAAATTGCTAACAATAATGTATTGGATTGTTGGAGCTTGTCTTCTTTGGTTGTGACTTTCTGCAGTCTAGAGTGACAGGAAAAGTTTGTGACAGTTGTTTCTGGGTCTATTTTAGAACATCTTATCAGTGCTTACAGCCATAGAAGACTTGGAAGGCAAATGCCTTTTTCTATAACCTCTGACCTCTGCTTTGTGCTGCTGATGTAAAGGGAAATTTGTGATGCTGAATAAAGCCATTAGGAGCTTGGGAGACTTGGTCTGTTTGTAAAGATTATTAAGAGAGTCTCATAGTAACCAGAGGTTTGAAGCAAAAAATGGAATATTCAACATATACCTAAACATCAAGGCTTCTTGAATTAAAACTATCTTGAATCAAATGATTCTGTTTATTTTTTATTTCTATAAAAATCTTATTTCAATCATTTTCTTAGTTTCATGACTGTTTTCAAGTTTTTTCTCAAGTTGTATCGATTCCTTTTATTGTTAAGTTATTGCTTCATGTTCACAAACCTTCCTTTTAACATTAGAATAGTTAAATAGTTGACTGGTAAAATGGTCACCTCTGATAACATGTGTACCATTCTGCATATATAGTCCTCCTACCTTTCTATTGTGAGGAGGAAAATATTTCATCACCTCTTCTCTGGAACAGATTGGTCATTACAATCAATCTGATTTCAGTTGCCTTTTAATTGTTGCTTTCATTTACATTATCATAGTCATTGCATACTCAGTCCCCAAGGCTCTGTCATGCCCCATTCTCTTCTTTTTATATTATACTCTTAGTAACATTATCAACTCCCCTGTGTTCAGATCACCTTCTAATATCTTTCTGGAATGCTATCCCTGTAATATAAATCACCTGAGGCACAATGAAATCACAGGATCACAGATCTGATATATACATATAAACAAATGAAGAAGGTAAGGACAAGAGATTTGAAGTGGTTTGTTCAGGGATATACTAGAAGTGAATTAACACCTGCATCTATTTGTATGTGTGTATACCTTCCTATATGCTCACTGTCAAAAGGAAGAAAATGTGGTTTATAATCCCTTTCCAAACCTAAGACTAGTAGAAGCCACTTATACATGTGAATTTTATTTATCTGAATGGCAAATTTTAAAACTAGGAAAATGTCTGATTCCCTTGAACTTGGCTTATTGCTTTTGTTCATTAACAATCCCTGAATGTAGCAACAGCAAATTCTTTTCTTTTGCTAAGTCATTTAAATTAATGGATAGCTCTGAATAAACATTATGCTGTCTCCTTATAAAAGAAGAATGATTTAATTATTTAAATATAAACAACTATTTTTCCTGGAGTTTTTAGTTGATTTTGGGGGGTCAGATAGATAAGTTCTCTTATGCATCTCAAATGATAAAATATAATTAAATATAACTGAATTGTGTATGCTTTCTACAATCACCATGGATGTTTTCTGTACACGTAGCTGCTAGTCATCACATACCACATTTATCAAACCAAACTTTTACCAGGACAGAATTATTGGGGATTATGGTATTATAATTACCTTAATATTTTGTTTAACTGATAGTTTTATACAACGTGCAAAGAATCATAACATTTTAATGGTGGAAGTACTTTTAGAGATCTGGGTCATCTACAAATGTTATCTCATTTGATACTACACTCCTGGAGAAATGGGGAATGGAAACTATTATGGGCACATTTAATAATGAGGGAACTGAAGCAGACAGAGTTTAAGTGATTTGCCTAGGGGCACATATTTCATCAGTGTCTGAGGTTAGATTTGAATTCAGGACTTCTGGACTCCAAGTGTCTATCCTCTGAATATTGTCTAGATTGTCATTGTTAATCTTGGCTCTAAAATGTATGGCTCAAAACTACACTTCAAACATGCTCTGTCTAGGCTAGAGGAAAAATTAATTATTATTCCCCTTATTCCTGTTGCTATGCTTCTGTTAGTGGAATCTATAATCACATTGGCTTTTTTATTTGGCTGGCACATAATATAATTTCTGACATGTATTGAGCTTTTATTCTACTAGAATTAGTACGCCTTTTTTTCACATGAACTACTTTCTAGCTATGATTCCCCAATTTTGTATTTATGCAGTAATTTGTTTGTACCTAAATTTTGGACTTTGCATTTATTCCTAAAATTCATTTTATTACATCCAATAAATTCTTCTATCTTGTTGAGATATTTTTGGTATTGATTCTGACATGAACTATGTTGTAGAGACTTAGGGATTGATTAGGGATGCATGGTGAGAGAGGGAAGATTCAAAAATGACTCTCAGGTTATCCTGGAAGGATGCCAAGAAATCTTTCTTTCTCTTTGTGAAAATTGGGACGATTTTGTCCAACTCGAATCATATTATACCTCTGCTGTTCTCCGTGATTCCTCAAATATCCTTTTCCTTGTCAGAGAAAAGAGAAGCAAAATATGATTTGAAGATGTCCTTGCATTTGTCATCCTTTATCATCTTTCCATCCACCTGAATTAATTGTTCTCTTCCTTTATTTGTTCCTCTTGCATGAAATATGTGAAAGAAAAAATAATTTTATTAATATTTATCATAGTCCTCAACACATATTGGAGATTCCCTTTCCTCCTTACACTATCCACACAGAACCTTGCTAGGGATTTTTTTTTTTTTTACATTTGACTGGAGTTACCTGCTATTACTTACATTTCTTGTATATGTTCTCTTTATGTTTTAACTACTCATAAAACTCCCAGGTATTTTAGGTACTACATCTTTCTATTCCCAGAATATTTTAAAATGATATTATCATCATTTCATTTTAGGAAAGCTCAAGCCTCTTGAGACAATTTCCCTTTAAGGGCTTCAAACCCTGGGATACTCATATTTTTTTTTCTCTGGATTCTTTGAAACTTTGTTTCATAAAAACCAAGGTAGAGGTCTGACTGTATTGCCTTTTTTATCTGAAACAAATTCTAAGATGACATGTTCACTTCATCTCAAGGTACCCATTTTTCTTGCAAGTTCCTTTTTATTGATCAGGATCAGGTCTAAAAGAAACATACTTCATTTTGGTTGGATCCTATAATGATTGTTCTTAGAGTTTCAGCCTGGGGGAATAGAAGTAGAAATATATTAAGATTCAGAAGACCTGGGTTTGGTCACAACTGTGCTATTTACTAGGTGAATAACCATGAGGAAGTCCCTTAAAACTCTCTAAGTCTTGGTTTTGATAACTTTAAAATGGGGGTAATAATGCTTATATTACTTACCTTGCAATATTGCTATTGAGACCGTAATTTGTAAACTTTAAAGTTTTATGCAACATAGACTTAGAAAACCACACATGTGTGTGGCTTGAAGAAAGGCACAGAGAGGAGAATGAGATTTTTAAGTTTGCTAAATGGTTTTTATTCCAGTTTGACTAACACACAAAGTGCATGAAAGAGGGATATATGAAATAAGTTTAGGGGGTAAAAAAATGGCTGGGAGTCAGACTGTGGTGGGATTTAAATGCTAGGCTAAGGATCATTATGGGACACCTAGGAGGTGAAGTGGATACATCGCTTGCTCCGGAGGGAGGATGACCTGGGTTCAAATCTGGCCTCAGATACTTACTAGCTTTGTGACCCTGTTTGCCTCAGTTCCTCTTTGTAAAATTATCTGGAGAAAGAAATGGAAAATGCACAGAGACTTGAATATGACTGAAAGGACTCAACAAGAAAAGCATTATGTATTTTGTCCTAGGAGCAATAGGGAGCTACTGAAGATTTTTGTTCAGAGGTGTGACATGATCAAGAACATTAATGTCTTAGAAACATTAATTTGGCAGTTGTGTGGAAGATGGATTAGAGAATGGAGAGACTGGTAGCTGGGAGATCAATTAGAAAGCTATTGAAATAGCCCAAGACTGATTGAATGAGGTTATGAAGGCCTAAATTAGCATACTGCCTATGGGACCAGGGAGCAGAGATGATTGCAAAAGATGTATGAAAAGTGAATTGAAACAATCTGGCAACTGATTGAATATGCAGGATGAAAGAGTCAAAGATTCTCTGAGGTTTTAAACCTGAGTGGCACTTTGAAGAAACAGAAAAATGTATAAGATAAGTACTTTTGGAGGGAAGATGAGTTCAATTTAGGACTTGTTGAGTTTGAAGTGTTAATGGAACATTCAGGTAGAGTTGTAGAAAGTGTCTAGGGACAGTACAGTGGATAGAGAACTTGGTCTATAGTTGAGAAGAGTTTAAATCTGGCCTCAGACACTTACCAGCTGTGTAATCTTGGATAAATCACTTAACCTCTACTTGTTTCAACTTGCTCAAATATAAAATGGGCATAACACTTACCCCTGAGGGTTGTGAGGATCAAATAAGATGCTATTTGTAAAGCATTTAGTACAGTGCCTTGCACATAGTAGGTGCTTAATTCACACTTATTTCTTTCTTTCTGGGGATCCAACATCTTCTGGAATTATCTATGATTGTGTTTGTGTCAGCATATGGGAAGTATGTTAGGCAATATACATATACATATGCATATGATGCATACACCTATACACACGCATGTACACATACATACATACATACATACATACACGTATGCATAGAGAGAGTAGAATTTATGAGTATAGCTGATTTCCAGAGGGAATGGTACTACAGAATAATGTTTGAAGACATAGGATTGAACAGACTAGGGATGAGAGTTTTGGGAGATGGAGATAGAAGGGGAAAGGGATTATGAATATAGCAGCTAATGAAATTATGGGAATAAGGAAAGTCATACATGGAAGTTTGCAGCTACAGCATGGAGGGAGAACTAGTTGGTTGGAGCTCTGCCTTCCAGGGTCCTGTGATGATTGAGCACAGCTTCAGTGCAGGGGTTTTGTCCTCACCTTCCAGAGCCAGGAACTCTAAATAGCATATGTTGTAGGATTGCAGTCACTATGTGCAAAGTTGGCAGGCTTCTTATGATTCCCTTCACCCATTCCCCACCCCCTTCCTATACTAATTCCTCAGCTCCTTTACAAGTATTTCCAGAGCCTTGCCATGTTTTCATATAGTTATTCTCTGGCCAAGTTGTATCATTTAGTTTTTCAATATTTTCTTACAACTCAGGTCTTCCATTTCCTTAATCATTTTCCTCCTTCCTCTCAATGGATTCCTTCCAGTTTGTCTAATTTGTCATGCTATTAAGGTGTCCAAAACTAAATAAAATATTCTAGGTACAGACATAGGTAGACAGAGATTTTCATCATTCTGCTGTAGGGTATGACAACTTTATCTGGAAGCCCCCAAATATTTACAACATTAATGCCATGTTATCACACTATGAACTCATTCATGAGGTGTCCCATCAAAAAAGGATATGGGATATTCATGTACCCAGAAGAAGAGGCAGCAAATGAATAATGTAAATAATGAATGGGGGTACCCTAAAGTATTGAAAAATTCAGAGGAAGGTCTCCCATACATATGGATCTTCTCTGGAGCCTTTATGAAAAGATACCAAGAGTAATCCTTCAGGATGAGAAGAATGGAGGGATTACTATCTGCATCAGTGGATGGATCCATCCAAATATCAGTAGCAATTAAAGACTTAGGATAATAGATCTAGAGCTGGAAGAGAAATTAAAGGTCATTTATTCCAATCCCCTAATTTTACAGATGAGGAAACTTAGGCCCAGAAAGGTCAAATGACCTGTCTAAAGTCACAAATATAGTAAGAGTCAAAGGTAGAATTTGAACCTGGCTCCTCTAATTTTAAGTCCAATCTATCATACTGCTTTGCTAATGAAAGAAACAGACAGCAGTAAAATACCACTTAAATCTGTGATGCTCCCAGGCAAATCAGTTCTCAAGATATGAACAATTTCTTTATTTGTCATGCAGATGTGTTTTACTGGCAGCTAGTTGGCACAACTCACAGCTAATTGGCACAGTGGATAGGGAGCTGGGGTCAGGTAGAATTGAGTTCAAATGTGGTTTCAGACACTTACTAGCTGTGTTACCTTGGGCAAGTCACTTAACTTCTCTTTCTCTTTTTTCTCATCTGGAAAACTAGGATAATCATAGTATCGACATTCCAAGATTGTTGTGAGGATGAAACAAAATGTTTGTTAAATGCTTTATAAATGTTAAAGTGCTATATAAATGCTTGTTATTATTACAATTACAATTGCTTATTATAAGTTTGTTTTGCATGAACTTTAATTTTCAAATTTATATGAATTATAAAAATTTCTATTTGTTTCCTTCTGATTTTTCATCTTTATAGCATTCTATTGATGTTTCTATTTTTTTGCATTCCCTTATTTACCAAATGACTTTGGGTATTTGACTTAGAATATTTTTTTCAATTTTACAAGTTAAAATATATTTTAGACATCTTTTAATTATTCTGAGTCTCTTAATATTAATTTTAGCCTCTATGAAATTTATTATAGGGCTGGTGACAGACTGTCAGTCTACCTTCCAAAGATCTGACTACCTAAATTTAGAGAGACCTGTCACAAGACTGGCTGATTCATCAATAGAAACCATAGTAATCATTGAAGAATATCTAACACTTAGAGATACTTTGATATGCAGGTATGGAGAGAGCATTACCATTAATGAAACCACAGGATCTTGAAGAAGACATTTAAAATTAATGAAGAATTACTGGGAATTTCTATTATATTTTCTTTCCCTCTTTTGATTGCTTATTCAAAATGACAAAATAATATCTTTTTGTCATTCAGCTACATTATTGCTACCCACTTTGGCCTGTAAACAAGAGATGTAGCCATTTGTCATTTTTTAAATCTCTCAGCTCAGACTCAAAAATTCATTTTGTAACCAAAGTCTATTATAAAACATGTTTTACTAAAATTCAAACATGAAACACACTTATGCTATTTATCTGTTCAACAAATATTTATTTAGTTCACTCTATGCATAGAACTGTGTTGGGTCTTATTTAAAGATACGAAGAAGGATAAAATATAGTTCTTTCTTTGAAGATTTTACATCTGAATTAGTGAGATAATCCACATATATACTGAAAGTTAAGTAAAAGTACAAATCAATATTGCTACTGAATTGCCAGATTAGTTGACAGATGGCATAGTGTGGTGGAAGCATCGTGGACTAAGAGATCAAAAGAGTGGCTCATGGTTATTGCTCTACCACTGATGAAATATGTAAAGCTGGCTAAGTGATATCATGTTCAGGCCTCATTTTCCTCATCTCTAAAATGAAAGAATGGACTTGATGATGCCTTAAGTCTCTCCCACCTCTATTTTTAAAATTTTTATTATTTTATTTTATTTAATTTTGTGGGGCAATGAATGTTAAATGACTTTCCTGGGGTCACACAGCTAGTAAGTGTCAAGTGTCTGAGACCAGATGTGAACTCAGGACCTCCTGAATCCAGGGTCAGTGCTTTATCCACTGTGCCACCTAGCCGCTCCCCCCCCCACCTCTAATTTCTAAGATTTTATGATTACCTCATATAATGAGTATGCTATAGTAATTCAGAAGAGGAAAAGTCACTTTGCATTGTAATTCCTGGGGAAGACCTCCTGGAAGGAGAACATGTTCTGGTTGTTAAAGGTAGTTAGAATGTAGAATGATGGAAATAGGAAAAAAAAAAAAGCTCAGCAGGATCAACAGCATGGGTGTGAGAATGAACAAGCTTCCCCTCCTTACCCTCATAGGCAGTGAGGAGATAAGCCTGGTTGGAGGAAAAGATTTATCATTACAAAGAAGTTGGAGATAAGGCTAGAACAGTAGGATATGATTGTAATATAATTGTGTAATTGTGAAATCTACTTAAAATTATCAAAAAGTTTAACACAAGTGGTCTTTAAAAATTTATCCTAGCTATGTTAATATTGTCCATTAGATTTTCATGGTCCTTTTAAAATTGCTATAACACTTCAAATTGAGATTTTTTTTAATCCAGTAAATCCAAATGATTAAAATAAGTCTTTTAAAATGCATAATTTCAAGGCTTTCTAGAAATATCAAAATAGGCTTACCACACAGTTCCTGCTCTCAAGACACTTGCACTTTAATTGAGAAAAAGATATGTAATGAAATAGTTATGATTCAGAGGAAAGTATGCTAAGTGAAAATGGGAGAAATGGGTAAACTCTTAGGAGACCTCAAAGAAGGGAGAGAGATCATTTTTATCAGAGGTTGGATAATGGACGGGGTGATGTGGGAGAAGTTAACTTGAAGACAAGGAAGGGCTTCCAAAGATAAAGACTGGATATAGAGGGTTCATGACAGGTATGGAGTAGGGCATGAGCTAAGCTATCAAGATAGAAAAGAGTAGAATGAAAAGTAATAATCCAGTTTGTGTAACATATAGAGGGTCTCAAGGAGAATGGTGTGAAATAAGGATTGAGAAAGATTATACAGGGGGTCTTGAATGTCAGTGGAGTGACAATTATAACCTTTGAAGCACAAAGGCATTTGCCTAACTGGAGGTTTGTAGGATTGGTTGACCTTTTATGTCCTGAGACAGTTTTTTTGGACCTGAGGCAGGGTACACATTACAACTGGAGATTCTCAGACCCTAGAAGGGCCCTTTCTTTGGTTCCATTGAAACGTGAGCTAAAATGGTATACAATCCTATCTTGTGAGTATGAGTGAATGGTCCATTTAATAAGAGCTTGAAGGGACAATTGACAGACTTGGGGGGTGGGGTATCCAGCAGCAAAAAGACAGTGAGCAGGACTTAATAGGAGGCAACATGGTAAAGGAGAAAGAGAATTAGATTAAAAGTTAAAGGACCTGGGTTCAAATTGGAGCTCTCTTAATTTGTTAATGACTTGGGTGAGTCATTATGCTTTCTGAGTTTCAATTTCCTCATCTGTAAAATAAAGGGATGGGTAAACCTTGATGAGCTATTAGGTCCTTTCAGCTTTGTAATATGTAATCCTGTGAGCCAAAACGATGTGAGGATATCCTGCTGAGTTCTGTAAGTAGGATTTTACAGATGTTGGGCTATTAATGGGAAGGAGGAGTTCTGAAATTACATGGAGAGAACATTGACTGGAAAAAAGGGAATGCTTTATTGTTTTATATCTGTCATTAATAAGCCTGTTTTTGACTAGTTGTTCTGTAAGCTGCACAACTTTTAGTAGTTATTAAGGAAAGTTTTTTGCAGAAGGTAGAATTTGATCTAAATCTTGAAAGAAACTAGAAGGTAGAGAGGCGTAAGAGTATTACAGGTGTGGGGGATAGCCACTGTAAATCATAGTGTTGGGAGATGGACTTCTGTCTGAGAGATGGCAAGAAGGTACTGTATTGAAGGGGACTAAAGTTTAGGAATACTGGAAAAGTAGGAAAGGAGCAGATCATAAAGGCTCTAAAAAGTCAAACAGAAGATTTTATATTTGATCCTGGAGGTAACAGGGAACCCCTGTAGTTTATTGAAAAAGGGGAGTAACATGGTCAAACCTGTTGGCATCTGAGCAGAGTGGAAGATGGGCTAGAATAGGAGTAACAGTAAGAGCAAGGAATAAGGCTTTAGAAAGACATGAGCCCAAAGTTCTGACATTCTTAGAGACTGAACAAGTAAAGGCAGAAGCAGTGATGCTGTTCCTTGGCCTATAGTCCATTGCCAGGATAATACTCAAAGTCCTTCCCTCTTTAGTAGACTCTACTAGAGCTTGCTTTCCACTGAGGCAGCTTTTTGGGACCTGAGACAAATTACACATTGCCACTGGAGATGCTCAGACCCTAGAAGGGCCTCTAAGAACCCAGGGTGATGATGTGGAATCAGAGGAATACTTCAGTAAAAAATAAGAGATGAGGAAGTGATTACCTCATAGCAGTGGGATCCCATGTGTTACACAATTAAAAGCTACCTGACATTTATGTATCACTTTAGGCTTTGAAAAAATACTTTACAAACACTATCCCATTTATCCTCCCAACAATTCTTGGATGTTGGGGCTATTACTCTAGCCCCCATTTTACATATGAGGAAACTGAGGCAGAAAGAGGTCAATTGACTCATTCAAGGTTACACAGTTATTAAATTTCTGAGACCAGATTTAAACTCAGGTGTTCCTGACTCCAGGACCAGTACTCTGTGCATCATGTCACCAGCTGCTTCACATATAAATTTGTATTTGGCCCAGTCAGCATAGTTTTGTGGTTTCCTCTAGCAGTAACTACTGAATACAGAGAAACTGGGATTAAAAGTGTCATCATTAGCTCCATTTGTTCTCCGTGGCTATTTTCACCCCTTGAAAGCTGTTATGAAATTCTTCTCCTTTCCTCCCACCCTCCACATATGTCCTCACTTTACCACCTTTGGCATAGTTTAAAAATTATATGTGACTCCTCTTAAATGTTTAGGGTTTTTAGCAGATTTATTTTTCGCTAACAAGATCTGAGATCTTGAGCCAAGAATTACACCACAATAATACTTTAGTCAGGAGGCACTTCTGTGTCACATTCCACAATCCTCTACCTTTAAATATCTTTTCACTGCTATTTCAATTAAAGTCCATCCAATCAAATCAGATCACATTGCCAATGCAGAATGAAGGGTAAAACTCTTGGTTCTTCAGAAATGATAGCAGCACCTCCTTCATGATGGTCAGACAGGTCTTCTGGGAGCTGCCTTTCTCATTATCCTGCTCATCCTAAAGTCATTGCTACTTATCTTCACTGCCTCTACCAATGACCCATGGCCACTTCTGCCTATCACCTGCAACTAGTGATCATTAGTCTGAAACCTAGCTCAGACAACTGAATGTATAAGGATACAATTTTATAAAGATTGCAAGGGTCGAAGGCTGAGTATGTTTTTATGTTTTTGGAGGGAAAGGAATTTGAAATAGGGTGACAGCATTCACAAGGTAAAAATTACCACAGAGAACAAATGGAGGTAATATTAGCATTTAATCCTATGTTCCACGGATATGGAGGATAGTTGCCAAGTCCTTCTTCTAGAGGAAACCACGAAACTATGCTAATTTGGCTCGCTACAGGTTGAGATGATCTAACCTCCCTGAGCCATTACTGCAGCATGGCAATATTTTTACTCATATTTATTGATTTTCTTATTACTAAAAGCCTTTATCATGACCCTGGATTTTCAAGAGATGTGCTAGTGGAGAGCAAACTCTTGCAGAGCTCAATAAAAATTGGAAGGACTTTGAGTACTGACCTGAAAATAGACTTTAGTCCAAGGACCAACCAGCCTAATTCAAAACCAGAAGTTGGATACTAGGTAATGATATTTTGGGACCCAGCAAATTGAGTTGAAATAGTGTAGATGTAGAGAACACAAGAATCTGTAAGATTATGGTTTTTTTAAATTGAAGAATTAATTTGAAATATCCTATCTCTAACATATTAACCAAATTGCCTTTCTCATTTTTCTACTCTCCTGGAACCCTAGTCTACTTTGCTTTAATGGAAAGATAGAGTTTGTTCAATGTAAGCTCCTTCAATTGCACTCCTCTGTAGCTCAATAGTTCTCTCTTTTTCTATATTTCCATATCTCTCCTCCAGGCTCAGGATGAGGAGGTTTGATTCTTTGCTAACGCTATATACCCTGCTCCTGTGGCATTAATTCCATTTTTTTCTATGTGTCCATGAGTGAATTAATGAATGAATAAATGAACAATAAGTTATTAATAGACAAGAAATAAAGGAAAGTGTTGATCAAGGAGGCATGTATTGGATGGGGGAAGTCAGAGGAATGATGATTGAAGTGAGGGGACAATTGATTAATACGATCTCCAGGAATGGTAGTTCTTATTTGTTTATTGTTCACAATACTAAAGTTCCAAAGGGATAGGAGGAGAAAAAGGGCATATACATTTTGGTATGGTATAGAAGTATCTGGGAAATGGTGTGGTGGGTCTGGGTCCTGGAAAGACAATCATGAATGCTCACCATCTATATAGACCAACAGGCAGGGAGAAATACTGAATTCCAGGTGAGAGGAGGACGTTCAAACCCAGAAGCATGGCAGCCTGAAGAAGAGATGTGGAGGGTCTGAGTCTGAGCAAGATAAGGATGAATGGTCAAGATAGAAAGCCACAGGTACAGTTGGAAGGCTAAAAAGCCAAACTTTCAGGATGAGGTTTGAATCCTAGGTCAGAAGTGGAATTTTCATGATATTGTTCATTCATTTCCTCTTTCTCATAGTTAATATTTCATTCTTGCCTACCTTTCATCTATTTTCAGAAACATATGCTTACTTCTCAGTTCCTTGTAATATAACATCTTCCACTAGATACTCTACTATACAACTTTCTTCATGGTCACCAAAAGCCTCCTTATGACAAAATCCAATTGTACTTTTGATCCAGGTCTCATTCCCTTTTATCTGTCTGTAGCATTTGGTTCTTGGGATCACCCCCTTATTGATTCTGAGATTTTGTTATCTTTTATCTCCTGCCCCTCAGATTATTTCATCTTTGTCTCCTTTACTAGGTAATTATTCTTGTTTTGCTTCCTAAATTTCAGCTTTTCCTAGTACTCTATCCAAAGCCCCTTTCACTTTTTTTTTTTTGGTGAGGCAATTGGGGGTAAGTGACTTGCCAGGGTCACACAGCTAGTAAGTGTCAAGTGTCTGAGGCTGGAACTCAGGTCCTCCTGACCCCAGGGCAGTGCTCTATCCACTGCACCACCTAGCTGCCCCACCCCTTTCACTTTTGATGAACTAAACCATGGCAATAGCTTCAATGATCACTCTTACTGAAGATGACTGACAAATTGAAATTCTCTAACCCATCTGCTGAATTCCTATTCTATGTTTCAAACTGTACCTATGAACATCTTGATGTTTCACCATCACCTCATATTTAATATATTGAAATATTACTCTTAATTTCTATCCCCAAACCTGTTCATTCTTTTAAGTACTTTGTTTCTGCCAATTCTATAACCACACTCCTATTCACTCTTTTTTTTTTTTTTTAGTGAGGGAATTGGGGTTAAGTGACTTGCCCAGGATCACACAGCTAGTAAGTGTTAAGTGTCTGAGGCCGGATTTGAACTCAGGTACTCCTGACTCCAGGGCCAGTGCTCTATCCACAGTGCCACCTAGCTGCCCCATCTCCTATTAATTCTTATTCCCATATCTCTCATATTTAATCAGTTACCAAGACTTTTCTTTGCCATTCTACTTATGCTATATGTCCCATCTGTCCCTATCTTTTCCACTCCAATAGCCATAACCCTAGTTATATTCCTCATTATTCCTCAGTAGAACTATTGTAATAGATTCTTCCCTTATCTCTTAGCCTTTAATCTTTTTCTTCTATATCCATCATTCACGCTATTGCCAAAGTAATCTTCCTAATCCACAAACCTGATACTATTACTCCCTTGAGCAGAAATCTCCAATGGTTCCCTATTGTTTGATAAATAAAATGAAAATTTAACCTTGCATTCAAAGCTTTTCACATGCTGGATTCAACCTTCTTTTACAGCCCTATTTCACATTGTTTTCTTTAATGCATCTGTATTTTAGCCAAACTAATATTTTATTCTACCTTCTACCTCCATGCACACTATTCTACCTGTATACACACTACCTTTTAGCACACCATTTTCATTAAAATACAGTTCAGTTTTTATCTTCTCTATCCCAATCCCTCATCTCTTTTTGCTATAAATGATGTTTTTGTCCTTAAGTCTCATATATTCTTACTTGTATGATAGTTATCTGTGATCTTGTTCATTCTTTACTTATGGTATTTTAAGTTTCTCTAGGGTAGGTACTGTGTCTTAGATATTCCTTTTTATCTCTAGTGCTTAACAAACCTAATTGCATATGGCCATTTGACAAATGCTCATTGAAGTGAACTGAGATAGTCTAGAGTTGCTTTCAGAAACTGACAACCTCTGTTAACATATGTGGGGGAGAACCAGTTGTATCCTTTTCTTAGATTTGGAATGGACCTTGAAATTCCCTTATATAGTTCAACCCCTACAGTAACCCTTTCTTTATTTCTCTAGTTGTTTCCTTCCTCTCCCAACTTTCACCAATTAATTTGTATTATGTATGGGTGTATACATACATACTGTATTCACTTATCTATGAACATGTTATATAGTAGCCTGCCCACTTCTCCTCCCCATGTAAATCCCCCTGAAGGCAGGAACTTTAATATTTGTATCTCCAGACCTTGACATAGTAATCAATAACACTTTAAGATTTCAATTAAATAAAAAAGGAAAATACTATTTAGTGACTCTCCTTAAGAACACTACTCTTTTCACATTTATTTCCTCCCTGATTGAAAAGATCCCTTTTAATAAACAAATCTCACCAAACACCCAAATCTATTCTTTCCAATGGCAAATTCAGTCTAAAGTGAATAGGGAGTTCCATTGACGGTTAGTTCTGTGTTGCCTATAGTCTTAGTGAAGCAGGCTCTGTGGTGGACTAGAAAAATTTTTCTCAATTTTAGGGACTCCTTTAGCAAATGAAGCTCTTGTTTTCTTCTTATGGAAGGGAGAGATGTTTAGCTCTCTGCCCTGTGTTAAACTGCCTCCTGGATGTATGTATCTGTGGTCCTAGTGAGACTGATCATAAAAAGGCAAAAGTCGGTGACTTGTGACTTTAATTTAGGTAGAGAAAGAGGCAATAGCATTGAATCAAAGAAGAGGCAAAGATGATTTTCAGATGATTGAAAATGATGGTAGTGTTATTACAGAAACAGGGAAGGTGGGAGGGGCAGTTGTTTTTGGGGAAAGATGATGAGTTCAGTTTTTGACATGAAGGAGGAATCATATGGAGTATAGGTATAGCTCCCCCCACATGTTCAATCAATAGTTTGGTCTAATGTCAATAAAAAAGTAATCCCTTTTAATAGGAACAGGAAAACAATTTCTCTTGTAGAATATTTTTGTAGCAGAGAAGTTTGAGGTGCCAGTGGGATATCCAAATGACGATGTCCTGTAGAGAGTTAGAGATAATAGGTCAGGCCTGGAGATACAGTATATAAGTGATAGTTGAAGCTGTGAGACAGAATTAGTTCCTCAAGGGAAAGAGTGTAGAAAGAGAAGAACAGATGGCCAAAGACTAAGCCTTGAGGAATGTTCAGAATTAGTGGCCAGAAGGAAGAAAATTTGGCAAAGGAAACAGCAGCGGTCAGTGATGTAGGAAGAAACCAGAAGAGTGCAGTGCCACAAAAGACAAGGGAGGAATTTCAAGGAGAGGTTGTCCAATACCATACAGTGCAACAGAAAGGCAATAAAAAATGGGGGGTGAGAAAAAGCCATTTGATTTGACAAGATGGAGGATAGGTATACTTTTTTTCTCAGTATATTAAGTTAATAGTTTGGTGCAACATAAATTTTAAAATAACCCCATTTAATGGGAATTGGAAGATAGTTTCTCTTCCAACATATTATTGTAGCAGGGAAGCAGATTGAAAATAAATCAGAGAGGATTTCTAAAAATGATTAATCCAAAGAAACTTGTATACTAGTGAAAGTTTTTCTGAAATGCACCCCATGAGAAAAATTAAAACAACAAAACAATTTATCTCTAAGTCCAGTGTAGCCTTTTCCATTTCTTCAGTGATGGAGGCAGTATAATAGATAAAGGGGCAAAGAATGTTAAGAATCACATGAGTTTTAGACCCTCTATAAACATTAATTTAAATGTTTGTACATTAAATGTAAATTCTTTGTTTAGAGGCCAAAAGTAGATAAACTAAGAGCAGAACTGATCTTTATTCTTAATATAAATAAAACCCAAAGAAAGGCCATTACAACTAAATGCAAATGAAAGATCACAGATTCACTTTGTAGAAGCAAATAAAGGAACTAATAGTTGGTTCCATTTTTTACCCTAAGGCAACAAAAAAAATTTGATTTTTAAACACAGACTTTCTTTTTTGTTAAAGGACCTTAACAACTTTTATACTCATTTTCCTATATACAATTATTATGAGAAGAAGCCACATAAGCATTGAAGGCATCAGATAGACTTTTATAAATGATATTCTATAGCATACCTCCTCCTAGTTACTCTTTCATCCCTGAGTTTTCAAGATACTGACGTTTTCTACCTGTCTGGTAGTTTCTTCTCAGTTTTTTGTTTGTTTGTTTTTGTTGTTGAATAATGTTGAATAATGACCTATTATTCACCCTCTTGGCATGAGTTTACCTGAGGCCTCTGTCACAGGCCATCTTTTCTTCTCATTTCTTAGAGATCTCATGGGTTTATGGGTTCACATATCAATTGTTATGTATGTGTATATGTGTGTGTGTGTGTGTGTGTGTGTGTGTGTGTGTGTGTGTATGATGAATGTATATACACACGGCAATATAGTATAATGTCCTCAGGATCAAAAAGAACTGTTTTCATGTCCTACTTCTGAGGCACACTGGGTGCATGATCCTGGACCAATTAACTTCTTTGTCTCCAGAGGTGTCAAATCCCCAGGCTGCATATAGCATGCAAACATCCCCAGAGTGGCTTGAAATAGATTAAAGAGTAATTGGGAAAATAAAAATATAATATAAAATAGGCAATGCTAGTTTGTGGTTTTTGAAGTCAATGTACAGTCTGCAAGGATTTATCTGTTTCTATTTGAGTTTGATCTCATTGTTCTAGAAAGTTCTCTATGACTCTAAGTAGCAGAGAAGTTGTCATTCTGCAGTGATAGAAGTTCCCCAAATCAGTGAGATCACAAGTTCAGCATTTCTTTCTCTTAGACACACAAATTGAAGCTTAATAACTTGAAGTTTAAGCAGTGGCCCCATGGTCACGTAGTTAATAAGTGTTAGAGTAAAATTCAAACCTAGGTGTTCTGATTACAATTCAAGCTGTTTTTCTTCCTACCATACTTAATACTGGTAAATATCATACTGTGTTTCCAGGGTGATAAAGTCTTTCCATCCAAGTAGATCTTGTTGGAGTTGGAGCATTCAAGAGATTGAAACTTTGATGGCATAATGGGACGTCTGTCAGAATTTTTATAAGGCACTAAAGATGTACATCACTGACCATAATATGTGATAGTATGGGATATAGGTTATAACCTAGGTATCAAAAATATGCCCTGCTGCAGATGTTTATAAAATGGAGAGATTACTTCTGGAAGTCCATTATCCAAACTGCTTAGAGCTAAAGAAGAACCAAATAGCAAACAAAAAGAACAACCCAGTGTTGATTTATCATTATTCTTGTTTGTCCTTCATTCTCAAAGAGGACCATGACATTGGGAAGTGCAATCATGACTTGCAGTGAATTGGATTTAAGGGAGGGAGGGCTGTGCAAAGTCACCAGCCTCACTCTCTCCTCCAGAATTATCTGGTTCAAGTGGCAAGATATACATCAGGACAACTAGAAATGGCCCCAACTGTTTGAGGCAATTGAGGTGAAGTCACTTGCCCAGGGTCCCACAGCTAGTAAGTGTCAAGTATCTGAGGCTGTATTTGAACTCAGGTCCTTCTGACTTCAGGGCCAATGATCTATCCACTGCACTACCTAACTGTCCTTGGTTTAACATGGGTGTATCATGGAAAGTGAAATAGATTAAGTTATGACCCTGGACCAAATTCTCTTTCAGATACTCACTGTGTGACTGAGAAAATCACTGGGTTTCATTTTTCTTTTCTAGAAAATGAAAGAATTGGAGTAATGTTCTTTCCAGCTATGATCCTATGATAATGGGACCCAAATTTAGGATATCAGAAGTGGAAAAAAGGGATGAAAATTAAAGATACAACAGAGAAGAAATCTTTAGGGATTGGTGAATGATTTTATATTGCTACTAGTCAGGGAGGAGTAAAAGAAGTCTAATATTTCAGGAATGAAGTATTGAAAAGAATAATTTCATAATGAAGAGCAGCTGAACACTATTCATGAGGAGAAGGTGGTTCAGAAGGAGAAGTTCATGAATTGAGTTTGAGCTGCTTGGATGATAACCAGTTGTAAATACCCAAAGGTACAAAGAAATGCAAGATTGGAGCTTGGAGAATTTAGGCTGGACATAAAGATTTGGGCATCCTTGGCATACCTGTGATGGTTGAAGCAGCTGAAGCACAGAATCTCAGTTGGAAGGGAAGTCAGAAGCCACTTTGGCTCCACTTGTCACTGAATTAGAATTTTCCATACAGTATCCCTAATCAATGGCCATCCAACCTTTATTGGAAGACCTCTATTGAGGGGAATCCACTACCTCCCAAAGCAGTTCATTCCACCTTGGGATAATACTAATTACTAGGATGTTTCCCTTTACATCAAAACTAAATCTGCATCTCAACATCTTTTCTTGTTGTTCTGCCCACTGGGGCCAATTAGAATAAACCTAATCCCTTTTCCACATGACACAATTCACATGTTAGGATCATGTTTTCCCTACATACTTTTTTTTTCCTGAGGTTTCTTCAACCTTTCTTCATCTGCCCTGGTTTTTGGCCTCTTTTTCCAAATTGTTCTCCTTCCTCTGGAAAGGTTCCAACTTCTCCTTTCTGAGATGTTTATGAGTCAATATTCATCTCTCTCTCTCTCTCTCTCTCTCTGTTTCTCTCTCTCTGTTTCTCTCTGTGTGTTTCTCTTTCTTTTTCTCTCTCCCACACACATGTACTCTGAGGATATCAGGACCACATATAAGAGAATATTTAATATCTCTAGTAATATTGTTGCATGAACATGTTTCAAATAATAGCAGGTAGAGTCAATTCAAATGCTTTTTAAAAAATGCCCATGCCTAAAGTTTCACTTAGTGCCCTGAGATTGTTTTTTTTTTTAATCTCTGAACAATTATCTGTCTGTCTATCAATCCACCTGTCTGTCTGCCTGCCTATCTTACACATGTGGCCTCTACAGGATAGAGAATAATGACTCCACATGTGAGAAAATATTTGATATCTCTAGTAAAATTAAAAAATTAAGTAGCATGAACATGTTTAAAATAATGGCAGAGTCAGTTCAAATGCTTTTTTATAAGACCTATCCTAAAGTTTCACTTAGTGCCCTGAATTATTTTTAAAGCTCTGAACTGTTTTCGGATGGTAGTCTAAAGGTAAAACCAGTATTTGAGTACTCTAGCTTTTGACTTGAAGCTATAAATGTAATACCTTTTTTTCCCTTTGAAAGAGGGCAAAGTAGAACATTAGATCTAATGATGTGCACAGCTGAGAAGAGTACTTTGAAAAGCTCAAACTTTGTGTTTCTCCTAAAGATCTAGACCCATTGCATGAATCCTCTCTGTATGTGGGAAGTGAAGTGTTTAAGTATAACAAAATGGATCAGAGAACCTTTCAGGATTAAAGGTCAGTTATCTCCTGTGGAGGCCTTGAAGGGCGGTCCATTATCTCATTGAAGTAGTAAGAACTAAGTGTATTTATTTGTAGTGATGTACTGGATAGTTGCCTCATGTTACTCAATACCTGTATTCTTAAAAAGTGTGTAAATCAGATGTTTATAAATTGAATAATTACTTTTCAAATATCCATTCCATAATGAAAGAGTAAATCTTTTTTCAAAGTTTAAGAAAAAAACTTTTGTTGTTTACACAATCACTATCAAGATGTTTCTTTTGCATGCGTATAAATCAGATTTTCTTAAGGGAGGTACACACATATTCTCAACATGTTCATGATATCAAGTGTTCTCTTTAGAGATATATCAATAGTATAATGCACCCTGTAATCTTATCACTGTGATTACTTCCTCCAAAGATGTTTATTACAACTTATATAAGCCCTCTCAACCTTTTCCATACCCTCCTATACTTTTTCCACAGATGTACACTTGATTTTTTTGGTTCAACTTAGAGAACCAAGTATTTTGAGGATACCTCAGTACTTAGGCAGTTTGGAAATGATAAATTCCTTGGTTCTCCTTTAATTGGAAGCTTAGCAGGAAGAGCCAATCAATAAATGGACTTTAGGGACTCTATCTCTTGCTCTCTTATTTTCCCTAGACTCATGTCAGGCACCTCTCCTGTGTAGGATGTTAAGAGGCACCACCTTTCTCATTTCTATTGAAAACAAATGGTAAACTGACTAGAACATACCCGCTAAAGCATGGCCTAATAATGTAAGCCTCATTCTGAGTTTTATTTGCTTCTTCTGTACTTATTTTTCCTGAGAAGTGGTGACCAAACATTATTCCTGAAATGGACATGTCCAGGCTTAAAGGTGACCTTATGAGTATGAGACATTCTAAGAGAATTGACTTTCAAAATCTTCCTTGCATATAGTTTTTTTTGTTTGTTTATTTTTTGGTGAGGCAATTGGGGTTAAGTGACTTGCCCAGGGTCACACAGCTAGTAAGTGTTAAGTGTCTGAAGCTGGATTTGAACTCAGGTCCTCCTGACTCCAGGGCCAGTGCTCTATCCACTATACCACCTAGCCACCCCTTGCATATAGGTATTTTTTTTTTCGTGAGGCAATTTGGGTTAAGTGACTTGCCCAGGGTCACACAGCTAGTAAGTGTTAAGTGTCTGAGGTCGGATTTGAACTCAGGTACTCCTGACTCCAGGGCCGGTGCTCTATCCACTGCGCCACCTAGCTGCCCCTCGTTGCATATAGTTTTTTCCCCAATTTTTAGAATTTTATTTTCTAAATTTTGACATCAAATTTTTAAAAAAAACTTTGTGTTCCAACTTCTCTTCCTCCCTCCCTTCCCACCCCCACCCCAAGAACTCAAGCAATTCAATATAAATTATACATGATAGTCATGGAAAATAAAACTACATTAGCTAGGTTGTGAGAGAATACAGATAAAAACAAAACTTCAGATTAAGGAATTGTCAAAAAAGAAATGTGTTTCAGTCTATTTTCAGATGAGGAAAGAACTTCAGCCATCAGCTTGTCCAAATCTGATTGTGAGCAAGAGTCTATTCTATAACATACCCAAATTGTCTTTTAACTTTGAAATAAAGACTTCCAGTGAGAGGGAAATCAATACCTCCTGAGTCTGTTTATCATTAGGAACACTTACTTTTATTTTTCAGAACAACAAAATTAAGTATGTCTTAAAGTACAAAAAAAATGTTATTTTTAGTATCATAAAATAGGACTGGAATTTGTTATTGTTCCATTCCTCCCTAGTAGGTTAGAAGTGGTAAATAATTTTCGTATCTGATATTGTTTGTAATTGTTATGCCAATACAACTTCTTGAAAAGTGAAAAAGTCAGTGTCCAAAACCAACTAATGGCTAAGTATCTGGTTTGAATGAGGTATCTTTTCTTTTAAATCTAAATTGCTGGTTATTTTAAAGGCATGTATGTATGTTTCTTACTGTTTATATTATTTTTTCAATCATCTCATCTCAGTAAATTTGTTTTTCCACATGGAGAGTGAAGTGGAAAAAGGAGACATTTATCCAGTCAATTATAGAAAAAAGAACTTTGGAAAATCACAAGGATTTAGGATTATATATTTAGAGGTGGAAGGAACCTCGGAAGTCCTAAAGTATAAACCCCTTATTTTATAGATGAGGAAAGTTAAGCACAGAGAGGATGAATACTCTGTACAGAGTCATATACCTAGTAAATATCTGAGACAGAATTTGAACTCAGGTCTTTCTGACTGCAAATCAAATACTCTGTAATATTATGCTGACCATTTTGGGACTCAGTTACCTTATGTGTAAAATATGGGGGTGGGACTTTATGGCATCTCAGGTCCATTTTAATTCTCAATCTATGAACCTGTTCTATGCCTTAGTTTCCTCATTTGCAAAATGAGGGGATGGAACTTAATAATCTTTAAGGTTCTTTCCAACTTTAAGTCTATGATCCTATGAAATAAAAATCTAAATCTTTAATAATCTACTTAATCTACAATACTTGGCATGTATGGAGACAGTAACTTGGGAACTAAAATAAGAAAAAAGGAAATGTAAAGAAATTGGGGTGTTGGGAGGTTTTTTCCTCCCCCAGAAGTTTGGAAAAGATCAAAATTGCTAGTTCAATAAAATAAGTGTATTTAAAGGAATTATTCATCCTATATACATGGACCCTTGAACTTCTTTGTCTATAGTGAAAATAAATGCAGTAATTGGTCTTAGTTTAACAAAATAAATTTATTACAATGTATACTGATTTCCTTCATACTCATCAAACCCTTTGACTTCAGTTTCCCATCCAATTCCCCAACCCTGATCTCTTTCCTAGCCAAAAGCCACTCTTCTTTCTTTTCAGCCTTCATCTAAAGTGTGATGATATTTCCTTTCCATCTATTCATTAGCTTAGATGATACTTAAATTGATCTGATGAATTTGGGGCTTGTATTTGGACAGGGACCAAGAATACTTTTCATTAAATTGCCAACACCTGCATGATTGACACCAGACATTTGTATTTCCTGTGTAAATGAACGTCTAGGTTTTGACAGATTTAGCATGAATTCAGTATGCCACCTTTTAGACCGCTGGAGAGGGATAAGATATTTCTTTGCTTTTATCTCATATTCCTGTCATGACTGAGGAGCTGTAAGCTTCCTGAATGTACTATTATCTTCCATATAGATTAAGTGAAATAGTGTTAGCTGGGGACTTCAGGTAATACCCTACTACTCCATTCATTGTGCATGGTTCGGTAGTTTGTCGTCTGCTTAATGCTTCTATTTAATTGAAATTTATTTTATTTATGTAATGAAATGCTTCAGGTAATTTCACCAGCTACAGAATATGGATACCTCTGTATCTAAAATATTTCTTTTTGGTGTCCAGCATGCAAATGTATTGTTTTGTTATATAATTTTATATTTTTAAAAATAGCATTTTAGGGGCAGCTAGGTGGCACAGTGGATAGAGCACTGGCCCTGGAGTCAGGAGTACCTAAGTTCAAAGCCAGCCTCAGACACTTAACACTTACTAGCTGTGTGACCCTGGGCAAGTCACTTAACCCCAATTGCCTCACTAAAAACAAAACGAAACAAAAAAATAGCATTTTAACAACTTTGAATCTTTTGTCTAGTAAACAAGTTATTGACATTTACATCAATATATTTTGAAAGAGGACTCATTTAAAGAAAAAATATAGTAGTTCCTTGTTACTAATTATGTTTTTTGTTTGTTTTTGGTGAGGCAATTGGGGTTAAGTGACTTGCCCAGAGTCACACAGTAAGTGTCAAGTGTCTGAGGTCGGATTTGAACTCAGGTTCTCCTGACTCCAGGTCCGGTGCTCTATCCACTGCACCACCTAGCTTCCCCACTAATTAAGTTTTATAAACATAAAATGAAAAAAGAAAATTTCCCCATAGCATCAAATTCTATATGTGAAGGGAGTCAACAGCTTTTTACATCAGTGAGAAATGTATTTAAAAGACAAATTTAATTTGAAATGTGAGAAGTTGGTGAGGTAGATGTCCTGATAATGGATTAATGAGGAAGGTTTTTATAAAATTGTTTAAAAAGGAGTCATAGGCATGGTAATTATAAAGATCTAGATTTTTTAGGTTAAAAGAATAAAAGAAAAAATATTTTAATTTTTTTCCAAAATTATAATTTTTATTTGATGAAATCTCATAGAAAAAAAGTGGATGTCACTGGCAAATTTAAAATGAGTTGGCTAAATATAAATCTTTGTTAATTTAATCTGTACAATTTAATGAATATAAAGGAGGCTTCCTATACTATGGGTCCTACTTAATGATGCTTGATAGCAGTAAATAACAAGTACAATCTTGCAGAGAAATTCTGAAGGTAAATCATTTTCTCAGAAGGCTTCATGTACATAGCTTTTAATTGCAGACTGCTGAGGATCTTCTATGTTCTTGTCTCTTCTTGGTTTTCTAGCATACTAGCTAGGAGTGAGTTGGAGCCAGCTCTAACAAGTTTTTAAGTCTATTTATACATTTTCATGTGATCATTTATATGTAAGAAACTATAAATTACTACAAATCATGGCTTAATTTATTGTTTTGTTGATTGTTGCCACTTAGTAAAGTATAATTTATTGTTTTGTTTATTGTCAACCCTTAGTAAAGTATGAATAGCATATATTAGACTTGAGAGTTTGTCTCTCTCTATATATGGTTACATACATTTATGCAAACAAATAGACATAGAACTCTACTCTATCTACATGTATATGCATGCATGCATATACAGAAACATGCATTTATACACACATACATTCATTTTGATTCAATCAAAGGAGTTCAGATGGCAAATATCCTAGAATAGCAATATACAAGTTATATTATATTAGTGAATTAATTGAAGGATGCTCCTTCCAGAATCTACTTTTTGCATTTTTAAGATAAAATGTAAGTTAAAATCACTACTAGTATTCAAATTTAGTTGAAAGATTTGGCTACAGATAAGCAATAAATGAAAAACAAGAGGTGATACTGAAGTGAATAAAGAAATATTTTTAAACATCTTTTTTTTAATATTTTAGGTTTTACTGGGATTTAATAATGCTTATAATGATGGTTGGAAATCTTGTCATCATACCAGTTGGCATCACATTCTTTACAGAACAAACAACAACTCCATGGATTATCTTTAATGTGGCATCAGACACTGTTTTCCTGTTGGACTTGATAATGAATTTTAGGACTGGTACTGTCAATGAAGACAGTTCTGAGATCATCCTGGACCCTAAAGTTATCAAGATGAATTATTTAAAAAGTTGGTTTGTTGTTGACTTCATCTCATCAATACCAGTGGATTATATTTTTCTCATAGTAGAAAAAGGAATGGACTCAGAAGTTTACAAGACAGCCAGAGCCCTTCGAATTGTGAGATTTACAAAAATTCTCAGTCTCTTACGTTTACTGCGACTTTCAAGGTTAATTAGATATATACACCAATGGGAAGAGGTAAGTTACCCTTAATATTTATTTTAAATTCTTATAAATCATGAAATGACAAAATGTCTTTTCAATTAACTGTTGAGAAATGTATTTGGGAATGCCATGAACTTCAGTTGAAAAAAAGAGATGAGCATTTTTGGAGAATGTTTGGTGCATAATATTTATGATAATGCCTTCATTAGAATGTAGCCAAAGAGTGACTATGAATTGGCTAGTATGCAGAATTAGAGAATGTTTTACAAATATGGGAAAATGTATGTTTATTTTGTTTTCTATCTGTAGAGTTTTCTAAACTCTACAGAGTTTAATGGGTTTCTATCGAATTCACAAGACTAATAAATTGCAATTTACATCTGTAAAGTCTCTGCTATAAGGGAGATATTTTTGGTGATCTATTACTACTACTATTCTGATCTAGGTTTTTCACTCTAAGGGATGGGATGGTAGAAAATTAGGCCTATAGAAATGTAGTGGGTCATGTGAAACTCTAAAGGGCATCTATAGGGCTGAACACAAATTGTTTCTTTAAATATTTTTACTTAGCAATTGTAAAAAGCCTTGCGTTGTAGAATAGTTTGTTGTGTTTTGTTTTGCTTCCTGTTGAGCTTTACTTCAGCTTATCCATGGTGTGTTTATATATCATTTTATCTCATAGTAAACAGAATAAGACATTCAGGAAACAAATTGTTACATGTAAATCTCAGCCTGAGCAGTTATAGGGTACAATGAATGGATGGAGCAAGGTTCTGTGTTTTTTAGGATGTTGGACTGCTGATGACAAGCAATTGGTTAGCAACTACAGATGGGAGGGGTATTTGCCTTATAAAAATGAACTGAGGATTTTGTGTATGTGTGTGTGTGTGTGTGTAATCAACCCATAAGTTTGCTCACCTCACAAAATCACTGATGCCAATAAGAGGCAACTGTATATGAAATATATCAGTTGTATAGTACTTTCTAAGTAAGTTATCTTCTTTTCTGAGAACCCTTTCCCTTTGTTCTAGGGGTTTCTTCTACCGGTATCATATATGGAAATCACTACTGTTGTCTCTATTCAACCTAACCAACAGACTCAGAATTCTGCCCTACCATGGTGATAGTCTTGAAACATGCACACCACACCCCAAATATCTTCCTTTACTACCACCATTGATCAATGTCCCACCCAAATATGGCCACTTTTTTCCCTCCTTTGTCACACATTCAGACCATATATATGCCTGTATGGGGGCAGGTAGGTGGTGAAGTGGATAAAGTGCCCCTCCTGGAATCAGGAAGACCTGAGTTCAAGTCTAACCTCAGACACTTGCTAGTTTGATGACCCTTGTTATTTAACCCTCTTTGCCTCAGTTTCCTCATCTGAAAATGAGCTAAAGAAGGAAATGAAAAATCATTCCAGTATTTTTATTAGGAAAACTCCAAATGGGGTCATAGCTGAAATGAATGAACTACAAATGCTTGTATTAGAGCATTTATGTGGGAAAATAGTCCTTGATATAAATAACAAAATCAAGGTTTAAGTAATGAAAAGTGACCTAAAATTCATCTCAACCATCAGAATAGATGATTCAAAAGATTCCTCAATGATTCCCAGTAGTTAACATTTTCCTAGGTTAATTAGAACACCTAGCAAGTAGTACCTTTTTCTTCAGGAGACTCATCCCTTCAAAACTACTAAAACACTCTCTAAAGGTTTACATGGATAAATTGTACCACTGCTTTCATCACAGTACCCCTCCCTCCCACAATCCTCTGACTCCTCTATGCTTTTTTGTGCCTTCTTCCTGAATCCCGAGGGTACCATCAATTATCCTTCCAAACTTTTTAATTTTTTCAGGGGGGTGGATATAGAGAGGAAGGGAGAGACAAAGACAGAGACAAAGTGAGAGAGAGACAGAGACAGAGACAGAGAGACATTGAGAATAGGGGAAGTAGTGAGTAAGGTAGGTAGGCATGTATAGTATCCTTCTAGAAAAATTCTAAATGTGTAGTTTTTAAATGGTTTTTTTGACTAGAGAAACTTTTTTTTAGCACACTTAGGGTACAGTGTACTTACTTTTTGGTCTAGGCTTACATGTCAATAAACTGAACTTTGTGAACAGTTGCTTTCTGTTGTGTTATGTAGCAGAGTGCTTTGTGTGTGCTTCTCAGTGACATTTTGGTTCACAGGACTTGGTAAATGACATACAATAATAAAGCACTGCATAATGCAGTGTTGAAAACGCCCAAATTGAATCATTCTTAAAATATAGATATATAATATGTTTAAAATGAAATGTAACAAAATTAAGAAAATAAAGGTTTCAATTGTGTTACAGAAGATAATTGGGCAGTATTTGGTTAGTAATCTAGCCTCTGATATCATCTGTGTGACCTTAGTCATGTCTTTTAACTCCTCTAAGCATCATTTTCCTGCACCATAAAATGGCAATAATTAGGTCATTGAAAGGACAGAATGAGAAGATGGATGAAAAGCACCATGTACATTTTTGGCTATTGTTATTATCATGATCTAATTTTTCCCCCTTGTAGAGGGAAAATTTTTTGCTTTATCAAGATTTTTTAAAAACACAAATCTGATGTAAGTACCAAGGCAAGAAGAAAAATCTCAATAATTACTATGCTGTATGAAGCCATGGTGGAAGTAAGAGGAATTTAGTATCTGTGAAATTCCCAAAATGACCTTAAACAGATGATATTATTAGGGTGGAGGAAACCCCCCAATCTAAGTGCAATGACCCTTGTTGGAAAACAGGATCACATGGCAGAGTGTGGGATTCTAAACTAGAGAGACTGTGTATAAATACTTTTTTGACATTAAGAAACTTTGTGACCATTCACAAACCCTAATTTCTCTGAGCCTCAATTTTTTTATTTGTAATATAGGTTTAATAATATTTCCATCACTAGATCTATTAAATTAATATCTGAAAAGCACTTTGTAAAAAATTAAGGTATTATTAAAGTGAATAAAAGCTAATTTTGTGGTTGGTGGGAGGAGGAAAGGAGATAGCGTAACTCAGTTGTAGTTTAAACATAGTTCTGAAAAATTTTTATTTCTTTAATGATAAATTAGTATAGCTCTTTTTCCCCAGAAGGAAAATATTTTAATATTTCCCATTGTTTCTCCCTGGACTCTGATGAGGGGCTAATAATTGAAAGTATATTGTTGGTCCTTATATATAAAAATTCTAGCAGCGATTTTTACTACATATATATGTATATATCTTATATAGGTATATACACACATATACTTGCATATATGTGTGTATTTATATAAAACACATACATAAAACATATCTACAAACATTGTTATGTTAGAGGAATCATTTTCAAAATTAATTTAGGCACAGATAAATGATGAGCACTATAGAATATGTGATAACTCCTTTCAGAAGCTGTGAATGTTTTCATCACTATCTCTTTGGTTTAGGAATCCCATGATGCTTTTGCTCAAATTGACTTTCTATCTCTAATTACTGCTTTGCACAGAACATCAGAGCCACTGGCCTGCTGATTATTACATTCCATTTTGATTTCATGACATTTCTTTTTCTAAAGCAGGTTTAACTATGTCACCCTCTGTCCCCATTCCTATCACCTGGAGGATCAAATATAAAATCTTTCATTGCATGTTCAAAGCCCTTTATTACCTGGCCTACTCCTACCTTTCCATTTGTCTTACACTGTGTTCTCCACTATATACTCTGTAATTCAGTAACTCAGACAGCTTTGCTGTTCCTTGCATAAGACATTTGATCTCCAGACTCTGAGCATTTTCATTAACTGTCCCCCATACCTGGAATTTTCTCTCTCCTCATCTCCACTTCCTGAATTCCCTGGCTTCATTCAATTCCCAGATAACATTATCACTTCTACAAGAAGCTTTTCTCAATATATACCACCCCTCCTCCTTTTTTGGAAGTGTCTTCCCTCTACTGATTATCTCCAATTTATCCTGTATTTATCTTTTTCCATACATAGTTATTTGTATATTATTTCCCCCATTGAATTGTCACCTCCTTGAAAACAGGAACTATCTATCTATTTACCTATCTACCTACCTACTCATTTTGCCTTTGTGTCACTATCACTTTGTATATTACTTGGCACATTGCAGGCACTTAATAAATGATTGTTGACTTGACAAAATAGTCGTGTTTGTGATACTCTTACTTTAACTGACTAAACCACTAAATCACTAATAAACTAAGGAATCCTCCTATCTACCATTACACAGTCAGGACAGATTTTGATGTTAAAAATTCTGGAGCATTTCCTTTTGTTCTATCTATACCCTGGTGGGGGTGGGGGTGGGGGGAGAAAGTAACTTTATGAGTTACTATTTGGTTGCCTAGGTTCAAATTAAATGAAAATTTAATGATGATAAATTTAAATTTTAAAATGTGTTCTCTCCACCCCCAATACAACCAGAACTAGCATTCTAGAAACTGGTAGATCTTATTAGACTGCCTGTATTGGTTTAATTGGCTGGATAATTACTGAAGGTCCCTTTCACTTTGTATTCCCTAAAGGCATTCTAAATATACTTACAGAATTATTTATGTTGGGGGTAAATGGTCACTGTAAACTGTCGGTTGGTCAAAGGAACACATGAAGAAGATAATTAAAAGGAAAAAGAACTATTATTTCATCCCTTGGTGAAGGTTGATTTGATACAACTTTAGTGGTATGCAAGTAGAAAGATGTGAAAAAAAAGATGAGAATCCCTTTCATGGGATCATTTGATTGTCAGCCTCTAGAAGTGGCAATCTGAGTTCTACTAACTACAGGTCATCATTTTATCTTAAAGTGAGCAACAGCTGTGTCCACAAAATCATATTTGAGTCACTTTCATGAACATGTTAGAGTTTTTGCCATTTAAAACAAATAAGTAATCTTTCAGTCAGTTTCTGTGAGATTTAAAAAAGCTACCATTTTAATGCATAATCAAAAAGCTTGCAAATACCTATATTGTAGCTTAGAATGAAATTTAAAAAAAATCTCTATTCTTTAATGCTCTTTTCTTTGATAGCATCTGAATATTTGTTACTCTTTGATGAATCTCTATTTAGGAAAAAAGAAAGTTTTATTCCCAAAGTGTATAAAAAGAGAGATATAATAATGCTTTTTTGCCAACATTTAGAAACTTATTCTTCAACCTTGACCATGTGGGAAATAGAGAGAAAGTGGAAGACTTTCAGTGCTTGGGATAGGGTGTTTTTAGTTTCTTTCTGGTTCAAGTTGGACCTTAGTTCTATCATCATACTCAAATATTTGTGTATTTCTTCCAGTAATGCAGATATCATCCATGCTTTCCATTCCTGGGCAAGTGTAGTCTATGCTCTCCTATTATTTCACAATAAGTGGTACATCCACCAGATTGGTGATGTTCTTTGTATTCTCTTAACATTATGATTCCAGTAGATCACACAGAGAGTTCATCTCTTAGCCCTAACTCTTGTCATGTGACCAGTCTATGTTCTTTTTCAATCCTAAATGTATTTGATGGCATTCTAGTTTATTTTTTAGCTTGCAGATCATATAATATACTTTCATATTTTGCAGATTAGGAATGCCTAGTCTCAACCTTACTACCTGCTATCAATGTGGCTTTGGGAAAGTCACTTAAAGTTCAGTCATTCATTTTTTCATCTTTAAAATGAGTAGTTTGGACAATTCCTTTGATGTTTCTTTCACGTTCTTTGGCCACCCCCCATGCCTGGAACATTCTCCTTTCTTGTCTACCTACAGACTTCCCTATCTTCCTTTAAATCTCAGCTAAAATGGCATCTTTTATAGGAAGCCTTCCCCAACTCTTCTTAATTCTAATTTCCTTCCCTTTGTTAATTATGTCCTATTTGTCCTATATATGGCTTGCTTTGTGTATTTGTTTGTGTGTTGTGTCCCCCATTAGAGTGTGAGATCTGTGAGGGCAGGGGCTGTCTTTTTATATGTCCAGTGCTTAGCACTGTATGTAGCACATAATAGGCACAATAAATGTTTGTTGGATGTCCCTTCCAGTTCTAGGATTCCATGTTAATGTGTATGTATATTTTTGGATCTGCAGGCATTAATGCTTTCTGAGATCCAGAAGACAGATAATTTTCTTTTGAGTTTCACTTCTATTTTCTAGAATTTGCTGATTCCTAGTTGCTTTTTGAGACATCATATATGATGGTTAAACTAAGTACTTGTAGTTTCAGGTGTTCATTATTTTCCCTCTGGAATATTATTTGTTTTCATCCAAATAATCCATTCAACTTAATGTTGTTAGTCTGCATAAAGTAGCAAATCCTAGTGTGAAAATTGAATGATTTTTTAAAACATATATTCAAATTCATGATCTCTGATGAAACTGATAAGAGGTATACTAGTAAAGGAAGAGTTCTGTTACACGTTTTTTCAGAATTGTTTTCCTTTTTAGATATAAACTTTAAATCCCCCCTTCCATCTATAAAGTGAACATAATATTCTTGCTGCCATAAGATAAACCCCACTGCATAACATCATAGTTTAATTGATAAAGTCTTTAAAAAATTCTCTAAAGTTATAAAAGAGGTTGTATAGTACAGATTCCATCAACTGGACCATAATGGTGATTGTATATATTTGCCCAAGCTTGGCTCCTTGCAGTCATAGAGAGCTGGATTTGCGTGACATTTTAAATGCAGGAGAATAAAGCTGCTAATAATTATAGTTGATTTAACTAAGAGTCTCAAAGAAAGCTAGGTCACTGGTACAAATCCCCAGCCAGTTAAAAAAAATACAGTAGGCAATGTGACTCCTTTTAATGCTTTGTGAATTTTAGTTCAGTTAAGCTAAAGAGTGGCAGCAGGAGGAGCAGTTGGCCTTCCATAGGGTAGACTGAGACCACTCCTTCATAACTTCGGTCACCTTATAGAAGCACCTAAAACTTTCAGGATTATGGTACATAGAGGATGCCATGATGGAGCCAAGCATTGTCATTGTTGATGTCAGTATATAAAAATTGACATTTGGATATAAAACCTTTGCACACCAGACTTGTGAGTTGCACTGTTATCATGCTTAAAAATAAAGCAACAAGAGCAAAGAATGTCACTGGCAATATAAAGATGATACTATTTCTACTAATCACTTTATAGGTTGTTGTTTTGTTTGTTTTTTGGTGGGGAGACAGTTTTCTAAGGCTTTAAATTACTTTCTGTTTGTTATTATTGTGTAACCCTATGTCACCTAGGATTGTACCATAAGTTACACAGAGCATAAAGTGCTGGGCTTCGAATCAGAAAGATCTGAATTTAAATTCTACCTCAGATACTTATTGGCTGAGTAACCTTCTATACATCGCTCTCAGCCTCAGTTTGCTCACCAATAAAATGGGCATAGTTTTAGTACCTACTTCACAGGATTGTTGTGAGGATCAAATGAAATAGTATATGTAAAGCATTTTGTAAACCCTAAAGTGCAATATCAATATGTTACATTGCTATCTAAAAAATGTTAGTTGATAGTGATGCTAATTCATTCAAGAGAGGAAAGCCCACTTTAATATTTTAATGACTTAGGCCACAATTATTAAAAGATGTTAAAAAGTTCATGATTAGTTAAATCTACAACTTTTTCCTATAGTCATACCAACATTATCTAAAAGGAAAAAAGACAATACATGAATCCAGGGCATTGGATTCAAAACTTATCTGTGAGGATATGGAAGAGATGTGTTTAGTACATATCTAGAATCCAAATGTTTCAGTACAAAGCTGGTTAAAACTAAATTCAGCAAGTTTGGAGATATAATGTGTGAAGTCGGGAAGCTGTTTCTTATTAAAATGAATCATTACCAAGGAATGCAGCTGTCTTCTTTAGCATACAGTATTCCCATTCTAAATGACATGATTTTTTTTTTTTTGGCCTGTGTTCAACTAAACAAAAGAAGAAACAGAATTTTGAGAAGAACATAGGGAATTTTTCAAGCAATTTAGTTCAATAATAGAAGCATCACTTTTGTTTTTTTATAGCATTATTAGTAAAACTCAATATATTGATATATGTGTGCGTGCATACATACACAAATATGTGTGAATATATTTCTATAACTCTGTATCAATATATAGAAATAGATATGAAGAACATAATTAGCACACTAATTTCCTAATAACACAGTTTTAATAAGTAGCAGGGACATATATATATATGTATGTATGTATATATATATGTATGTGTGTGTGTGTGTATATATATATATATATATATTTGAGTTCAGAGTACCACCATCCTTCTGGGAATCCAGGCTGATTAGTCTTGGTATTATCTTTAACTTGTTCATCTCTCTAATCTTCTAGATCCAATCAGATCACAATAAGGGGTTTTGTTTGTTTGTTTTTTGTGGGGCAATGGGGGGTAAGTGACTTTCCCAGGGTCACACAGCTAGTGTCAAGTGTCTGAGGCCGGATTTGAAGTCAGGTACTCCTGAATCCAGGGCCAGTGCTCTATCCACTTCACCACCTAGCTGC
Organism: Dromiciops gliroides; assembly: GCF_019393635.1. Taxonomy (NCBI): domain Eukaryota; kingdom Metazoa; phylum Chordata; class Mammalia; order Microbiotheria; family Microbiotheriidae; genus Dromiciops; species Dromiciops gliroides. Next base: position 407,305,549 of record NC_057861.1, read on the forward strand.
CCCCGGCAATAAGTTTTTTTTTTACCTCCACAAGACAGTCTATCTCCTATCTGCCCCTATCTTTCTCTCTGCATGGACTACAATAACAGCACTATAATTAGTCTTCCAGTCTATAGTCTCTCTTTTCTCTAATCCATCCTCTATAGATTGATATTCCTAAATCACAGGTCTGATCTTGTCATGCTTCTGCTTCAGAAGCTGCAGTGGCTCCCTCTTACTTTTAGGACACAATGGAAATTCATCTTGTTGGCTTGGGAAAATTTTTCATAAGCTGGTTCCAGCCTCAGTTTACAGATTTGTTTCATGCTGCTCTACTTCACACCCTCTGTAATGTAGCCAAACCAGCCCACTTATTATTCCCCCCGTACATAATATTCCATTGTCTCCCTCCAAATTTTTGCAGAGGCTCTTACTTCCTTGCTTGGAACACACTCTCTCCTCACTTCATCTTTCCTTACACATCCAGCTCTTCCCTACACTTTTATATTTTGTATATAACTTCCTCAAAATATTTTTTCTCCTTTCAGTAGAACTGAAGCTTCTTGATAACAGTGACTATTTTTTTTTGGTTTTGTCACTGGGTCCCGAGTGCCTATCATAGTGATTGCTTAATGAATATTTGTTTGAAAGAATGAATGAGTCTCAAATAGGAGAGACATGGACATTTTTTGAGCAGTCTGCACATCCACATGCACATCAAGGATTATCATATTGAGTTTTATTCTGCTATTTTTTGGACCTGCCCTGGGATTTTGTTGGTAGGGAACTTCCAAATGAGGAAACAACTTCTACCAATATATAGGACTCCTTCTTTGTGATAAATTATCTTAAAGAGTTGCCTGGGGATACTGACAGGTCTGATGACCTATGCAGGGTCTAATAACTAGAGAAGAGACTTGAAGCCATGTTGCGATACTACCTCTAGTTAGCTCCAACAAAATATTTAATCTGACTCAGTATAAAAGCAAACATACCTCCCCTCTATGGATAGAGTAAACAATGTCTCATATGAACCTGCCTTACATTTCCAAATATATGTAGGTCCTCTTTTGATTGAGAAATAATTAAATTAAGACTCTGGGCATTTTCACTGACTGTTCCTCATGCCTGGAATGCACTCTCTTCTCACCTCTGGCTCCCAGATTCCTTGGCTTTTGTCAAGTCATAGCTGAAATTTCACTTAGGAAGCCTTTCCATAACCCCCTTAATTTTAATAGCTTTTCTCTGTTGATTATCTCTAATTTATCCTGTTTATAGTATGCGCATTGTTGTTTGCATGTTGTCCCTCTCTCCCCCTTTGAACTTTGAGTTCCTTGCAAGTTAAGGACTGTTTTTTACATTTTTTTTAGTATCTCCAGCACTTAGCTCAGTTCTTAAAACATAGTAGGCACTTAATAAATGCTTGTTGACTGGCTTATTGAATTCATAGTAATTAAAAAATATAGATCATCCTGTGTTTCCTTAAGCAATAGGTACTAATAGTACAATTACTCTCAGAAGTCATGTGAAATTCTTTGACTTTCAAGAGAAAAAATTAGTATTCATACATAAAATGGTTGAGAACTACTGATTTGCCCACAAATATTTTTCACCTGAATTCTATGCATAATTTATACCATTTCTTCCCTCATATTTTGAATTAAAATAACAATCCTTTTAATTTTCCAATATCTTGAAGGAAAACCTAGAAGATATGCATTAGGTTGTAGTTTTCCAACTGATGAAGTGAGAGCTCATTTTGTATGGTGACCCTACTTAGAGGTGTACAGAGAATAAACCTTGCATTTTAATTCTGTATTATGGCCAGTTTGTGACATTGATATGACATTCAAAAAGAATAGACAAGATTAATGGATTACCAAAATGTGATTTTTTTCATGCTAGAAAGGTGATGAGTTGAAGAAAACCTGAATGGTACATCTGTTTGTTTTATTCATTCTAATGTACTGACCCTTAGAGAAATTTTAAGAGTATTTAGAGCCAGTGAGTGGAAAGAGAAATATTCCTTTGTGATGCTTATCAGACATTTATAAATGTCACTAACTTGGAAAGAGGGATGAAACATTGCATAATTTATTTTGTTTGAAATAAAAGACTGCAGAACTGTACATCCATAATAAATACTTGTTACTAAGGAATGTAACCAAAATATTCTTTTTTTATTTTCATGTTGAAGACTTATCTCCATTTCTTATTTCCTTCCTCTTCTTATTCCAGACTTTGGACATAGTATCATCGATCATTTGCAAGATATATTAGGAGGTTGGAAAGAGGATTAGTTAGACTAATGATCTGACCTGGGTGCAGTTCTATTGCTATTTAAAATAAAAAATGTGTCTTGCTCACTTCAGTGGTTTCACCAGCACTAGATGCTTGCTTGTTTCTTTTTACAGGCTTAGGAAGAGAAAGGTATGCCATACATTTTAAACAAAGAGAAACTCAAAAGTCTAGAGTTCCCATTTTTGCTGTAATTCAGCAATAATCTTTATGTATTATTTAAATAAATGAATAGATAAAATATTTCCATCTAGCATGATCTGTCATGCTAGCATGACTAGCATGATAAGGTGACTAGTTTCACACTCTTATGAGAAAAAAAAATTCTTATATACTTAAAATGTTTTTTTTAAAGCAAATCCTGGTGCCCTTAAAATAGTTGTGGAAATTACTGTTTTCAAAATTCTATATAAAACAATTTATCATATTGTTGACATAAAATGTCAGTATAGTATCAGTTACTATTTTTTTATCCTTTTATATCATGTTAATATCTCTTAAACTTTATTTTCCATGTCTTCTAATTAATTCTGATGGGAATCAACACATTTAAATCCACTTATCAATAATTATCTTTAAAAAGTATACTCCACAACTAGAATTGTCTTATTTTTAAAATGTCATTATATTACTCCATCTTTAAGCATTAAATAATAAATAAATTAAATTTAAGGATTAGTTGCTCCCTATTGCTTATTCTATCAAATGTAAATTCCTAAATCTGACATTTCTCATCTTCATCCCAATCAAACCCTGTGTTCTAGTCAAGCTATTTTCCCCCCATCTCTTGTATAGGATTATCTTGCCCTTGACTGTACTTTCAACTGTGCCTAAAAAGTCATGCTCTTTATTCTCTTCAAAGTTTGATTCCAAACTGATCTGTACTAGCATTCTCTTCTTTGATTTTATTATTTTCTTTATTATTTTATTATATTCTCTATCCTAATGAACTCAGTTTGACCTACATTCATTTGTACTTTCAAATAATAGGTTGCTCTATATAATCTTAGTAATTTCATGAGAGTGTTTTCATTCCCTAAGACTTGACTCATATGCCTATTCTATTAGTTAATCTATACATATCTATTTTATTTCCTATCAATCAATATGAGATTATCTTCAGTGTTCAAAATAGCTTCTGTTCAACACCACTAGGTGTCTTCTATTAGTTAAGTTACTTCTATATAGAGTACAAATAAATGCCAAGAAGGTGTGCTTTGATTTGTTTGTCTGTTTCCCACTTTACAGAATTATGGGATTACTTTAATCTCTTTCACAAGGGAAAATGGTATATTTTATTTCTCTGTGCATATGTAAAGTGTAAAATATGTAATAAAATTATCTTTTCCCTTATTTATACCCTTTTTCATTTACATAAAAACATTGAGAATTCAGGAATAGTTAAAGCAAAACTTTCTTAGCTTAATAACCATTTTTATTTTGGTAGTTTTTTAAAAACTCTTTATAGTACCTACCCTTCATTGAGGGCATTATTTTAGCCTAACAGTCCCAGAATTCTAAATTGTCACATATGACCAAGCCTGCTGGGATGAGAACTGATCTCAGTTGGTTAACTTGTCTTTACCCCTTCCCTGCCCAAAGTAAGGGCTCTCTCTAAGGCAGGAGCTATTATATTTTTCCCCTTACATTCCCAGAATCTAGCTCAGAAAAGTTAAAGTGGGCTGAGAAAAGACATGGAGATTACATCTTTCTAAATGGCCTAATATAAATGACCTATATAATACTGGTCCTATAGCAAGAAACAGTTTTTTAAAAAATATTTAATTAATTATTTATTTTTGCGGGGCAATGGGGGGTTAAGTGACCTGCCCACGGTCACACAGCCAGTAAGTGTCAAGTGTCTGAGGCTGGATTTGAACTCAGGAACTACTGAATCCAGGGCTGGTGCTTTATCCACTGCACCACCTAGCCGTCCCCCAAGAAACAATTTTTCAATCACAGCACAGAAGTGGAGACAGAAGTCAATGGAGACAAGAAAGATATGATTTTAAGTGTTCAGATTATATCCCTTAAATGTTAAAATGATTGTTGAGGGGACATCTTTAAAAACAAAATAAAATAAAACTCGAGGGTGGTCTTATTCACTGCAAATATATTTTAAATTCATGGTGAAAACCCAACAAATTAATAATTCCTGATGTGGATGGGATGCCAGATAAAAGAAGCACCAGAGTTGTTGTTGTTGTTGTTGTTGTTGTTGTTGTTGTTGTTATTATTAGCGGTTTTTTAATGGAGGTCACTTATAAAGGATGTGCATGGAATGTATAAGTAGTGATTATAGACATTTGAGTCAGCTAACGCTTCTAAACCTAAGAGTACTAAAATTAATGGAGAAAGCCTGCATTTGACTCAGGAAAAAGCGCTCCAAAATACTTCAGGTGGGAGTCAGTCCTTCTCAAAAGTGTTCTAGGGATTCATGGTGTGGGAAAAAGTGTTTATTCCCTTCCAGCTCCTTGAATATCCTGCATGAGTTTGTAAGGTGCAAAACAAATTCATATTGGAAGAAGGGTTCAGAGTACCTGGAAGATATGAAAGTGCAGACCATTTCTTTTTCAGAGAATGAGTCAAAAATGTGGGAGTTTGTTTCCTCTATGAAGAAATGTGATTTTGTACAGTAAACAAAATGACTCTTCCCTTAACTTTGTAGATATTTTGACTTTTTAGACATTTGCAAATATAACGACTACTTTAAGCATATGGATGTTAAAGATAAGAGTTTTCTGCATCAGAATTATCCAAATTAGTCAATATACATTGAACCCTGACTGCATAAAATACATAAGATAATCCCCTGAGCTCACCCCTTCATTTTACAAGCATAGACAAGCTTGCCACATGAAAATAACATTATACAAATCAAATATAGCCTAAAGCTATAATTGCATTATTTTTGATGGCCAATGTTTCAAAAAAATGAACATGTTAATAAATATGAGGTGACAGTAGTAGACAAGATGAGATCACAGGTACAATGTTTATAATTTGATGACCTTATAAAAAAGTAATAACTCATTAATGTAAGTGAAAACTTCATTAAGGAAAACTAATTTCTTGTCATTTTATCCATATTTGTTGTCATTATTTTTTCAGAGACCCTAACATTACAGATAGGTATAGGAATAGTTGATATAGAGGGTGAGATATCTGAACATTTTGTTTTAATCAATATGGGCTTTTTTCCTTTGTGAGTTTTTGCGGTGTTATAATAATTTGTGATGGAATTAGGCTATGTCTACCCATAAGAACATCATATTAATATAGAACTGGAAGAGACTTTAAAGGCCTTTTAGCTTGCTCTTTGATTTTATAGAAAAACCAAAGCCCATAGAGCTTGAGTGACTTGCCGAAGGTTATACAGCTAATAAAAGGAAAAGGTGGGATTTGAACCTGTATCCTCAGGCAACAGATCCAGTAACTTTTCTATTGTAATGTTGCTTAACTGTATAATGGTCTTAAATGAACTGCATGCCAAATCAAGTGGAGAATTGAAGGATTTATTAGAAGAAAAAAAGTAGCAAAAATACACATGACTGAAATATCTTAAGCATATTAAAAATATTGTATTTTCCTTGAATAATCTAGATAACTATCTCCATTTTTTTTTCATTTATCTCTGGGTATAGATGCTGACTGTATCTTCATATAACTTTTTTTTTTGCAGGGCAATGAGGGTTAAGTGACTTGCCCAGGGTCACAGAGCTAGTAAGTGTCAAGTGTCTTAGGTCATATTTGAACTCAGGTCCTCCTGAATCCAGGGCTGGTGCTTTATCCACTGTGCCACCTAGCTGCACTTTCATATGACTTCTGACCTGAATTGTCAATAAAGGTTCTGAATTGACTCTGTTAGCTAAAGCTATTTCTTTTTTCTTTTTCTTTTTTGGCCAGGCAGTGAGGGTTAAGTGACTTGCCCAGGGTCACACAACAGCTAGTAAGTGTCAAGTGTCTGAGGCTGGATTTGAACTTCAGTTCTCCTGAATCCAGGGCCAGTGCTTTATCCACTGTGTCACCTAGCTGCCCCCCTAGCTGAAGCTATTTCAATGGAACCTGGGAGTTGCATTGATTTGTGAATAGCAGAGCTGCAATTTTTAGTTTACTTCATATGTGAACTAAAAGTTGTGGTTTGAAATTTAGTGCACATTTTGATTCCTATGAAATTTTGATTCCTATGAAAACATCTTTATAGAGACAAACTAGACTCATGGGAACTTTGGATCGGATTTGATTGGTCAGGGAAGTAGAGATGAAGATGACACTAGGTTCACTAATATGATTTTTGGACCAGGAGAAATTTTTGAAAAGCTTTTTTAAAAGACTTTTTTACCTTAATTCAGGCAAGAGAGAAAAAATCTGACAGTTAAGGTCCCCCTCTCATTCTAGCTCCAGACTACTTTTTCCAGACTAATTTTTCATCACTTTTCTTCATACCTCCTTTACTTCAGAGGAACTGGTCTCCTAGGTCTTCCCTGGTCAGGTGCCAACTTCTCCATGAATATTGCCTCATCCTTTTCAGATGTTAGAGCTATTTTTCTTGCCCACCTTAAAATACTTTATATTTATTTACCTATTTGCACCCATACCATGTATCCCTTCCCTTTCCCTCAAGTAAGCTCTTTGAGGGCGAGAACTATTGCATTTGTTTCTTCTCTATTTCCAGAATCTAGCACAGTGACTTATGGCAAGTCTTTAATGAGTGTTTATTGAGTAGAATTTGAAGGTGCCTATCTTTACCATGTTATATTTATGTAATCTAATTTTGAAATGGAGCCAAAAATTAGAAGAAGAAAAGCAGAAAACAGGAGAAAAGTTAAGCAAGTATCCTTACTGATCTTAAAAAAAAAAAGTAGAAAAAAAACCCACATATGTCTTTCAAAGAGGATGACTTGTGTAAAAGTTAAACAAATGAATATAACTTTTCCCTTTAAGGAAAATGGTATAATGAAGCAGACATTTTTGTTTGTTTCATTCCTCAATTGTTCTTTTTTTGCCAATGAACACTTGTTTATTTTTTCCTACCTCCCATCTCCAATTTAGACATGGGAGTGGGAAAGTAAGACAAGATCCTTGTAATATAGTCAAAGAAGCAAAGGTCTTCTTTAGGCCCATAGTACTTGGTGTTGCAAGGGGGATCCTCTGAAGTCATAGAGGCCCTTCTTGTAAGAACCTAGACTAGAACCTGGGTCTCCTTTCTTCTATGTTAGGGTCCTTTCTTACTAATTGGAACCTCATAGCCTAAATAGGCAGATTTATAGTCCATCACTTCTTTTCTAGTTGAATTCCCTTAGTTTACAGATGGGAAAACATAGGCCCAGAGAGGGTGACTAGCCAAAAGCCACACAATTAAGTAGTAGCTGGGAGTTTTAAGTTAATAAATTCTAGTACTAATGGCAAAGGAGATATGTGCTTTAAACAATTTATTTATGCCTTTGTAAGGCAACACTTATGATAATTCTTACCAAATTATTTTCTTTCAAAAGATGTGGTGGGGAGAGGGGTATTAGAACCAGGAAGGATAACAGACTGTTGGAATTATTCAGGTAAAAAGTGCTAAGGGCTTGACCTAGGGTTGTGGCAATGGAATGCAAATTAGAATGGATGTGACAGGGAATTTGAAGTAATTTGACACGAATTTGAGGTTTCCAGAATGTGAAGTCTGTGATAGAGAGAGGTCAGGAGGAAAAGCTGGTTTGGGGGAGATTGTTAAAGTTTAGGTAAGAACAATATCCAACAGGCAGCTCTAATTAGAAGACTAAAGTCTTATAAAAACTTTAGGGCTGATTTATTTTTGTCTTAGAATCTTAGCAATGGAAGGATCTCATTGTTCCATTGGGTCTGACTCGTTCTGACCCCATTTGCAGTTTTCTTGACAAAGATATTTTAGTAGTTTGCCATTTTCTTCTCCAGCTCATTTTACAGATGAGAAAACTGAGGCAAACAGGGTGAAGTGATTTGCCCAGAGTCACATAGCTAGTCTGTGTCTGAGGCCAGATTTGAACTCAGGTTTTCTTGACTCCAGGCCTGGCACTCTATCCACTGTGCCAAATCAGAGGTCATCAAATACACCTTTTCACAGTTATTCAGTTAGTCCCAGGCACTGTGCTAAGGCTCATACATGGATATAGAGCTGGAAGGGACCCCAGGAATCATCTATATTTAGTACAACCCCCTCATTTTAGAGACTAGATGAGACATTTATATCCCACATTACCAGTGTAACTTTTCTATTGTCACATAGGTAGTAAATGGCAGAGATGGGCTTTTGAAGCAAGATCTTTTGATTCCAGACGGAACACTCTTCCCTCTACATGAGACTATGTCCCCAGGGAGAAATCTTTGAGTTATCAGATTAGTCATGAGAGTCAAAACACTGGAAGTGGATGAGATCTCTGAGAGCAGAATAAGAGATGGAGAAAGTCAAAGGCAGAACTTTGAGAAATGAACACATTTACAGAGAGGAAAAAATAAAGGAGCTGGTGGGCCAAGTTGGCCAAGAAGCAGCAGAAACAAATGACAAAAGACAAGGCATGAGGGGAGAACCTCATAAAAAGAAAGGACAACTAACAATAATAAATTTGGGTGAGAGGGTGAGGAGAATGAAAATTGAAAACATTTTATTTGGTGAATAGGGAATTATTGGTTAATTTGAATCATTGTTTGCTGTCTAGTACAGGAGTTAGTTATAAGTCAGATTTCAGACCATTAAAGAGACTGTCAGATTCTTGAAATTGCCCTGCACAATTAAAAGCATATGTTTTACTATTATAGTTTGCTTTGGTCTCAAAGCTAGGAAGACCTGATTTAAAGTTGTGTGCCTGGCACATAGTGGCTTCATGACCCTGGAAAAGCCATTTAACTTCTGAGACAATTCTCTAAAACTAAAACTGGTAGAGTAGGTGTAGACCTGCCTTGATAGAGGGAGTTTTCTCATTGGGACAATCCCTTTAACAGTGAAATTATATTTACTCCTTAGTAATATTTAAGTGACTACAATACCCAAGTTATAATATCCCAATAACTAGATTAAGATCATCATTCTACATAAGCATCAAAATTGCACAAAATGAGAGGATGAGCTTCAGTTCGCTAAAATTAAATCAAACCTTAGAAGTCTACTATAATTTTTTTAAAAAGAAAAAATAAAATAGAAAATTCTTCACTGCAGTTTGGGGTAGGTAGTGAAGAATACCAGGATAGAAAGTCCAAAACCTGGTTTCTTTTCTATGCTCTTCCAATAAATCTCTCTCTGATCCTAAGTAAGATACTTTACCTTTCTGGCAAAGCTTCCTCACTAGGAAAATGAGAGCTCTAGATAAGAATTTTTTTTTTTTTAGTGAGGCAATTGGGGTTAAGTGACTTGCCCAGGGTCACACAGCTAGTAAGTGTTATGTGTCTGAGGCCGAATTTGAACTCAGGTATTCCTGACTCCAGGGCCGGTGCTCTGTCCCCCTGTGCCACCTAGCTGCCCTGATAAGAATTTTTTAAAAGTCCATTTCTACCTTTAAATTTTTACTGTTCTATTTTTTATAATATTAAATGAGCTCATATATTTAAAAGATTTTGGAAATTATCATTATATCACATCTCACAAAATTCAACACATGACAACCAGAGGGACTAAACATTAAAATGGGGCAAACTTTTTTCATATTTATTTTTTTAAGTGTAGCCCTAAGTCCATTCCCAATACAAATTGATCTTGTATGTTTCTCTTAATTGATTTTTAACTTAATAGAAAAGAGTCTGATATATAGGTGATACACATAATTCAAATTAAAACAACTGTTTCATTAACATGAATATTTCATATGAAAGTGTTTCCCCCTTTATTTTGTCTTTACTTTAATACCTAAAGAGTTAGCTCAAATTTTCACATAGTTTTTGAATTTGTATATATAGTGTGTCTGTCAAGGAATGAGTCTCGGTTTGAGATAAAGGTGGTGAGTGGAAGTGGGAGAAACCAACTAATTAATTAACAAACATTTTTGAAACATCCATTATGTGTCAGTAACTATGCTAAACTCTAAGATGACAAAGAATGAAATAATCACTATTAACAAAGACTTTACATTCTAATATGTTAACTGCTTTCTAAGAAGATGTTTCAGAGGGGCAACTAGGTGGTGCCATTGATAGAGTGCCAGACCTGAGTTCAAATCCAGCTTCAGACACTTACTAGTTGTGTGACCCTGGGCAAGTCTGTCAACCCTGTTTTCCCTAGTTTCCTTATTTATAAAATGAGTTAGAGAAGGAAATGGCAAACCACTCCGGTATCTTTTCCAAGGGGCCACAACAGGATGGACAGGACTGAAAAATAACTAAACAACAACACTTCAGCTTAGAAGAAGAATAAAATTAAACTCAGCCACAGAGAGAATGGAATTCCTGGTACAATGTCAGAGGTGGCTAAGTCAGTATTGAAAGGAAAAGTCCTGATTCTTTAATCACTTCAAATAATACCATCTTTTAACTCAGGTTTAAATGTCAAAATGTTTTAACAAATTTGAGATGTTTCAGAAGATGAAATTCCATCTGTGTCATTGTTAGACATCAAAAGTAACAACCTGTTGTAAATTCAGTTGGGTGCCAGATACATAACCCTTTAACTATGTTATCAGTAGTAATAGCAGTCAGCTGGTTTTACAAGATATATTCTTGTGTTATGAAAGTTGAGGGATAAATAAAATTAGAAACAGAAGCTACACTGGATAATGGATAAGTTAGAACAATTTTGATTTCTCCCCAGTGTCTTGCTGATGTATGCACTTTAGATTCTGAATTAGAGGAATCCTGTCTTAAAGGGTGAAAAGGAAAGACACTTGGTTGTCAGGTTATATAATATCCGGGTGTCTATTTTCAGTTAAGGCTGTCATATAGGTCTTTTTTTTTTTACATAGATCTGCTGAACTCCTATTCTCATTGCCGTCTGAGGTACAAGTAGAAGCTAAGGAAGGCTTTTTTTGTGAGGGAGGGGGAGCTCAAATCAGCTGCCAGATGGATTAAAGAAACTGTAAGACAGAAGAACTATTTGCAGGGAATCTTTATCAGTGCTGAAAGATGGGGAACCACAGAAGATTTTCAGTTGTGGTAGGGCCTTCTGGGAATATGTTGAATACATACTGGCACAAGTCTTCAAAGCCAAAACAAGGAGAGGGTATTGTGATAATTAATAACTGATGATTTTTTAAACCCATTTTGACAGGGCCTGGTACTTAAAGACAAGGAGACCTCTGGGGTTCAAGATAGTATAGACTTTTTATTTTGGTTGGCCTTGCTAAAAAATTGAGGAAAAGAAAGACAAAACCTAAGAGAAGATGCACTATCCATTTAACAAAAGAATTTAGGTTTGTTCTAAAATGGCAGTTATCAAAATAGTGACAAAACAGTATCTCTTTCTCACTACCACCATGACCTAAACTATTGGATTGTTCTGTCCTTCCTTCCTTCCTTCCTTCCTTCCTTCCTTCCTTCCTTCCTTCCTTCCTTCCTTCCTTCCTTCCTTCCTTCCTTCCTTTCTTCTTCTCCCCTCCACCCCCATTGCATAGCTACTGAAAAAAAAACACACACACACACACAACACTCTACTATTATCCTAATACTTGACTTTGCTATGAAAAACCTAAGAGAACTTGGAAAACAAAGACATGTGGTGTTAGGTATGGAAGTTCATTATTTGCAACCAGATAACTGTTTCTAGTCCATAACCTTTGACCTCTCAAATTGTTTCATTGATTTTTTGGTTTTCATATTAGATATCTGAGCTTTCCCCTTTCCTCAAACCTTTAGTGAAAAGACAAGTTTGGTATATGTCAATCTAGCATATGCCAATAGGCTTAGAGCCCTGCTTACTCTGGGTTCTATCTCTATTACAACTCATATTTGGTAAAGGAATCAACTGATACACATGTTTTGACTATTAATGTAGAAACTAGCTTCCTTTCTTTTTTTATCCCTTTCCCCGTTGTTTCATGACAGTTGTCTCTACCATATTGTCAGGCTTCAGCATCCCAATTAATTCAGTAATGAATTGAATTCCATTATTTTTTAAAAAGTATTTAGTGAGCAAATATTATATGAAAGCCATGGTCCCAGATTCCATAAAACATACAAAGATTGGTGAAGTCCTGCCCTAAAAGAGTTTATAATTTAGTAAGCATGTAAGATTTGATAGGAGAGGTGGAGATAAAATGAGTAAATAAACAATTCTAGGACAGACTGGATTTAAATGCAACAAGAGTTAGAAATAGTCATAATTGTTCAAATGTTTTTCTGGTGGGGTATGGTGTGTGATTCACGCATCATGGTATTTAGGTTCTCAGGTGACAATTGAATAATTTAAAGCATTGTGGAATGTTTGTTCAGTTCTAGCTGGTGATTCAGTAAAATGTGTTATTTTAGGTCTAGTATAGTTCTGAACTTAGTATAGGTCTCAGTAGGGAAGAACTCTAAGGGAGTAGCCAGGAAAATACATTGTTAAAGAGATGTTTAGTCATTTTTGTAGGGAGAAGGCCATCCACTAACTTCTAGATATGAAGGTTAATTCTACTCACTTGCAAAGTATCTGCATTTAAATATTTGCATTTAAGGACACCCTTCTCCAGGTGTTAAAAAACCCAGTTTTGGACAGTCTTTTTCATCTTTTTGAGTATCCTACTAAAATGAAAATATTCTTAGCATATAAACATCTTAAATCATTATCAGTTAACACCTTAACCAATATAGTTTACTGGTAGCAGGGTGAAAGGGCAGCTAGGTGGCTCTGTAGATAGAACACTGGGCCTGCTCTGAGTTCAAATCTGGCCTCAGACACCTACTAGCAGTGTGACCCTGGGCAAATCACGTAACCCTGTTTGCCTCAGGTTCCTTATCTGTAAAATGAGCTGGAGAAGGAAATTACATCTTTGCCAAGAAAATCCCAAGTGGCATCACAAAGAATCAAACACAACTGAAATGATTGCACAATGGAGGGTGCCAATCTCTTTAGGGATGGGACAGACATTTTTTGACTGTGAACTGTGAGGTAGGAAATTTGACAGAAAAGATAGGATAATGCCAAAGCAAAACAGCCTACTTTGCAGTTTTGCTAAAGTCTGGCACCGCTGCCAAATCATAGGTGTCCAAACTCTATCCAAGTCTCTGATCTTTTAATATTTCTAAGTGTTATTAGGAATTTTGCCAAGAAATCCATCACTTATTTTTTTTAATGATCACTTTAGAGGTACTGAAAATTCCCAATAGTTTGATTATAGCTATGACTTCATCTGAACTTCTTCCAAACTCTTACTCCAATTAACACAAATCCTCACAAACATACTGTTTGGTTTGGTTTGTTTGTTTGTTTTTGTTTTTTGTTTTGCGGGCAATCAGGATAAACTGACTTGACCAGGGTCACACAGCTAGCAAGTGTCAAATGTTTGAGGCCAGATTTGAACTCAGGTCCTCCTGAATCCAGGGCTGGTACTTTATCCACTGAGCTGCCTAGTTGCCCCGTGTTTGTTTGTTTGTTTGTTTTTAAGAATTCTTTTTAGGAGAAAAATTCTCCAATAAATGTGTATTGATGTGACTTTCTAAGGTTGGAGTATGGAACCTGGCTTGGTGTGTGGTTAAGGGTCCTCCATGGTATAGCTAAAGCCTTCCATAGCCAGGGACTCACAGCCAAAATATGAAGGTTGTGTCTCAGGAGAGGGCCAGAAATATGGGCTAAACCAAGGGTCAGTTACCAAAGATTGCTTAGATGGGAGTCTAAAGACTAGAGGCAAAGTCTAACATATTGTTATCAAAAAGAATACCGGGAAGACATAACAGGTAGAAGAATAGAGAAAATTTGAGCTCCAAAGAAGACTGATCCCATTTGCAACACTTAACTTCTTGTGAATGCAATTATATTTTTACTAATCATTACTAACAGTACACAAACATAGTATAGAGTCAAGGACACTGGCCTGGAGTCAGAGAAACCTGGGTTCAAGTCTCATTTCTGTCATAACTGGCAAGGTATTTACTTTTGCTCCAAGCAATTCTCCAAGAGCAAGAATGGTTGAGCAGTTGCCAGTTGAGACTGGTGGAAAGCTTTTTCTTTTTTTTCCAATGAAGTATTCCCTATACCAATGAAATCATATGACTGGACCCCTACATCCCTCCAAAAGGTAATAAGTAATCAGCATTTGAACAAATTAATATATGATTCCTTCAATTCCTTAATATTATCTCCTCTTTGAAAGCCTTTCAATGACACTAAAGTTCAAAACATAATCCAAAGTGAATTAAAACCAATGCCATAAATAAAATAAAGACTATTAAATGTTTTTAATAAATAAAATGTATTCATCTTGTCTAGTTTTGAAGTTGGTTTTCACTTACCTTTAAGTGATAACATGTTTTATGTTTAATTCATACATTTTGAGATTATATGCTGATTTTTCGGGAAGGACAGATAATATATGTTGATTCTCATAGTTAGATATATAGGCTCCATGATTAGTCATCAAAAAGTCATTATTGCAAGAAATCTGAGTCTATTATTCTTAAATAATATCTCAGAAAACAAATTAAAAATCTTATGGTTATATTAATTCTGTCCCCTCTTCTTGAGAAATTTTGCTCTTGAATTAATCAAATACATAGTTACAAATCTTTGCCATCCTTGTTTATAAATTAACTCTTAAACTTGGTAACTCTTGTAAGCCTCAAGGGTATTATTTCCCAGGTTTTTTTAAACTGGGAATTGAGGACCTGGAAATAGAAGGAAGGAGGGAATATGAAAAAGATCCATGAGTGAGATTATGGGATGGAAAATTTTGAGAAGCATTAACACTACATCATTTTAAAAAATTTAAAAAAAATTCTACTCCTCTAAAAAGGAATGATTTGTGGTCATGCTTCAAAGCAATTAATTGAAATCATTAAATGAAAGACTGAACACTCACACGTTGGCAAAATGTCTGTCAAAACTTGCAAGGGGCAACAGGCTTGATTAGTTGTTTTCTTTTCTGTCTGATGCAAGCTCTGGATGCAGAATAATATTCCATGAGCTTCAATTTGCTTGATTTAAAATAAGGTAATGGTTTATGTTTTAAAAATTGAATATTTATTTTCATCAAAGTCTTTGACAAAAATTTAAATTTCCAACAATGGCATTTTGGTTTAAATTTTTGTAAGAAATAATGATTCATCCCCCCCCCCCCACCCCAAAGAGAATGATTCTCTCCCTTTCTTTTCAACAGGATGCTTTTACTGCAGATTTAGATGCTACAATAGTATGCTTATAGTCATAGATGTTAGAACCAAATCTACTAAAAGTAAATTCTAGACCAAAATAAGGAAGTACAATCTTTTAGCAATTCAAGTCAAGTCAACAATCATGGTTTCAGTACCTACTATATGCTGGGTACTGTGCTAAGCATAAAAATAAGGAAAAAAAGCAAAAATAGACTTTGCCCTTGTGGGGACCAATTTTTAATTGGGGAGTATTAGCTAAGCAGCTTCCCACAATATTGGGGCAAGGAAGGAGACCGGCAGCCTCCCTCAAAACAGAACAGGATTTATTTTAACAAGGACGAACTAAAAAAAAAAACACAAATAGGATCAGTAGGATCAAGGGAAAGGAAATAAAATGGGGAAAGGAAAATTATAGAACCTGAAAAGATACCACTGCTTAGGAATCAGCTGAGAACACGCAGCAGACCTCCTGTCACCTTCCAGCATCCCGCTAGAATGCCCAATTCTCCTCCCACAATCCCAGAAAAACCCCACACAGCCCCAGCCAATGGGATGGCCGCTCTGACAGTCACATGGCTGCCCTCACTAGGCTTCCAATCATTATAATTTTGCCAGGCCCATGTAGGTGGGGGCAGTGGTGATGAAGTGAGGTGCCAGCGCCATGGCAATGGCTACACCAGTGGGTGGAGCACCATGTCATTTACGGAGCCCCAGGCTAGTGCGCACTGAGGCATAAAAACCTCAAATAACAATTAATTCTTTAAACCCTCAAGAAGCTCACAGTTTAATTGGGGAGACAACATGAAAATAGCTATGTACAAATTAGATATATATAGGATAAATTATAGATAATCTCAGGAAACAATTTTAAGTCGACTGAGGAAAGATTTTTGACAATTATTTTTAGCTAAGACTTGATGGAAAGTAGGAGTCAGAGAGTTGAGGAGTGAAAGAATTCCAGGTTATTGTTAATTATATTAAATATAAATAAGATACAAGCAATAGCACTTGGTACAACCATATGATCTTGGGTGTGATATAAATACAGTGGGAGTTATGGTAAATAGTAATCAGATATCTCAGTTAATTTGAGTTTCTTACTAGGCTGGAAGTTGAAGTTAAGAACTGAAAGTCTGAGAAGTATAGAATTTTTCTCCACTCAACGGCTAATTATTTGAAGTCTTCAAAAAAAACAGAGAAGTTGCTTTAAAAGAAAAAAAAAGATCTTGTAGCCATTAAATATAGTAAAAATTAAGAATTTCACTCTTGGAGAAAAATATACCTGCCTATTTTTAAAAGCTTGCAGTATATATGCAAGCATGTATATACATGTATGTGCATACATATATGCACACACATATATAAATTTCTTTTAATCTAGACATGGAATTTTATTGGTGAGGAAAGCTTTTAATGAACATTTTCCTTATATGCCCAGCTTTTGGTTACTCAGTGAGTATCCATTTCATAGACTATACTACTTTTTGAAAAAAGTTATTTTTAGTTTCCCCTTCTATCTTATTCTATATTATTCCATTGTATATATGTATGTGTGCACATATAGATATACAAATATGTATACAGAGATGAAAAAGCCATAATCCCTTCCATCAATGAGTTGAGCTAACAGCATATTCACAAATAAATGCTATATAACTTAAAACATCAATGTGTGAGGTATATAAAATGTTATGAGGATTCATGAGAAGAAAGCAAAATTTGTCTCCACTGGGCCTCATTGATGGTTTTCACCACACTATTGCTCAGTTTGCCCACTGTCTATTCTATCCCATCAGCTAGAGAATTGAAATTATCTTTTCAGTAATTATATGATCACAAATGAACTGTCAACAAGGAAGTATGCTAGCCACTGGGAAAACTTTATTTTCCCCCTCTTGACTTTTTCCCCTTAGCTTCCTTCCTTTCCCCCTTTTCTTATCTCTTCCTTGTCCCACCCCACCCCCAGTCCATACTTGCCATTGCAGTATTTTAAGAGTATTAATGTATGTTGGCTTAGCCATAATGGAAAACATTTAAGAAAATGTGTGCAAGAATAAAAAAAAGAACACAAAAAAGGCAAACCAAAACAACAACACAAAAACCTTCTAGTGCAAGGAGTTATGATGAGACTCAAATGTGAAAAGTTTGAACATTAATACAGGTAAACTGCTTAATCCAAGGGGCCTCAAAATGATTGAGACTGATTGGACTTACTTCAGTGTTCCTTTACAAAAATGCTTATGATTAAAGGGACAAGGGATACAACAGAAATAATAAATAGTTTTCAGTAAGAGAAAAGAAAGAAAAACTAAGGGAGTAAGAATTATTCTGCCTAGAAATAGGAAGATTTCATTGTGTTAACACTCTTTAAATATACAGAACAGGTTGTAAGGAAGAAAAAGGCTCTCCCTTTTTATTCTCCTGTGGTGAGAACAGAACACAAAGTGATGGACTTTAGTTGAACAGGATTTCCATTTCTGAAAGGTTTCCTGAATAATGAAATGCTGAATTATGATCAAGTAAATAATAGGAAAAAGTCTTCCATTTTTGAAATTGTTTCTTCCAGTCTAACCATTGAATTGCATGATAAAGTAGGACAGTACTTACAGAATGATTTATTACTGAATAAACTAATGATGTTAGGATGCCCAAGAAAGAACCAAGTTATTTCTCATAAATGCTTCAATGACCCACATTCTTGTGTGGCTTAAGCAAGTCATAACAGTGCATCTAGATCTTGGCTAGTGTGCCAACGTACATTAGTAACTAAAACGTCCACAAGTAAAAATAGCCTTTGAAAAGCATATTTTAAGAGGCCTCACAATTACTCAATTACTTTTACTTGGCATTCATAGAAGTAAAAGTGAGACCTAGGAAGAAAGAAAGAGAGAAAGAAAGAGAGAAAGTAAGAGAGAGAAAGAAAGAGAGAAAGAGAGAAAGAGAGAGAGAAAGAGAGAAAGAGAGAAAGAGAGAAAGAAAGAAAGAAAGAAAGAAAGAAAGAAAGAAAGAAAGAAAGAAAGAAAGAAAGAAAGAAAGAAAGAAAGAAAGAAAATAATAGTATAGCACTCCCCCAGCCATAAGGGTCAACAAGACTTAACTTTCATTGTACCAATAGGATATTTTAGTCCATGACTGTCCAGTTATCCAATCATTGATTCTTAGTTTGGAGAATTGGAGTGACAATCTTACAAAGTGATATATAAATAGCTGAAATAGAGGCCTACTGACTGAGACAATCTATTGCTGTTATTTCAATGTATTAATGTTCATATTTCTATAAAAGTTAAGTGCAATTATGAACCTTAAAAATATCTAAACGACATCATCTCATATGAGTAACCCTTTTGTTAAAACAAAGGTTAAGCCAGGGGAAGCCGTGCCAGGCCTTTATGGCCAAAAGAAATGTATGTGTTAGGGATTGAGTGAGGGAGGATACAGCATTGAGAAATTATCTGGGGAAAGCAAGTAGATAATATATTAACCTGATTAAATAAAGCAACTAAGTAAACTGTCGTGTCTGAGTGACCTATCTTGGTTATCACCATTTAATTGATTCATGATCGCCAACTTTTAATTCCAGTGCTATATTATATAGTCCGTCTATAAAGAAACATTTATTAAACAACTGTTATGTGTCAGACACTATGGTAGGCACTTTGGATAAGAAAAAGAATAATATCCACTGGCCTCAAGAAGCTCACAGTACACCATGTATACATCTAAATTGAAAAAACACTTGGCGAGGTTGAGGTGTTCTCATTGTGGAGGGCTTCACACACGAGGTAATTCTTAAGCTAAGGTTTGACAGAAGTTAGAAATTTTCTAAGAAGCTGAGAGGAGGGGAGAATGCATTTCAGGTATGGAGAATAGTCTTGGAGAATAGTCAAAGGCAGAGATAGGAGGTGCAATGGCATGTGTGAAGAAGAGCAAACAACTAAGTTTGGTTGGACCATATAGTGCCCAAGAAGAGTGAAAGTCTGAAAACAATCTTCAGGAAAACTTTCATCCACCTAAAACATGCTGGTCATCTTTCTCATCAAAATTGAAGCTGGTCACCATCATTAGAGCTGTGCTTTCGTGTGATATAGGTAAAGTACTGTCCTTGGAATTAGAAATACATGGTTTCAAACACACACAAACTGTGTGATCCTGGCCAAGTCACTAAACTTTTCTAGGCTTCAGTTTCCTTATTCATAGGATGAGGAGGTAATACTTCATGACCTATAGCATCACTTCTAGCTCTAAATCTATGATTCTCTGAACCTGTTTACAATTTGATGATCTGAACTATGGTATATGTTTCCGGTTTTGTTTTTCCTTGTCCCTTGTTATATATCAGTTATTGTGTAATGTGGGACAAAAAATACCACACCATTCTATAAGACCTTAAGTCCCAATTCCTGTCCCCTTAGAGCTTACCACCCAAGTGCAAATAAGCAAGACCTGACTCCTAGAAGTATCTGCCAATAAAGGATTCTTTGCTATTCTTACTTTTTATAACTGAAGCAAGATAGAATTCAAAATCACCCTATTAATGGAAATACTAATTTCATAACATCAAAACATTAGCATTAGTCTAATTTAATAATTTATTAAATAAGAATGAATATTATCATAAATTAATTTCATATCCTTTTCACCAAAATGAGTCATAATTTTTTTAATATGTTGGACGACTTTAGTTTAAAAAGTGATTTCATGATTGTAGATTATAATCATATCACCTCTTTTCTAGGGAAGATTTATTTTAAATGAGATTTTGATAGAAAAAAAAGAACAGAGACATTATGAAACCAAAGCATGAATACATTTTATTAAATGTCTGTTTTCTTTAGGACATCTTCCTTTTGCTTGGACTTTACTTTCCAACCAAATCATCATCTATAAATCACAAGATAACATTTTTTGTCATACTTAACCTGCTGGGAAATGTTTTTGCTGCCATAATTATAATTTTAGGATATGATAGGTTAAAGGATCATATTTTAGAGAAATTGTTTTGGTGGTAATCAAAATATCATTTGGCAAACTACAGAGGCATTGCTATTTATGCATTTAATTAGTTATTTAAATATAGCATATTCCTAAAGTACAATAAAGTGGTGTGATATTATGGTCTTTTTAGTTTCCTTTTTAAACATGAAGCAGAATCATCCAAGCAGAGAATGGATAAGTATTCATTAAAACAAAAAGCTATTACATTGTAGAGGAAAGAATGATGGTGGTCATTACATTGACCTTACATGTTTCACTTAATTTTCACTTGAAAATCATATAATTAGCACTTATTTTCAAATAATACATGGGTTATGGATCACACAATGGTCATAGCTCTATAATTATAGCTTTAGTGCCGGTCTCACTTTTACTTTCAAGAAACATGGATACCTTTTCTACTAAATAAATGTCTTTATGTAAGCCAGGACAAAGGGACTCCTGGCTTCAGCACCTCTTCCCTGTCCCAAGCCAAAACATGTCTGTGCTCATGACCCCTTCATATAAAGTCCTCATGTGGCCTTTAAAGTACTTCCCAACCTTTTCCCTTCCTACATTTCCAGTACTCCTAGACTTTACTTCCCTCCACAGATTGTAGAATTTAGCTATTCGGGTCTGTTTGCTTTTTATCACACAATGCTCTATCTCCTGACTGTTCTCTTGACCTGGTCCCCATGCTTCAGATGCTCAAGTCTCCTCTGCTTCCTTGTTCCCCACATTTCATTCTAGTGTCAGTTCAAATCCTTCCTAATGCAAGAGGCCTTTTCTATCCTATCCACTTCTCATTCCTTCCTTCTGAGATTATCTTCCATTTTTTCTGTTTATATCTTCTATGTCTTTTGATTGTTTCCCCCCTTACTGAATGGATGTGAGCTCCCTCAAGGCAGGGACATTTTTTAAAGACTTTCTTTTTATTCCCATTATATAACATAGTACCTGGCATAGAGTATGTGCTTAACAATTGCTTATTGACTGAGTGCCTAACTGACTATATATACCGCATATCAATAGTTTTATTCCTCACCCTGTTTCTGTGGGGGCAACATAAATTTTCTATTCTATTACCTTTATAGTTAATAAAGCCTATAAAAGCAGTTAGGTGGCACAGTGGATGGAGTACTTGGGCCTGCCTTCAGAAAGACCTGTGTTCAAATCCAGCCTCAGACACTTATTAGCTGTGTGAAACTGGGCAAGTCATTTAACCTTGTTTGCTTCGGTTTCCTTCCTTTGTTTAATGAGCTGGAGAAGGAAATGTTAAAGTACTCCAGTATCTTTGCCAAGAAAACCCCCAATGTGGTCACAAAGTGTCAGACATGATTGAAGTGACTGAACAACATTACCTATAAAATGTACAAGAAAACTGGGATAGAGATTTTTCTTCATTCTTTCAGAATAGAATATTCAAAGAAAATCTTTGATGTGAAAGCTGTTGACACCTTCTCCCAAAAGTTTATAGCCCTCAATGTGGCTAAGCTCATATTAATTCTCAGAGTTTCTCGCACTCAGCTCAAGTGCCAGTGCCAAATGATAAAATGAATAGATCCATCCACTCTGATTGTCAACATTCTGTTTATTTCTGAAAAATGAAAAATGCGAATTCATTTTTAAAAAGATTATAAAGTAACAACTTTGTTTCAATTCAACTAAATGTTTATTAAACATCTGCTCTGGATAAGGCATTGGGATGAGAAAAATGACTGTCCTTGCTCTCAAGAAGTTCCATTCTCTTGGGGAGAATTAACATTTGCACATGTAAAATGAGGGGTACTTATGCAACAAAGGAGTCAAGCAAAGTGAGAAAGAAAGATAATTTCTAGAGGTGTGTCAGGGAAGGCTACCCAGAGAAAGCATCTGAGCCAAACCTCAAAGGAAGAGAAATATTTTGTAAGGCAGAGCTGAGGTGCACTCCAAGTATGAGGAACTACATTTAAAGTGAACCACATATCTTCAGGCTTTTGTAGAAAAATCAAAACAAAAATAAATTGAAATGGCAACCACTGCTTGTTTTAACACTGGGAGTTCAGTATTATTTTGGAACTAATAGAATAGCTTTGTTTCTGTTAGCAAAACAGGTCCATTTAAAGCTCTGTTGGAATATTCAATTGTTTGTAATTGTCACAAAATGTAGTCTTTGAAACAATATTATCTTAGAAAAATGAATTTATTATAAGAGAATGCTATCTGCATTAGTCAATGGGAATTATTAGGAGAAGTAATGGAAATGTTTAGCTGCAGTTATGCTATCTTTTCTTTCGGTTATCATCTTTACCTATAAGGGCAAAGCATACTGGAAAGAACATTATACTGTGAGTCAGGAGGCTTGAATTCTTTTCCTAATTCACACATTTATTAGCTGGGAGACCCTGGACCAGTCACTTTATTTCACTGGATCTCAATAGCTTATTCAGTATAATGAGTGATCCAGAATAGATGATCTTTAGGTTCTTTCTAACTTTAACTGGATCTTTCCTCTTCAATTCTGACCTCACTCATTGTCCATCTCCAGTGCCTAATAAAGATATTGATACTGATGGAGCAACTTATTTGGCCACTTATCCAGCAAAATGTCATAATCTGTAATAAGTATTTTTCTTCTACTCTATATTAGATCATACTGGTCTTAGACAGGCTCTTTGACCCAATGTGCTCTGCCAGGTAGATGGTAGTAATAGTCAACCTTTGGATATGATGCCCAAGAAAAGTAAGCAACTCTCTAATGGAAGTATGGGCCAGCTTCCAAAGTCTACAGAGATTGCATAACATCATAAAATGTGTGAATTTTCTGATGTCTATTTTAGATGAACATTTTCTACTTTGATAAACTTTAATAAACATACTTCTAAGTATGGGGTGGGGATAGAATAGGTTAGTTAAATCTAATTTATGGCTTTCTTTGGTCTTAAAACTAGAAACTGATTATTTTTAATGTTTGCAGTAAGGCTTTTTATAAATTATTCAGACCTGTGATTTCATTGGCATAGGGCCCTCCTTAAGAGGAATCTCTACCAATGCAGGCTAGACACTGTTCAGCAATTATACTCTTTTGAAATTTGTTTGGGGCACTGAGACATTCAGTGACTCTTCCAAGATTACCCAATTGATAACTATCAGTGGTAGGACTTGAACCCATAGGTTCCTAATCTCAAGGTCAGCTCCTTAATCACTATTACATTTGAGGAAATGAAGAGTATTTAAAGACAGACAATATAGTCCAATTACATTTTTTGTTTATATCCTACAAATAATTTCAGACCTGTGATTTAATGGCCCAGATAATTATAGCTATAGAAATGCCTCCCTCCAAACTATGTATTTTTAATCTCATCTCCCATTTACAATTCCAAAAATCGAAAAGGTGTTTGTTTCATCTAAAGGTGTTTGCCCTTCTGGCCATTTTAAAGAGGTTTTTCATTACATCACTACTTTTTTTTCATCTTATCTTATCAAGAGCAGTATTAGCAATGAGTATCCAAATATATGGTGTTTTCTGATTTGTGCAGACATGGAAGCTGGCAAAAGGGTAATGGTCTGAAGTGTGAAGATGATGTGGGCAAAAAGGCATGCCTGTGAGAACTTGGGTGGCTTCCCTTATCTTTGTACTTTAAGCATGAATGGATAAACCCTTACTAATTCTTCATGCAGATAAATGGTTATATTATACTAGCAACTTATCCACAGCTTCATGTAACTATTTGCTACCCAGTTCAGAGTTGTCTTAGGGAATGCACTTTAGAAACCTTAAGAAAGTAAGCTAGACTTATTATTAATATAAAAACTAAGCACTTCACTATGATAAATCAAGGACAAAGTTTTGGGCAGGAAGTTGAGAATATAAGAAGAAATTTTCCTTTTTTCCCCTTTTTAATGTGTTTTCCTTTAAATGTATTTTATTTTACATTTTAATTGTTTTATCTTTGTTGCTATCTTGTGTTCTTATATCACCTTAATTTTTAATATAATCCCCTGCCTATCCTTTGTGAAAAGTTGACAAAGATAACTAAAAATTAATTTAGCAAAATTAATAAACACATTAACTGTGCTTAACATTATATTATTTCACACCCATACTTCTTTGTATCTACAAAAAAAGGGAGGGCATACATTTTCTTAATCCTTCATCATTATATGGCCATCCACCACTACCATTACACAGTTTTCAGGGTTTTAAAAAATATTCTTCCCATTAGCTTTGTTTATAGTCATTGTATATATTGTTTTCTGGTTCTGCTTTCTTTCCTGTGTATCATTTCATATATCTTCCCATGTTTCCGTTATTTTATTGTTGTTGTTGTTGTTGTTTTGGGAAGGGCAATGAGGGTTAAGTGACTTGCCCAGGGCCACACAGCTAGTAAGTGTCAAGTGTCTGAGGCTGATTTGAACTTAAGTACTCCTGAATCCAGGGATGGTTCTTTATCCACTGCGCCACCTAGCTGCCCCCCCCCCACCTAGCTGCCCCCTGCTTCCATTATTTTTCATGCTTGTATTACTACTTTTTTTTGGTCAAGAATTCCATTCTTTGGTGATACTTACTTCCATCTGTTCTAAGGTATTAATTCTTGCCTATTTAATTCTACTATTTTGTATTTCTTGTTTTATTTCTTCCTGGTACTTGTATAGGTTTTGTGGCCAGGGTTCTTTTCTCTGAGTTTGTCTCTATTTGGACTTGTTGAAGAGTACTTTATTTTTCTGAATTTACCTCCTTGTGGGCTTCTTTTGATCAAAGGTATTTAAGTTTGATGGGTTCTATTTGTTTTTTTTTTTTTCTGTTTAACCATATCTCTAATCCCTGTTTCTGTCTCTCTCTGTGTCTTACTGTCTTTCTGTTTATCTGTCCACCTCTGTGTCTCTTTATCTGTCTGTCTCTGGTAGTGTGACTGAGCTATTAATTGTTGAAAACATTGCCTTTTAAAAGGTCCTCATGACCCTTGACTTCACTGCAGCTTTTGACACTGTTGATATTTTCCAGGTGATAGAATTTCTCTGTTGATTTCAAATAAACCACACTTTCCTCCTTTTTTATCTCCAACCACTCCTTCTATGTCTCCTTCACTAGCTCTTCACTCTCTTCTTGAGTCTTTAATCTAGGTGTTCCTCAAAGTTCTATTCTTGACCCTCTTTTATCTCTCTATATTCTTTTGAAAATCTCACTTACAGGATCATAAATTTAGAGCTGGAAGAGACCTCAGAGGTCACATCATATCAAGGCCCCTTATTTTACAGATGAGGAGACTGAGATACACTGAGGCAAAATGACTTTTCAAAGGATGTAAACATAGTAATTATCTGAGTTGAGATCAGCTCTCACTCTATATAGAGTACTATTTGCACTTCTCCATGGTACCTCCAGATTTAATTAAACAGCTTTAATTACCATCTATTTACAGATGATTTATATCTTTAATAGATCAAATTTGTATCTTCAGTAGTTGCCTGTATTTTTAGCTCCAGACCTGTATCTCCATCTTCCTATACAGTATTTATAGCCAAGATCCTCATGGTATCTTAATCACTTTCTTTTCTTGACTATCCTCTATCTGTGGAACTACCATTTACATGGCATCCTATGTTTTAAACTGTGTGGTTATTTTTTTTCCTCCCCTATCACAGACAAATTGCATTTCTAGCATCCAACTCCTCTTCTCTATTTCTATTGTGAACACCATAGTATATGCCTTCAAAACTGCCCAAGTAGATGATTACATTAGCCTCGTGCCTGTGCTCTCTCCCCTTCTTATTTGTTCCTTCACATATCTGCCGAACGAGTATTTTCATTGGTTATATTTGATCATGACATTACTGTGCTCAAAAAAGTTTGGTGTCTTCCTATTGTCTACCAAACACATTAAAATATCTTTGCTCAGAGTTCATGATCTTCAGAATCTGCTGCCACTTCATCTTTCTAACCTTATTTCAAATTATTGTATTCCCATCTTCTCTGTGTTTCAACTAACCCAGAGCATTCTTTGACCCCTGAAGAGGTCTTATCTTCTCCCACCTCTTTGACTTTAGTCATGCTGTTTTCTTTTGCCTTTTTGCCTGTTCCCTTCAATTTTTTTTCTTTGCCTTTTGGATGCATAACCATCTTTTAAAGCCCAAATCCAAAGAATCCCTGGTTGATAAATGGCTTTTTCTTCAAACCTCACATGTATTATATAATGTTGCACATGATAGCAGTTTTTCTGTCTTCTGCACTTACTAACCTATTAACTCCATAAGGCTAGGGACCATGCCTTACCTAAATTTTGTATTTCTCTCAGTGACTACCTATGGCAGTGCTCTACACATAATAGTTACTTAAGAAATATTTGTTGTTTGGTGGGTTAATAAATGAATACACTTTAAATAATGATTAGCAGAGCTAATACTCACTATTTTATGCCTCTGTGTGTTTATATCCTAGTTTTCCTTTCCTTTCTTCTTTCTTTGAAGTAGCCCCCTCACTAACAATCTGATTCTTTCTAGCTTTCTCAGTCTCATCCAGCTAGCTTCCTATATTTATTGCTGAGTCATCCAATCAGTCTTAATTGTCTCTTTTTCCAGCTGGCTCTGTCCTCTTGGGGTAAGCATTCTGCTACAGGTGCATTTTTGAAAATTAGGAAAATTTGGATAACTAAATATGGACACGGCTAGATTTTAATTGCCAGTTCTGAAATTATAAAAAATGATTACCACTTTTTCACCTATCATCACAGAAACCAGCAGTTTAGCAAACTATTACAGAATTATTTACAAGAGAGACTGGATATGTGCTTTTAAAAAAAGATAACCTAAAAAAGATTTGTTTATGTTATTTATGCCTAATCTTCCCCTTCAATCCAATTCAATTCAGTTTATCAGATAAATATAATATCTACTATGTACATACAAATTATGTGAGTCCTGGATGGAGATTTTTTTTTTTTTTAGTTAAGACAGTGCTTATCCTCATGAAGTTTACAATCTGGTTGGGAGAAGAGTTTTTTTTTTGTTGTTGTTGATCTGTTCTGTTTTGTTTTTTAGCCAATGAGAATGGATTTTACTTTAAAAATAATAGAGAGGGGCAGCTAGGTGGCACAGTGAATAGAGCACCGGCCCTGGAGTCAGGAGGACCTGAGTTCAAATCCGACCTCAGACACTTAACACTTACTTGCTGTGTGACCCTGGGCAAGTCACATAACCCCAATTGCCTCATGAAAAAATAATTATAGAGGACTAAAAATAACAACACAATAGCACATCATTAATTGGACAAAAATCCATTGGATTTGTAATCAAGAGGGTTGAGCAATAACTTTCTTGTGCCATTAAGTACCTGTGTAGCAACTCAACCTCACTCACTCAACTAAGTTAAGATTTAATAGGGCGGGCGAGGGGGGGGCGCGGCTAGGTGGCGCAGTGGATAAGCACCGGGCCTGGATTCAGGAGTACCTGAGTTCAAATCCGGCCTCAGACACTTGACACTTACTAGCTGTGTGACCCTGGGCAAGTCACTTAACCCCCATTGCCCTGAAAAAAAAATAAAATTAAAAAAAATTAAAAAAAAAGATTTAGTAGGTGCTTAATAACCATTCTTTTAATTGTTGAATAATAGGGTTGAACTGGAGGATATGTATAGCTCTTTCAATTGCTAACATTTTGGGATTCAATGGTGCTATAGAACTTTATTCTTTTGAGAATCATGATATTTCAAATCCATTACTTCTACACTATCTTGGGCTGTGGTAGGCATGAGACAAATTGATAATACAAATAACAACAATCATGACAGAAATTGAACTTAATTTAATGATAACTAGGTTAGCAATGTGTTGCAAAACATGGGTCTGATTGTCTTCTTTAATGAACACTTTCTTTTAATTGCAGAATTAAAACTAGCACTGTGTAGCTGAGGCTTTTACCAAGGATGCTAAAATTTAGAGGGTACAAAATTCTAAATAATGACTTTCATATATGATCTAATTTTTTTAAAAAATCTATAATATATATTTTGCCAACATTTGTACTCTTTCAGCAATACATTAATAATTGTACTTAGCATCTACTTAGCAAGCATAATTAATTCAATAGGAAACTACCACATGCCCTACTTCTTCCCCTTAGAGGATTGCTCACCCTAAGTGGGCTCCTCCTCAGCTTAAACTTGAAAGGAATCTTAGACATCTTTTAGTTCAAACCCTTTATTTTACCGATAAGGAAACTTGGACCCTAGGACATTAAGCGATTTGCTGCAGGTTATTCAAGTAGTAAATGTTGAAGAGGGTTTAAATCCTAGGTTCTCTATCTCCAAGTCCAGTATTCTTTCCAGTATAGCTTCAAAAGAGTTGCCAGTCAGAATGGGTAGAGGTATTTTCCTCACTAGGAGTTCCCATACTAATGGAATCACAGGTCCAGTATCCACCAAATAAATTCCCATTTACTTTCAGCAAAACAATACAACTCTGAACATACCATTTATCTGCTTTACCAAAGAACCATAGCCTGTCTCTATTCATCTGTAGTCATCTTGGTCTGGGAGGTAGATGAGCAAGTAACTGTTTTAAAGCACCATTTCTCATAGCTCTGTGGTATAGAGATCTATCCCACATAGAGTTTATTTCCCCCAAATTGAATTTCAATTCCCTCTTCTCTCCCCCTGCCTAGGTGTTTAAAAAAAGTCCCAAGTCTAAAATGGATCCCTCCTTGCTACTTTCATGGTCTATGTTGAGCTTATGGGATTGAAAGAAATATTTGGAAATCCACTTAGTGAATGGAAGTAAGGTGGTTTGCATGGCTTAGATACCAAAATTTTTCACTGATTTTAAATCAGCCTTTTAAATAATTGGTTTGCCGTGATTCAGGACATAGTCTCTGTATCATAGTAGAATAACAAAATAAATTTAATTAAACTTTTTAAGAGTTGAGTAAAATAGAGAAACCTAAGGAATCTGGAAACCTGACTCCTAATTCTAGTTTTATTTTGAACTCATTAAATGAGCTTGGAAAAGTCATTTAACCTTTCAGAGCCTTAATTTGCACTTCTGAGAAAGGACAATTATAAAAATTTACCTTGTGAGAATATGCTGTAGATTAATTAATGTGGGTTTTGGGCTCCTGAAATAAAGATGCTAAGAACAGAGATTTTATTTATTTTATTTACTTGTTCATTTATTTATTTAGATCTGCATTAAGAGCTCAAACCTTTCTCAGACACTTGGGAAAACATATATTCTGGTCACAGAGGGAAGAGCTATGTCTCTGTACCTTTCCTTCTGTATTCTCTGCTTAATCCAGATTTATTGCTTCTGTCAAGAAAAAAAAAATTGCTGAACCAGAATGAGCTGCCTGTGAACAGCAGTCTTCTCTGCTAATGCCATGACTGAGTTTCCAGTCACTTGAAAGGGATCGTCTTCCCAGAAGGCTATCTTTAGGACCATAACATATTTGAGGCAGAGCTGGAAGAATCTCTCTCTGTCTTTAGGGTGTATGTCTGTGCTCTACTTTATCTGTCTCACTTGCACCATTCTCCTCATTACATAGCTTGTCCGTCTTTTGATTGATGTGACTCAAGTCCCATGACCTGTCAGAATCAGTCTCAGTGAAAATTATTGGTATGATGAACAGAAAAGAACACTGGATTTGGAGTCATTTGACATGGATTCAAATATAAATGTCACTATCTCGCTATAGGATTTTAGGTGATTCATTACTTTCCCCTTTCTGGGTCTCATGAATGACATGGGTTTGACTAGATGATCTCCCTTCAACTTTCAATCTTGCTGGAAATCTATGAGCCTATGTTCCATTTCACCATTGTTTGTCAAGTGAAAGATATTTAAAGCATTTTAGTGCACATTTGAATTTCTTTTATAATACACTAAGTAAAGAACAATAGTTGACAAATAAAATAACATAGTCATCTAAGTTTTGCACTATTTCATCCATTTGATTTCATTTGATCCTTGCAATAGTACTGTGAAGTAGATATCCCCCTTTTATAGCTGAGGAAACTAAAGTTCAGAAGTGACTTCCTTGTCTGTGATTATAATAATAGCCATTCAATTAAAAATTCAACTCAATAAACATTTATTAAACATTTGCTATATGCTGGGTACTGTGCTGAGGTTGCAAGTTTCAAAGGTGGAATATGAAACCAGGGTCTCCTTATTCCAAGGATAGAATTATTTCCAACATAATCTTCTACCTCTTATGTGTTAGCTAAATATGTTAACTGTAAAAAGAATGTTTTATGTTTATAATAATATAGAATAAATGACAGCATTTTGATTGGGATTTATATAATTGTGAATGGGAATGAGGGAAACAAAGAAATTCCCCCTTTGCCTTTTTTTTCATTTGATAAGCCATTCATAGATAAGTGGCCCGACTAATTTATGAACACACCTCTGTGATTTTTCCACCTTTAATTGCAAAGATTTCATCTGTATTTTGAGAATATGGGTTAAAATGTGAGCTCTGATCATTCCTGCCTGTGTGACCATTATCGTCAACTTTTCTGCATCTTAGTTTTCTCATCTATATAAATGAAGCGTTTTGTCTACCTCTGATATTTTCATAATATTTATTCTAAGCCAGTGAAGAACCTGGACAGAATTTGTGCCAAATGGGCTAACAGATGATGCTGGATTCTCTCCACTCCTCCTTTCTAATTGATCAAGATAGAATGGATTTCAAGGGATATTAAGTGTTCTCTGTGGTTTTAGGAAGCAAGGAAAAATTGTGTTCCCTCTTATAATTTCATGACAAATCAGATAAATTATATTAGAGTTCAGGAGAGAAATATCGTCTCCTTTCATATATCTACTTTTATATTCCTCTTGGAATTCTGACTTGCAATTGACTTTATATCCATCCATGCCCATAGAGGGACCCTTGGGACATAGAGATTTAAAGAAGCCATTAACCCATACCTACACTAGTATTTAACACCAGAAAAGGTAGGAAAGTTGAACACTTTAGTTTAATCCTCTGCTCTTTATGATCATGAAAGGGGAAAAGGGAAAAATAAGAGAGCATCTTATTATGTAGTATAAATATAAGGATAGAGATGGCACTTGCAATCTCATCGATAGAAGTAACTTTTGGCAGAGCAAAATTCCTCTGTCATCAGAGTTTCATGTTAGCACTTCCTCTGTGACTTATTGTCTTAGAAAGTTTCTTAGAGTGCCCAGAGATATTAAGTGACTTGACCAGGGTGACTCTGTCAGTTTGTCAGAGACCTAGCACAGGAAGCCAGGTCATCCTGGGTTTTAGGGTATCTCTCTGTTACAACATTCTTCTTGAAAAATAGAAATAAAATTAATTAAAAATGTGCCCACATGTTCACCCATATTTTTCTACATTATAACTATATTTTAATAGTTTTCTTTAGTTCCTGTTCATTTGTTTTAAGGGGGAGTGGGCAAATAAACACTTATATAGAATTTACTATGTGACAGGCACTATGCTTAACATTTTTTTTACAGCAAATCATTTTTTGCTGAGTGAAAATATGATATAACATTAAGTGCAGGTTATATTTAAATTAATTTATAAGTAAAAAGGATTTCAACACATATATTGTACACACAATTATAATGTTTGACAGACACATAGATAAGATGTACATAAGACATACAAGCAAACCAACAACTGTGAGATGTTACTTCTTCCTGTCTAGCCAACTGTGGGTATGGTAGGGGGAAATCAGGAGGCCTGTCTACCTTAATTCTCTTCTCTCCTGCAAATAATAGCTGTTTGGTGTTACAGTAGAAAATCATTCTTTTTTTTCACCTACTTCCAATTTTTTCCCAGTTTTTAAGGATATACCAGAGGGGTGGGGATCACACAGAATGTTCTCTCCTTATACAGAGGAATCACAATGCATACCCCACCCAGGGATCCAAGAGCCAAATGATTGGCCTCCTTTTTTACCTTTACCAGGGGGCTAGTTCACCCAAAGAATTGGAGGCTCATCACAAATTTTGTAAAATAAAAAGATAATTTATCAGGAGAGAGAAATATGATGACTGTCCCCAACATTTTTACATATATTATTTAAGTTGATCCTCAAACAACCCTGTGAGGTAGGTGCTATTATTTCGCATTGCGCTCTATTTTTTTTTTATTCATTTGTATTTGCTTTATTGTGTCTTGGTTTCTCATAAAGTCACTATCTTCCATTTGTTCAATCCTAATTCTTAGGCAACTGTTTTCATCAGAGAGCGTTTGTACCTTCTTTTCCATTTGGCCAATTTGGCTTTTCAAGCTGTTGACTTTTTCTCATGTCTTGCCCGTACCACCCTCATTTCTCTTTCCATTTTTTTCCTCTGCCTCTCTAACTTTATCTTCAAAGTCCTTTTTTGAGCTCCTCTATGGCCTGAGACCAATTCATGTTTTTATTGGAAGCTTTAGATATAGGGGCCCTGACATTGACATCTTCCTCTGAGGGTGCACCTCAATCTTCCTTGTCACTGAAGAAACTTCCTATGGTCCTCACCTTTCTCTGTCTGTTCATCTTGCCTTTCTTTTACTTGACTTTTAGCTCCTTAAAGTGGGGCACTGTTTCCAGGCTGCAGTATCCCAACCTTCAGAAATCCCAGGTGGTATGATTTAAGGAGGATCAGGTTCTTCACTTGCCTGCCTTGTTCCCTGGTCTGTAGATGACTCCAGACCAAATTTCTAATCAACCAGCTTTGTGTGTTGTGGTTGTTAGCTCTGACGAGCCTGTGCCCCTCCCCCACCTGGGCCACTGCTACTCAAGCCTGCCTCCTGGTTTCCAGCAGGGGTGAAAAACCCAAGTTCTGTCTCAGCACCAGCATAGACCCCTGCCAAGGGCTCAGCCCTCTTACCAGACCGTGAGCTTAGTTCTAGATGACACTGGCACTTCAGCTGATTCAGAGGCTCTGGGGGTCTCCTTCTCTGGTGAGGCCTTCCTGGGACTGGATCTGTGTCAGGGTGACTGTGGAGTTGGGCTCCACTCCTGTCTCAGCACAGCAGCTCCCTCCTTCTGACCTTCCAAGCCATTCTTGGTTAGAAAATGATTTCAGCACATTCTTCTGTGGGTTTTGTTGCTCTAGGCATTGTCCTATGGCATTATTTGGATGTCTTTTGGAGTGATCCTGTCATGAGTTCAAGAGCTCACTCAGGTAGGTGCTATTATTATCACCATTTTACATTTGGGAAAACTGGGGCAAAGAGAGGTTCAGTGACTTGCCTAGAATCCCACAGCTAGTAAGTGAAGTAAATTGCAATTGTCTTCTGGATCTTTGGCCTTCTGGATTCCAGGCCAAGCACTCTGTCTACTGTTCCATACTATTTGTATTTTAAAATTTACATTTCATTAAAAAGTAGTAGAATAGTGAATTAAAAGAGAAAGGCAAACATACTAGGTATTGTATACTTTCAGTCAGTACCAAAGATCATAGATGTGTAATCTATTATATACCTGATGAGTTGCTATCTGACTTTTATAGATTATTGAAGTGTTCAGCTCCTCCAAGATGATGTTCTCTTCCTGCCTCTTTTCACCAATCATCTTGGGTTTTTTTGTTTGTTTTTGTTTTTTGTTTTTTTGCAGGGCAATGAGTGTTAAGTGAATTGCCCAGGGTCACACAGCTAGTTAAGTATCTGAGGCTGGATTTGAACTCAGGTTCTCCTGAATCCAAGGCTAGTGCTTTATCCACTGCGCCACCTAGCTGCCCCCACCAATCATCTTGTATTCCCTATGCTTAATCATCAATCACCAGCTCTCACTAGAGGAAGGTGTGTATTTGTCCTTCAGGTACCCCTAAACAAAGATCCACTCCCTTTAATCACATCAGGTTGATTATGGGACTCATTAAATTGATCTGGGATCTGGGATTAGATCAGCTTCCTTCCTTTCCATATCAAATATGTCTTTATGAAGTTCCTAATACTATCAATGAATCTAGGTGTTTCTGATGGGAGATTTGGGGAGAAAATGGCATATTCATACAGCATACCATTAAAGACCAACCTTTGTTGTATAATGGACATAATTAAGTATGCCTAGGTATTTCATTCTTGCAGTCTTGATACATCTGTCTTCCAGCTAATCTTAATATCATAAGCTTTTTGAAAGGTGAATGAAAGTCAGAAATTATTGTTTCTAAGTCCATTGTGTTGAAGTTTTAAGTTCAGGCATAGGCTATGTCTAGGACAACATTTCTCAAAGTATGGTTTGGGAATCTCTGGGGATTCAGAGACCCTTTAAAGGGTGTCTCAGGCAAAAATTCTTTTCATGATATATTTTAATTTTAACAAAATAAATAAAATAAATAAATAAAATAAAATAAAATAAAAATAATATGCTGGCAAATGTTTAACAATTGGATCTCTAGGGGAAATATGGATGCACCATACACTTCTAAGTTTAATCTACACAATTAACATTTTCTCTTTCACTTTCTTAAGTCTAGAAAATCAATAAAATAAATCCATTCCCTGGCTTGTAGAAACTACTCATTTCTGAAGTAAACATGGCCACATTGCAAATTTAACAGTTCTTTCTCATGAGCTAGTTTAAACTGACTCTAGCACATCCCTGCAAATAATTCACATAAGCAAAAACTCATGATAACCATTAATTATATACCCAATGATCTAATATGATCCTGAGACCCAAAAGTTGGAGAACCACTTATATAAGCACATACATTATTTTTTTTTGCAAAACATTGAGTTGAATTTAGTAAAATTATTTTATATTTAGTACAACATTTTTTTTTTTTTTGGTGAGGCAACTGGGGTTAAATGACTTGCCCAGGTACACAGTAAGTGGTAAGTATCTGAGGCCGGATTTGAACTCAGGTACTCCTGAATCCAGGGCCAGTGCTTTATCAAGTACAACATTTAAATAAGAAAGAATGATATGTAATATACCACACCAGGATAGATCTAGTCAGAACAACCCAGGTTCAAATCCTGTTTCTGACAGGTACTCACTGTGTGATGATAAAGCAAGAACCCCTCAGTGCTCCCAAGCAATTCCCTTGATTCCATAAGACTCAGATGATATCATAGAAGTTTCCAGGATGAACATTCCCCATACTTATTTAATCATAGGTTTACTCATCTCTTGGGAAGAAGGGAGAATGACCTGAAAGTACAAAAATGACAACAATGTTCTAGACAGAATGGACTTTTAGGATGGTAAGAAATGCCAAGTGACAGGATGACAGGAAAATGGTCTGAAATCAGCAATGGGGAATAAAGAGTATAGCAATTACTCTTCCTGGTCCTGTGTGTCATGGCTACAAGAGAAAGAGATCTGGTCATTTTTAGAAGAAAGCTAGGTTTTCTAGGTTGGATGGAGAGGAAATTGTTAAGGAAAGGGGATGAGGATAAGTTGTTAAAGGGTTGTTAGGTGAAGAGGAAGGTAGAAGAAGCTCACTTCAAATGTTCATTCTGAAAATATTTAGTAAGTACTTACTATATGCCAGTTACTGTGCTAAAGCATTAGTGTCACCTCCCACCCATCCCCACAAAAAAAAGAAAGACAGTCTCTGACACTGAGCTCACATTCCAATGGATGATAGCCTCAATTTTCTCAGTAAAGTCAGAGGTAAGGTTCTGAGCTGAAAGCGAGGGGGATATGGAAGGCGAGAGGGAAGAGAAAGTTTAGAATTATTTCTATGATAAATGAGATTTCAAATCAATGAAAGAGGAATAAAAGGATTACTCAGCTGCAGTGAGGTCTTGGTCGAGGTTGCATAATATTAATATGTATTGTACTGAAGTCCGTATGATTATGAGACTTCCTCCAACCACATTCCTAAATAAGAGGAGAGGAGGTAGATGGTGTGAGGGTGAGGCTTTGTAAGAGATTAACTTCAGTAGGAAAAGGGGGAAAGCAATTCAAGATGAGAGGACATTGTAGAGGTAAAACGGCTAATTATTAGGTTGAAATTGAGAAGGAAGAAAGTGAATTCAGAGCAATGGCCTGAGAATCTACTGAGGGTTAGAAAGATTTGAGGCCTTAATGAGGTGATGAATAGGTTTAGGAGGGGTAAGCTACATAAGGGGAAAGTCACAATTTCTAATTAGGGGAGTGTAACATTTGTGGGTAATGGCAAAATCTAGTTTATGACCATCCTGTGTGTGGCCTAGATGGAGTCACAGAATAGGTCAGGGTATTTAACAAAGTTGAGGAATTGAAAATGTTAGAAAGTTTAAGGGAACATAGAGACCAAAAACCTAAGTTCCATAAACTTTTTTATTTCCAATATTTTGATAACTGTATTCCAAATATATATATATATATATATATATATATATATATATATATATATATATTATTTGTATGCCTTTGAAAAAAAATCCAGTTAAAGAAACAGTGTGATTCCTCAGATTGCCAAATAGGTTCATGACGAAAAAAGATTTAAGAACTCCTGTTCTATGTGCCTATTGATGTCCGATGGTAGCTATGTGAAGGAGCTCACTTACAGTGATCAGATCTACCAAAATAACTTAGTGATTGCATGGACAACCCAGGATAGTTGTTCACCTGTACTCTAGTAATTACAAAAATAATTGTCAGTGTTCATAAATTATAAGAAACAATCACCCAAGATATAGATAATTCAAAACAATAAACAACCCAAATTATTAATATTTGGCTTTGAAATTTATTATATTTCTTCCAAAAAATTTACCCTTTTAATTAGAACTGACTTAGGTTATTATTAGAAGTATTGAGCTCTTAAACTTCTTTATTAATATTCAAGTTAGTCCATACCTAGCACAGTGACTACAATACAGGAGGTGTTTAATAAGTGATTGTTGATTGATTGACTAGTTTTGTAATTTTCTCATTGTTCACTAGCAGAGGCAGAGGACCTAGAATTGTTACACTTTGCCATTAAATGTGGGCTATAAAATTAGCTATATTTTTATCTGTACATTTCTTTTTTGTTTGGTTTGGTTTGGTTTGGTTTGGTTTGGTTTTTGGCCAGGCAATGAGGATTAAGTGACTTGCCCAGGGTCACACAGCTAGTGAGTGTTAAGTGTCTGAGGTCAAATTTGAACTCAGGTACTCCTGAATCCAGGGCCACTGCGCCATCTAGCTGCCCCCATCTGTACATTTCTTAATTGTTATTCTGCTGACATATAATTTTTGCTATAATTTCTACATAGCTATAGCTTATCTCAAATAATGTCTCTTCTAATTAAATAAAAATAAAAACTCTACCTCATTAATGGTTTCAATTTACATTTAGAATTATGTAATAAATGTCCAGAGCAATAACATACAATCATGTGGATATTAAAATATTATTTTTCTTCCCTCCTTTGACTAAGGCTGCACTTTTATATAACATAATGACTCATGCTATTAAGACACCTAGAATTATTGCAAAACCTGGAACCATGGATATATGATTAGGTTTATTAGTGTAATTGTGATTTTCATTTTAAATGTATAGATGCAATTTCTACATATTAATCATCATATTTAAATTAAAAGCACCTAGTCCCTGAAGATTGAGAGGACAGGTGTTGATTTCACACTGAATAAATCATAAACAGAAATAAGTAACAGATTCAGCTTTTGAGAATTATAATCAAGGTAACAAAATTTAATTACTTAATTTCTTAATTTGATCATTCTTCTATTATTTTATATCTGTGGATAAAAGCAGATCCTAACTTATAAACCAAATATATCCCCCAGGTTTGTATTATTTTTTATCATTTACTTAGAATGATTTGTGATTTCATTTTTTTATTAAAAATCTTATATATGTACTTAAGTTTCTCAGTTACTAACATAACTGGTTCATAACATGCTCCAAGCATGGTATATAATGAGATTTATATAGCAAAGTCTTCTGGGTTCTAACTTGGAATGTCAATAACACATCTTCCTCAAATATACCCATACCAATAGAAGGAGGGAACTTCTTGTATTCCTTCAACCTTGTCTATTGGAGAATAAAGCCTAGGACTACTTTATGTCCAAGCCATCGATGGTAGCCTCTTTAATGTGGATGGCTTCAAGTGCCCATCATGGAGAGACAGCTTGTGATCAGTGGAAGGAGGAACAATGCTTCCAGATTCCATGAGATTGGTGTCAGGAGACATGAACTGGGAAGGAAGAAATAAGCAAATTCTTGAGGATCCAAAAAAGGGTTTATGTGCATAGAATTTTATGAGAATTCAGGTCTTCCTGAGTTCTTCTTTACAGAGGGTCATGATAGAGTAGTCTTCTGTCATGAAATGTGACCTCCTGAATAGGTGATGCTAATGCTGTAGAATAAATTCAGGATGAACAGACTTGGGAGGCTCCAATATAAGGGAGCCATGATGGTAAAAAGAATACTGATATGGCATCAGAGGACCCGGGTTCAAATTGTAGGTCTACCACTTTTTACCTTTGTGACCTTGTACAAACCTTTGAACTTTTCAAGTCCTCAATTCCTCGTGTGTCGATGTGAGGGTTAGACAAAGTCACCTCTAAATTCAACACTCTATGATGCTATGAATTTATGATTTACTCAACATGTAAGGAATGGACATAGATGAATGTAGCCTTGAAGGATTACAGTAGATTTTCATGCTGAATACAGAGAAAATACTGAGAAGGGGATAAGAAAGTCACACTTTCCTCACCCCAGCTTTTCCCATAGAAGAAGCAATTTCCTCACTCTTGAATAACTTTTCCTGAAGATTTTACCCCCCCATCCCAGTTACCCCTTTAAGAGATGTAAAGTATTTATAAATAAACAACTACTATGACTCTTTTCCTCAATATTGTTACCTATTATAAATCAAAAGTGATGAGGAGAATAGGGTTTGAGGAAAGCAGGATAATTTCTGAAGATCCAATTGCCACTGGATCCTCCTTTTTTTCCCCTTTCTAGTTCTGTCTCTACAAAAACCTTCTGTTCTCCTAACTCCCATCCCTGTGGTGGTCCCATTGCCAAAAGGAAGAATCATGATAAAGGGAAACGGAGAAAGTAAGAGAGGATGGAGGGGAGAAAAAACCTGCCCTGTGACACTGGGCCTCTACTACCATGGGAATCCTCTTTTCCCCTCACTAGCTAGTCCCCCTCCCCTTGCCCTGAAATAAAACTGAAGAATGCTAGAGGGAAGAGGAGGAAAAATACATTCCACCAATGCTCTTTATACCTTTTTCAAACCTTTGTCCTTTTCATTACCATTAGAATCACATTTCAGTGTCAAAATATTATAGAGGGATCTTGAATCAGAAAAAAAAATACTGAGTTCAAATTTGATCTCTAGTACTTAGTAATTGTATAAACAAAGGTGAGTCAAGCTCTGTCTATCAACCTCAGTTTTTTCATGTGTGAAATGAAGCCAAATAATATCTGCCTCACAGGGTTAATGTGAGAAATGAGATAATCTATTGAAGTACTCAGTAAACATTAAATCACCTTGTAAATGCAAATTATAATCATTAATAATTCCTTAGTCTTCTTTCTCTTATATCCCTCTATTTCCAAACCATTCCTAATACATTCAAGCCCTTTTCCATGGACTTTGCACAGCTCTGCCTCATCAAAACCCAATTTACTCTAAGTCAAGACATCACCCTTATGATGTCATTGGTTGTTTTTTAGAATGAAGGATTAACAACAACACCAACAACAGTCATAGAGAGGAAAAAGCTCTGGATGTGGAGGCAGAACTGGGTCTTAGATCTCAACTTTGTCATTGAATGTTTATATGACCTTTCCCCAAGGGGGAATGTATCTCAGCCCTTTTCCAGGTACATGTCAGTTCTAGACTATGCTGCCCTTTAAGTGTCATGGGTCTTCACTTTCATAGAGAGCGGGAAGAGAATAGGGAAGAAAAATTCTAAGAATGGAGAGTAATAGCAAGATGTGTACCTGGAATATGAATGAACTTTTCATACTTAAGCTAATGGTCTGCTTTTAATAAGTACAAAACTGCCACATCTACTATAAGTCTACATTTTCTTGCTCACACCATAATTACCAGGCTAATTTATAACAATGAAGTCTCATTTTTGTTATACAACAGGAAGAGACAGCTAGCCCTTTCACCAATAGGACTGATATGTGGTTTTTGTGATTGAATATTTTGGTTTAAAGGGATATCACGGGGGAGTCAAAGTATTACAATTAAGTGATTGGCACTTACATACCTAGCTACAATTAGATATCAGTAATCTACAGCAACATAGGGGCCAGGATACAATGGATAACTGATATCTAGAGATTTCCAGAAAACACAAATTAAGCTAGCTTATTAGAGAGGTTATACCCCCCAAACCCCATGATCCCATACTTCCCCAGAACACACTCGCACACACACACACACACACACACACCAGCTACTTCAATTCAAGCTACTAATTGGTACTGCTACTAATTGGTATAAAAAATGACTACTTTTTCTTTCTTTTTCTTTTTCTTTTTTGTTTAATTCTATCAGTGGTAGAAGAAACATAATAATTGCAATCATAAATCACAACAATAATAATTGCAATAATAATAAATATTTACATAATGCATTTTAAGAAAAATAATCTACATATGCTATCCTATTATATCCTCACAACAATCCTCTGAGGTAGGTACTATTACTTATTTCCCAGATGAGGAAACTGAGGCTGAGTTAGGTTAAGTAATTTGAACAGCGTCACATAGCTCTTCTCTAAGAAAGACTTTAGATTTAGACTTTCCTTACTCCAGGTCATCTACTTTGCATGCTAAATAGTGAAATGGATAAGGGAAAAAAGAAACAACCCCCCCCCCCAAACAAACAAACAAGCAAACAAAACACAACTAAAAAAAAACAAGAGTAGTACTGGAGAGACAGGATTTAAGATCTATACATATTGGGTAATTAGGCCTTGAATAATTGATAATTAATAAAATTAGATAGATATTCATAACAGATTTTAAGACAGTTTTATAATTTATAATTGCTAATTATTCTCAATAGAAGGAAGAAATGAATCCAGCTCAAAACTCTTTACTGAGCTTCAATCCCTTATCTGAAATTATCTGGTAGGTATCTACGTGTCTTATAAACATCTCAAATCCACCGTTCCTCTTAACATCCCTTCTGTCTAGGGGGTCCATCCAAGTTCACAAAATAGAAATCATCATTAACTTGTCCCACTCCATCACTCTGACATCCAATTCATTGTCAAATCTTTTTGATCCCATCTCTTCATCATCTCTTGCACCCATCATCTTCTCTCTGTACAAAGACCAACAAGTAGGCCATTTTGGCTAGAGGTTTGAGTACATGAAGGGGATTAACATCTAATCAGCCAAGGAAGATAAGCTGTAGGTTGGCTGTGAAGGATGGGAAGACATACAAATGGCAAAGAGTGGAGGGTGTATTCAATATGGAGTCACATCATAGTCACCATTACCCAAGACTTCGTTACCTCTTACTTGAACTATTTCAATAGCCTTCTAATTGTTCTCCTTGAATCCACTGTTTATTCCTAGCCCATCCATTCTTTGCTATTCAGGGGAAAAATCTTAGGCAAACTACTTTCCCTTTTTAATCCTCATTTTCCTTCTTTGTAAAATGATGAAATTGACTTAATATCAACAAGGTTTTTTAAAAAAAATTCTAGTGCTCTATAATGTTATGTATGACATTAATAATAACAAAAACTAGTATATATATTATATATATATATATAAAAACTTTAAAGTTTGAATACCACTTATATTATTTCATTTTTTATTCTCACAACAACCTATGATATGGTTGCTATTATTATCCCCATTTTATAGATGAAGAAAATGAGTTTTACAGAATTTAATTTACTTGCCTATGGTCACATAATGTCTAATATTGGATTTGAACTCAGGTGTTCTTTTGTGTGTGTGTGGTGGTGGGGGGAGGGGGCAATGAGGATTAAATGACTTGCCCAGGTTCACACAGTTAGTAAGTGTCAAGTGTCTTAAGCTGGATTTGAACTCAGGTCCTCCTGAATCCAGGGCCATTGATTTATCTACTGTGCCACCTGGCTGCCCAGGTGTTCTTAAATTCAAGTCCTGCACTCAATCTACTGTGCCATCTAGTGACCAATAAAAGATTGAATATGGGAAATGGATAGTTGGCTAAAGTAGAAACAAGGATATAGTATCTCAATTCAATTACAGGACAAAAGTGTGTAGAGGCAATTATTTAAAACTATATTTATAAAACCATTAGAAAACCCCTGAATGATTCATGGGAATTGTCTTATTTTTGACTATCACTAACCAGGAAAGCAATAGGGCAAATTTAAAAAGTTTATATATTTAATGTTCCATAGTCTTCTTCTTACTAGAAGAGAAAAAAGGTGAATAGGCATGAGGAAAAGCAGCCATATTTTGGAAGGTACCTATCAGACAAATTCAATTTGAATCTAAACAAGTATCACACCCTTAGATCACAAGGTAAAAATAAATATAAAGTAGAATATACTTATAATCTCTAAAAGAACAATGGAAAATACAGTGATTATCCAACTAAGGTTAATTTGTGTTATATTTTCCCTTATAAAATTGAATTAATTTACCTATCAAAATATTGTAACAATTGGAATGACGCCACTTGCTGGAGATTTACTGTAGAAAAGCTCCTCCATGAGGTGAACATCTCTGAGGGCAAGACCATGCATCTTTTCTTTGGCGTCAAGAAGTGACGTTTGCTGGTGGGAGGAAGAAGGGTGAGCCTGGCGCTCTGACTCGCGGCTCTTTCCTGTGGACTCTGGCAGAGAGCGGATCTAGAAATGCACTCTCCCTTTAATAGATGAATGTAGGCCTTTCTCTCTCTCTTTACCAAATTCTTATTCTCCTTAATAAATGCTTAAAAGCCTAACTCTTGCTAAAGCTTATAATTTATTGGCGACCACTCATTAGATATTTTAGACAGTTTAGCTAGAATTTTAGCCTTAACAATATGAAGGAAATAATCTAATTAAATTTTGAATCAACAGTAGCACTACTACCAAA
Source organism: Dromiciops gliroides (assembly GCF_019393635.1). NCBI lineage: Eukaryota > Metazoa > Chordata > Mammalia > Microbiotheria > Microbiotheriidae > Dromiciops > Dromiciops gliroides. Next base: position 407,348,985 of record NC_057861.1, read on the forward strand.
TAATTGAGCGTTCAATATGATTAAAGAAATGAAGCATGTATTAAATGCTGATTCTATGTCAAATACTGTGTTAAGGACTGGGGATAAAAATAGAAATGTAAGATAGTCTTTGCTCTCATGGGGTCACATTCTAAAGGGGGAGATAATACATATGGAATGTTTTACCTGCAAGTCAGGTAAAAAGGTACTATTTTCTTTAGGGTACAGCAACAAAACATATGTAAAGGCTTTTCTGAGGCAGCTAGGTGGCGCAGTGGATAAGAGCACCAGCCCTGGAGTCAGGAGTACCTGAATTCAAATCCAGCCTCAGGCACTTAACACACACTTACTAGCCGTGTGACCCTGGGCAAGTCACTTAACCCCAGTTGCCTCACTAAAGGCTTTTCTTTAATGTATTTTCCATTGATAAAAGCATATCCATTTCTAATGTTGAACAATTTCACAGTGCTAAAGACCTTGATGATAAGAATTTTTGCTGGATCTTCAGTAGCTGTGATTACAGCACCTGTAGGAGCATGCCCCAGGCCATATCTTCACAGGATGATTACTGTGGGCAGTGGGTTGACTATCTCCTGTCACTGAACTAATAACTGGCATTTTCATAGTAACTTAAACTGTATTATTTGACCTTCCTAAGAAGTCTACCCTCTACCCTCTTTTCTTTCTCTCCTCTTTTTCTCACTCTCTTATCTCTATCTATCTATCTACCATCCATCCATTTATCCATCCATCCATCCAATCTACCATTATTTCTAGAGCTGAGAAAAAAGGTTCAGAGAGACTGATTTTTCTCATCGTGGCAAAGAATTTGCTGAAGATTTTTTGTGTACACATACTACACACACATGTAAACACATGCATCACACATAATACATACATGTTATATAGATATACACAAACATATGTATTATACATACATATATACATAAATACATACATATGTACCTTCATCAAAATCTCTTGTCATTGTGTAAGGACAAGTGGAGGAGCATGATCATTAATTATACCTCACTCTTACTATGTCACCAGTCTACCTTCTATTCGGGTCCTTCATTGTCTATGTTATATGTGTGATGAATACAAATTTTAAGGTGTTCTATCTTAGATTTTAGGAAGCAGTTATGTAAAGGCTTTAGGACCCTAAGGATACTTTAGAACCATGGTTTCAAACTCAAAGAGAAATGGGAGCCACTGGTCCATACTTAAGGATCTCTGTGACCACATATTGACTTAGTTTTAAAATGTAATGTTATCTGTGATGTAATGTATTTATTTTTATTTTGTTAAATACTTCTCAATTATGTATTTTTTGTTTTGTTTTGTTTTGGGGAGGCAATTGGGGTTAAGTGATTTGCCCAGGGTCACAGAGCTGGTAAGTGTCAAGTGTCTGAGGCTGGGTTTGAACTCAGGTACTCCTGAATCCAGGGCCAGTGCTCTATCCACTGCGCCACCTAGCTGCCCCTCTCAATTATATTTTAATCTGGTTTTAACCACTCAGTAATATTGTCTGCTGGAACAGCCTGACACCTTTGTTTTAGAGACTCCATGATCTCCAAAGGGAGTGTGTGGTAGTGAATTTGTACCTTTGCTTAATTACAGCTCCCTAGTAGAGTTAAAGATTTATAGATTGAGTCCAAGATCTTTAGGAACTGTATTTGGTACTATGAGGTTTTATATTTGAAATAGTTCTCTTGATGTCAATCTGATGTGAATGGAATAAAAATCAAGGAAAATAAAAACCAAAAACCCTTGAACCAAGTTGCCTTCTCAGTGTGTCTCCCAAATTATGGATTAAGTTCTGACTCTTAGAAGACCTGTAAGGATTACTGCAGATCCAAGTTATTCTTTATGTGGGCAAAGTTATACCAGAAGTGCCCTGGGCTGTGGACTAGGAATATCTTACAACATAGTAGTGCCATTAGAGTATGTCTTGTGGTTAGCTATCAAGTAAGCTGCTTTATTTCAAATGTGTTTTATTGTCTTTATTCTCAGATTCTAGTTTGTTATAAAAGAATCATAGAATTTAGAGCTGGAAGGAATCTTAAGAAATCATCTTACAAACTGCATCAATTTGCAAAGGAGGAAATCAATCCGCAAATCATTCATGTAACAAACCATTAATTTATTGGGAACAGTGGCTGTGTGCCTAAGCTACAGATTTACTTTGAAAGCTAGTATGGTATGGGGGATTCAGTCCTGGGACTGGAGTCAAAAAGACTTGAGTTTAAATTTGGCCCAACATGCCCACTAACTTTGTAAGCCAAGACAAGTCATTAACCACCCAGGGTATCAGTTTCCTCACTTTAAAAATGTGAATAATATCTGTAGAACTTACCTCAGAAAATTGCTTTAGGTTATCTTCTTCAAAATGATGTTGGAAGCTCGAATGATGTAATGCATAGGACATGCTTATTTTTTTAAAAATCAAAATAGTATTTTATGTTTTCCAGTTACATGTAAAGCTAGTTTTCAACATTTGCTTTTATAAGATTTATAAGATTTTGAATTCCAAAATTTTCTCTCTCCCTCCCTTCCCTCCCCCTTCCCCAAGACAGAAAGCAATAGGTTATATATGTACAATCACATTAAACATACTTCTGCATTAATCATGTTGTAAAAGAAGAATCAGAACAAAAGGGAAAAACCTCAAAAAAAAGTAGAAGCAGTATGGTTCAATCTGTAATCAGATTCCACAGTTATTTTTTCTGGATGTGGAGAGCGTTTTCCATCATGAGTCCTTTGGAATTGTCTTAAACCATTGTATTGATGAGAAGGGTTAAGTCGGTCACAGTTGATCATTGCACAATTGTGTTGCTGTTACTGGGTACATTGTTCTCCTGGTTCTGCTCACTTCACTCAGCATCAGTATGGGGCATGCTTGTTACTAAAATTTAGCTGCATGCTGCTTTTATCTTCAAGATAGAATATCTGAAATAGATTGTGCATATAGGACTTCCAGTTAAATGATCTACAGATAAGTAATATGACTATGTTTTTTACCAAGAAATGTATTCCATTAATAATTATAAAAAATTGAATCTCTATCATATAAGCAACCTAAATGGACATATCTCTCCATCTCTAAAATAAGACTTTAGTACTAGAGGTTGCTAACATTCCTTTCTTACCATATATTGATCATCCAATGATTATTAAAATTTTGAACTATTTTTATAATTGCTAGTGCAAAGTCATTCATTTACCTTGTTCTGTGAACAGGGCAAGCAGGCACAGTGAAGGTAGGGTGAACTTAAAAAAATGAGAGTCCAGATGCATTATTTGTTGGAAAATTATATCTTTCAACAAAGGAGAGGAACCACAGTGAATTGTTCTCTTCCACTGAGGACACAGAGCAGTTATTCATTCTCAACATTCTGCTGGCTTTTTTATTCTCTCAGCACATAAGACTAAGCAAAAACTATTCAAAACTTTTATTCAACTTAAAGGAAAGAACACTGTGGAGAAGATAACCTAAAATACGAAAAGAAAACAAAATTCTACCATGTTTCAACTCAATTAAATAATATTGAATATCTTTCCCATTTCACTTCTCTTACTCATCTGTTGTAAATCTTAATATCTTTTAAAAATTGAGTTCATATACACACATAATTCCTAACTCCTTGACTTTTCAAGCACAGACATGAACCTCCTTTAAGTAATTACAAGTGTAAAGAAATTTAGAATTCCTGTTATTCGTTTTATAATGGCTGCTTTGCTGACACATACCTTTTGTGTGTTCATATGTAATTAGATTTAGCATAAAACCCAAGTAGTTAGGCGATTTAAAGTGTGCATTAAGTTGTTCCTTGTTAATTTAACAACCTCTTCATTCCCCATTAACTCATTAGCCTAATTATCGAATATATAAAGAGAAGATCAATATTTCCATGAGTAAAACTAATTCATTAAAATTATAATATAAAATCTTTGGGAGAAGTTACTCATTGTCAGGAAGTTGTGATTATTAGAGCTTATGTAATGTGGCAATAACTATTATATTTTATTAAAATGAATCCATATCCTTAAAATGTATTTAGAAGTGTTACTTAAAGCACAAGAAAAAGTATGCCCTTTGAAAGTGAAGGTTATATTGTTAACCTGCTTTTCCTTTTCCTTTGGTTCCATGGTTGTATTGCAATGCTGATACATAGTCTTGTGTATTCATAAATACTCTCATTGGGAAATAAGTATTTCAGTGGACATTCATTTTGTTTTTTCCTCAAGGACCATTTACTGCTATAATAAAGCTTGGACTATAAGACGAAAAGTGTATATTAAAAAGAAACAAAATTATCAAGAGTATATTTATAGAATTCTGATTTTGGAATTGATTTAAAGTTCATGGAATTTATCCTACTGACCAATGTAGAAATGATCTTTTTGACATTCTAGATAGAAATTTTTGAGAACTTTACAGGAATAGGAAGGTTGCTTCTCACATTCTAGTGTTGGCTACTCTTATTTTTTTACGTTCTTTAGTATTAAACCAACATATGGTGAATCTTCCCATTAATCCTAATTATTTTTTTCTGGAGCTACTAAGACTGGCTATTTTTTCCCCACACAAGAAGCCTTCAAATACTTAAAAGAAATTTATTCTGTCCCCTTTTTAGTTTTTTTTTTCTTTTCCAGATTAAATATTCCCAGTTGTTTCAGTTGTTCTTTGTGTGGCATGGTTTTATTACCCTGATGTTCATTGGAGTGACCAGAGATATTACTAGGAGCAAAAACAGTTGGGCAAGAGGATAACAGCACAAAGGAAAATCTGATAGGCGGTTGGTGTCCAGAGGACAGAGTGAATGTTTGTCACACATGGAGAAAGAGTAGCTCATAATCTAACAACCCAGTTTATACCTCCAATGGATCAGAGGGAGAGGTGGGACCCAGGAGAAGGGTGTCAAAATGACAGGATCTTTTGATTAATGACCTGGGGCTGGACAAAGAAGCAAGGTTGTGCTCTTTGGTATAAGTCAACAGAAGACCTCAAAACAGGCAGAAAACCATCTTTGGACCCTGGTGAAAAAGAAATAATCCTTCCACATCCCCAGGAAGAGGGATACCCCCTGTATATTAGTATACTTGCCCTAAAGCTCAATTGCCTTATCTTATTTATACCTCTGTTACCTTTGCTTGTGTGTGCTTTAAATTACCAATGTCTCTCTTTAAAATATGAGTTGTCTGGTCTCCTATAAAGAAAGTCCTATGTGAAATAAGATAATTTAAGTTCAGATCAGAAAATGTAAGTTAAATTTAATATACTTACTACTTATGTGACTTTGGCCAAGTAATTTAGTTTCTTTCAGTCTCAGTTTCCTTATCTATAAAATAAGGAAGTGGGCCTAGATGATATATGATATCCCTTCTAATTTTAAACATTATGGTCCTATGCCACTGAGAACTAAATACAGTCCTTCATTCATGGCTTAAATTGAAAAAGATAAAGCAAAAAGCATGTGTAGTTTGTATAGTACTGGACACTAACTAACCCACTTATTAATAAGTCATTGAATTTCTCTGATTTTCAGATTCCTCATATGCAGAATTGTGTGACTAATACCACCTGCCTTATAGGATATATTGAGGAAGAAGTGAATATTTTTGCAAATCTTTAAGTTCTATATAAATTTCAGCTATAATTAATAATAATAGCCATTATCATTTCATTCTCTTCATCCTTTGAAAATATTTATTTGTTAGTTTGTGAATGTTGGAGAGCTTCTCTCATAAAGTTCTGAAAAATTAATCCTGTATTTCTAGGTATTAAAGAGCTACTAAATTCTTTGCAATCTGAAATTATTTATTGCCCAGTTTCTATTGGGAAATATGCTTTCTCCTTATAACATATGTAGTAATCGTTAAGTCTGGGTCTTCTATAATTTCTAGTTGTTATGCTGTGGATTATTTAAAATGTGAATAAAACATTAAAAAACATTTAATAAATGTACTGGGATGTAAATGTAGACTCACTGAAAACATACTGATGACAATTCTACTAGCAGAGAGGATGATGGGCATGGTATGTCCTCTCATTCATATGTGGTTTTGATTTTTTTCAAAGTCCTTAAATTTTGAAAAATGTGCATCTTACATAGTTTGGAGACTGTGTATTTGGCACTATGGCATCTGCTAAAATTATTATATTTTTATGAATATTATTATATTTTATATTTATTATATTTGTATGAATCAGAATTATGTCCAGGTGATTGTGGCTAGTAGTTCTATCTATGGCAATGGTTTGGTTCCAGTAAAGTTTATTCAGTTCTCAAGAATATTTTGAAATTTGTAGCATGGACATTTGTTGTCTATTTATGAAAAATAGTGAATTAATGTTGTATAATTCAACACTAGGTTATTTTAGATATGGTTTATAGAAATACTTCAAACAAGTCATTATCTTCTGATCAAACATTTTATTTATTATTCTGCCGAAAAAGTGGATAAAAAGGCCTATTTTGTAGTCGATTAAAAGTGTTAGGGGGCAGCTAGGTGGGGCAGTGGATAAAGCACTGCCCTGGATTCAGGAGGACCTGAGTTCAAATCCAGACTCAGACAATTGACAATTGCTATCTGTGTGACCTTGGGCAAGTCACTTAACCCTTATTGTACTGCCCCGACCCCCCAAAAAAGTGTTAGGATATAGATTCATCCTCTGTAAGTTCACTTAACACATTTTTGTTACAACTTTAAATGCACACAAGACAATAGGGATGCTATGCACTTTATCCTCTTCTAACAATATTTTGATATCTTCTCCTAAGTCTTTACATTTTGAAAACTTTCTACTCTATATAGTTTAGAGATTATGAGTATTCAGCAGACATTTTATTACAATCTGCCTAAATTTTTGAGGATTAGTGTTATGTCTTCATATTGATATCCTAATTCTAGTCCAATTTATTAAATTCTCAAGAATATTTTGTGGGTTTATATTTAAATTATAGACATTTGTTATCTTAACAGATAACGTAAAAGGTAGGGAGTTTATGGTATATTATTCTGGCTACTTGATGATATTGTTCTCAGTGTACACTAGGCACTACATTTTTTCAAGCTTCAGTAATATGTTGTACAATTTCTACCATTAGTCAACACATCCTGTCTCCCTGAGGATAAAATTTCTCTAATTACTAGGGAAAATGACTTGATCAAGAATTGCTAGAATAAACCCCTCTGCTTTTAGGAACAAATCTATACACTTTTTTTTTTTTTTGGAGACACTTCCTTCACCACCTCATTTTACAAATGAGAAAACAGAGGCAAACAAGGTTAAGTGACCTGTCCATGGTCACACAGCTAGTAAGTATCTGAGGCCAGATTTGAACTCAGGGAAAAGAGTCTTCCTGATTTCACATCTGGCACTCTGTGCACTTAGCCGCCCAAATAAAATTTTATGCTACACTCCTAACAACAGTGATTTTCTTTATTTTTCATCTTTGCTAGTATTTTGGATGCGAGGAAAAACCAGAGAATGTTTTAATATACATTTCTCTTAATTTTAGAGACTTGGAGCACTTTTGTATGGTTATTGATAATTTGTATTTCTTCATATAAAAATTTCCCATTCCATTTTTACTACTTTTATATAAAGAAATGGCCTTTTAAAATACTTCTGTTGTTGCTAAGCCTGTTCAAATGATCCGGTGATCTTTTTATATGTTATTTTGTTATGCTGCATATTATCTATTTCTCTGAGCTTTCATTGCCCACAAATTGCTTGAGTGCCTTCTCTGTCTTTCAAGTTGTGGATAGACATATTAAATAGAAAGGGGCCAAAGACAGATCCCTACAGGATGCAAATAGAGACGATAGCAAATGAACATGAATCCATTATTTAATTTTCTTTCTTTTCTTGTGGGGAGAGAGTCTACTAGCTATGGATATAGTTTTGTAGCATTTTTAACTTCAAGGTAGAATGTGATAAGGGTAAAGATGAACCAGGTAAAACCTCAAGAGTGAGAAAGGATAAGAAAATGAGGGGAATGGCCTTAATTTGGTGGACCTCAATTAAATGTAAAGAAGACTTTTCTGATTAAGGACAGTTAAATAGAGGGGTAGTTGTGTAGATACTTTTACAGAAGTTACAAATCAATAGGAATTGCCCATTTAGGATGGCACACAGCTTATTTAAAAATGGGAGAGGTTCTCAAAATAATTGGTTCTTTCAAATCCTTCTCAAAGGTAAATCCTGGCTATAGTCTTATAGTTCTTATTGCTCATACATTGACCTGGTGCCATTAACTCTTGACTTTTTGACTCATCCCTTCATTATACATGCAGTTAATTTCTTTTTTTTTTTTTTTTTTGGTGAGGCAATTGTGGTTAAGTGACTTGCCCAGGGTCACACAGCTAGTAAGTGTCAAGTGTCTGAGGTCACATTTGAACTCAGGTCCTCCTGACTCCAGGACCAGTGGTGTATCCAGTGCACCACCTAGCTGCCCCACATGCAGTTAATTTTAAACTCATTTGGTATTTCTTAAGATAGTTTAAATCAGTTCCATGTAGGCTTATAGTCAGGAAGAACTTATGTTTTCTGTGGATGGTAATAATTAATTACGGAAAATGTACAACTCACTCATTAACTTGAGAATTGTCTCCTAGATGGCATATTTCCCTTACTTTAATTGTTTTTGAACTCCAATTGTAAGCTCTTATAACCATGCTTTTATGTTAAATTTTATGGAATGAAATAAGCTAACCATTTATAATATGAATTCTATCATTTGGTCATTTGAAGAGAATACTCTTCATTGGCAAAAAGTAACTCAGAAAATGATTTTGCCTAGAAAAAATAGATAGACTAAGATTTGAATTGTTACTGAAGGGTGGGAAAGGAATCTGTCTGTCTGACTGTCCATCAGTCTATCAGTCTGTCCATCCCTCCATGTTTTTCCCAAAACAATCCATCCCCATCTCCTAAATTTCCACAGGGGGAAAAATGGCTTAAAATAAACAAGATTAATTTCACTGAAGCAATATTTGGGTAATTTACAAGTTTATTCTAAGTTATCAATTCATCTTTTAATTTTCCCATTCTCGTAAATTTGATAATAAAAGACAGTAACACTGGCTCAAAGTACCTTCTTTAGTTTTACTATCAAAAATTTTATCTGAGAATTCTATAAATTTATATTTTACTATTAATTATTTTTTTGTGTGTGGGGCAATGGGGGTTAAGTGACTTGCCCAGGGTCACACAGCTAGTAAGTGTAAAGTGTCTGAGGCTGGATTTGAACTCAGGTACTCCTGAATCCAGGGCCGGTGCTTTATCCACTGTGCCGCCTAGCTGCCCCTACTGTTAATTCTGAGAAATCTATCAGTGCTAAAACATTGATTAATTTGATTTTTTAAAAGTACATTTCTTTCTGGTCAGAGAGAAAGTCACTGCTGCCTGAAAATTTCTTTAGTATCCTCATTGTGGAGAGCCTCTATGTGTCTGCTTTATTTGTCTTTTAGTTCAGACATGCAATTTAATTGGTGTAGGGAACTGCCATATACCTGTTAAGAAATTAATAAAATTATTGTTGATCAGTGGCCAAACTGCCACTTAAAAGACTGAGAGAGCTGCCTGGAGTGCAGAGAAGTAAAGTCGCTTGTCCAGAGTCACACAACTAGTATGTGTCAGAGGGAAGTCTTGAATTTAGATCTTGCCTCTGAGGTTGGCTCTCTGTCCCTATCCCACATGCTCTTTCAGTACAGTGTTTGCTCTATAGCTTATGCTCTGAATACAATTTAAAGTTTCCTTATTTTTTTTCAAACATCATAAATATATTCATTACCATGATTAGGTCAGAAAATTCTACTTGCCTGTGTTCTAGGAGGAAGCACAACATCCATGTCCATTTCATCATTACCTCATCAATGGTGTTGTCATTTTCTTCACAGAAGCAACAAGAACGATGGAAACAATCACAATAGTAAATGTCATTTGTATGATGCTTTAGGTTTGGCAAGTGCTTTATAAACATTACCTCATATAAGTTTCATGATAACACTGTGAAGTAGGAAGTCAGTGGGCTAAAGAAAAAAATGTGAGCCTTAGATTTTAGTTCTCTACTGTGATGTTTAAGATTTAATGTGTATGATCACCTTACTTGTCCCCAGTGTGGGAGAAGTTAGCTAGGGTTTACTTATAAATTAGAAGCATCAGCAACAGTTTAGTCACTAAGCATTTATGAAAGTATATTAGAGGTTAGTAAAGAGAGAACATGTGTCTCTGAAAATATAGGAAAGCCTAGCTAAGATATATGCGGGAGAGAGAGAAAAAATGCTGTCTCCACCTAGCAGATCACACTACCAAGAGAAGGAATCTCAGGATCCTCAAGCAGAAGCCCCCTGAGGGACAGGAACAGGGGTAGTCCCCACACACAGCTCCAAGATAATTGGCTGGAAGCATTCAAGTCCATTGATTGACATGACTCGAAGGCTGTCCTTGAATTATGAGGTAACTTCTGGCTGCTGACTTGACCTTGGAAAGGTTACCCCATGCCTTCTCAGCAAGGGCGGGGGGGGGGGGGGGGGGGCTTTGGTAATAATATTCTCACACCACTATTTTCCACTTGCTGTGTACCAGAGGACTGGGAACTGGGTGTTATGGGATGAGCACATTCCTTCAAGTCACATGACCTAGATTCAACTATTGACTTGCTGCATACTGTTTATGTGCCTTTAGGCAAGCCACTCACTCTCCTTGGGCTTCCATTACCTCATCTGTATAATGTAGGGACTAGATTAGATCAGGGGATTCTCTCCACATACCTCTCTATTTTTGTACAGCTCTTTGGCCAGTCAGCTAAGAATGGTTTTCACATTTTACAATAAAGTTCTCTGTTGTAATACACACACATATATGTGTATATACACACACATACACGCACAAATTTTTAATTCATGAAAATAGGAAGGCTGATTTTGATCCACTAGCTGTCATTTGCTGACAGATGCCAATATTAGATGATCTCTAAAGTTTTTACAAGTCTAGTTATTAGGCACTAGGTTTCCTTCTGTATAAAATGAGTCAGCTAGTACTAGGTGGTCTTTAAAGTCTTTTATGACCTTAAATTTCTGAGGATAATATTATATTGTTATTATATGGCATCCTGGATAGAGAGCAGGCCTCAAAGCCAGGGAGACTTAAATTCAACTCTCTTTGTCACACACTGACTATGTGACACTGGGCAACTCTATGTGACCCTGGGAAAGCTGTCAGTGAGCTAGGCAAATCACTCAGACTGTAACTGGCAGTGACGTTGTAAACCTGTATTCTTAGACAGCATTGCCACATCCAGGAGTTCCCAAAGCCAATGAAATCATAGAGCCAATATCTATCCCATGTCCCTATCCCGATGACTATTATACAGAAGAAAATTAGGTGGGAGATTAAAAAAAATGTATAATTTGATATTTTTTTTCTTTGTTCGTATTTTGTATGACACATACATTACACAAAATGATACTAATTTTATTGGACAGCATCTACCTTAATATTTATAATTAACTAAGATGATACAATAATGTTATAGACCAACCCCCCCCCCATAACCAGAATAATAATTCACTTATTGATTTGGGGCACTATTTCCAGGAGGGCAAAATTGAGATGTAGCTAAATCTTCAAAGAATCAGATATCCAATTACCATATTAATATTTTAAATGGCTAAATTTTCCTGTTTACTTCCTGGGTTAAAGGTGACCTTTGATATAAAAGCTCTAGAATATTAAAACACATGGTAAGATGATAGTTCCTTTCTTCTCAGTCAAGGTTATAATACTTGTTATTATAGAACAGAGAGTATATTTGAAGCAGGATTTATGAAAAGAAACTGGGAATCAGAAATAGTGGTTTTGGGGGCAGCTAAGTGATGCAGTGGATAAAGCACCGGTCCTAGATTCAGGAGGACCTGAGTTCAAATCCGGCCTCAGACACTTGAGACTTACTAGCTGTGTGACCCTGAACAAGTCACTTAACCCTCATTGTCCCAACAAAAAAAAGAAAAAAGGAAAGAAAGAAAAAAAAGAAATTATGGTTTTCATGAACAACAAATGAATTTTGAGAAATAAAAACAAAGAATGATATCCGTTAACATGACTTCATGAAGAGAAATTAAAATGAGAAAAATTCAGCTTTCTCCTCTATTTTGCATTGGGAACACTTGGGAAAGGTACCTTTAAAGAAATGAAAACCAAAATAAATAAATAAACAAACAAGGGAACAAACAAATAAATAAATAAATGCACGCATATGTATACACTGATATACATACACATATACATGCATATATGTATTGTTAATTTCATATATATCATATGATACTAACAGTACATGTTAATATATGGTATGTATATGCGTAACAATATATGTACATGTATGCATGTGTGTGTGTGTGTTTACAGACATATATGAGATACTGACCAAAAAAAGCAAAATAAAGGGAATTTTAGGATCAGGAGGATTTCTGAGAAAACCCACTGTGACTGAGTAATCAAGAGCTAGTATGTTATAAAATGGTTACAAAACTTCTTCCCTAAATCTTTCCTAAAGAATGAATGAAAAGTCAAAGGGGAGGTGGGGAACTGGAAGGGGGTGAAATAAATACAAAAGCAAAATAAATTGTTTTTGAGTTGAAACTCCCAATGATACCAAACATTAACCTCATCTCTTTATTAATATGGAAACTTTCTTTTTAAAAAGATTGATGTTTCCAAGGAAATATTTCCCTTCTCTGAGCTCCACCCCCACCTCTGAGTGACTGCATTAAAGAGTACAGAGGACTGAGGCAAGTAAATATATTTGTTCCCTTAGATTCCAAACACTTTCACTTGAATTATTCAGAAATCAATGAAATGCATTGTTTTCCCTGGGTCATTTAAGAAATAATCCTAATCAAATGCTCCATTTTACTAGTGTAGAACATATCTTTACAATTTTATAAAAAAGAAGGGGGAAAAAGAGCCATGTTGCAAATGATCTCATGTTTTTTTACCATAGCTGAAAAGAAATTGAGAGAACATTTCTTAGCAGTAAGTAAAGTAAAGGACTTGATATAGGATTAGTCATATTTTAAAATCCTTATGGGGCAATATTTTTTTTTCAGTAACTGACGAGGATTCATTTTGCTTTTATCTGATACCAAAATCAATTATCTCTCTGATGGTTTTCCTGGAAGTATGTATTTTGCGGCTAACATTTCCAGAGATAATTGCATGTACATTTTTTTTAAACTCATAGAGCTGACCATTTAACATTATATCCAGAGTACATTCATTTATTTTTTGTTGTTGTTGAAGCAGCATTTAGTGGGCATAATTAAATAAAAAACAATCTGAAAGAGGCCTAGTTACTCATGTTTCATATATTCCTATTCTGGGAATGCCTTATTTCCTAGCATCAAATCCATTCTTCTCTCACTTGATTCAGAAGTTAATTGTGGAGGCTGTATTATAATGAATAAAATACTGGATTTGTAGTTCAGAAAATCTAGGTTTGAATATCACTTCAGCAACATGCTTAATGTCTGACCCTGGACAACTCACTTGTCCTCTATCTATTTCTATTTCCTTATCAGCAAAATATGGACTTTGGACTTTAAGATTTTCTGGCTATAAAATTGTGATCCCTTTAGTATGTCTTTACTCATTAATCATAACTAATGAAATAGCTAACATCCAAGTATGTCTACTCTGTGGAGCATGGATTGAGGTTGCCTAACATCAGAAAGGGAAGCCTAAAAACAAAGAATGACTTTAGAGGGAACTTTTCAGAAGGAAAATCTACTTAAGTCATCAAGAGGATAGTTCAAAATCTGATAATAGGGTCCGGTTGCTGTTTCTAGACCATGTCAATGGTCAAGATTGGACTATTTCTGACATACCTTAAGAAGGGAGTGCTCTCTCTATCTCAGTCTAAACGTGGAACCAGAGACCTAGTACTTAAAAAAAAGTATTAAGAAATGAAAGTAGGGAGCACAATGATTGTATGATAACATTTTAATATTAGCTGCAAAATTAATGTACAGAAACAAGGAATAAACAACCTATTAAATCATTGAGATATATATACATATATAAAACATATATATACATACACATATACACACACACATATGTGTGTGTGTGTGTGTGTGTATAAATTATTGGATGTGTTTTTCTTCTTTTAACTGAATTGACCTGTCTTTTGACTGAATTAACCAAATTGACTGCATGCTGGCATCATGTAGACACAGCTTATCCATTGATAAATAAGCAATGGCAAGAATGAGGTCCTGTCCCAGCAATGGAAATTCTTTGAGCCATCTTCTAAAAGGTGTAAGGATATAATTGCTAGCAGTTTAATGAAGACTATAGGAGTGAGAATGAGAAACAGATGAACTCCCTGAATGTTAGTCTCTTGGGTCCCCCAAGCCTGAGAAGAGAATTCCAAAGTTATATGCCCTTGAAATAGTGGGTGTTCCTGAGGGTTGCAATCGACTCTGATTGGTTAACAAGTAATGAGAAAGAATGAATATTATAATGAGACAAAGGATATGCCCCCCCCCTTTCCAGTCAGTTTACTTGAGTGGAAGACAGTGGGTCCAAACTTCACCTTAGTTTAAATTCTTTTTAAGGTTTGCTAGTTGCCCAGGGCAACAACTTCACCTAGAAAAGATTGTCTAGCAAATCCTGCCTCAGACACTTGACACTTAGTAGCTGTGTGGCCCTGGGCAAGTCACTTAACCCTCATTGCCCCACTAAAAAAAAAAAAAAAGAAAGAAAGAAAAGATAGTCTAGGTGGGGTAAATTTTGGGGGATATCCCCCAAAATTTGTTATATAATGAATAGTTCTCTCATAGTTGGAATTAATAATCAGATTAATATTTATTCAGCATGTACTATGTCTCAGGGACTGTGCTAAGCACTGGGGATACAATCAATAAAAAGAAAGCTAGCCCTTGCCTTCAAGGAACTTACAATCTAAAAGAGAAGATCATACAGAAAAGAAGACAAGAACCAGGAAAGGTAGGAGATATGGGACACCAGGGGGTACCTATTACTGAGTCTTCTTGTTCCATGGATTTGAAACTGGCAGCATGGCAGATAAAAATCAGAGGGATTTGAAAGTCAAGTTTCTGCCCTCAATGAAGCAGTTTGGTACCCCCACCCATCAACCCTCCAAATGGAGGAAGAAGAGGTGAGGGAGGTAGAATCAACCAAAATGTGAATTAGCAAAAAAGAGGTGAGTTTAAAAGTGATGAACTCATCCTGAGGGGGACATCTTGTTCAGGGGAGTTGAAATCTGGCAGGGCAATAGATGCAAATTGGAGTCTAATAATAATAACCTCTAAAGTAGATTCTGATTTTCTTCCAGTTTTAAGTCTATAGTCCTTTGATAGTGAGGAGTCTTACTTCAGAATACACAGATATCATATGTAGGTAGATTGTATTAATGTTTTTATTATAATTTTTGAATCATCCAAGCTTGCTAAAGTAACGACTGGTAGCAGTGAATTTCAAAATGACAATACCAAATGTGTAATAAGGTCTTAATAGCCTACTATTTCCTATTTATTAGCCAATTAACTGCTCCCCCCCAAAAAAAAACTTAGACACATAGTACGCTAGAGTTATATGAGCTGCATGAGTTCTCATTGGATACCAAGCTATATACAATTATACCTCTTTTAGAAGGAACTTAGCTATATAATAATTTCATTGACATGGAAATCAGCCAATCATAAGGAAATAACTTTGCAAGTCATATGTGCAGCTAAAATAGATGTCATAATGTCTATGCATTCTAGTTGATATGCTTTAACCAATTGGAAAGGCCATCCCACATATTTTATTATTTGATAAGCTTGGCTATCTCTAATATCATGGCAGATTAGAAAGAGCAAGTTGTAAATGGGAGAGGTTCTACAAGCTGCAAGGAAGTCATAGCTAACAACTTGTTATCAAGAGAACTAGGGAAAAAAACCTACAAAATTTGAAAAAACAGACAACAATTAAAAACAAACAGCCATCTAGTGAATGCTCTACATAATGTAGCAGGCCATAAAGGCAACACTGTGTCATAATATAATAATTGATGTTGATATTGATGACTCTTTGACATTTATAAAATAACTTATTAAGGTCTATGCATACCCTTTGACCCAGTAATACCACAACTAGGTATGTATCCCAAAGAGATCATAAAAAAAGTGAAAAGGACCCACATGTACAAAAATATTTATAGCAGCTCTCTTTTTGGTGGCAAAGAATTGGAAATTGAGGGAAGGCCCAACAATTAGGGAATGGTTGAACAAGTTGTGTATATCCATGTAATGTTATAAGAAATGATAAGCAGACAGATTTCAGAAAAATCTGGACGGACGTAAGTGGAATGATGCTGAGTGAAATGAGCAGAATCAGGACAACATTGTATACGGTTACAGCAACATTGAGTGGTGATCAACTGTGATAGACTTAACTCTTCTCAGCAATACAATGATCTAAGACAATTCCGAAGGACTTATGATGGAAAATGCTCTCCACATCCAGAAAAAGGAATTGTGCCATCTGGATGCAGATTGAATCATACTGTTTCTACTTTTTTTGTTTTATTTTTTGAGGTTTTTCCCTTTCGTTCTGATTTTTCTTTCACAGCATGACTAAGACAAAAGTATATTTAATGTGATTGTATATATATAACCTATATTAAGTTGGTTTCTGTCTTGGGGAGCAGTAAGGGAGGGAGGAAGAAAAATTTGGAACTCAAAATCTTATAAAAACAAACGTTGAAAACTACCTTTACATGTAATTGGAAAATAATAAAATACTTTAATGATTTGAAAAAAATAACATTAAATTGGAAATCCCTTGAGGGTAGGGACATTAATTCATTCATTTTTGCTTCTCTCTAATTGTTAGTCTGTCAGTTTTCATAGAGTAGCTAAGTGATAACATTTATTGAAGAAAGATGTTCAATGTACTTGGTTTAAGAAAGGTGGCAAATCTATGATGAGAAGAATGAAAAGTCCAAGAGACATAGTTTCGGTAACTAATAATCAATTTATTAATTATAGCTAGCAAATAATCAATAAATTAAGGTCAGTGATTCACTTGAAAACTGAAGACCTCCCCTGGAGAATAGTGAATGCTTAAAAAGATTTGGAAAAGGGGGTTATTCTTGATAGGTGGAAATTAACTCTGATTAATTCTGGGTAGCAATTAATGAGAGAATAAATATTGTAATAAGAGATCGGCTTATTCTAATGAGGGGCTGGAGGACATTCTCTGATCTTGTCAGTACTCTTATATCATGTAGCACTGCCAGCAATCTATACAAAAGAATCTAATTTGTACCGAGTCCTACCTGAGTAGAACAATGCACTGGAATTCACTAATATTAGATTCCCTTTACACTTTAGTCAGAACTAAGCTTTCCTGGTTAGGTGGGTTCCTACCCAAGATTGAGGAGAATATCTCACTGCCACCCCTGTTCTTCACAAAAAGTTAAAAAAAGATCCGTGTGTCCTATATAAAAATTGGTTATTCATAATTAATCAATAATTATAAATAATAATTACCAATAATGTTATATTTAATAACTCACTTTAGAAATATTTCCTCAACAAAAAAAAATGTTG
Source organism: Dromiciops gliroides (assembly GCF_019393635.1). Classification (NCBI taxonomy): domain Eukaryota; kingdom Metazoa; phylum Chordata; class Mammalia; order Microbiotheria; family Microbiotheriidae; genus Dromiciops; species Dromiciops gliroides. The sequence continues at coordinate 407,366,595 of NC_057861.1, forward strand.
CTTAAATCTTTATCTAACAAGGGAAAAAAATCTATCCATAATAAATTATCTAATGGTGCCAAATGTTGAGCATTTTTCATATTTTAAATGCATTTTATTAATATATTTTATTTTATATAGCTAACATTTCACTAGGTATATCTACTGCCTTTCTCTTCCTCTACCTCAAGAATTATCCCTTATAATAATGAATACAGAAAAAAAATCGATGAAACTAATCAAAACACTGAAAATATTAATATTATTTAGAGTGTTCTCCACCCATAGTTCTCCCTCATCTCTGAAAAGAAGGGGAGGGAAAGTTACCTTCTCATATCTTTCCTTTGGGATCAAAACTAGTCACTTCAATTTCAAGCATGCAATTTTAATTGTTTTATTGTTCTCCCCTGCCTTTATATTGCTATTGTCATTATGAATGTTGTCTTCTTCATTCTGCATATACCACTGTGCATCAATGCTTCCCATGTTTCTTTATAGTCATCATATTCATCACTTACAGCAGAGTAATATTCCATCATATTCATGCACATCAACTTCTTTAGCTATATGCCCAGTCAATGGACATCTACATTATTTCTAGTCTTGTATATTAGAAAGAATATTACTATAAATATTTTGGTGTGTATGGGATTTTTATTTTTATGGTTGACCTTGTTGGGTTATTGCAGTGAAATACCTTGGTTAAAGGGTTTGGGCATTTTCATTGATTTATTTGCAGAATTAAAAATTCTTTTCAAAATTGTTGGACCAATTCATAGTTCTATTATTAATGCAGTAATGCATTTTCCTTACCACAAAACTTACATCATTGACAGGTTTCCCTTTCAAACATCTTTGTTGATTTGCTATGTGTGATCTGAAAATTTATTGCTTTGATTTTAATTTCTTTTATCATTAGTGATTTGGTTGTTAATAGTTTTTCTTTTTTTTCATGTGAAATATTTTTCTTACTATCTGATGATGATTCAACAATTGGGTAATTTGGTCTTATATATTTTTGTAATTACCAAGATATTCTTGACTTTGATTGTATACTATTCCTTTTCATCTAAGTATTTGCTAATTGACCATAATGAAATAATATTAGACTGTAAAACAAAACTATGAGTACTAGAACCCATTCTTCTACCAGTTATGTTTTCTTGGACAATTCACATCTTTCAGGGATTCTGTTTCCTCATTTGCAGGTAAAATGGGGGCATTAGACTAAATGCACTTTGACTACCTCAGGTTCAAAAGTTCAATATAGCTTTGATTCACCCTCCTCAGTATTTAAAATAATATTTATATTTTCAAGAATCTTTAAGATTTTTCAAGATGTGTGTGTTGTCATTTCCTCAATAAAAAGGTCATAAATATTTGAACAAATTATCACATAGAAGAATTAGAAAACAAAAGTTTATGCTCAAGTTGAGAAAATCTTTTTAAAGAATAATTTCTAAACTAAATAATCAAGCAAAATACAAATAAACAAGTCCATATAAATATGATAAGGTGATGCCTCTGTGAGATTTGAAAAGCTAGATGGATAAAAGATAGACAGTAGTTTAAATCAGGAGGCAAAAAGTAACAATATTGGTCTCCAATATGATTAGTATTTTCTCTTCTAATAAACCCTTTTCTTGGAGTAATTTTACCAATTCATTCATCTGTGGGATTCAAAATGTTGCATTCAGTTCACCTTCTTCTCTTTCAGAGATTTGGGGTGTAACTGTCGAACATACTTCTGGATAGATTCATTGCTTTCTTTTGCTAATTTCTTTCTTTCTAATTCTAAATTACAAGGAGTGGCACTCTTTTATATGGAAGAGAAAGGAATATTTGTGGTACTAGAAATGATAAAAAAACTATATCAGTATTTTTTTTTGCAGGGCAATGAGGGTTAAGTGACTTGCCCAGGGTCACTTATCAAGTGTCTGAGGCTAGATTTGAACTCAGGTCCTCCTGAATCCAAGGCCAGTGCTTTATCCACTGTGCCACCTAGCTGCCCCCATCAGTATTATTTAAAATAAAGAAGAAATAATAGAGAACTGAATTTGAGAAGAATCTCAGAGGCAGAAAAATAAATTTGTGATTATATAGTATTTTGAAGTATGCAAGTATTTTTCCCCTCACAACAATATATATATATATATGCATATATATATATATATATATATATATATATATATAATTTACAAATGGGGAAATTAAAGTTGAGAGAGTTCAAATGACTTCCCTGTGTTTACTCTACCAGTAATTATTTAGTGTTTTAATCCAACTCTCTTGACTCAGTGCAATACCTTTTCAGCCTCTTTTCTCTTTTAATAATATATTAATTCAAGTAATCTTAATTGCTTCACTTTAATGCCTAATTCTCAAAAAATGATGTAATAAACAAAAGTTCTGAAAATGGCAGCTACCAGTCTTACTATGTCATTATCAGTATTGCCCCCTAAAGGAAATTACGTAAGGATCATCAAAGGAAAAATAATATAGCTTGAAATATATGATATATTTATATGTAAATATTAATGATATGGTTTTGAATATAGACATATGAAAGTACATATTTGAATATATATCCATTATTGAATAATATATACTTGTATAGTATTATATAACATAATTATATATTGCAATGCATATATGTGTATATATTATATATGTATACGTATATATGTACATATATTTATATCTATAGTTTTTAAAAAATTTCTTAAATGACCTTTCTCATATCCTTTTGGCATTTACATCAATTTTTTTTTTTTACCAGTGAAGGATAGAAAGGCTAAACATCACCACATAGAAATTATTAGTATTTAATGCATTAAATTTATTTAATATATTTAAATATTACTTAATGTAATTTTATGTAACATATCCAATATAAATTTTATTTATATATTTACTTAATAATTTTCTTAAAAAGTTATGTTTAAAATAAAGCTTTCTATCTCAAATTATATTTTTCCCTTCAAATCCATTATATCAGTGGTGTCCTTATATGGAAAAAAATTCTCCCTGACAATCTCTTACTTATGTTTAATGATGGTGATGATGATAGGTCACACTTAAAAATTATGATATTCATTCAATCCCAGGAACTTGCTGCTGAATTTCCCTATAAAAGCCTTGCTAATCTAGGGAACAATTCAGTCATATGATTTGTGTATACTTGTTAAGGAAAACACACTTTGTATTTAATTTTTGCTTTATTAGGAGCTCTCATTGATTGTGAAGGATTTGAATGTTTAAAGTGCTACCTTGACGGGCAGTAGCTTAGTTAGTTGTGTTTTCTTCATGTTGGAAAGCACATTTTATGTTTGTTGGAATAGAACAGCTTTTACCTGGATAGTTAATCAATTTGAACTGAAGGAATCCTGGATTCCAGAGGAGGGCTGTTCATTATGTTGTCTATGTTTTTACTGACTGCTGAAGCACGATGGTAGATTAGATATAGTGCTGGACTTGGAGTCAGTAAGACTTGAGTTCAAATTTTACCCATGAAATTTACTAGCTGTGGGACTCCAGACAAATTATTTAACTTTCCAGTGCCTTGGTTTCCTCATTTATAAAATGAAGAGGTTGCTATGTATATATGTTACATGATGCACATGTGAAAAATATATACTGTATATATCCATTATATCCATATATCCATACATCTATATCTGTTTATCTATAAATCTATCTCTATGTCTATAGATAGACATATAGATGCAGATAGCTAGGAATAGATATACACATTAGTTCTTCAAAAGTCTTGCTTACTGTATTTGGTGGGGGTGGGGGGAGTTGTCTGGAAGACTTTAAAAGAAAAAAAAAAACCCTCAACCTTATTCCTATCTTAGGAGTACTGCATTACTTTGAAGACCACATCATTACAAATAAATATTTTTCATGTGCAAAACTATACTGTGTCTTCTGTAGTGAACCTAATGACACAATAGATGTTAGAATTTCACTTACTAACGTCTGATTTAATCTCAAGAAGTGATTTAGGTGCAGAAGAAAATAAAAACAATATATTCCTTTTCCAATGTGTAATGCTACTTTTTTCCCTTAAAAGAAGTATGATGGAGTAGAAAAAGTCAGAATACCTGACTTGACTCTGATATGTTTTTTAACCCCTTTTAATGTTAGCTTCTTTATCTATAAAAGCAGATGATCACAATTGCATTATTTACTTCACAAGGTTTTATTGAAGAGCCTTTGAGATATTGTATATAACTATTTGAGGTAACTACAACAAACCATATAAATGTGAGTCATTCCCAAATGATGTTTAGTTTTAGGTGAACCATATATAAAATATGACATTAGAATATAACCAATTTTACTATTCAAAGTCTGTCTCCATCTGTCTCTCTCTACCCCTCCTCTTTTATTCTTTTACTTTTAACTATCCCACTTTTCTTTGATCTCTTCAATCCAAAAATCTCCCTCTACAACAGTTACATTTACACTGAGATTTCAACTTTCATTTCTAATTTTATTGGCATATTGACTAGACTGAGAAACAAAGAATTGAAAGATTAGCAATCTTTTTTTATGTTCCTTACCAACTTTGATCACAGTTTCTTTTTCTATAGTTAGTGAGACTGATAGCATGATTTTTAAGAGCATAATCCTGTGTCTGATATTTTCTGGTAGGACCATTTCCTGTATGATACTGAAGTCCTAAACTTACCCTCAAAATCAGAATACTTAAAAGAAACTACAATATACTAAATTTGTGTGAACTTTTAGTACTGAGTTGGTAGAGCTGTATTCTAATCCTGCCTCATTTATTGAGTAGTTAAGGCACCCTAAAGTAAATCACTTAGCTTTTTTGTGGGGCAAAATCCTCATTTATCAAAGGAGATAATAATAAATACCATATCTGATTTATTTATTTACTTTTATTTTATTTTTTTTTTTGGTGAGGCAATTGGTGTTAAGTGACTTGCCTAGAGTCACACAGCTAGTAAGTGATAAGTGTCTGAGGCCAGATTTGAACTCAGGTCCTCCTGAATCCAGGGCTGGTGCTCTATTCACTGCGCCACCTAGTGTCCCCATATCTGATTTAAATCATTGTATAATTTAAATGAGAAAATGTGTTTTGAAAAATACAGGGTTCTGTAGAAATTAAAGTGAAGCCTAAGTTACCAAAAACTATTTTTATAACAATGAAGAGAGAGATAAACATGGTTTGTATCCTAATGGACATGAAGCTCATGTGGTTTTTATTATAGGGTTTGATGGAATATATCCTTATACCTGTTCAATTTTGCTCATACAATCTGAAAATATCATTTGAAAATGAAAAAGTACCCCGTAGATTATTCCTGCCAGTACTTTGGCTGAAATAGGATTGTTTTCTAAAATGCTATAATATTAAAAAAAATCAGAGCTTCAAGGCTTTCATAAACTGGTAATTCTTAGTCAGAATATTCTATAGTATTCTGCCTAAATTTTTCATTTCATTTTATTATTCCTAATTATATCATTTTCGGGATGCTACATTCTTCCTCACTTCATTGTCTTTATATACTTCTTATTGAGTTATTTTTCTGGGAATGTTTTAAATTTTTTATTTATCCCAAACATTCCTAAAACAATTTTTGCCTCTATACTGTTGCCACTTGTCTCACAGTGATGTTAATCACTGAAAATATAAAATACAGCCTTTTGACATTCAGTAGTTTTTTTAAAAAAATCAACATGAAACAGAATATTTGCTTTACTTCTACAATGCTTAATTTAGCTTTCATTAAAGTAATGCATATTTATATACAAGTAGGATAATATTAAATTGCTTAGTCCCTAGCAAAAGAACCTTTAAAAAATTGGAGAACACTTGAAACTACTCCATATTCTTTTCCTTATAGAGGAGTGATTCTTACTCCCCTCCCTACCCCCACCTGAACCCTCATGCCCTGAATGGCATGATTTGAGAGAGCACTTAAACTGCAACCACTATTTTTATAGGATGAGTAAAGAGATTTTCTTAATCTGTCCTATTTTAAAAATGATATGGCCATGTGACCTAGGGATTTATGTGTCTAAACACATTATAGTAATTAACCTTCCTGCCAAGATGAAGCCTCTGCATCTTAAGCCTTCTGAAGCTAGAAGGTGTTGAATTATCAGCATGTGTGGACAAGACTAATGATCTAATTATCATTTCTTGTAAGCACATTGTCTCTATGTACATTTGGTGCTAGGGAAAGTATAAAACTGAGATCCCTCAGTGCATTTACCTTCACATTTTTCCCACCACAGAATTGGTACTGGAAATAATAAATGATTAAAAATAGAAAATAACATTGTAAGACTCAGGATATTATACTGCAGAGTCTACTTAACTGATGACAAAGCCAATTACTTCATCTGCTTCTCTTTATCACCATCCTTTTGAAACCTACAAAAACTTAGTTCTCCCACCTTAAGTATTGGCCTTGATCATTCAGCTAATGCTTGTCAAATGCTTATGGAAATGCTTTCCTATCCAATAAGTGCCTGGATTTTTGCTTTAATGCACATTAAAGAAAAGAAATGTGATATAAAACAACTATTTTATTCATAAAAACTGAGCAGAGTTATTATTTTCTTTGAGGAAAACAAGAACTACACTCTTTGTGCCTCATCTTATCTAGTTATTATTATTATTATTATTATTATTATTATTATTAGCCTCCTTTTGAACCTCATTTTCAGTCTTAGGTGGTTTTAAGACTATAGCAGAGTCATTATTCAGAATATCTAGTTATTATCTTGTCTATCAAAATAGACAAACTGGACAGGTATTTTGAGGCAGCAAAGGTTAATACAGAAACTAGCAAAGGGAATCTATGTTGCATGATACAGGTTTTATATCTACTTATATGGAGTCTATATCTTGTCTTCTCTACCCTCTACAAGTGAAACCTCTTGGTCACAGAGATTATAGGAAAATGTTCCTTTTCCAAATTCCCCAGTTTAAGGTCATCCAAATTACTATATAGTTTCATAGGAATCAGAATTGGAAGGGATCTTAGAAATAATCTAATAACAAATCCTTCTTTTTGCTCATGAGAAAAATAAGGCCCACTTAAGTAAAGAGTCTTTCTCTTTCACACAAATAATATGAGTCTCTCTGCTCTGTTTGCCTCTTTCCCACAATATGTACACAATAAGAATCCTCTGTTGCAGAATGTATGTGTGAGTGTGCATGTATGTGTGTGTGTGTATACACACATCTTTATTCTATTCATATCTATATTTATATCTATCTATAGCTATAATATTTAACAGTCATACCTATACTTTCTTATACTTTCTTCCTTCTTTAGGAACTCCCTTGTGGGGAGACTCCCTCTGCTGATGCCTGTCATTAATTTATAGCCTTAAAAAGTTGTCTGGAACTATACCTACTTGAGTATGTATGGTAGTCCTTCTTTGAGCCATTTCTGATGACATTAAGGTTCACTCACTCCCCAACTCCTTCCCCCTCTTCTCCTCCCCTCCATAAGCTTTTTTTCTTGTTTCATTCATGTGAACTACCTCTCCCCAGACCATCTCTCCCCTTCTCCCTGCCCTAGTCTATTCCTCCTACACCTCAACCCTATTTTAATGATGTCATTATGGGTTAGTTAGGTGGCAAAGTGAACAAAGCACCAACCCTGGACACAGGAGGCCCCAAGCCCAAATCCGTCCCTAGACATAAGACACCGCACCGTTTCTGCCCCACAAAGAAAAAACACAAATGCTTTACAAGATATAATCCCTTCATATTCAGTTCAGACCTGTGTCTTCTGTGAATTCCTTACTGAGATAGTTCTTATGAGTTCAAAGTATTATCTTCCCATGTAGGAATGTAAACAGTTTGATTTTTAATATGCCTCATGACGTCTTTTTCCTGTTTACCTTTTTATGTTTCTCCAGGGTCCTGTATTTGGAAGTCAAATTTTCTGTTCAGGTCTTTTCATCACAAATGCCTGAAAGACCTGTTTCTCATTGAAATCCCATTTTTTCTTCTGAAAGATTGTACCCAATTTTGCTGGGTATGTGATTTTTGGCTGCAGTCCCAGTTCCTCTGCCCTCTGGAATATCATATTCCATGCCCTTAGGGCCTTTAATGTAGAAGCTGCTAGGTCTTGCTTTATCCTTATTGTAGCTCCACAGTATTTGAATTCCTTTTTTCTAGCTGCTTGCAATATTTTCTCCTTGACCTGGGAGTTCTGGGATTAGGCTATAATATTCCTGGAGGTTTTCCTTTTGGAATCTCTTTCAGGAGTTTGATCGGTGGAACTTTGAATTTAATGATAAGTCACATGCATGTGGTCAATCAGTATGTAACACAAGTAGGAGTTGAACTTAGCTCTCCTAATTCTAAAGCAACTCCCTAACCATTATGATATGCTGCCTTTCTTGAGATGATTCATTATATTGTAGGATTTCAAATGATATAGGAAGACTTTTTGAAATTTTTAAACTAATCATCAGACAACAGACACATTCCATAGGTTGACCCAATCTCTAAGCCTTTCCAATAAGTAAGACACAATATCTAAAAGTCTACTGTCATACTTTGAGGAAATCAAGCCCCTCCCTTCCACCCACAAGTTCAGTATGAAATTATTTGCTTTTTTCTTAAGGAGCTTTTATTTTTTTTAAATTTAATTTCTCTCCCTTCTCCCTACTCCTGCTAAAAAAAAAGATGAAAAATAAATCCCTCTCTTAAATATGTATACATTTGGAAAACATGTATTATTTTGTAAATATGTGTTATTTTACTTAATTATTGTGCTCTTTTCTCAAACTTCTTTTCATTGATTTTGCATTTGTTATAATTTCATCCACTTTTATGGATATAATTTTATATTTTCTGAATCTACTTTTTCCTTATAATTTCTTATGATTGGGAGAAAAAATCATCATATGTGGACAAAGACTAATGAGCCATTGTTATATATAAATCTCTCTATATAAAATAAATTAACAGAATAATAAGATATTTTCTAATTTTTTAAAGTGTTATGCCAAATAACCATTTGAAAAAGTTTTATGTATAATTTAATAAATTAGGATGCTGCTTAGTATTTTTTTTAATATCTCAAATGATGGGGAATAGCCTTCAAATTCTTGTTTCCTGGGACACTTAGTCCACCAGTGCTAGTCATAGCTCCTTAAGAAAATCCATTCACATAGTTTTCTGATCAGCACAACAATGGAATCCTCCGTAGCTGCTTTATTTATTAAAGAGTTGGTCTTTGACACTAGTCCAATCACACTGATAACTTTGAGGCTCTAACCTCTGAGACAGTGTGACTGCCAGAAAGAGTATTTATCAGTATCTGCAATAGTAACATCCTCATTGTGGTGATTTTTCACATAGGTTAGTCAACAGCAGGAATAGGGAGTAGGTTGTTGAATGAATGAACAAGTGATAGTTCTATATATAATCTGTCGCAGTGGCCTAATGTAACATGTGATTACTCAAAAACTAAGCAAACCAAAGAAAAATCCATGATAAATGTTTAGGAGAAACTTTTGTGTCTCCAAGTATGTCTCTGCCTTGGGAATGTGGGCCTCTTTGGGAGGCATGTTAACACATTCAGGCCACTAGGGGAGTCTATTTAGTAAATTACCAATGAAATACACTTAATTGTTCCCTAGGAAGTCTGAAGGTGCTAATATGACTCCCTGAGTATCTAACTTACTCTTAGGGAGTAACATAAGTACTTAGAAAGCTAGGTTGATTTTTTTTGATAGCCAGAAATTATGATAGGAAAAAATGGAGGATTAGTAATAAGAAATAATAATAATAGTAGTAATAACTAATAAGAAAGTGACCACTAAGAAAGTATTAAACAAATCATCTATATCTCTGTATAGACTGTGTTGACAATTGAGAAGTTAAGTGAGATTTCTTGTCTATCTGTTCAAAGTGTAGGATATTTTTTTTGGAGCCAAGCCCAGGTGTTGTGGAGATTTACCAGCTTGACTGTCTTGCTAATGTAGATCTTCACCAAGCCTAAGTGAGCCTGAGATGAACTTTGAACTTTTGAATTCCTAATCCAGTGCTGCTTTAGGCATGTGTATGTGTTTATAGGAGTACACAGAACACTCTGCTAATGAAAAGGACTACAAGCAATGAAAAGTTTTTCCACGATAAATGATGAAAACTAAATTTGGAAAAAAAGAAATCAGAAAAAAAGAAATGATGTGTTTTATTTGTGGTAAAATAGAGGCATTATCCTTTTTAGTAGAAAAATAAGTCAGAAGGCTTACAATGATCATTTTTGTTAAAAAAAAAAAAGCAAGATTTTAAAACACCCACTATTTGACCGCTAACATTTCAATGTGTCATAGAATAATAACACCCTGGTAATAAGGATAACCTTCCCAGTTAGAATTGTCTAAAATGGGAATATAATAACAAGGAGGTAGGGCATTCAGCCTCATGTAACATTTTCAAGAGAACATTCGATTTTTCTGTGTTAGAGATTTGTAGAGAGGATTCTTGTTTTGGTTCAGGTTGACCTCTGAAGTCGTTTCCAACCAAGAGATTCTGTGAGAATTGGAGATAGAATTCAGTTTGATTCAACTCCAGTTCAATTTGCCAAACATTTATTGTTTCTTGTATGGCGGAAACTGTGTTGCACACTGAAGGTGAAAGACCATTAAGTAGGACTGTCCCTGCCTTTTGGGAGTTTGCAATCTAGTGAATGAATGAATGATAAAGCATCTATTAAATGCTATTTTATGTCAAGCACTGTGATAAACAGTGAGGATGCAAGTAGAAGAGTGAGACAGTTGCAACTCTAAAGAAATTCACATTCCAATTAGGGGAGCAGGTCCATAGGCATAGAAACTCAATCTGAAGTTTCTTGGTACAGGGAGTACCAAATAAAGAACTTCATCTTTTAATAAAGGTTGATTCCATCTTTCTAATTTATGGTCTTAAAGCATCACCTAGAGCCCAGAGAGGTTTCAACTTGCCCAAGGTCCCATAGGCAGTATGAATGCTGGTTGTCCCTCCTCTAAGGCCAGCCTCACACTGACTCCAAGAATGATCATAAGTGGGTATACTACCTATAGAAAGAACTACACCACAAAATATTTGGTTGAAAGTGTATGAAGGAGGGGGCAGCTAGGTGGCACAGTGGATAAAGCACCAGCCCTGGATTCAGGAGGACCTGAGTTCAAATCCCACCTCAGACACTTGACACTTACTAATTGTGTGACCCTGGGCAAGTTGCTTAACCCCCATTGCCCTGCAAAAAAAAAATGCATGAAGGAGGTGCAAAGTGCTATGTGAGACCTCAGTGGGGAACAGAAATTAATGACAAGGGGCATCAGATAGATAACATTGGAATGTAAAGGGTTTAGAGGAACCCAAAGAAGAAAAGAGGTAGTAAGTACATTCTAGACACAGAGAACAGAATGAACAAAGATGTTGAAGTCAAAACTTGAAGACAGGGTTGTTAGAAGTCAGGAAGTCCATTTTGGTTAGAATCTAGATTGTATTGAAGGGCAGTACTATGAGATAACCTTAGAATGGTGGAATGACGCCAGATTGTGGAAAACCTGGAATATTTGCCTAAGGAGTTTGAACTTTAATCAGCGGGTAATGTAGAGTTATTAAAAGACATTGAGAAGAAGGATGAAATGACCATGAAGGAAGAACTGCTTGAGACTATCATGAAGCTTCATTTGGATGGTAGGGGAAATGAAGATTGGAGAACTTTTGTTGTTCAGCTTATTTCAGTTGTGTTTGACTCTTTGTGACCCCATTTGTGGTTTTCTTGGCAAAAATACTGGAGTGGTTTGCCATTTCATTCTACAGTTCATTTTATAGATGATGACAGTCACCAATAACTGAACCAAATGGGGTTAAGTGACTGAGGCCAGATTTAAAAATAGGTAGAAGAGTCTTACTGACTCCAGACCCAGTACACTATCCACTGTGCTACCTAGTTCCCCTAGGGAGACCGATTAGGAAACTTACAATAGTCTGAGTAATTAATGAGGGTAGTGATGTTCATAATAAGGAACAATGAAAAGAACTTAAGAGATATTGTGAAAGTGGAATAGGCAGGTAAAAAAAAGATTAAATATGGGAGATGAGGAAGAGGAAAGAGTAATAGATAACCCCCCAATTTAAATATGGAAAAATGAATGAATGGTTATATCACTGACAGAAATAGTAAAGGGATAGAATTACTTGGGATAGAATTAAATTTGATTCCACTCCAGTTCAATTTTCCCCAAATTTAATTCTATCCCCAGTAAATCTAGAATGTAATTTTATCTTCAGGGCCTGGTACAGTGCTAGGCACAAAGAACGTATTTAATAAATCCTTGTTATTTGAGGAGGAGGTTATTTTGGGGGAAGAGCATTAGATTGGAAACCAGAACTTTTATGTTAGAATTTCATCCTTGTAACTTTGGGCAAAATCCATTTCACTTCCCAGGGTGTCAGATTCATGTAAAAATTAACAATCTTCAAAGTCCCCCCGTAGCTCCAAAATATATGATCAAACAATAAACTTACTTTTGGATTTGTTGAATTTGAGATACAAATGAGAGTTAGGCTAAGATTTCCTGGGGGCATATGTATGTGGGTCTGGAGCTCGGAAGTGAGGTCAGGGCTGAACAAATAAATTGGAAGGTTATTTGCACTTGGGCAATAGATGAAGTCTTAAGGCAGAATGATGAAAGTCACCAATAACAGAACCTTATAGGATACCTACCTTATTGTGTTGAGTTATTCCTCATGGAAATAACTTTATCCAACAGTTGTTTGTTTGTTGATTTCCTATGTTATATAACTTTATAGGCATATTTTGGTGAATGCTTGACTGGAAATAGGAGTTAAGAGAAAAATGATTTGATATAAAAATACCAGTAATATGGATATCAGGGCTTTAATCCGTCCTAATAACTGAGATAACATAAGTATATATTTGTATCTATATGTATATTTATTCATTTATATAGATAGATTTATATTGATAACTTTTTGTCACATCTTAATATAGCCTTCCTCCCAGTGAGCTATCAAGGTCACAAAAATAAAAAAAAATCAATTAAACCGACAATTATACATTCTTTGTATCTTACAGTATACAACGTATCCTACAGTATATTTCATATCTGAAGTCCTCTAAATCTGCAAAGAAAGAAGGAAGGAATGTACAGGAAAAGAGGGAGAAAAAATGGAAGTTTTTGAGAAAAGAGATTTATTTTATAAACTGGGTTGGGTACTCAGAACTAAATGCTTAATTACTGAAGCAAATCATGCAATTCCATTAATTGATGAAGGAAGATCAGAATATGCCCCTTGCTTGCATTAGAAACCAAGACTAAAATTAATAAAGTAATGAACCGATTGGAATAGTTAGTATTGATTTCAATATTCAACTTCTCTTTCCTGAGGAAAACCAACTTGAAAACATTTCCTGAAACTAGGGTAGCCAGTACCATGAACTTATTTTTCACAGATTTACACTGCTAATGTAGAAGTCCCATGCTTCCCAGTACTCAGAGAATGAGATCTAGTATTTGATGTCTATATGAGAGGTTTTCTGTGTGTACCTATTACCCACCATTTTAAGTTTAGTCTATAATAATGGCACTAAAGATGAGTTCAATGTAGCCTTATTGCCAATGTCATTAATGTCAGAAGATGATTATAACAAGCCATCAGTGCTCATTTACCTCTTAGCTTCATTCCTGACCTTCTTGCCTATTCCCCCTTTTCATCAGTGATGTTCTAATCTTGAAAATGCCTCCTTCACTGCCGTCCTTTTATCTCATTGGCGAGTACCCAGGATTACTATTTCATAAAGAGCCCAAATTATCAAAATTCATTTTTCTCCCAGCTCTGCTTCTGACTCCAGATTTTTCCATCTTGCTCTGTCAAAGGAATCTTCACACCCTCCACCTTTACCTCCATTTTCTGTCTTTCCCTTATGTGTTCTCTAATGTCATTAGAACGTAAACTTGAAGTTAAGGGCTTTTTTAACAATTGTATTTGCATTGCCAGGGGTTAGCACAGGGCCTGGCACATAGTGATCACTTAAAAGTTTTTTTTTTTAATCTGTCTACCTTTTTCTGTCTTCTGTCTTTCATCTCTCATCAATCCATCCATCCATCCATCCACTCACCCATCAGTCTGTCTATCCATCTGTCTGTGTCTGACTATCTCTATAAGAGACTCATGAGAGGCAGAGATATTACAAGGCCTATTTTTCTGACTACTCTGAGATTGGTATCTCATTGCTTAGTCCATGTGTGATGCTAAGTCTGAGGCTGGGCTGGTGCTTTATCAATGATGCCACCTAGCTGCCCCTAGTGTTATGTTTTGACTTACACATATTCTCAGCAGAGAACAGCACCCCTTCCTGAGAAAATCAAGGCCATGCAAAGTTCCCTCTCTTCTGTAGTTCATAGTATCTGTTGTCTCTATCCCTTTGCCTTCACTTACATGGTCAGTTCAATAGTTAAGACATCATTACCTCTTACCTGGATTAGTATAATAACCTCCTAATTGGGCTCCTTGCTTTTTATTTTTTCCTTCCTTAATCCATCTCCTATATAGTCACCAAAAAAGTCTTCCTGAAGCTTATCACTAACAACCATTTTGCTCCTCTGTTCAAGAATCCGTAGTGTGGTTCAGCGCCTCTAGAATAAAATCAAAATCTGTTTGTCATTTCAAGCTCCTTACAATCTCTTTATTGCCTACCTCATCATACTTAATTTACATTACTTTATTTTATGTTACTTCCCTTCATACCTTCTATGTTAAAGTCCAACTGGGGTCATACCCCAAACTCATTCTTAACCTTGTGATTCGATCCCTCCTGTCTCTATCATTGCATAGATTCTCCTCCATTCACTTACTTCTCACCCCAGCCTCTTGAAATCATTTATTTCCTTTAAAATTCAGGTCAGGTGCCAACTTCTCTGTAAATCCTTTTCTTATCTTGCCATTTGGTGTTGCTTTCTTACTCTTGAAATTTCTTTGTATTCACTTATATGAGTACATTTTGTAAACTTCTTGAAGGTGGGGACTGGTTCCTTTTTTTTTGTCTTTGTATCCTCTAATATAGGGATTCTTAAACTTTTTTTTTTCACTCATGACCCCTTTTCATCTGAGAAATTCCAGGTATACAGGTATATAAAATAGGTATACATAAACTTTTACTGTTACCAAATGTTTTGTGACCCTCACATTCAGTTATGTGACCCTATATAGAGTTGTGATGGACAGTTTAAGAAGCTTTGCTCTAATGCACTAAACAATGGAGAAAATATATTCTTTCCCCAGTCATTATTAATGTTGAGGTCCTCAAAATATTTCTTTTATTTTTTTATGGAATTGTCCACCTCCTGGAAAACTAAAGAAATTCCTATGTAAGATTCATTATCCCTTAAAAGAGGTGGGGATAGCTATTAAAGATGAATCAAATACATGAAGAATCCATATTTTACAGACTATGAGATATAGTTGGTTACACAAACCATAGAACTGATTAATTAGTAACTATCTCTTATTTTTCTTAAATATTCATTCATTCATTCATTCATTCATTCATTCATTCATTCATTCATTCATTTGGCAATTGGGTTAAGTGACTTACAGGTTGGGGGGCAGGGTTCAGACAGCTATTGTGTCTAAGGCCAGATTTGAATTCAGGTTCTCCTGACTACCGGACAGGTGCTCTATCCACTCACTGTGCCACCAAGCATCTGTGGTAGTTACATCTTATACAAATGCTACAAATGAAAAAGGAGATAAACTCTTAATTCAAAAGGAGAAAGACAGTGCTAGATTACCTCTGGAAAAATTATTCAATACTTTTTTAATGATTCCTAGTTTCTGCAGGAAACAAAGGCCCATCTTTTTTAACATTAAAATTCTTCTGCCAATGCTATATTGTACTAAGTCAGGGGTCTTGGAATGCCACACTCTCCTAAGAATTAAAATTGAAGATTCCTAAAGGACATCAGAGAGGAACATAATGATAATGAGTAGACTGTTTATTATTATCAACCATGAATGTAAGAGGGACACTACATAAAGCATATCACCAGACAGATATATCTAGAGGTCCCAGTCATGTGGTAAGAAGAACCACCAATTTATAGATGATATATTCCAATAGTACACATGCAATGTGATAAAACTGAAAAAAAAAGCCTTCAGTCAATTGGGTAGACCCTATGAAAGATTTGTTGAAGTGGGTAAGAGTTGCATAGTTTGAAAAGGCACAGATGAGTTGTTATTGGCCTTGTTGTAAGTATCCACCACTTAGTAAATATCTCATACATAGTAGGTGCTTAAGAAATATTTGTTAAATTGATTTAGATTGGATTAAAGAGGCTGGCAAGGGATTAGGGGAATTCTATATTTATGTTCTTCTGGGAGTAGGGGAATTCAGTTATATGATAGGCTGGTTTACCAGAGGATTTAACAAAACATCCCATAATAGCAAATCTGCATTTGCCTGGAAAGCTATTGTTAGAGGATTAAAACATCTTTCAGCTATCTGCTTCTAAGGATGAAAGAG
This sequence comes from Dromiciops gliroides, assembly GCF_019393635.1. Taxonomy (NCBI): domain Eukaryota; kingdom Metazoa; phylum Chordata; class Mammalia; order Microbiotheria; family Microbiotheriidae; genus Dromiciops; species Dromiciops gliroides. The sequence continues at coordinate 407,383,118 of NC_057861.1, forward strand.
ATTGGGGTGGGGGGGCAGCTAGCTGGCACAGTGGATAGAGCACCGGCCCTGGAGTCGAGGACCTGAGTTCAAATCAGGCCTCAGACACTTAACACTTACTAGCTCTGTGACCCTGGGCAAGTCACTTAACACCAATTGCCTCACTAAAAAAGAAAGAAAGAAAGAAAGAAAGAAAGAAAGAAAGAAAGAAAGAAAGAAAGAAAGAAAGAAAGAAAGAAAGAAAGAAAGAAAGAAAGAAAGAAAGAAGAAGAAGGAAGGAAGGAAGGAAGGAAGGAAGGAAGGAAGGAAGGAAGGAAGGAAGGAAGGAAGGAAGGAAGGAAGGAAGGAAGGAAGGAAGGAAGGAAGGAAGGAAAGGAAAGAAAGAAAGAAAGAAAGAAAGAAAGAAAGAAAGAAAGAAAGAAAGAAAGAAAGAAAGAAAGAGATTGAAGGACTTGATCAGAGTTACCAGCTAGTAAGTGTCTGAAACAGGATTCAAACCCAAGTCTTCCTGATTTCAACTATATTATTCTGTGCACTAGACCGTGCTGCCTCTCATGATATACTAGTTCACTAGCAGATATAACAAACTGTACAATTAACGTATAACAAATTGCATATAGCAAAAAGCCGTTGGCTAGAGGGGCAAATTTGTGTGTGAGTGTGTGTGTGTGTGTGTGTGTGTGTGTGTGTGTGTTTCAATAGGAAAAGCCAAGTTATAGAATGGCTAATTCCTAGAACCTCTTTTTTGGGATGATTTGCTTCAAAGCAGATAGCCTTTTCATCAGTAAAATGAGGGTAAGAGAATTTTTATCTTTTCTAGCTCTTGGATTATACAATTCTACATTTACTTCCAGTAAACTATTTTTATATTTCAGTTCTTTTGACCCAGTAGAAGTAATTAATTTCAAATAAAAGGCATTATGCACTTAAATAGAAAATATTTCATTTCATTCCATTTTAGCATTGTCAACTTGTAACAAAAATTACCTCCACTCTCCTTCCTCTTTTTCTTAGGCTAATGTTCCAAAGATTATAATTCACTCTAATTATTTTGTTGGGACAATTTTTCATATCATCTATAATTTTGTAAAAAGTACAGGAAAAAAGAAAACATAAATGTGTTTCAAGTGACAGATTTCAATTATGTTAGCCAACCTCTGTCTAAGTAGCTTTTGGTATTCATTGAGTAACTGGGAACATGATTTCCAATAGAATAGAATTTAATATTGAGGAAGATAACCCTGTGCCTCATTAAGTGAGATTTACCTACTGAAGTACTGAAAGGAATTAATTTGCAGTTTAACTGATGTTCCATCACATGACCCTAAAAGCTAAGAGTTTGCATATATAATACTTTGTGATTTGCAAAGTACTTTGTTTACAATTCTATGAGGCAATTTGTGCAAGTAATCATTCATAGCCCCATATTTCAGATAAAGAAACAAGATTACTGACAAAACTAGTAGGAGAAGGAACTGGACCCCAAACCAAGATCTTTCCACTCATTTTTACACTTTACCATTGTCACTAACATACATTGTATGAGAAGCTAATTTTTGACCCATCATTACATTAGAGACTGAAATAATGGTTGAGTTTATAATATATTGTGAATTCCTAGATATTAATAACTACTTTTAGTTTGTACTTAACTAGTTAGCATAAATATACCTTTTTTCTGATAAAAGTATTTTATTTTTTTCCAGTTACATGTAAAAATAATTCTCAACATTTGTTTATACAAGCTTTCCAATTTCAGATTTTTCTCCCTTCCTCCCCTCCCTCCCCCCTCCTCTAGACAACAGGTAATATGATATAGGTTTTATATATATATATATATATATATATATATATATATACATATACACACACACACATATATACATATATACATAAATAATAACATTAAACCTATTTCTGCATTAGTCATGTTATAAGAGAAGAATCAGAGGAATGAGGAAAAACCTCAAAATAGAGAAAAAACCAGCACCAAAAGCAAAAGAAATAGTATGGTTCAATCAGCATCTCTACAGTTCTTTTTTTTTTTTCTGGATTTGGAGATCCCTTTCCATCATGGGTTCCCTGGAATTCTTCTGTACCATTGCATTGATGAGAAGAATCTAGTCCATCACAGTATATCAACAGACAATGTTGATGATACTGTGTACAGTGTTCTTCTGGTTCTGCTTATCCCACTCACCATCAGTTCATACAAGTCCTTCCAGGTTTCTCTGAACTCCTTCTGCTCATTGTTTCTTACAGCACAATAGAATTCCATTACATTCATATACCACAACTTGTTCAGCCATTCCCCAATTAATGGGCAACCCCTCGATTTCCAATTCCTTGCCACCACAGAAAGAGCAGCTGTAAATATTTTTGTACATGTGGGTCCTTTTCCCTTTTTTATGAACTCTTTGGGGAAAAGACCCAAAAGTGGTATTGCTGGGTCAACGGGCATGCACAGCTTTATAGCCCTTTGGGCATAATTCCAGATTGCTCTCCAGAATGGTTGGATCAGTTCACAGCTCCACCAACAATGCATTAGTGTTCCAATTTTCCCACAGTTTCTACAACATTCATTATTTTCCTTTTTTGTCATATTAGCCAATCTGGCTAATCATCATTATTGATGAACTATGGATGAAACATTTAGGATTATGTAATGAAACTACTTTTTGTTATTGATTTTGATATTGATTTTCATAAGAGTTATAGGATTTAGTGCTGGATGGGATATGAGATTATCTCTCTAAAGGCCTAATTTTATAGATAAGAATCAGAAGCCCTTGTTGCTGTTCAGTTTTTTTTATTTTTTGTTTTGTTTAGTCATGACCCCATTTGGGATTTTCTTGGGAAAGATCCTGAATGGTTTGCCATTTCCTTCTCTAGCTCATTTTACAATGAAGAAAATGAGGCAAACAGGGTTAAGTGACTTGCCCAGGGTCACACAGCTAGTAAGCATCTGAGGCCAGATTTGAACTCAGGAAAAAGAAACTTCCTAACTCCAGACATGGCACTCTATCCACTGTGGCACCTAGCTGCCCCACAGAAACCCTGCTTTTCTGATTTTGGCCTCTCAGAAACTAGAAGTGGGACTTCTGGGACTGTGGGCAAGGAAAATTCAGCTTTTCAAAAGGCTGTATTTCAAGGTTCTTTCATTTAAGTGTAAGGCAATCGGGTACCCAGAAAATAGCACACTGGCTCTTGAGTTATTGGCTTTGGGTTCTAATCCTTTCTTTGTGGTTTACTACATAAGCAGTAAACAGTATTATATGAGTGACCTCAGGACATGTAAACTCCCTGAGCTTCAGTTTCCTCATCTATAAAATGAGGAGTGTGGATGACCATGTGAACTTCTAAGACATTGAGTCATGTTATCTGTCTTAGTCTGATTTAGATCAATGATGTCAAACTGAATTTAGAAATTTTGTCATTCAGTTGTTTCAGTTATGTCTACTCTTCATGATCCAATTTGGAGTTTACTTGGCAAAGATACTGGGATGGTTTGTCATTTCATATTCCAGCTCATTTTACAGATGAGCAAACTGAGGCAAACAGGTTAAGTGACTTGCCAAAGTCACACAGGTAATACGTGTCTGAGACTGGATTTGAACTCAGTTGCCACATAGCTGTACTAGAAATTATTGTCATGGTTCATTCAAATGCAACTCTTCATGACCCGATTTGGGTTTTTAGTTTTTGTTTTGGCAAACATGAAGGAGTGGTTTACCATTTCATTCTCCAGCTTATTTTTTTTATTTTTTATTTTTTAGTGAGGCAATTGGGGTTAAGTGACTTGCCCAGGGTCACACAGCTAGTAATTGTTAAGTGTCTGAGGCCGGATTTGAACTCAGGTACTCCTGACTCCAGGGCTGGTGCTCTATTGACTGCACCATCTAGCTGCCCCTCTCCAGCTTATTTTACAAAAGAGGAACTGAGGCAAATAGGGTTGTCACTTTTTCAGGGTCACATATGGGAAATACTAAGCTATACATACAGATCCCTATAGATGGCTTACTTATTTAGAAAACCATACATTAATATTATCTCTATTTTATTATTGTTTTAATTTATTTTGTTAAATATTTCCCAATAACATTTTAATCTTCTTTCGATTGCACTTGGGAGTGTTGTTGTTTGACACCTCTGATTTAGACAATATAGAATAAAAAGTCTTTGCATGATGGGGAATGAATACATGATGGGTGTGTGTATAAGTAAATTCCTAAATATGACAATATAAATCATAGTTACAACTATGTTTCTGCATCTTTCTGTGGATATTTAATGAGAAAGAATTCTTTTACTTGCGGTAAAATAATGGAATTTGGGAAACTGATTGGAATGGGCCAAACCTGGCTTGACCTAAGTGATGTATGCTGCTGATGACAGCAGGAGAAACCACTCTCTGATCAAGTTTGAAGGAGCTCCCCTTTTGGGGGAGGGAGAGAAAACACTCACTGAGGGGAGCTGAGTTCCTTTCAGGTTGCTGAGCTGGCAGGAGAGGACGAAAGTTTTTTCCTGTGGACCCTGGCTGCATATCTGTTTCCCATTGAAACTACAGACCCCAGGTGGTGAGTTAATAAACAAGCCTGGCTCTTTGAAATTAGCTGAGCTGGAATCAAGTTTGGGGATTGTATAGGCTTTTGTTAGAGTTAGGGAGATAATCCATTTTTCTTTTTCCCTATTACCTTGTCTTTGACTTTATTAATTTCACCTTTGCTCTGTATTTAATCCCCATTAATAAAACCTGATTTGTTTGTGGAAAAGAGGCTGTTAAGCTCCTTTCTTATTGGCCTGGGAGAAATATCTAAAAAGGCAGTTCAGAGGGGAGGAAGTTTTGAACCCAGAGGTCCCTCATTATTTTCTGAACCCCAGTATTATGGTGAGCCACCCAAATAACTCTCTACGTATTAAATACAGTCCCTATAAACTCTACAGGAAATGTATTTACTAAATTGCCTATGAAAAAAAATATTCTGGGCAAATGAGATTCTGGAGACCAAAAATGAGTCTTTGTGATAACAGAATTTCTAAAGTCTGTTGGTTTCCATTCATGCCCCACTGAATACAGTGAATGCAATTGATTCTGTATTTGATTACTTAATGTTCTTATGGTCAAGGTATCCTGAACAGAGTAAGTATTTAATAAAGTATTGAATAGAATTGAATTGCCTTCAGGTCTATATTACCAACATCAATTTTGTGTGAGTATAGGGAATTGAAAGTATAGATGTGAAAGCAACTAGGTGGCACAGTGCATAAAGCACAGGCCCTGGATTCAGGAGGACCTGAGTTCAAATTTGACCTCAGACACTTGACACTTATTAACTGTTTGACCCTGGGCAAGTCACTTAACTAGTCACTATATATGTATATGTGTGTGTGTATATATATAATATACATATATACGTGTGTATGCATGTGTGTATATATACATACATACACACATATACATATATATCTATACATATCTATATCTATGTTTTGGGTGGGGCAATGCGGGTTAAGTGACTAGTTACATGACTGGTTACATGAGGTCATCTGTGTATCTATACATGTCCAGTACTGATTCTTTTAGCAGTAAAATTCCATTTTATATATTTATCTACTTGCTTACTGTGGTCCGCTAAAATCAATGCTATGTATTGAAAATATGTTGTTGTTGTTGTTGTTGTTGTTGTTGTTGTTGCTGAGTCATATCTGACTTCATGACCGCATTTGGAGTTTTCTTGATAAAGATACTGGAGTGGTTTGCCACTTCCTCCTGCTCATTTTATAGATGGGGAAACTGAGGCAAGCAGGGTTAAGTAACTTACCTAGGGTTACACAACTAGTAAATGTCTGAAATCAGATTTGAACTCAGCTCTTCCTGACTCCAGGCCTGGTGCTCTGTCAACCTAGCTTCCCATTGAAAACGTAGAGTATACCTATGCCTTGATTTTAATCTGTGTTTAAAAGAGACACAGAAAGAGATGAAAGGAGAAAGGAGAAAGGAAAAGGACAGAGAAGGGAGGGGAGCAGAAAGAAATGATTGGAGAGAGAAGGGCACTGCAAGTTCTAATGTGAGGATATTAATCAAAAGCAAACCTTATCACATGATGTTCACTTGGATTGAGTTCCACACAATAAAATATCACCTGTTAGTACTGTTATTTTCAAAGCTGTCTGATTCTCCTGCAATTAATAAACTACCTGGGTATCTTATCTGTTTAAAAAAAAACAAATTGATCTGACTCCAGTTTATTCTTAACAAGTGGATTAATTTCTTGAATTTGTGCACATGTGAAGCAAATGAGGTTTTATAAATTTACCTGGGGACCTCAGAAATGTGGGCTAATTTACAAACTAGTTGAGACCATCCCTTTGACATTTCAAAAGTTTAAGATTTCCTACACTTCTTTCTTTCAGAAATTGGGGCAGCATTTTTTCTCATTTCTAAGAATTCAGATGAAATCCAGCATATATTTCATTGGTCTAAGATAATTCTTCCCCAAATTTAATTCAATTTGTTGATTATATTCATTCTTTATTAGGGTAATATATTAGGGAATGTAAAAACACACCCTGATACAAAATCCTCCAGGAAAAATGCTGACAATTTTTTAATACATCCTAATGGTCTATTAACCTCTTTCCTTCCTAGTAGGCAGAAATGATTTTCCTTATATTTATAAGTGGAAAATCCCTCCCCTACCACTTATATCATGGGTGCTTTGTTGGGTGGCTTAAAGGGAAGAAGAATAGATATTTCTAGCCTCATATGCCCCAACCCCCTTCTTCAAGGGAGACATTTCTTGTCAGAAGAGGAGACAGAGTGGCAGCTAGGTGGTTCAGTGGGTAAAGCACTGGCCCTGGATTCAGGAGGAACTGAGTTCAAATTCAATCTCAGACATTTTACATTTACTAGCTGTGTGACCCTGGGTGAGTCATTTAACCCTTGTTGCCCCGCCCCCTGAAAAAAAAAAAGGAGACAGGAAGTTAAGGCCAACATGATCTCGGTCATTCTGTTCTCCCCAGAAAGTTGTCATGATATCTATCTGATCCCTTAAGTATTTTTTGTCCAAGGAACATGATCAGGTTCAAATTAATTTTTGATCACTGTTTCATTATTAGGGGGGAGTACCCATATTACCCAGAGCTTTATATTCAAGGCTTGACCAATTTCCCACCAAATACCAGTTTCACATATAGAAGTTTTCATCTGTTCCCAAGAGGCTACATTTTATCTATACCCCTCACTTCTTAAACTTTTTAGGAAGTCTCTGTATCTCTCAATCATTTATAAGGATGATGGAACCCTTTCTGAAATGTTTATGGGTGTCTAGAATACAAATATATGCTATCTTATTAGGGTATTTTTACCTTGTAGAGCTTATAGGATTATGGAATTCTGACAAAGTAACCACATGTTTCCTTTGTACCTTTTAAGGGTGACATGAACAGTGACTGTCCTTGCAACAAAATTATTTTAATATGTGATGACATTTACAATAATGTCATTAATTATAGGGGGAATATTCCTCTGTTTTAATTGTCTAATGTTTTATTGTACTTATGATAACTTGTTAACAAAACTTATTTTCTCTTAATTTTTCTTTCTTGAATCTTACCCTGATTTTTTTTTAAACTTACCAGTCTAGCACTATATTGGGTATCCTGTCTTTGTGTTTTTTTGCATCACATATTTTCTCAAATTCCACATCTTAGAGAATCATATCTCTAACTCACCAGACTCCAAAATCTGCATAACATAGACTGACAAATTCATATTGCCTCTTATCAGTTCCATGTTTAGCAGGCAGAGTAATCAATTATTGAAAGACTGATTCAGCAATAGTCTTTCTAGCAGCAAACCAGGTCTCTAGTAAGGAATGTTATTTTAGTGAAGAAAAGAATTAAAGCTGTTCAGAAATTCAGATAAGTCAAGCCATTAAAATAATTTTGACATCTTGTTATCTGCTGTACATATTCAGAGTGATAGTATCAATCGTTTACTCATTCCTTAGGATATATAGAAATTAACAGGTCAAAAAATAACTAAAATATGATACATAATATTTAACTGATATTCCTCTGGCCTACTCATATTATACTTCCATTTTAATATTTGAATATTCTTCCATTTAAATAGTTGAATAATAGTAATAATAATTCCAACAACCACAACAACAATAATATTAATTCCAACAATGGCAACGACAGTGATGGTGATGAATAAATCCATCAATCACCATTTATTAAATGATTCTTGTGCCAAGCATAATGTTCTTTCAGTGCTGGGACTACAGAGACAGAACCAAAACAGCCATGGACCTCAGTGAAAGCCATGGAGCCTCCATCCTATTGAAGACCAAGTGGTGGTATTCTTTTAATGAGCCACTGATAAATTCTATTTAAAATTTTTCTTTTACTCATAATGATTCTGGCCAAAATGCCAGGAAATTGACCCAAGACTAATTTTCTACTGTTGTTTTTCTTTCTGAGCATTCTTTCCTTGATTTTCTTGTTTCTCTTAGTCTCACACTGTTTGATGTTTTCAACCACAAATATTCAAAGGACCTTCTTGTACTGTTAATTACCAGGGGGTTTATAGTTTCTTAGGAATCTGTTTGCTGTAATAAATATATATATATATATATATATATATATATATATATATACATACACACACACACACATATCACTCTCATGCTTTATCTGCCTAGAAACACTAAAAACCTGTTTTTAGGCAATGTTGCTGACATGTGGATTCTTACTTTTGATGTGGTTTATTCCTGGGAAATTTTATTTTAAACAGTCTCATTTTTTTTCAGAAAAAACAGCCTAAGCTAACTGACCTTTATAAAAGGAACTGTGTGTGGAATTTGTAGTTGGTCTAACTGGAAAGGAAAAAAAAAGTGTATGTATAGGAGTAATATGGAATTTTTCCAACTCATTTTACAGATGAGGAAATGGAGGTAAACAGGGTTAAGTGATTTGCTCAGGATCATGCTGCTAATAAGTATCTGAGGCCAGATTTGAATTTAGACAAATAAATCTTCCTCACTCCAGGCTCTTGTACTATGATGCACTGCACTACCTCACAGCCAGTGTTCTAATAGAAGCATAGGTTAAATGCCAAAGCATTTCTCTATAGATTTTGAAAAATTTCATAACTTCATCAAATGAATATAGGAAAGTGAGACACTCAGGTAATGTGTCCAGAACAGAAGTAGCATTCTCCAGCTCTTAATAGGATGTGTGTTCCAATAGTACTTTTCTTTCCTAACCAAAAAATGTTTGTGATTGGGAGAGTTAAGGTATTTCATGTACTTTTATATTTGTAATAGGCATTCTCTTTAAGTGCAAAAGTAAAACAAGATTTATGTTGGAAAACTTGCTTTTTGCATAGCATTGTGGAATTTGGGATTGGCTATAAAAGGTGAAGGATTGTCCCACTTTTTCCTCTGGGGTCTGCCCCACCCTTGGATTATGGGATGTCACCACTTTTTTCAATTCTTCTTCATGCATCCTTGTGGGCATTATTTCCCCTTTAGCCAGGATTTTATTTTACCTTTAACTAGGAGCCAATTGGAGGGTCACTGTCCTGGAAAAGGACTGGGGTTTTGTGAAGAGGACAAAATAGTTTAAAACTACTGGCCTCAGAAAAGAACTTCTACTGGCTTGCCAAGCATTCTTCCACCATATAAATCAGCAAATTCTGGACTCAAAGCCTAGAGATTATAAGAGTTATCATTAAATCAAAGTTCACAAAATTCTTAATATGGCTCAAGCCTCTTGCCAGGAGAAAGGTTATTACTTTGGGGGATCACATCTCAATCCCTTATTCTTTACACATCTCTGTATAACAATATCAAACATTGTTCTCTGTACTAGTCTAAACCTTCCCAAATAGGAAACACAGATCATAAATAACAAGGATTGATTTTTTTTCCAAATTGGCTTATTGATATTAATTAAAACAGCAAATAAACAACTTTAAATAACAGTATACTCTGAATATATACATCTGTTGTTTCACAGAGTAAAGATTTATTAGTCACAGCAGGAGTATTCTGCTAGGCTAAAGTCAGAACCTCTGAGATCTTCTTCTCTTTGCCCTAGAGACAATAACTGAACCAGGGTATGCTCAGCAATAGCCATACATCCTGACTATCTTTTATTATTACTCTTCTTAGCCCATTTCTTTCCTGGATCTTCCTTTTGGGGCAAAACACCTGCAGGCTTGCTCACTTCTCCTTGGAACTCCTCCTCCATGTCTCTCTCTTTTTTTTTTTAGTTAATAAGCATTTTTTCTCAATCCCACTTCCACCCCAACCATTAAAAACCAAACAAGCAAAAAGAAAGAAAACATTGGTTGTCCTTTAATACCTATTCATAAAAACACAAAAACTGTTGCTAATATTGTATTTTTATAAAAATAAAGAGGAAAAATAATAATGCAACCTCTTTCCTGTGGAAAGACATGGTACTAGTACAACAAGAATGAACAATTCTAGAGAGCAGTGATAACTGATGAGGGAGCTAGGTGGCTCAGTGATTATAGCATTTGGCCTAGAGTCAGAAAGACCTGAGTTTAATTTGATATTAGATACTTACTAGTTTTGTGAGCCTGGGAAAGTCACTTAAATTTTGTTTGACTTAGTCCACTGGAGAAGGAAATGGCAAACTATTCTACTATCTTTGCCAAGAAAACTCCATCGACAGTATTA